>NC_090449.1:214928910-216128910 GCF_031143425.1 Pleurodeles waltl
AATTTGTGGCTCCTCTCAGATTCCAGAACTTTCTGTCACCGAAATTTGAGGAAAAAGTGTTTCTTTAGCCAAATTTTGAGGTTTGCAAAGGATTCTGGGTAACAGAACCTGGTCAAAGCCCCACAAGTCACCCCATCTTGGATTCCCCTAGGACTCTAGTTTTCAAAAAATGCACAGGTTTGGTAGGTTTCCCTAGGTGCCGGCTGAGCTAGAGGCTAAAATCTACAGGTAGGCACTTTGCAAATAACACCTCTGTTTTCTTAAAAAAAATGTGATGTGTCGACGTTGTGTTTTGGGGCATTTCCTGTTGCGGGCGCTAGGTCTACCCCACACAAGTGAGGTATCATTTTTATCAGGAGACTTGGGGGAACGCTGGGTGGAAGAAAACTGTGTGGCTCCTCTCTGATTCCAGAAATATCTCTCACCAAATATGAGGAAAACTTGTTTTTTTAGCCAAATTTTGAGGTTTGCCAAGGATTCTGGGTAACAGAACTTGGTCAGAGCCCCCACAAGTCACCCCATCTTGGATTCCCCTAGGTCTCTAGTTTTCAAAAATGCACAGGTTTGGTAAGTTTCCCTAGGTGCCGGCTGAGCTAGAGGCCAAAATCTACAGGTAGGCACTTTGCAAAAAACACCTCTGTTTTCTTTAAAAAAATGTGATGTGTCCACGTTGTGTTTTGGGGCGTTTCCTGTCACGGGCGCTAGGCCTACCCACACAAGTGAGGTATCATTTTTTATCGGAGACTTAGGGGAACGCTGGGTGGAAGGAAATTTGTGGCTCCTCTCAGATTCCAGAACTTTCTGTCACCGAAATTTGAGGAAAAAGTGTTTCTTTAGCCAAATTTTGAGGTTTGCAAAGGATTTTGGGTAACAGAACACTGGTCAGAGCCCCACAAGTCACCCCCATCTTCGGATTCCCCTAGGTCTCTAGTTTTCAAAAATGCACAGGTTTGGTAGGTTGCCCTATGTGCCGGCTGAGCTAGAGGCTAAAATCTACAGGTAGGCACTTTGCAAATAACACCTCTGTTTTCTTTAAAAAAATGTGATGTGTCCACGTTGCGTTTTGGGGCATTTCCTGTTGCGGGCGCTAGGTCTACCCACACAAGTGAGGCATCATTTTTATTAGGAGACTTGGGGGAACGCTGGGTGGAAGGAAATGTGTGGCTCCTCTCTGATTCCAGAACTTTCTGTCACCAAAATATGAGGAAAATGTTTTTTTTTTAGCCAAATTTTGAGGTTTGCAAAGGATTCTGGGTAACAGAACCTGGTCAGAGCCCCACAAGTCACCCCATCGTGGATTCCCCTCGGTCTCTAGTTTTAAAAAATGCACAGGTTAGGTAGGTTTCCCTAGGTGCTGGCTGAGCTAGAGGCCAAAATCTACAGGTAGGCACTTTGCAAAAAACACCTCTGTTTTCTTTAAAAAAATGTGATGTGTCGACGTTGTGTTTTGGGGCATTTCCTGTTGCGGGCGCTAGGTCTACCCACACAAGTGAGGTATCATTTTTATCAGGAGACTTGGGGGAACGCTGGGTGGAAGAAAATGTGTGGCTCCTCTCTGATTCCAGAAATATCTCTCACCAAAATATGAGGAAAACTTGTTTTTTTAGCCAAATTTTGAGGTTTGCCAAGGATTCTGGGTAACAGAACTTGGTCAGAGCCCCACAAGTCACCCCATCTTGGATTCCCCTAGGTCTCTAGTTTTTAAAAATGCACAGGTTTGGTAAGTTTCCCTAGGTGCCGGCTGAGCTAGAGGACAAAATCTACAGGTAGGCACTTTGAAAAAAACACCTCTGTTTTCTTTCAAAAAATGTGATGTGTCCACGTTGTGTTTTGGGGCGTTTCCTGTCACGGGCGCTAGGCCTACCCACACAAGTGAGGTATCATTTTTATCGGGAGACTTGGGGGAACGCTGGGTGGAAGGAAATTTGTGCTTCCTCTCAGATTCCAGAACTTTCTGTCACCGAAATGTGAGGAAAATTAGTTTTTTTAGCCAAATTTTGAGGTTTGCAAAGGATTCTGGGTAACAGAACCTGGTCAGAGTTCCACAGGTCACCCCATCTTGGATTCCCCTAGGTCTCTAGTTTTCAAAAATGCACAGGTTTGGTAGGTTTCCCTGGATGCCGGCTGAGCTAGAGGCCAAAATCTACAGGTAGGCACTTTGCAAAAAACACCTCTGTTTTCTTTAAAAAAATGTGATGTGTCCACGTTGTGTTTTGGGGCGTTTCCTGTCACGGGCGCTAGGCCTACCCACACAAGTGAGGTATCATTTTTATCAGGAGACGTGGGGGAACGCTGGGTGGAAGAAAATGTGTGGCTCCTCTCTGATTCCAGAAATATCTCTCACCAAAATATGAGGAAAAAGTGTTTCTTTAGCCAAATTTTGAGGTTTGCAAAGGATTCTGGGTAACAGAACCTGGTCAGAGCCCCACAAGTCACCCCATCGTGGATTCCCCTCGGTCTCTAGTTGTTAAAAAATGCACAGGTTAGGTAGGTTTCCCTAGGTGCTGGCTGAGCTAGAGGCCAAAATCTACAGGTAGGCACTTTGCAAAAAACACCTCTGTTTTCTTTAAAAAAATGTGATGTGTCGACGTTGTGTTTTGGGGCATTTCCTGTTGCGGGCGCTAGGTCTACCCACACAAGTGAGGTATCATTTTTATCAGGAGACTTGGGGGAACGCTGGGTGGAAGAAAATGTGTGGCTCCTCTCTGATTCCAGAAATATCTCTCACCAAAATATGAGGAAAACTTGTTTTTTCAGCCAAATTTTGAGGTTTGCCAAGGATTCTGGGTAACAGAACTTGGTCAGAGCCCCACAAGTCACCCCATCTTGGATTCCCCTAGGTCTCTAGTTTTAAAAAATGCACAGGTTTGGTAAGTTTCCATAGGTGCCGTCTGAGCTAGAGGACAAAATCTACAGGTAGGCACTTTGAAAAAAACACCTCTGTTTTCTTTCAAAAAATGTGATGTGTCCACGTTGTGTTTTGGGGCGTTTCCTGTCACGGGCGCTAGGCCTACCCACACAAGTGAGGTATCATTTTTATCGGGAGACTTGGGGGAACGCTGGGTGGAAGGAAATTTGTGCTTCCTCTCAGATTCCAGAACTTTCTGTCACCGAAATATGAGGAAAACTAGTTTTTTTAGCCCAATTTTGAGGTTTGCAAAGGATTCTGGGTAACAGAACCTGGTCAGAGTTCCACAGGTCACTCCATCTTGGATTCCCCTAGGTCTCTAGTTTTCAAAAATGCACAGGTTTGGTAGGTTTCCCTGGGTGCCGGCTGAGCTAGAGGCCAAAATCTACAGGTAGGCACTTTGCAAAAAACACCTCTGTTTTCTTTAAAAAAATTTGATGTGTCCACGTTGTGTTTTGGGGCGTTTCCTGTCACGGGCGCTAGGCCTACCCACACAAGTGAGGTATCATTTTTATCGGGAGACTTAGGGGAACGCTGGGTGGAAGGAAATTTGTGGCTCCTCTCAGATTCCAGAACTTTCTGTCACCGAAATTTGAGGAAAAAGTGTTTCTTTAGCCAAATTTTGAGGTTTGCAAAGGATTCTGGGTAACAGAACCTGGTCAAAGCCCCACAAGTCACCCCATCTTGGATTCCCCTAGGACTCTAGTTTTCAAAAATGCACAGGTTTGGTAGGTTTCCCTAGGTGCCGGCTGAGCTAGAGGCTAAAATCTACAGGTAGGCACTTTGCAAATAACACCTCTGTTTTCTTAAAAAAAATGTGATGTGTCGACGTTGTGTTTTGGGGCATTTCCTGTTGCGGGCGCTAGGTCTACCCACACAAGTGAGGTATCATTTTTATCAGGAGACTTGGGGGAACGCTGGGTGGAAGAAAATGTGTGGCTCCTCTCTGATTCCAGAAATATCTCTCACCAAAATATGAGGAAAACTTGTTTTTTTAGCCAAATTTTGAGGTTTGCCAAGGATTCTGGGTAACAGAACTTGGTCAGAGCCCCACAAGTCACCCCATCTTGGATTCCCCTAGGTCTCTAGTTTTCAAAAATGCACAGGTTTGGTAAGTTTCCCTAGGTGCCGGCTGAGCTAGAGGCCAAAATCTACAGGTAGGCACTTTGCAAAAAACACCTCTGTTTTCTTTAAAAAAATGTGATGTGTCCACGTTGTGTTTTGGGGCGTTTCCTGTCACGGGCGCTAGGCCTACCCACACAAGTGAGGTATCATTTTTATCGGGAGACTTAGGGGAATGCTGTGTGGAAGGAAATTTGTGGCTCCTCTCAGATTCCAGAACTTTCTGTCACCGAAATTTGAGGAAAAAGTGTTTCTTTAGCCAAATTTTGAGGTTTGCAAAGGATTTTGGGTAACAGAACCTGGTCAGAGCCCCACAAGTCACCCCATCTTGGATTCCCCTAGGTCTCTAGTTTTCAAAAATGCACAGGTTTGGTAGGTTGCCCTATGTGCCGGCTGAGCTAGAGGCTAAAATCTACAGGTAGGCACTTTGCAAATAACACCTCTGTTTTCTTTAAAAAAATGTGATGTGTCCACGTTGCGTTTTGGGGCATTTCCTGTTGCGGGCGCTAGGTCTACCCACACAAGTGAGGCATCATTTTTATTAGGAGACTTGGGGGAACGCTGGGTGGAAGGAAATGTGTGGCTCCTCTCTGATTCCAGAACTTTCTGTCACCAAAATATGAGGAAAATGTTTTTTTTTTAGCCAAATTTTGAGGTTTGCAAAGGATTCTGGGTAACAGAACCTGGTCAGAGCCCCACAAGTCACCCCATCGTGGATTCCCCTCGGTCTCTAGTTTTAAAAAATGCACAGGTTAGGTAGGTTTCCCTAGGTGCTGGCTGAGCTAGAGGCCAAAATCTACAGGTAGGCACTTTGCAAAAAACACCTCTGTTTTCTTTAAAAAAATGTGATGTGTCGACGTTGTGTTTTGGGGCATTTCCTGTTGCGGGCGCTAGGTCTACCCACACAAGTGAGGTATCATTTTTATCAGGAGACTTGGGGGAACGCTGGGTGGAAGAAAATGTGTGGCTCCTCTCTGATTCCAGAAATATCTCTCACCAAAATATGAGGAAAACTTGTTTTTTTAGCCAAATTTTGAGGTTTGCCAAGGATTCTGGGTAACAGAACTTGGTCAGAGCCCCACAAGTCACCCCATCTTGGATTCCCCTAGGTCTCTAGTTTTTAAAAATGCACAGGTTTGGTAAGTTTCCCTAGGTGCCGGCTGAGCTAGAGGACAAAATCTACAGGTAGGCACTTTGAAAAAAACACCTCTGTTTTCTTTCAAAAAATGTGATGTGTCCACGTTGTGTTTTGGGGCGTTTCCTGTCACGGGCGCTAGGCCTACCCACACAAGTGAGGTATCATTTTTATCGGGAGACTTGGGGGAACGCTGGGTGGAAGGAAATTTGTGCTTCCTCTCAGATTCCAGAACTTTCTGTCACCGAAATGTGAGGAAAATTAGTTTTTTTAGCCAAATTTTGAGGTTTGCAAAGGATTCTGGGTAACAGAACCTGGTCAGAGTTCCACAGGTCACCCCATCTTGGATTCCCCTAGGTCTCTAGTTTTCAAAAATGCACAGGTTTGGTAGGTTTCCCTGGATGCCGGCTGAGCTAGAGGCCAAAATCTACAGGTAGGCACTTTGCAAAAAACACCTCTGTTTTCTTTAAAAAAATGTGATGTGTCCACGTTGTGTTTTGGGGCGTTTCCTGTCACGGGCGCTAGGCCTACCCACACAAGTGAGGTATCATTTTTATCAGGAGACGTGGGGGAACGCTGGGTGGAAGAAAATGTGTGGCTCCTCTCTGATTCCAGAAATATCTCTCACCAAAATATGAGGAAAACTTGTTTTTTTAGCCAAATTTTGAGGTTTGCCAAGGATTCTGGGTAACAGAACTTGGTCAGAGCCCCACAAGTCACCCCATCTTGGATTCCCCTAGGTCTCTAGTTTTAAAAAATGCACAGGTTTGGTAAGTTTCCCTAGGTGCCGGCTGAGCTAGAGGACAAAATCTACAGGTAGGCACTTTGAAAAAAACACCTCTGTTTTCTTTCAAAAATGTGATGTGTCCACGTTGTGTTTTGGGGCGTTTCCTGTCACGGGCGCTAGGCCTACCCACACAAGTGAGGTATCATTTTTATCGGGAGACTTGGGGGAACGCTGGGTGGAAGGAAATTTGTGCTTCCTCTCAGATTCCAGAACTTTCTGTCACCGAAATGTGAGGAAAATTAGTTTTTTTAGCCAAATTTTGAGGTTTGCAAAGGATTCTGGGTAACAGAACCTGGTCAGAGTTCCACAGGTCACCCCATCTTGGATTCCCCTAGGTCTCTAGTTTTCAAAAATGCACAGGTTTGGTAGGTTTCCCTGGGTGCCGGCTGAGCTAGACGCCAAAATCTACAGGTAGGCACTTTGCAAAAAACACCACTGCTTTCTTTAAAAAAATGTGATGTGTCCACGTTGTATTTTGGGGCGTTTCCTGTCACGGGCGCTAGGCCTACCCACACAAGTGAGGTATCATTTTTATCGGGAGACTTAGGGGAACGCTGGGTGGAAGGAAATTTGTGGCTCCTCTCAGATTCCAGAACTTTCTGTCACCGAAATTTGAGGAAAAAGTGTTTCTTTAGCCAAATTTTGAGGTTTGCAAAGGATTCTGGGTAACAGAACCTGGTCAAAGCCCCACAAGTCACCCCATCTTGGATTCCCCTAGGTCTCTAGTTTTCAAAAATGCACAGGTTTGATAGGTTTCCCTAGGTGCCGGCTGAGCTAGAGGCTAAAATCTACAGGTAGGCACTTTGCAAATAACACCTCTGTTTTCTTTAAAAAAAAATGTGATGTGTCGACGTTGTGTTTTGGGGCATTTCCTGTTGCGGGCGCTAGGTCTACCCACACAAGTGAGGTATCATTTTTATCAGGAGACTTGGGGGAATGCTGGGTGGAAGAAAATGTGTGGCTCCTCTCTGATTCCAGAAATATCTCTCACCAAAATATGAGGAAAACTTGTTTTTTTAGCCAAATTTTGAGGTTTGCCAAGGATTCTGGGTAACAGAACTTGGTCAGAGCCCCACAAGTCACCCCATCTTGGATTCCCCTATGTCTCTAGTTTTCAAAAATGCACAGGTTTGGTAAGTTTCCCTAGGTGCCGGCTGAGCTAGAGGCCAAAATCTACAGGTAGGCACTTTGAAAAAAACACCTCTGTTTTCTTTCAAAAAATGTGATGTGTCCACGTTGTGTTTTGGGGCGTTTCCTGTCACGGGCGCTAGGCCTACCCACACAAGTGAGGTATCATTTTTATCTGGAGACTTGGGGGAACGCTGGGTGGAAGGAAATTTGTGCTTCCTCTCAGATTCCAGAACTTTCTGTCACCGAAATGTGAGGAAAACTAGTTTTTTTGGCCAAATTTTGAGGTTTGCAAAGGATTCTGGGTAACAGAACCTGGTCAGAGCTCCACAGGTCACCCCATCTTGGATTCCCCTAGGTCTCTAGTTTTCAAAAATGCACAGGTTTGGTAGGTTTCCCTGGGTGCCGGCTGAGCTAGAGGCCAAAATCTACAGGTAGGCACTTTGCTAAAAACACCTCTGTTTCTTTAAAAAAATGTGATGTGTCCACGTTGTGTTTTGGGGCGTTTCCTGTCACGGGCGCTAGGCCTACCCACACAAGTGAGGTATCATTTTTATCGGGAGACTTAGGGGAACGCTGGGTGGAAGGAAATTTGTGGCTCCTCTCAGATTCCAGAACTTTCTGTCACCGAAATTTGAGGAAAAAGTGTTTCTTTAGCCAAATTTTGAGGTTTGCAAAGGATTCTGGGTAACAGAACCTGGTCAAAGCCCCACAAGTCACCCCATCTTGGATTCCCCTAGGTCTCTAGTTTTCAAAAATGCACAGGTTTGGTAGGTTTCCCTAGGTGCCGGCTGAGCTAGAGGCTAAAATCTACAGGTAGGCACTTTGCAAATAACACCTCTGTTTTCTTAAAAAAAATGTGATGTGTCGACGTTGTGTTTTGGGGCATTTCCTGTTGCGGGCGCTAAGTCTACCCACACAAGTGAGGTATCATTTTTATCAGGACACTTGGGGGAACGCTGGGTGGAAGAAAATGTGTGGCTCCTCTCTGATTCCAGAAATATCTCTCACCAAAATATGAGGAAAACTTGTTTTTTTAGCCAAATTTTGAGGTTTGCCAAGGATTCTGGGTAACAGAACTTGGTCAGAGCCCCACAAGTCACCCCATCTTGGATTCCCCTAGGTCTCTAGTTTTCAAAAATGCACAGGTTTGGTAAGTTTCCCTAGGTGCCGGCTGAGCTAGAGGACAAAATCTACAGGTAGGCACTTTGAAAAAAACACCTCTGTTTTCTTTCAAAAATGTGATGTGTCCACGTTGTGTTTTGGGGCGTTTCCTGTCACGGGCGCTAGGCCTACCCACACAAGTGAGGTATCATTTTTATCGGGAGACTTGGGGGTACGCTGGGTGGAAGGAAATTTGTGCTTCCTCTCAGATTCCAGAACTTTCTGTCACCGAAATGTGAGGAAAATTAGTTTTTTTAGCCAAATTTTGAGGTTTGCAAAGGATTCTGGGTAACAGAACCTGGTCAGAGTTCCACAGGTCACCCCATCTTGGATTCCCCTAGGTCTCTAGTTTTCAAAAATGCACAGGTTTGGTAGGTTTCCCTGGGTGCCGGCTGAGCTAGACGCCAAAATCTACAGGTAGGCACTTTGCAAAAAACACCTCTGTTTTCTTTAAAAAAATTTGATGTGTCCACGTTGTGTTTTGGGGCGTTTCCTGTCATGGGCGCTAGGCCTACCCACACAAGTGAGGTATCATTTTTATCGGGAGACTTAGGGGAACGCTGGGTGGAAGGAAATTTGTGGCTCCTCTCAGATTCCAGAACTTTCTGTCACCGAAATTTGAGGAAAAAGTGTTTCTTTAGCCAAATTTTGAGGTTTGCAAAGGATTCTGGGTAACAGAACCTGGTCAAAGCCCCACAAGTCACCCCATCTTGGATTCCCCTAGGTCTCTAGTTTTCAAAAATGCACAGGTTTGGTAGGTTTCCCTAGGTGCCGGCTGAGCTAGAGGCTAAAATCTACAGGTAGGCACTTTGCAAATAACACCTCTGTTTTCTTAAAAAAAATGTGATGTGTCGACGTTGTGTTTTGGGGCATTTCCTGTTGCGGGCGCTAGGTCTACCCACACAAGTGAGGTATCATTTTTATCAGGAGACTTGGGGGAACGCTGGGTGGAAGAAAATGTGTGGCTCCTCTCTGATTCCAGAAATATCTCTCACCAAAATATGAGGAAAACTTGTTTTTTTAGCCAAATTTTGAGGTTTGCCAAGGATTCTGGGTAACAGAACTTGGTCAGAGCCCCACAAGTCACCCCATCTTGGATTCCCCTAGGTCTCTAGTTTTCAAAAATGCACAGGTTTGGTAAGTTTCCCTAGGTGCCGGCTGAGCTAGAGGACAAAATCTACAGGTAGGCACTTTGAAAAAAACACCTCTGTTTTCTTTCAAAAATGTGATGTGTCCACGTTGTGTTTTGGGGCGTTTCCTGTCACGGGCGCTAGGCCTACCCACACAAGTGAGGTATCATTTTTATCGGGAGACTTGGGGGAACGCTGGGTGGAAGGAAATTTGTGCTTCCTCTCAGATTCCAGAACTTTCTGTCACCGAAATGTGAGGAAAATTAGTTTTTTTAGCCAAATTTTGAGGTTTGCAAAGGATTCTGGGTAACAGAACCTGGTCAGAGTTCCACAGGTCACCCCATCTTGGATTCCCCTAGGTCTCTAGTTTTCAAAAATGCACAGGTTTGGTAGGTTTCCCTGGGTGCCGGCTGAGCTAGACGCCAAAATCTACAGGTAGGCACTTTGCAAAAAACACCTCTGTTTTCCTTAAAAAAATTTGATGTGTCCACGTTGTGTTTTGGGGCGTTTCCTGTCACGGGCGCTAGGCCTACCCACACAAGTGAGGTATCATTTTTATCGGGAGACTTAGGGGAACGCTGGGTGGAAGGAAATTTGTGGCTCCTCTCAGATTCCAGAACTTTCTGTCACCGAAATTTGAGGAAAAAGTGTTTCTTTAGCCAAATTTTGAGGTTTGCAAAGGATTCTGGGTAACAGAACCTGGTCAAAGCCCCACAAGTCACCCCATCTTGGATTCCCCTAGGTCTCTAGTTTTCAAAAATGCACAGGTTTGGTAGGTTTCCCTAGGTGCCGGCTGAGCTAGAGGCTAAAATCTACAGGTAGGCACTTTGCAAATAACACCTCTGTTTTCTTAAAAAAAATGTGATGTGTTGACGTTGTGTTTTGGGGCATTTCCTGTTGCGGGCGCTAGGTCTACCCACACAAGTGAGGTATCATTTTTATCAGGAGACTTGGGGGAACGCTGGGTGGAAGAAAATGTGTGGCTCCTCTCTGATTCCAGAAATATCTCTCACCAAAATATGAGGAAAACTTGTTTTTTTAGCCAAATTTTGAGGTTTGCCAAGGATTCTGGGTAACAGAACTTGGTCAGAGCCCCACAAGTCACCCCATCTTGGATTCCCCTAGGTCTCTAGTTTTCAAAAATGCACAGGTTTGGTAAGTTTCCCTAGGTGCCGGCTGAGCTAGAGGCCAAAATCTACAGGTAGGCACTTTGCAAAAAACACCTCTGTTTTCTTTAAAAAAATGTGATGTGTCCACGTTGTGTTTTGGGGCGTTTCCTGTCACGGGCGCTAGGCCTACCCACACAAGTGAGGTATCATTTGTATCGGGAGACTTAGGGGAACGCTGGGTGGAAGGAAATTTGTGGCTCCTCTCAGATTCCAGAACTTTCTGTCACCGAAATTTGAGGAAAAAGTGTTTCTTTAGCCAAATTTTGAGGTTTGCAAAGGATTTTGGGTAACAGAACCTGGTCAGAGCCCCACAAGTCACCCCATCTTGGATTCCCCTAGGTCTCTAGTTTTCAAAAATGCACAGGTTTGGTAGGTTGCCCTATGTGCCGGCTGAGCTAGAGGCTAAAATCTACAGGTAGGCACTTTGCAAATAACACCTCTGTTTTCTTTTAAAAAATGTGATGTGTCCACGTTGCGTTTTGGGGCATTTCCTGTTGTGGGCGCTAGGTCTACCCACACAAGTGAGGCATCATTTTTATTAGGAGACTTGGGGGAACGCTGGGTGGAAGGAAATGTGTGGCTCCTCTCTGATTCCAGAACTTTCTGTCACCAAAATATGAGGAAAATGTTTTTTTTTTAGCCAAATTTTGAGGTTTGCAAAGGATTCTGGGTAACAGAACCTGGTCAGAGCCCCACAAGTCACCCCATCGTGGATTCCCCTCGGTCTCTAGTTTTAAAAAATGCACAGGTTAGGTAGGTTTCCCTAGGTGCTGGCTGAGCTAGAGGCCAAAATCTACAGGTAGGCACTTTGCAAAAAACACCTCTGTTTTCTTTAAAAAAATGTGATGTGTCGACGTTGTGTTTTGGGGCATTTCCTGTTGCGGGCGCTAGGTCTACCCACACAAGTGAGGTATCATTTTTATCAGGAGACTTGGGGGAACGCTGGGTGGAAGAAAATGTGTGGCTCCTCTCTGATTCCAGAAATATCTCTCACCAAAATATGAGGAAAACTTGTTTTTTTAGCCAAATTTTGAGGTTTGCCAAGGATTCTGGGTAACAGAACTTGGTCAGAGCCCCACAAGTCACCCCATCTTGGATTCCCCTAGGTCTCTAGTTTTTAAAAATGCACAGGTTTGGTAAGTTTCCCTAGGTGCCGGCTGAGCTAGAGGACAAAATCTACAGGTAGGCACTTTGAAAAAAACACCTCTGTTTTCTTTCAAAAAATGTGATGTGTCCACGTTGTGTTTTGGGGCGTTTCCTGTCACGGGCGCTAGGCCTACCCACACAAGTGAGGTATCATTTTTATCTGGAGACTTGGGGGAACGCTGGGTGGAAGGAAATTTGTGCTTCCTCTCAGATTCCAGAACTTTCTGTCACCGAAATGTGAGGAAAACTAGTTTTTTTGGCCAAATTTTGAGGTTTGCAAAGGATTCTGGGTAACAGAACCTGGTCAGAGCTCCACAGGTCACCCCATCTTGGATTCCCCTAGGTCTCTAGTTTTCAAAAATGCACAGGTTTGGTAGGTTTCCCTGGGTGCCGGCTGAGCTAGAGGCCAAAATCTACAGGTAGGCACTTTGCTAAAAACACCTCTGTTTCTTTAAAAAAATGTGATGTGTCCACGTTGTGTTTTGGGGCGTTTCCTGTCACGGGCGCTAGGCCTACCCACACAAGTGAGGTATCATTTTTATCGGGAGACTTAGGGGAACGCTGGGTGGAAGGAAATTTGTGGCTCCTCTCAGATTCCAGAACTTTCTGTCACCGAAATTTGAGGAAAAAGTGTTTCTTTAGCCAAATTTTGAGGTTTGCAAAGGATTCTGGGTAACAGAACCTGGTCAAAGCCCCACAAGTCACCCCATCTTGGATTCCCCTAGGTCTCTAGTTTTCAAAAATGCACAGGTTTGGTAGGTTTCCCTAGGTGCCGGCTGAGCTAGAGGCTAAAATCTACAGGTAGGCACTTTGCAAATAACACCTCTGTTTTCTTAAAAAAAATGTGATGTGTCGACGTTGTGTTTTGGGGCATTTCCTGTTGCGGGCGCTAAGTCTACCCACACAAGTGAGGTATCATTTTTATCAGGACACTTGGGGGAACGCTGGGTGGAAGAAAATGTGTGGCTCCTCTCTGATTCCAGAAATATCTCTCACCAAAATATGAGGAAAACTTGTTTTTTTAGCCAAATTTTGAGGTTTGCCAAGGATTCTGGGTAACAGAACTTGGTCAGAGCCCCACAAGTCACCCCATCTTGGATTCCCCTAGGTCTCTAGTTTTCAAAAATGCACAGGTTTGGTAAGTTTCCCTAGGTGCCGGCTGAGCTAGAGGACAAAATCTACAGGTAGGCACTTTGAAAAAAACACCTCTGTTTTCTTTCAAAAATGTGATGTGTCCACGTTGTGTTTTGGGGCGTTTCCTGTCACGGGCGCTAGGCCTACCCACACAAGTGAGGTATCATTTTTATCGGGAGACTTGGGGGAACGCTGGGTGGAAGGAAATTTGTGCTTCCTCTCAGATTCCAGAACTTTCTGTCACCGAAATGTGAGGAAAATTAGTTTTTTTAGCCAAATTTTGAGGTTTGCAAAGGATTCTGGGTAACAGAACCTGGTCAGAGTTCCACAGGTCACCCCATCTTGGATTCCCCTAGGTCTCTAGTTTTCAAAAATGCACAGGTTTGGTAGGTTTCCCTGGGTGCCGGCTGAGCTAGACGCCAAAATCTACAGGTAGGCACTTTGCAAAAAACACCTCTGTTTTCTTTAAAAAAATTTGATGTGTCCACGTTGTGTTTTGGGGCGTTTCCTGTCATGGGCGCTAGGCCTACCCACACAAGTGAGGTATCATTTTTATCGGGAGACTTAGGGGAACGCTGGGTGGAAGGAAATTTGTGGCTCCTCTCAGATTCCAGAACTTTCTGTCACCGAAATTTGAGGAAAAAGTGTTTCTTTAGCCAATTTTGAGGTTTGCAAAGGATTCTGGGTAACAGAACCTGGTCAAAGCCCCACAAGTCACCCCATCTTGGATTCCCCTAGGTCTCTAGTTTTCAAAAATGCACAGGTTTGGTAGGTTTCCCTAGGTGCCGGCTGAGCTAGAGGCTAAAATCTACAGGTAGGCACTTTGCAAATAACACCTCTGTTTTCTTAAAAAAAATGTGATGTGTCGACGTTGTGTTTTGGGGCATTTCCTGTTGCGGGCGCTAGGTCTACCCACACAAGTGAGGTATCATTTTTATCAGGAGACTTGGGGGAACGCTGGGTGGAAGAAAATGTGTGGCTCCTCTCTGATTCCAGAAATATCTCTCACCAAAATATGAGGAAAACTTGTTTTTTTAGCCAAATTTTGAGGTTTGCCAAGGATTCTGGGTAACAGAACTTGGTCAGAGCCCCACAAGTCACCCCATCTTGGATTCCCCTAGGTCTCTAGTTTTCAAAAATGCACAGGTTTGGTAAGTTTCCCTAGGTGCCGGCTGAGCTAGAGGACAAAATCTACAGGTAGGCACTTTGAAAAAAACACCTCTGTTTTCTTTCAAAAATGTGATGTGTCCACGTTGTGTTTTGGGGCGTTTCCTGTCACGGGCGCTAGGCCTACCCACACAAGTGAGGTATCATTTTTATCGGGAGACTTGGGGGAACGCTGGGTGGAAGGAAATTTGTGCTTCCTCTCAGATTCCAGAACTTTCTGTCACCGAAATGTGAGGAAAATTAGTTTTTTTAGCCAAATTTTGAGGTTTGCAAAGGATTCTGGGTAACAGAACCTGGTCAGAGTTCCACAGGTCACCCCATCTTGGATTCCCCTAGGTCTCTAGTTTTCAAAAATGCACAGGTTTGGTAGGTTTCCCTGGGTGCCGGCTGAGCTAGACGCCCAAATCTACAGGTAGGCACTTTGCAAAAAACACCACTGCTTTCTTTAAAAAAATGTGATGTGTCCACGTTGTGTTTTGGGGCGTTTCCTGTCACGGGCGCTAGGCCTACCCACACAAGTGAGGTATCATTTTTATCGGGAGACTTACGGGAACGCTGGGTGGAAGGAAATTTGTGGCTCCTCTCAGATTCCAGAACTTTCTGTCACCGAAATTTGAGGAAAAAGTGTTTCTTTAGCCAAATTTTGAGGTTTGCAAAGGATTCTGGGTAACAGAACCTGGTCAAAGCCCCACAAGTCACCCCATCTTGGATTCCCCTAGGTCTCTAGTTTTCAAAAATGCACAGGTTTGATAGGTTTCCCTAGGTGCCGGCTGAGCTAGAGGCTAAAATCTACAGGTAGGCACTTTGCAAATAACACCTCTGTTTTCTTTAAAAAAAATGTGATGTGTCGACGTTGTGTTTTGGGGCATTTCCTGTTGCGGGCGCTAGGTCTACCCACACAAGTGAGGTATCATTTTTATCAGGAGACTTGGGGGAACGCTGGGTGGAAGAAAATGTGTGGCTCCTCTCTGATTCCAGAAATATCTCTCACCAAAATATGAGGAAAACTTGTTTTTTTAGCCAAATTTTGAGGTTTGCCAAGGATTCTGGGTAACAGAACTTGGTCAGAGCCCCACAAGTCACCCCATCTTGGATTCCCCTATGTCTCTAGTTTTCAAAAATGCACAGGTTTGGTAAGTTTCCCTAGGTGCCGGCTGAGCTAGAGGCCAAAATCTACAGGTAGGCACTTTGAAAAAAACACCTCTGTTTTCTTTCAAAAAATGTGATGTGTCCACGTTGTGTTTTGGGGCGTTTCCTGTCACGGGTGCTAGGCCTACCCACACAAGTGAGGTATCATTTTTATCTGGAGACTTGGGGGAACGCTGGGTGGAAGGAAATTTGTGCTTCCTCTCAGATTCCAGAACTTTCTGTCACCGAAATGTGAGGAAAACTAGTTTTTTTGGCCAAATTTTGAGGTTTGCAAAGGATTCTGGGTAACAGAACCTGGTCAGAGCTCCACAGGTCACCCCATCTTGGATTCCCCTAGGTCTCTAGTTTTCAAAAATGCACAGGTTTGGTAGGTTTCCCTGGGTGCCGGCTGAGCTAGAGGCCAAAATCTACAGGTAGGCACTTTGCTAAAAACACCTCTGTTTTCTTTCAAAAAATGTGATGTGTCCACGTTGTGTTTTGGGGCGTTTCCTGTCACGGGCGCTAGGCCTACCCACACAAGTGAGGTATCATTTTTATCGGGAGACTTGGGGGAACGCTGGGTGGAAGGAAAGTTGTGCTTCCTCTCAGATTCCAGAACTTTCTGTCACCGAAATATGAGGAAAACTAGTTTTTTTAGCCCAATTTTGAGGTTTGCAAAGGATTCTGGGTAACAGAACCTGGTCAGAGCCCCACAAGTCACCCCATCTTGGATTCCCCTATGTCTCTAGTTTTCAAAAATGCACAGGTTTGGTAAGTTTCCCTAGGTGCCGGCTGAGCTAGAGGCCAAAATCTACAGGTAGGCACTTTGAAAAAAACACCTCTGTTTTCTTTCAAAAAATTTGATGTGTCCACGTTGTGTTTTGGGGCGTTTCCTGTCACGGGTGCTAGGCCTACCCACACAAGTGAGGTATCATTTTTATCTGGAGACTTGGGGGAACGCTGGGTGGAAGGAAATTTGTGCTTCCTCTCAGATTCCAGAACTTTCTGTCACCGAAATGTGAGGAAAACTAGTTTTTTTGGCCAAATTTTGAGGTTTGCAAAGGATTCTGGGTAACAGAACCTGGTCAGAGCTCCACAGGTCACCCCATCTTGGATTCCCCTAGGTCTCTAGTTTTCAAAAATGCACAGGTTTGGTAGGTTTCCCTGGGTGCCGGCTGAGCTAGAGGCCAAAATCTACAGGTAGGCACTTTGCTAAAAACACCTCTGTTTTCTTTCAAAAAATGTGATGTGTCCACGTTGTGTTTTGGGGCGTTTCCTGTCACGGGCGCTAGGCCTACCCACACAAGTGAGGTATCATTTTTATCGGGAGACTTGGGGGAACGCTGGGTGGAAGGAAAGTTGTGCTTCCTCTCAGATTCCAGAACTTTCTGTCACCGAAATATGAGGAAAACTAGTTTTTTTAGCCCAATTTTGAGGTTTGCAAAGGATTCTGGGTAACAGAACCTGGTCAGAGTTCCACAGGTCACTCCATCTTGGATTCCCCTAGGTCTCTAGTTTTCAAAAATGCACAGGTTTGGTAGGTTTCCCTGGGTGCCGGCTGAGCTAGAGGCCAAAATCTACAGGTAGGCACTTTGCAAAAAACACCTCTGTTTTCCTTAAAAAAATTTGATGTGTCCACGTTGTGTTTTGGGGCGTTTCCTGTCACGGGCGCTAGGCCTACCCACACAAGTGAGGTATCATTTTTATCGGGAGACTTAGGGGAACGCTGGGTGGAAGGAAATTTGTGGCTCCTCTCAGATTCCAGAACTTTCTGTCACCGAAATTTGAGGAAAAAGTGTTTCTTTAGCCAAATTTTGAGGTTTGCAAAGGATTCTGGGTAACAGAACCTGGTCAAAGCCCCACAAGTCACCCCATCTTGGATTCCCCTAGGTCTCTAGTTTTCAAAAATGCACAGGTTTGGTAGGTTTCCCTAGGTGCCGGCTGAGCTAGAGGCTAAAATCTACAGGTAGGCACTTTGCAAATAACACCTCTGTTTTCTTAAAAAAAATGTGATGTGTTGACGTTGTGTTTTGGGGCATTTCCTGTTGCGGGCGCTAGGTCTACCCACACAAGTGAGGTATCATTTTTATCAGGAGACTTGGGGGAACGCTGGGTGGAAGAAAATGTGTGGCTCCTCTCTGATTCCAGAAATATCTCTCACCAAAATATGAGGAAAACTTGTTTTTTTAGCCAAATTTTGAGGTTTGCCAAGGATTCTGGGTAACAGAACTTGGTCAGAGCCCCACAAGTCACCCCATCTTGGATTCCCCTAGGTCTCTAGTTTTCAAAAATGCACAGGTTTGGTAAGTTTCCCTAGGTGCCGGCTGAGCTAGAGGCCAAAATCTACAGGTAGGCACTTTGCAAAAAACACCTCTGTTTTCTTTAAAAAAATGTGATGTGTCCACGTTGTGTTTTGGGGCGTTTCCTGTCACGGGCGCTAGGCCTACCCACACAAGTGAGGTATCATTTGTATCGGGAGACTTAGGGGAACGCTGGGTGGAAGGAAATTTGTGGCTCCTCTCAGATTCCAGAACTTTCTGTCACCGAAATTTGAGGAAAAAGTGTTTCTTTAGCCAAATTTTGAGGTTTGCAAAGGATTTTGGGTAACAGAACCTGGTCAGAGCCCCACAAGTCACCCCATCTTGGATTCCCCTAGGTCTCTAGTTTTCAAAAATGCACAGGTTTGGTAGGTTGCCCTATGTGCCGGCTGAGCTAGAGGCTAAAATCTACAGGTAGGCACTTTGCAAATAACACCTCTGTTTTCTTTTAAAAAATGTGATGTGTCCACGTTGCGTTTTGGGGCATTTCCTGTTGTGGGCGCTAGGTCTACCCACACAAGTGAGGCATCATTTTTATTAGGAGACTTGGGGGAACGCTGGGTGGAAGGAAATGTGTGGCTCCTCTCTGATTCCAGAACTTTCTGTCACCAAAATATGAGGAAAATGTTTTTTTTTTAGCCAAATTTTGAGGTTTGCAAAGGATTCTGGGTAACAGAACCTGGTCAGAGCCCCACAAGTCACCCCATCGTGGATTCCCCTCGGTCTCTAGTTTTAAAAAATGCACAGGTTAGGTAGGTTTCCCTAGGTGCTGGCTGAGCTAGAGGCCAAAATCTACAGGTAGGCACTTTGCAAAAAACACCTCTGTTTTCTTTAAAAAAATGTGATGTGTCGACGTTGTGTTTTGGGGCATTTCCTGTTGCGGGCGCTAGGTCTACCCACACAAGTGAGGTATCATTTTTATCAGGAGACTTGGGGGAACGCTGGGTGGAAGAAAATGTGTGGCTCCTCTCTGATTCCAGAAATATCTCTCACCAAAATATGAGGAAAACTTGTTTTTTTAGCCAAATTTTGAGGTTTGCCAAGGATTCTGGGTAACAGAACTTGGTCAGAGCCCCACAAGTCACCCCATCTTGGATTCCCCTAGGTCTCTAGTTTTTAAAAATGCACAGGTTTGGTAAGTTTCCCTAGGTGCCGGCTGAGCTAGAGGACAAAATCTACAGGTAGGCACTTTGAAAAAAACACCTCTGTTTTCTTTCAAAAAATGTGATGTGTCCACGTTGTGTTTTGGGGCGTTTCCTGTCACGGGCGCTAGGCCTACCCACACAAGTGAGGTATCATTTTTATCGGGAGACTTGGGGGAACGCTGGGTGGAAGGAAATTTGTGCTTCCTCTCAGATTCCAGAACTTTCTGTCACCGAAATGTGAGGAAAATTAGTTTTTTTAGCCAAATTTTGAGGTTTGCAAAGGATTCTGGGTAACAGAACCTGGTCAGAGTTCCACAGGTCACCCCATCTTGGATTCCCCTAGGTCTCTAGTTTTCAAAAATGCACAGGTTTGGTAAGTTTCCCTGGATGCCGGCTGAGCTAGAGGCCAAAATCTACAGGTAGGCACTTTGCAAAAAACACCTCTGTTTTCTTTAAAAAAATGTGATGTGTCCACGTTGTGTTTTGGGGCGTTTCCTGTCACGGGCGCTAGGCCTACCCACACAAGTGAGGTATCATTTTTATCAGGAGACATGGGGGAACGCTGGGTGGAAGAAAATGTGTGGCTCCTCTCTGATTCCAGAAATATCTCTCACCAAAATATGAGGAAAACTTGTTTTTTTAGCCAAATTTTGAGGTTTGCCAAGGATTCTGGGTAACATAACTTGGTCAGAGCCCCACAAGTCACCCCATCTTGGATTCCCCTAGGTCTCTAGTTTTCAAAAATGCACAGGTTTGGTAAGTTTCCCTAGGTGCCGGCTGAGCTAGAGGACAAAATCTACAGGTAGGCACTTTGAAAAAAACACCTCTGTTTTCTTTCAAAAATGTGATGTGTCCACGTTGTGTTTTGGGGCGTTTCCTGTCACGGGCGCTAGGCCTACCCACACAAGTGAGGTATCATTTTTATCGGGAGACTTGGGGGAACGCTGGGTGGAAGGAAATTTGTGCTTCCTCTCAGATTCCAGAACTTTCTGTCACCGAAATGTGAGGAAAATTAGTTTTTTTAGCCAAATTTTGAGGTTTGCAAAGGATTCTGGGTAACAGAACCTGGTCAGAGTTCCACAGGTCACCCCATCTTGGATTCCCCTAGGTCTCTAGTTTTCAAAAATGCACAGGTTTGGTAGGTTTCCCTGGGTGCCGGCTGAGCTAGACGCCAAAATCTACAGGTAGGCACTTTGCAAAAAACACCACTGCTTTCTTTAAAAAAATGTGATGTGTCCACGTTGTGTTTTGGGGCGTTTCCTGTCACGGGCGCTAGGCCTACCCACACAAGTGAGGTATCATTTTTATCGGGAGACTTAGGGGAACGCTGGGTGGAAGGAAATTTGTGGCTCCTCTCAGATTCCAGAACTTTCTGTCACCGAAATTTGAGGAAAAAGTGTTTCTTTAGCCAAATTTTGAGGTTTGCAAAGGATTCTGGGTAACAGAACCTGGTCAAAGCCCCACAAGTCACCCCATCTTGGATTCCCCTAGGTCTCTAGTTTTCAAAAATGCACAGGTTTGATAGGTTTCCCTAGGTGCCGGCTGAGCTAGAGGCTAAAATCTACAGGTAGGCACTTTGCAAATAACACCTCTGTTTTCTTTAAAAAAAATGTGATGTGTCGACGTTGTGTTTTGGGGCATTTCCTGTTGCGGGCGCTAGGTCTACCCACACAAGTGAGGTATCATTTTTATCAGGAGACTTGGGGGAACGCTGGGTGGAAGAAAATGTGTGGCTCCTCTCTGATTCCAGAAATATCTCTCACCAAAATATGAGGAAAACTTGTTTTTTTAGCCAAATTTTGAGGTTTGCCAAGGATTCTGGGTAACAGAACTTGGTCAGAGCCCCACAAGTCACCCCATCTTGGATTCCCCTATGTCTCTAGTTTTCAAAAATGCACAGGTTTGGTAAGTTTCCCTAGGTGCCGGCTGAGCTAGAGGCCAAAATCTACAGGTAGGCACTTTGAAAAAAACACCTCTGTTTTCTTTCAAAAAATGTGATGTGTCCACGTTGTGTTTTGGGGCGTTTCCTGTCACGGGTGCTAGGCCTACCCACACAAGTGAGGTATCATTTTTATCTGGAGACTTGGGGGAACGCTGGGTGGAAGGAAATTTGTGCTTCCTCTCAGATTCCAGAACTTTCTGTCACCGAAATGTGAGGAAAACTAGTTTTTTTGGCCAAATTTTGAGGTTTGCAAAGGATTCTGGGTAACAGAACCTGGTCAGAGCTCCACAGGTCACCCCATCTTGGATTCCCCTAGGTCTCTAGTTTTCAAAAATGCACAGGTTTGGTAGGTTTCCCTAGGTGCCGGCTGAGCTAGAGGCCAAAATCTAAAGGTAGGCACTTTGCAAAAAACTCGTCTGTTTTCTTTAAAAAAATGTGATGTGTCCATGTTGTGTTTTGGGGCGTTTCCTGTCAGGGGCGCAAGGCCTACCCACACAAGTGAGGTATCATTTTTATCGGGAGACTTCGGGAAATGCTGGGTGGAAGGAAATTTGTGGCTCCTCTCAGATTCCAGAACTTTCTGTCACCGAAATTTGAGGAAAAAGTATTTCTTTAGCCAAATTTTGAGGTTTGGAAAGGATTCTGGGTAACAGAACCTGGTCAGAGCCCCACAAGTCACCCCATCTTGGATTCCCCTAGGTCTCTAGTTTTCAAAAATGCACAGGTTTGGTAGGTTCCCCAGGTGCCGGCTGAGCTATAGGCCAAAATCTACAGGTAGGCACTTTGCAAATAACACCTCTGTTTTCTTTAAAAAAATGTGATGTGTCCACATTGCGTTTTGGGGCATTTCCTGTTGCGGGCACTAGGCCTACCCACACAAGTGAGGTATCATTGTTATCAGGGACTTGGGGGAACGCTGGGTGGAAGAAAATGTGTGGCTCCTCTCTGATTCCAGAACTTTCTGTCACCAAAATCTGAGGAAAACTTGTTTTTTTAGCCAAATTTTGAGGTTTGCCAAGGATTCTGGGTAACAGAACCTGGTCAGAGCCCCACAAGTCACCCCATCTTGGATTCCCCTAAGTCTCTAGTTTTCAAAAATGCACAGGTTTAGTAGGTTTCCCTAGGTGCCGGCTGAGCTAGAGGCTAAAACCTACAGGTAGGCACTTGGCATAAAACACCTCTGTTTTCTTTCCAAAAATGTGATGTGTCCACGTTGCGTTTTGGGGCATTTCCTGTCGCGGGCGCTAGGCCTACCCACAGAAGTGAGGTATCATTTTTATCGGGAGACTTGGGGGAATGCTGGGTGGAAGGAAATTTGTGGCTCCTCTCAGATTCCAGAACTTTCTGTCACCAAAATGTGAGGAAAATGTTTTTTTTTAGCCAAATTTTGAGGTTTGCAAAGTATTCTGGGTAACAGAACCTGGTCAGAGCCCCAAAAGTCACCCCATCTTGGATTCCCCTAGGTCTCTAGTTTTCAAAAATGCACAGGTTTGGTAGGTTTCCCTAGGTGCCGGCTGAGCTAGAGGCCAAAATCTACAGGTAGGCACTTTGCAAAAAAACAATCTGTTTTCTTTATAAAAATGTGATGTGTCCACGTTGTGTTTTGGGGTGTTTCCTGTCGCGGGCCCTAGGCCTACCCACACAAGTGAGGTATCATTTTTATCAGGAGACTTGGGGGAACGCTGGGTGGAAGGAAATGTGTGGCTCCTCTCGGATTCCAGAACTTTCGGTCACCGAAATGTGAGGAAAACGTGTTTTTTAATCCAAATTTTCAGGTTTGCAAAGGATTCTGGGTAACAGAACCTGGTCAGAGCCCAACAAGTCACCCCATCTTGGATTCCCCTAGGTCTCTAGTTTTCAAAAATGCACAGGTTTGGTAGGTTTCCCTAGGTGCCGCCTGAGCTAGAGGCCAAAATCTACAGGTAGGCACTTTGCAAAAAACACCTCTGTTTTCTTTCAAAAAATGTGATGTGTCCACGTTGTGTTTTGGGGCGTTTCCTGTCACGGGCGCTAGGCCTACCCACACAAGTGAGGTATCATTTTTATCGGGAGACATGGGGGAATGCTGGTTGGAAGGAAATTTGTGGCTCCTCTCAGATTCCAGAACTTTCTGTCACCGAAATGTGAGGAAAACATGTTTTTTTAGCCAAATTTTGAGGTTTGCAAAGGATTCTGGGTAACAGAACCTGGTCAGAGCCCCACAAGTCACCCCATCTTGGATTCCCCTAGGTCTCTAGTTTTCAAAAATGCACAGGTTTGGTAGATTTCCCTAGGTGCCGGCTGAGCTATAGGCCAAAATCTACAGGTAGGCACTTTGCAAATAACACCTCTGTTTTCTTTTAAAAAATGTGATGTGTCGACGTTGTGTTTTGGGGCATTTCCTGTTGCGGGCGCTAGGTCTACCCACACAAGTGAGGTATCATTTTTATCAGGAGACTTGGGGGAACGCTGGGTGGAAGAAAATGTGTGGCTCCTCTCTGATTCCAGAACTTTCTGTCACCAAAATATGAGGAAAACTTGTTTTTTTAGCTAAATTTTGAGGTTTGCCAAGGATTCTGGGTAACAGAACTTGGTCAGAGCCCCACAAGTCACGCCATCTTGGATTCCCCTAGGTCTCTAGTTTTCAAAAATGCACAGGTTTGGTAAGTTTCCCTAGGTGCCGGCTGAGCTAGAGGCTAAAATCTACAGGTAGGCACTTTGCAAATAACACCTCTGTTTTCTATAAAAAAATGTGATGTGTCCACGTTGTGTTTTGGGGCGTTTCCTGTCACGGGCGCTAGGCCTACCCACGCAAGTGAGGTATCATTTTTATCGGGAGACTTGGGGGAACGCTGGGTGGAAGGAAATTTGTGCTTCCTCTCAGATTCCAGAACTTTCTGTCACCGAAATGTGAGGAAAACTAGTTTTTTTAGCCAAATTTTGAGGTTTGCAAAGGATTCTGGGTAACAGAACCTGGTCAGAGCCCCACAAGTCACCCCATCTTGGATTCCCCTAGTTTTAAAAAATGCACAGGTTTGGTAGGTTTCCCTGGGTGCCGGCTGATCTAGAGGCCAAAATCCACAGGTAGGCACTTTGCAAAAAACACATCTTATTTCTTTAAAAAAATGTGATGTGTCCACGTTGTGTTTTGGGGCGTTTCCTATCACTGGCGCTTGGCCTACCCACACAAGTGAGGTATCATTTTTATCGGGAGACTTAGGGGAACGCTGGGTGGAAGGAAATTTGTGGCTCCTCTCAGATTCCAGAACTTTCTGTCACCGAAATTTGAGGAAAAAGTGTTTCTTTAGCCAAATTTTGAGGTTTGCAAAGGATTCTGGGTAACAGAACCTGGTCAGAGCCCCACAAGTCACCCCATCTTGGATTCCCCTATGTCTCTAGTTTTCAAAAATGCACAGGTTTGGTAGGTTGCCCTAGGTGCCGGCTGAACTAGAGGCCAAAATCTACAGGTAGGCACTTTGCAAAAAACACCTCTGTTTTCTTTTAAAAAATGTGATGTGTCCACGTTGTGTTTTGGGGCGTTTCCTGTCGCGGGCCCTAGGCCTACCCACACAAGTGAGGTATCATTTTTATCGGGAGACTTAGGGGAACGCTGGGTGGAAGGAAATTTGCGGCTCCTCTCAGATTCCAGAACTTTCTGTCACCGAAATGTGAGGAAAAAGTGTTTTTTTAGCCAAATTTTGAGGTTTGCAAAGGATTCTGGGTAACAGAACCTGGTCAGAGCCCCACAAGTCACCCCATCTTGGATTCCCCTAGGTCTCTAGTTTTCAAAAATGGACAGGGTTGGTAGGTTGCCCTAGGTGCCGGCTGAGCTAGAGGCCAAAATCTACAGATAGGCACTTTGCAAAAAACACCTCTGTTTTCTTTTAAAAAATGTGATGTGTCCACATTGTGTTTTGGAGCGTTTCCTGTCGCGGGCCTTAGGCCTACCCACACAAGTGAGGTATCAATTTTATCGGGAGACTTAGGGGAACGCTGGGTGGAAGGAAATTTGTGGCTCCTCTCAGATTCCAGAACTTTCTGTCACCGAAATGTGAGGAAAAAGTGTTTCTTTAGCCACATTTTGAGGTTTGCAAAGGATTCTGGGTAACAGAACCTGGTCAGAACCCCACAAGTCACCCCATCTTGGATTCCCCTAGGTCTCTAGTTTTCAGAAATGCACAGGTTTGGTAGGTTGCCCAAGGTGCCGGCTGAGCTAGAGGCCAAAATCTACAGATAGGCACTTTGCAAAAAACACCTCTGTTTTCTTTTAAAAAATGTGATGTGTCCACATTGTGTTTTGGGGCGTTTCCTGTCGCGGGCCCTAGGCCTCCCCACACAAGTGAGGTATCATTTTTATCAGGAGACTTGGGGGAACGCTGGGTGGAAGGAAATTTGTGGCTCCTCTCAGATTCCAGAACTTTCAGTCACCGAAATTTGAGGAAAACGTGTTTTTTTATTTAAAGTTTGAGGTTTGCCAAGGATTCTGAGTAACAGAACCTGGTCAGAGCCCCACAAGTCACCCCATCTTGGATTCCCCTAGTTCTCTAGTTTTCAAAAATGCACAGGTTTGGTAGGTTTCCCTAGGTGCCGTCTGAGCTAGAGGCCAAAATCTACAGGCAGGCACTTTGCAAAAAACACCTCTGTTTTCTTTAAAAAAATGTGATGTGTCCACGTTGCGTTTTGGGGCATTTCCTGTTGCGGGCTCTAGGCCTACCCACACAAGTGAGGTATCATTTTTATCAGGAGACTTGGGGGAACGCTGGGTGGAAGAAAATGTGTGGCTCCTCTCTGATTCCAGAACTTTCTGTCACCAAAATATGAGGAAAACTTATTTTTTTAGGCATATTTTGAGGTTTGCCAAGGATTCTGGGTAACAGAACCTGGTCAGAGCCCCAAAAGTCACCCCATCTTGGATTCCCCTAGGTCTCTAGTTTTCAAAAATGCACAGGTTTGGTAGGTTTCCCTAGGTGCCGGCTGAGCTAGAGGCTAAAATCTACAGGTAGGCACTTTGCATAAAACACCTCTGTTTTCTTTAAAGAAATGTGATGTGTCCACGTTGCGTTTTGCGGTGTTTCCTGTCGCGGGCGCTAGGCCTACCCACACAAGTGAGGTATCATTTTTATCGGGAGACTTGGGGGAACATAGATTACCAAAAAAGTGTTATTGCCCCTTGTCTTTCTCTACATTTTTTCCTTCCAAATATAAGAGAGTGTGTAAAAAAGACATCTATTTGAGAAATGTCCTGTAATTCACATGCTAGTATGGTCACCCCGGTATTCAGAGATGTGCAAATAACCACTGCTCCTCAACATCTTATCTTGTGCCCTTTTTGGAAATACAAAGGTTTTCTTGATAGCTATTTTTCATTCTTTATATTTCAGCAAATGAATTGCTGTATACCCGGTATAGAATGAATACGCACTGCAGGGTGCAGCTCATTTATTGGCTCTGGGTACCTAGGGTTCTTGATGAACCTACAAGCCCTATATATCCCCGTAACCAGAGGAGTCCAGCGAACGTAACGGTATATTGCTTTCGAAAATCTGACATTGCAGGAAAAAGTTACAGAGTAAAACGTAGAGAAAAATTGATGTTTTTTTCACCTCAGTTTCAATATTTTTCTTTTTCAGTTGTTATTTTCTGTAGGAAACCCTTGTAGGATCTGCACAAATGACCCCTTGCTGAATTCAGAATTTTGTCTACTTTTCAGAAATGTTTAGGTTTCTGGCATCCAGCATTGGTTTCATGCCTATTTTTGTCACTGACTGGAAGGAGGCTGAAAGCACAAAAAATTGTAAAATTGGGGTATGTCCCAGTAAAATGCCAAATTTGTGTTGAAAATTTGGATTTTCTGATTCAAGTCTGCCTGTTCCTGAAAACTGGGAAGCTGGTGATTTTAGCACCGCAAACCCTTTGTTGATGCCATTTTCAGGGAAAAAAACACAAGCCTTCTTCTGCAGCCACTTTTTCCCTATTTAAAAAAAAAACGAAATTGTTACTGTATTTTGCCTAATTTCTTGGCCTCCTTCAAGGGAACCCACTAAGTCTGGGTACCTCTAGAATCCCTAGGATGTTGGAAAAAAAGGAAGCAAGTTTGGCCTGTGTAGCTTATGTGAAAAGAAAGTTATGAGGGCCTAAGCGCGAACTGCCCCACATAGCCAAAAAAAGGCTCGGTACAGGAGGGGGAAAAGACCTGGTAGTGAAGGGGTTAATAATAGTTTTGCAACTGGATCAGACTCCCTTTCTATTAATAGCCTGACCCCGTTTACATTGGACTAAACCAGAATGGCCATTATGGCCCAATAACCTGGAAAAGCCCCTGGTCTAGGCAGCATACCTGCCGACCTATATAGATCTGATTTCGACATGTGGGGCCCATATGTCAATAATGTATCAAATGCCGTCCTGGCTAGCGGAATCTACCCCCGCTCTTGGAATGGTGCAATTATTGTACCTATTTATAAAAAGGGGAATAGGGCCGCTCCGATGAATTACAGACCAATAAGTCTTTTGGATAATCTCCCAAAAATATCCTGCCTTCAGGTTCTGACAAGGACTAAGGAATGGCTAGAAGAGTCTCAAGTGCTCAGTGACCTCCAAGCAGGGTTCAGACAGAAAATTAGTACAATTGACCAGATATTCAGGTTTCTTACGATCAAATGTAAGATTGTAGGGAACCTCTTTGTGGCCTTTGTGGATCTTAAATCTTTATTCGATTTGGTCCCGCGCTGCAAACTGTGGTAGGTACTGGATGAAGTCAGCTTCCCGAGCCCTTTATTAAATGTAATCAAAAGTTTATATACTGAGAGCTTTGCAAAAATCCGATGGGGAGTAAACGGGGAGGTAACAAACGAAATTCCAATTAAAAGAGGGGTTAGGCAGGGATGTGTGTTGGCCCCTACACTGTTTTTAATGTTTATTAATGCATGCATCCCTTACTTACTTGCCTGTGACAATGATGCACCAAATTTAGGTGGGGCAAAGATCACGTGCTTACTATTTGCGGATGACACTTTGTTATTATCCCAAACTGCTTCTGGCCTTGCCAATTTACTCATGAAGTTTATGTCCTTTAGTAAAGATTACTTTCTTGAAGTTAATTCCATGAAAATTAAATACATGATTATTGGCGACAAAAAATGTAAAATAAGGAATATGATTCTAATGGATGGGGAAGTATTAGAGAGAGTCGCCGATTTCGATTATCTGGGAGTTAGATTACAGGACACGCACAAATGGCAGGCCCATTTATTAACTGCACATATGAGACTAAAACAGAACTCGGGGGGTGTATTGCGATTTGCAAATAGATCTCCCAGATTTGCAATCTCCCCTGCAATGGAAATATATAAAATACAAGCAAGAGGGAGCGCCTTGTATGGAGCAGAGCTATGGGGGCATGGCAATTTGAGGGACTTAGAGCTTACCGAAAACTCATTTATAAAGGCTTTGCTCAAAATACCCATTAGTTCTCTCACGTTGCCTATCCGGATGGACCTGAATTTAAATTCCATTGCTCACATAGCCACCCTAAGACCAATATTGTATTGGATCAGGATTTGGTCCATGGAAACCTTCGGACCTTTTAGAATATGGCTGAATGCCCTTCTTAGTACACATATAACAAGGAAAATTCCATGGTGTAACCACGTTGAAAACAGCTTAATTAATTTAGGATTGGCCCACTTTTGGACAGCCCCTTATGGTCTTCCAAAAAATGCAGCGCAAACTGTTAAGGATGCATGCTGGTTAAAATTAAAATAGGCAAATTGGTTGAGGCGCCTTCGCTTAGCTTGACAGATAGGTTCACATCAATTAAATGTCATTATGAATTTGAAAACTATATGGATTTGATCCTATCCCCTCGAGCACGTGCACTTTATATCAGGTTTAGGCTGGGATCGTTACCATTACGCACTTTTACTTGTAGATGGTCCCAACAGGACCTCCAACAAGACCTTTGCTCAATGGGCTGTGGGTCACCAGAATGCATGGCACATGTGCTATTCCATTGTCCCGCATATGCTAAACAGCGGATTCAATGGATCATACCTTTTTGCAGATCCATGGGCCTTAATAACCGGTCATTAGCTCTTAGGATTTGCAAAACGAATACCCATGGCATTGTGGTATGTGCGCTGGCCAGATTTGTAGATGCAATATAGCATGTAAGAGCAAAACGATTAGATGTACCCTCTAAATAAGTGTATGACTTTAGATAATAATGGAAATGTTATCTGTATAGGGAATAATTGATATCAACCTTAATATTGTTGCATTGTCTTATTATCTATTTTTTGCTTTTTTTAGATTATTGGGCGAAGGTTTTTATATCATTGTTTTTTATACTGATGGATTCTTATCATTCTGATTATGTCTTAATAATTTTGTATTCTTATTGCTCCTTCTGAATATTTTATAGACAGAGGCCCTCATTACAACATTGGTGGTAAGAGCCGCTTACCGCCGTGCAGAAGACCGCCAACACACCGCGCGGCCGCGGAATTCCGCCACAGCTATTATGACCCACAGATCGTAATCCACCTAAATCTAGACACCCACACAAGTCCGCCACACCAAAGGTCAGTGATAAACTGGCGAAAACAAAACCTCCACGTCACGCCAACAGAAATACGCCCACACTATCACGACCCACGAATCTACATGGCAGTCTTTCAACCGCGGTATTCCATTGGCGGTACACACCACCGCGCTCAAAATACACACACATTTACAAAACACAAACACATTGGAAAATTCCAAATACACACACCTGATACACATACACACACCACTCCCACACACCCAAAACAATATAAAACACACACCCACATCACCCACAAACCCTTACGACAACAATTCACGAAAGAAAACTAGAGAGACAGCACCTGCAAGAACACTAGCATCCACAGGCACACAACACCATCACCCACATAACTTACACGCACCTCACACAACACCCAACTACATATCAACACACTTATCACCCCACACACCACCCCACACATAAACCTACACCACCCCATGGCACGGCAAAGACACCCCAGGTTCTCGGAGGAGGAGCTGTGGGTCATGGTGGAGGAAATCATCCGCTATTCGGATCACAGGTGCAGCACACCTCAATAGCAAGGAAGATGGAGCTATGTCGAAGAATAGTGGACAGGGTCAGCGCAGTGGGACAGCACCCAAGAAATCGGGAAGACATCAGGAAGAGGTGGAACGACCTACGGGGGAAGGTGCATTCCGTGGTCTCAAAACACCACCTGGCGGTTCAGCGGACTGGCGGCGGACCCCCACCTCCTCCCCCACAACTAACAACATGGGAGGAGCAGGTCTTGGCAATTCTGCATCCTGAGGGCCTTGCAGGAGTAGGTGGAGGAATGGACTCTGGTAATACAAATCTTTACTATTACATCCCCCACCCTACCTGCATGCCAGCACATACCCCCACCCTCACCCTCACTCGAGGCACTCCAACTCCTCACAAATGTTCCAACATCACAAACCACCCATCCCAACACCAAGCGCTGCATGCAACAACTAAGCATGGACACCCATCACTAAAGCATGCCCACTGCACATACCCATACACCCCCCTAAACCATCATCACACGAGGTCCCACACAGGAATGCAAGCACTGGGGTACACGGTCACCCACCCATTGCACACCATGACACACACAGATGTAATAACCATCCTTTTATACCCCTGCATGACCCATACCGCCGTCACCGGACAGGAGGGTCCACACATGTCCATACCACCAACAGAAGAGGCCCACAGTGATGACAGCATCTCTGTCCAACTGGATCTAGATGACCAGCCCGGCCCATCTGGGACCTCTGGACAGTCGGTTCCCCTGACACAGTCACAGGCCACTACAGAGCTTCCCCCCTCTGGAAACACCAGCACAGCACTCACCCAGCGGGCCCATACCTCCGTCCCCAGGACACGTCAATCAGCTGTGTGTCCACCACTACAGGGAACCCAGGCTAACCCACCACCCCAAAAACAACAGGGTCCTGGGGGCAGTAGTACTGGGCACATGGTCCAGGGGACGGAGGCCCAGGAACACAGGGGAACTGGGAGGGCTGCTGTGCGACAGGGGGCGCACAGGCCAAGGGAACCCACTCTCCACGAGGCCCTCACCTCCATCATGGGAGTATACCACCACTCCCAGGAGACGATGGCAACGGTACTGTCCAAGTTTCAGGAGACCCTGCGCCTGCAGGAGGAAGAGTACATGGGCTTCAGGGAGGAACTCAGAACCATCAACTCCACCCTGGGCACCATCGTAGGGGTGCTGAAGGAAGTACTCAACACCAGGAGGGACACTGTGGCACTACAAGGGGCCCCTGTCACTAGCCTTGACGATTAACTGCCCACCACCCTCGCCAGCGCTAGTGGACAGGATGCCCCACCACAGGACCACCACACCAGCACCCCACCCCCTGCAGAGGGAGAACCACCCCGCAAACGGTCCCTGAGATCCAGGAACAAGACGGAGAACGATGCCAACACCCCCGCCAAGAAATGAGACCACCCTGATTGTCATCCTACTGTCCCACTTTGTCACCCTGTCCATACTTAAACTGCCCCAGCTCCACTTCCTATGCCCATATGGGCAATGCACCTGTGAGACTAATAGACTGGACTCTGCCATAGACATTCCTCCACCATCACCCCTGACCATTCTACTACCCCCTCTAATATTGAGCACTTAAATAAACAACCTCAAAGCACAAAATAATCTGGAGTCTGTCTGTGATTTCGGAATACTGTATTAGCAATAACAGTGTCAAATAGCTTTTTTCATTGGTAATGTCAACATACCTATGTCACACAGCTCTGGTCCATGAGGAATCAAAGCAGATGTCACACAGTGGGACCCACATCTGTGAAATCGTAAGGGAAAGTGACAACTCAGTAATCATACACTGGGTGAAAACGACAGACAATAGAGAGGCAGTAGTGTTTAAGTACATGTAGTAGGCAGGTCTGTACTCTTACCTGTGTCTCACTGGAAATATTGCTGGATCACTGAGTCCCTGTTGTTCATGTCTTCTTCCTCTGCTTCCTCGTCTTCACTGTCCACAGGGTCCACAGCTGCCAAAACACCTCCATCTAGACCATCCTCCTGAAGGAAAGGCACCTGTCGTCGCAAAGCCAAGTTGTGAAGCATACAGCAGGCCACGATGATCTGGCACACCTTCTTTGGTGAGTAGAATAGGGATCCACCTGTTATATGGAGGCACCGGAACCTGGCCTTCAGGAGGCCGATGGTCCACTCGATCACCCTCCTAGTTCGCCCATGGACCTCATTGTAGCGTTCCTCTGCCCTTGTCCAGGGATTCCTCACTGGGGTCAGTAGCCATGGCAGGTTGGGTTAACCAGAGTCACCTGCAAATGGCGAGGGACAACTGTTAGACACACACTAACCTGGAGGGATATCCCCAGACCCAGACAACCATTCCCACTGACTAGCTTCCAGGTGCTCACCTAATAGCCACACACGGTGCCTCTGGAGTTGACCCATCACATAAGGGATGCTGCTATTCCGTAGGATGTAGGTGTCATGCACTGCTCCAGGGAACATGGCATTCACATGGGAGATGTACTGGTCTGCCAAAGATACCATCTGTACATTCATGGAATGATAACTCTTCCGGTTTCTGTACACCTGTTCACTCCTGTGGGGGGGGGTCAAAGCCACATGTGTCCCATCAATGGCACCTATGATGTTGGGGATATGTCCCAGGGCTTAGAAATCACCTTTCACTGTAGGCAAATCCTCCACCTGAGGGAAAACGATGTAGCTCTGCATGTGTTTCAGAAGGGCAGACAACACTCTGGACAACACGTTGGAAAACATAGGCTGGGACATCCTCTGATGCTATGGCCACTGTTGTTTGAAATGACCCACTTGCAAGGAAATGGAGCACTGACAGCACCTGCACTTGAGGGGGGATTCCTGTGGGATGGCGGATAGCTGACATCAGGTCTGGCTCCAACTGGGTACACAGTTCCTGGATTGTGGCACGGTCAAGCCTGTATGTGATAATCACATGTCTTTCCTCCATTGTCGACAGGTCCACCAACGGTCGGTACACCGGAGGATGCTGCCATCTCCTCACATGTCCCAGAGGACGGTGCCTATGAAGGACAACAGCGAGCACAGAGTCAAACAATTCAGAGGTACGTACCCACAGCTTACACAGAACACCATTCATACTCAAAAAGTGGCCTGTATGTGTGTTGAGTCGAGGCCTAGGTATGTGTGACGCAGTTGAAAATGAATCCTTTGGGCCCTTGAAATGGCGGCTGCCTGACCTCTAAAGTGGGACAATGGGATGTGAGGTAACTGCGCTGGTGTACACCGTATAGGTAGGCGGTCGAAGACCGCGGCGCAGTGCTGCATTGGTTAACATTGGACCCTATGGGTCCCAGGAGCCAATGACGATGTACGCCCACGGTGACGGTACGCACTGCTGCGGAGGTGACCGCCATTTTCTATCTGTCGAATCACTCGATACCTGATCTTCGACAGGAGAGGACCTACACTGCAAGTGCTGCTGTGACCTCGGTCTGGAAGAGACATTGGCTCGAGTGTCTGGGGAAAGGGCCCCTGCCTTCACATCGGAGGAGTTGGAGATACTCGTGGATGGGGTCCTCCCCCAGTGCACGCTACTCTACGGTCCTCCAGACAAACAGGTAAGTGCACTGGGAGCATGATGTATGGCCTATGCCTGTGTGGAGAGGGCTGGATGTAAGAAGGAAGGTGGGAGAGTGCGACGTGCATGAAACGACGGTGAATGCATGTGCCACATGGCAAGGATAGGGATGGGGGCCAATCACTTTGACGGTGCAGTTGGTAATAACTTTCTCTTCCCCCTGTACAATTCATGTAGGTCAGCGCCCACCAGAAAAAACATATTTGGCATGCCATCGCCAAGAACGTCCGGAAACTGGGGGTCTACCACAGACGGAGCACCCACTGCTGGAAAGGATGGGAGGACATTCGCCGCTGGAGCAAGAAGACGGCGGAGGCTCAGCTGGGGATGGCCTCCCAATGTGGGAGGGGTGACCCCCCTGATTTTCAGGATCCGGGCAGCAGCGTACCCGGAGTTGGAAGGGTGCTTGATGGCATCACAGCAGACACAAGGGGGTGAGTACACTCTCATTCTGCTTACTTTGTGCGCAGTGGAGGGGTCTGGGTGGGGGAGGTGGGCTGTGGGTTTCCCTAGGCCAGGGCGAGTTCCGTAGGCAAGGTCCCTCCGTAAGGCAGGCCAGGTGGCACCCCACCCCACCTCTGTAGAGTACCAAGTACACCTAGTCATGCCCCTGTGTCATTTATGTGTGCAGATGTCGTCCATAGCCTTGTAGGCCATTTCCCAGGAATTGAACAGTGGAGCCCAAGAGCGCGGCGTAGTGCAGGGGGCTTCTGTGTGTGTTGTGTCCGCCAACGGTAGTTGTAATGCATGCACTAAACATGTTTTTCTTCTGTCATCCCCCCCCTTTTTGTGGTCTTCCTGTTCTTGTGTGCATTGGCATCATCAGGCGGAGGAGCAGTGGCACCGGAGCACCAGGGGGCTGCATCCCACATGGCCATGGAGGCCACACTACGGACTCGGACTTCACCAGTGGGACAGAGGGCGAGGGGAGCTCCACGGCAGGGATGGGAGTTGAGACCAGTGACACGGACTCGTCCTCTGATGGGAGCTCCCTTGTGGTGGCGGCAACATCTGTGCCACCCCCATCTACAGTTACAACCGCCACCCCCCGTTCCAGCACCGCCCTCCCAGCAGCCCCTCAGCCTTCGCCCTGTGCCCACTCACCCGGGAGGGTGGGCATCACCTGCGCCCCAGGCACCTCAGCCCCTGCCCCAGTCACCCCTGCTGCCCTCAGTGAGGAGGCCATTGACCTCCTCTGGTCCCTCACTGTTGGGCAGTCTACCATTTTGAATGCCATCCAGGGTGTAGAAAGGAAGTTGTAACAAACCAATGCATTCCTGGAGGGCATTCATTCTGGTCAGGCGGCCCTTCATCGAGCTTTTCAGACTCTGGCCTCAGCACTGATGGCAGCCATTGTCCCTGTGTCTAGCCTCCCCCCTCCAACTTCCTACACCCAGACCCAATCCCCTCTACCTCAGCCTATCCCAAGCACATCTACAGACCAGCATGCACACACGTCAACACACAAGGGAAGCTCAGGCAAACATAAGCACCACACATCCCACAGGCACACACGCAAGCATCACACACATGCAAACATACCAACATCCACTGCCTCCACTGTGTCCCCCTCCTCCTCGTCTCCCTCCTCCCTTCCTGTCTCGTCTACACTCACACCTGCATGCACTACCTCTACAGCCACTACGTCCCTCTCCAGCACACCCACCAGCACACCCCGCTCACGTGCAGTCACCACCCCACTACCATTCACACGTCCCCTGTGTCCTCTCCCAGAGTGTCTGTGACACCCCCTCCCAAGATACACAAACGCAGGCACACACCAACCCAACAGCCATCCACCTCACGACAGCCTCCAGCGCATGCACCTTCACCCAAAGTCAGCAAACAAACACCTCCTACAACCACCTCCTCTTCCTCCACTCCCAAACCCCCTCCAGCTACCCATCCCAGTGTGTCAAAAAGACTTTTCCTGTCCAACCTTGACCTCTTTCCCACGCCTCCCCCACCCCGTCCGTCTCCTAGGTCCCGAACTAGCACCTCAGCCACAACATCTAAAGGACCAGTGGTGCCCGTAGTCACTGGAATCTGGAGTGCATCGTCCACCAGGGCAGCCAGTGTGGCACGGAGCCACAGCACAGACAGTCCCCCACCTGTGAAGCATCAGAAGTTGGCCAGTGCCCGACAGGAGAGGGGGAAGACTCCAGCAACCAAAGCCGCTCCCAGGGGTCCCGGTGGGAGTGTGGAGTCAGCTGTGACACCTTCCAAGGTGGGGAAGGGCCACAAGAAACCCGGCAAGTCTGGGAAGAACAGCACGGCGGAGAAGACCGCCATCATCCCCGCTGCCCAGGAGGCCACCACCAGCACATGCCCAGCTGCCCAGGGGGCCACCGCCAGCACAAGCCCAGGAGGCCACCGCCAGCACAAGCCCAGCTGCCCAGGAGGCCACCCCCAGCAAAAGCCCCGCTGGGCCATGAAGGACCGCCAGCAAAAGCCCCGTTGGGCCATGAAGGACTGCCAGCAACAGCCCCGCTGGGCCATGAAGGACCGCCAGCAGCTGAGTCCCTGCAATGGAGACCGCCGCCTCAAGCACCGCTGAACAGGGCACCGCCGTCTCAAGCACCGCTGAACAGGGCACCGCCATCTCAAACACCGCTGAACAGGGCATCGCCATCACAAGCACCGCTGAACAGGGCACCGCCATCTCATGCACCGCTGAACAGGGCACCGCCGTCTCAAGCACCGCTGAACAGGGCACCGCCATCTCAAGCACCGCTGAACTGGGCACCGGCGTCTCAAGCACCGCTGGCCCATGAGTGGCAAGGGCACTGACGCTACTGAGTCCGTCACGGGGTGAATGAAGCACTCTGGGCACCATGCCCCCTCCAGAACTAGTGAGACTGTCATCCACTACCTCTGTCCTTAGCAGGATGAAGCACTCTGGGCACCATGCCCCCTCCAGAACCAGTGGAGGCTGTAATCCACTACCTCTGTCCTTAGCAGGATGAAGCACTCTGGGCACCATGCCCCCTCCAGAACCAGTGGAGACTGTCACCCACTACCTCTGTCCTTAGCAGGATGAAGCACTCTGGGCACAAGGCCCCCTCCAGAACCAGTGGAGACTGTCATCCACTACCTCTGTCCTTAGCAGGATGAAGCACTCTGGGCACAAGGCCCCCTTCAGAGCCATTGGAGAGATCCATCCACTACCTCTGTCCTTAGCAGGATGAAGCACTCTGGGCACCATGCCCCCTCCAGAACCGGTGGAGACTGTCATCCACTTGAGAGACTGTGGCTTTGCACTCCCCAGGATGGAACAGTGGGCAAGCCACCCACTGTCGAGACTTGAGAGACTGTGGCTTTGCACTCCCCAGGATGGAACAGTGGGCAACCCACCCACTGTATAGACTTGAGAGACTGTGGCTTTGCACTCCAGAGGATGTAACAGTGGGCATGAGGCACCCTCGTGGATATGGCGTTGTGCACTCAACCGGCTGAGGTGCCTCCCCTTCCCCTTCCCCTGAGGTGCCTTTTTTTCTTGCTGTCTGATGCCCCTGCAGTGTTCTCTCCATCATGGTCGGGGATCATGTGTGGGCTTCGCCCATACCATGTGGTCCCAGTGTTCCACGGACTGAATTGGAGCACGACCTGGACTACTATGCTTGGTGTATATTTTGTTTATGGTGTATATATATTTTTCTGCCTACTTGATTTTAATATATTACAATGGTTACACTCATTTTCTATTGTCTTTGCATTCTTCCGGGAGGTTTGGGGGGTGTAACTGTGATGTATTAATATGCATTACTGTGTGTGTTGTAGTGGGTGGGGGTTGGGGTGTTGCGTGTTGTGTGTCTGTTTTTTCCCTCCCCCTTCCCCTGTGTCGTTGGTGCAGTACTCACCGTGGTCTTCGCCGCTGGCGTTCGTGCTCCTGGTAGAGTAGCAGGAAGACTATCGCAGGTAGAATTTGCAGTTCCGGGTCCATGGTGTCCTCGTTCCTCGTGGGGTGTGTAGAGGTGAGCGTTTTTCCTTCGGAAGTCCTGTTTCCGCCATTTTTTTATCCACGGTGAATCCGCCCCGGAAAATGTGGCGGATTGGCCTGTCATAAGAGTGTGGGCGGTACTTTGCCATCCGCCTGTCTGTTGACGGTGACCGCCGTGTCGGTCGGAGTGTTAAAGTGGCTGTCTTTGTTGGCGGTTTCCGCCACGGTCGTAATTGCAAAATGTTTCCGCCAGCCTGTTGGCGGTCTTACCGCCGCTTTAACACCGTCCGCCAGGGTTGTAATGACCACCAGAGTGTTTTATATTATAGTCCTTTATATTATGGTTCTTACTCATTTCTATATGTGTATTGTAGGATGAGCTTTTATGGTATGTTTATTACCTAAATAAAGCTAATGAATGAAAAAATAATAATAATTGGGGGAGGGTCTGTGCATGCATGCGTGTGTGCCTGTGTGTAAATGTGGTGCTAGTAATGCATGTGTGTATGCATGTGGATGGAGGTGGAGGAGTGTGCATGTGTGAATGTGTAAGGGGTAAGGGGATATTAGTGAGTGTGTGCAGGTGCGTGTATGTAGTTGAAGGGAGGGTTGGGGGGATGGTGAGTATATGCATGCATGTGTGATGTGTATGGGTATGTATGCATGTCTATAGGGGTGAATGTTGTGAGTGCGTGTGTGAGTAGGGGTGTGTCTGTGTGTGATTATGTGATTGTGGGTGCATGCATGCATGTGTGTGGCGGTCTTTTGGGGTACCCCGGTGACAGGAATGCAAGTTCCTGTAGTCGGATACCTTACCACCAACATTTTGTGGCGATGAGACCGCCAGGAAAATGCTGGCGGTTTCCCGAGTCAGGATAACTTTGGTGCTTATCCGACTCCCAGCGGGCTTCAGGTAGAAACCTCCAGCTCGGTGGGCTGTGGTAAAGTGGTGGGACAGGTGATGATGCAGTGATTTAACAGTGGATAAACCGCTGTAGTCGTAATGTGGCAGTCTGCACCGCCGGTCACGGGACGGTGAGACTGCCACAGCGGCTCTGGCGGTCCATGGACCACAAGGGCAATAGTGGGGGCCTATGTTATTAAGGAAATATGCTCTGTTGGACATAGTGTTCATGCCATTATCGACAACAGCAAAAGTATTTTCCACATTTTTCTTACCTTAAATGTGCAGCTGCTTCCATTTGAGAAAGCTTCCAGATCTCATTGCGTATGGCATAAATAAATCTTTTAGAGCGTGGCTTTCTTGGACCTAACAAGAAATCTTATAAGTCTATGTCTTCAGAGTGTGTATTACGATGTTTTTTAACTTCTGCTAAGGTGTTAGTCTGCAACCATTGTTGGCACAGTTTACCCACACTGTATGTAGTAACTATAATCAAGTGTTGACCCGAGACAAAGCGAGGGTCCGGCTGGATAATCTTGAAACCCCCTGAGCAATTAACAAAATGCACCTGACACCCATTTGTGTCTCTTGACCACATTAACCACCCCGCGGGACTGGAAAGTGAAGAATTATAGGTACAAGCCTGAACCTTTGCATCTAATTCTTCCTCAATGATGTTTAGGAAGGACTGCCAATTGGTGAATGTTGCCAGTGTGGGGATACTGAGTGCATTAATTTCTTTTATTTTTGCTAACCCTAGACAGGATGTCTGTTTTACTGTGTCATTCAAAAAGAGCATTTGAACAGGAATAAGGCACACTCTAAATAAAGCTTCCCTATCCTGAATTTGCCAATCTTGTGTTCCCCATACACTTTTCACATCAATAGTGTTCTTCCAGTAGTTGTATCCTTTAACTGCAAGTCGGGAAACAAAGGAATCTGAATAAATCAATTTTGTGTTTGTTAGTAAAATGTTCCCAACTTTAGAAGGTCTGTGTTCTTAATGTGATGCCCAGAAAAATATGTGAATTTATCTGAATAATGCTTTGGGCTCCCTACAGGTGGAGTTGAACAGTGCTCCCACTGTGTGTAATTGAATACTGATCTGTGTCTAGTTGCTTGTGCAGGTATTAATGTCCCCAATTGTTATAACAGAACTGTGGCTTTGCACTCCCCAGGATGGAACAGTGGGCAAGCCACCCACTGTCGAGACTTGAGAGACTGTGGCTTTGCACTCCCCAGGATGGAACAGTGGGCAACCCACCCACTGTATAGACTTGAGAGACTGTGGCTTTGCACTCCCGAGGATGTAACAGTGGGCATGAGGCACCCTCGTGGATATGGCGTCGTGCACTCAACCGGCTGAGGTGCCTCCCCTTCCCCTGAGGTGTCTTTTTTTCTTGCTGTCTGATGCCCCTGCAGTGTTCTCTCCATCATGGTCGGGGATGATGTGTGGGCTTCGCCCATACCATGTGGTCCCAGTGTTCCACGGACTGAATTGGAGCACGACCTGGACTACTATGCTTGGTGTATATTTTGTTTATGGTGTATATATATTTTTCTGCCTACTTGATTTTAATATATTACAATGGTTACACTCATTTTCTATTGTCTTTGCATTCTTCCGGGAGGTTTGGGGGGTGTAACTGTGATGTATTAATATGCATTACTGTGTGTGTTGTAGTGGGTGGGGGTTGGGGTGTTGCGTGTTGTGGTGTGTGTCTGTTTTTTCCCTCCCCCTTCCCCTGTGTCGTTGGTGCAGTACTCACCGTGGTCTTCGCCGCTGGCGTTCGTGCTCCTGGTAGAGTAGCAGGAAGACTATCGCAGGTAGAATTTGGAGTTCCGGGTCCATGGTGTCCTCATTCCTCGTGGGGTGTGTAGAGGTGAGCGTTTTTCCTTCGGAAGTCCTGTTTCGGCAATTTTTTTATCCACGGTGAATCCGCCCCGGAAAAGGTGGCGGATTGGCCTGTCATAAGAGTGTGTGAGGTACTTTGTCCTCCGCCTGTCTGTTGACGGTGACCGCCGTGTCGGTCGGAGTGTTAAAGTGGCTGTCTTTGTTGGCGGTTTCCGCCACGGTCGTAATTGCAAAATGTTTCCGCCAGCCTGTTGGCGGTCTTACCGCCGCTTTAACACCGTCCGCCAGGGTTGTAATGACCACCAGAGTGTTTTATATTATAGTGCTTTATATTATGGTTCTTACTCATTTCTATATGTGTATTGTAGGATGAGCTTTTATGGTATGTTTATTACCGAAATAAAGCTAATGAATGAAAAAAGAATAATAATTGGGGGAGGGTCTGTGCATGCATGCGTGTGTGCCTGTGTGTAAATGTGGTGCTAGTAATGCATGTGTGTATGCATGTGGATGGAGGTGGAGGAGTGTGCATGTGTGAATGTGTAAGGGGCAAGGGGATATTAGTGAGTGTGTGCAGGTGCGTGTATGTAGTTGAAGGGAGGGTTGGGGGGATGGTGAGTATATGCATGCATGTGTGATGTGTATGGGTATGTATGCATGTCTATAGGGGAGAATGTTGTGAGTGCGTGTGTGAGTAGGGGTGTGTCTGTGTGTGATTATGTGATTGTGGGTGCATGCATGCATGTGTGTGGCGGTGTTTTGGGGTACCCCGGTGACAGGAATGCAAGTTCCTGTAATCGGATACCTTACCGCCAACATTTTGTGGCGATGAGACCGCCAGGAAAATGCTGGCGGTTTCCCGAGTCAGGATAACTTTGGTGCTTATCCGACTCCCAGCGGGCTTCAGCTCGGTGGGCTGTGGTAAAGTGGTGGGACGGGTGATGATGCAGTGATTTAACAGTGGACAAACCGCTGTAGTCGTAATGTGGCAGTCTGCACCGCCGGTCACGGGACGGTGAGACTGCCACAGCGGCTCTGGCGGTCCATGGACCACAAGGGCAATAGTGGGGGCCTATGTTATTAAGGAAATATGCTCTGTTGGACAGAGTGTTCATGCCATTATCGACAACAGCAAAAGTATTTTCCACATTTTTCTTACCTTAAATGTGCAGCTGCTTCCATTTGAGAAAGCTTCCAGATCTCATTGCATATGGCATAAATAAATCTTTTAGAGCGTGGCTTTCTTGGACCTAACAAGAAATCTTATAAGTCTATGTCTTCAGAGTGTGTATTACGATGTTCTTTAACTTCTGCTAAGGTGTTAGTCTGCAACCATTGTTGGCACAGTTTACCCACACTGTATGTAGTAACTATAATCAAGTGTTGACCCGAGACAAAGCGAGGATCCGGCTGGATAATCTTGAAACCCCCTGAGCAATTAACAAAATGCACCTGACACCCATTTGTGTCTATTGACCACATTAACCACCCCGCGGGACTGGAAAGTGAAGAATTATAGGTACAAGCCTAAATCTGTGATGTATTAATATGCATTACTGTGTGTGTTGTAGTGGGTGGGGGTTGGGGTGTTGCGTGTTGTGGTGTGTGTCTGTTTTTTCCCTCCCCCTTCCCCTGTGTCGTTGGTGCAGTACTCACCGTGGTCTTCGCCGCTGGCGTTCGTGCTCCTGGTAGAGTAGCAGGAAGACTATCGCAGGTAGAATTTGGAGTTCCGGGTCCATGGTGTCCTCGTTCCTCGTGGGGTGTGTAGAGGTGAGCGTTTTTCCTTCGTAAGTCCTGTTTCCGCCATTTTTTTATCCACGGTGAATCCGCCCCGGAAAAGGTGGCGGATTGGCCTGTCATAAGAGTGTGGGCGGTACTTTGTCCTCCGCCTGTCTGTTGACGGTGAGCAACGTGTCGGTCGGAGTGTTAAAGTGGCTGTCTTTGTTGGCGGTTTCCGCCACGGTCGTAATTGCAAAATGTTTCCGCCAGCCTGTTGGCGGTCTTACCGCCGCTTTAACACCGTCCGCCAGGGTTGTAATGACCACCAGAGTGTTTTATATTATAGTGCTTTATATTATGGTTCTTACTCATTTCTATATGTGTATTGTAGGATGAGCTTTTATGGTATGTTTATTACCGAAATAAAGCTAAGGAATGAAAAAATAATAATAATTGGGGGAGGGTCTGTGCATGCATGCGTGTGTGCCTGTGTGTAAATGTGGAGCAAGTAATTCATGTGTGTATGCATGTGGATGGAGGTGGAGGAGTGTGCATGTGTGAATGTGTAAGGGGTAAGGGGATATTAGTGAGTGTGTGCAGGTGCGTGTATGTAGTTGAAGGGAGGGTTGGGGGGATGGGGAGTATATGCATGCATGTGTGATGTGTATGGGTATGTATGCATGTCTATAGGGGTGAATGTTGTGAGTGCGTGTGTGAGTAGGGGTGTGTCTGTGTGTGATTATGTGATTGTGGGTGCATGCATGCATGTGTGTGGCGGTGTTTTGGGGTACCCCGGTGACAGGAATGCAAGTTCCTGTAATCGGATACCTTACAGCCAACATTTTGTGGCGATGAGACCGCCAGGAAAATGCTGGCGGTTTCCCGAGTCAGGATAACTTTGGTGCTTATCCGACTCCCAGCGGGCTTCAGGTAGAAACCTCCAGCTCGGTGGGCTATGGTAAAGTGGTGGGACGGGTGATGATGCAGTGATTTAACAGTGGACAAACCGCTGTAGTCGTAATGTGGCAGTCTGCACCGCCGGTCACGGGACGGTGAGACTGCCACAGCGGCTCTGGCGGTCCATGGACCACAAGGGCAATAGTGGGGGCCTATGTTATTAAGGAAATATGCTCTGTTGGACAGAGTGTTCATGCCATTATCGACAACAGCAAAAGTATTTTCCACATTTTTCTTACCTTAAATGTGCAGCTGCTTCCATTTGAGAAAGCTTCCAGATCTCATTGCGTATGGCATAAATAAATCTTTTAGAGCGTGGCTTTCTTGGACCTAACAAGAAATCTTATAAGTCTATGGGGGTCATTCTGACCTCGGCGGTAAAAGCCGCTTACCGCCGGTCAGAAGGCCGCCACTATACCGCCGCGGCCGCGGTCAGCTGCCACGGACATTCTGACCCACAACTGCAAAACCTCCAAAAATCTGCCCTCTACTGCAGTCCGCCACATCAGCGGCCAGCGGTAAACTGGAGAAGACCAAACCTCCACAGCCACGCCAACAGAAATACGCCCATCCCATTATGACCCGCAAATCCACGCGGCGGTCATTCAACCGCAGTATTCCATTGGCGGTACACACCGCCGCGGTCAAAATACACACACCTTTACAAACCCTTACCACATTGGACAATTTGAAAGGCACACACCTGAAACACATACACACACCACTCCCACACATCCAAGACCATATAAAACACACACCCACATCACCCACAAACCCCTACCAACAAAAACCAGAGACGAAGGAGAGAGAGACACATCAGAGAATAGATAGCCAGACACACAGAGGCACACCACAACATCACACACACCACATAGAAGCACAAAGCACCACACACCAACACACACATCATCACATACACCACCCCACACCTCATACACACCACCCCATGGCACCACAAAGGCACCCACGCTTTTCGGACCAAGAACTCCGGGTCATGGTGGAGGAAATCATAAGAGTGGAACCCCAGCTCTTCGGCTCACAGGTTCAGCACACCACCATAGCAAGGAAGGCGGAGCTCTGGCAGCGGATCGTGGACAGGGTCAACGCGGTGGGACAGCATCCCAGAAATCGAGAGGACATCCGCAAACGATGGAACGACCTACGGGGGAAGGTGCGCTCGATGGTCTCGCGACACAACATCGCAGTGCAGAAGACTGGCGGGGGACCCCCACCCACTCCACCCGAATTCACAACATGGGAGCAAGAGGTACTAAACATCCTGCATCCTGATGGCCTCGCTGGAGTACACAGAGGAATGGACTCTGGTAAGTACAAGGCCAACCACTTCACCCCCCCCCCAGCATGCTAACCCCCACCCTCACCCCCAACCCCCCCAGCACACATCCTCCCTGAGAATGTCTCTCCAGCACAACCCACCCAACACCAACCCCTGCATGCCATCCCCAAACTATGGACACCCATCACCTAAGCATGACCACTGCACATACCCATCCCCCCCCCCACAAAACACCCTCACAACACCTCCCCCAAGGGAATGCCAGCACTGGGGGACAAGGGCACCCATAAAACGCAAGCTAATGCACACACAGAAACAATAACCATACCCTCTTACCCCATGCAGGACCCGAACGACAACACACCGGTCAGGAGGGACCACAAATGTCCATGCCACCCCCGGAACAGGCCCCTAGTGATGACAGCAGCTCTGTCGACCTGGAACCTGATGACCAGCCCGGACCATCGGGGACCTCTGGGCAGTCGGTTCCCCTCACCCAGACACAGGCCACTGCAGACCCAACCCCCTCTGGGAACAACAGCACAGCTCCCTCCCAGCGGGCCCATGCCTCTGTCTCTAGGACAGGTCAAGCAGCGGTGTGTCTACCACTACAGGGCCCCCAGGGTAACCCACCAACCCAACAACAACAGGGACCTGGGGGCAGTGGGAGTGGGCACACCGTCCAGGGGACAGAGGCCCAGGGAAACAGGGCAACTCGGAGGGCTGCTGTGCGACAGGGGGGGGAGGAGAGGCCCAGGGAACCCACTCTCCAAGAGGCCCTCACCACCATCATGGCAGCCTACCACCACTCACAAGAGACGATGGCGACGGTACTGGCCAGGTTCCAGGAGATCCAGGCACAGCAGGAGCAACGCTACATGGGGTTCAGCGACCAACTCACCAACATCTCAACCGCTATGGGGAGCATAGTCCAGGCCCTGAACCGTATAGAGGACACGTTTCGGGACCATGTGGCATCACACAGGGCCCCTGTCACTAGCCAGGAACAGGAACAGCCTACCACCTCCGCCGGCGCTAGTGGACAGGAGGCCCCACCACAACGACAGCCCACCAGAACCCCACCTCCTGCTGAACAACAACCACCCCGCAAAAGGAGCCTGAGATAAAAAAAAACGACAGAGTAGGATGTCAAGACCCCCGCCAGCATCACATACCCCCTGAAGTCCTCCCACTGTTCCACATTGCCACCCTGTCAAACCTTGAACTGCCCCTGCTCCATCCTGCCACAGGCATATGGACAATGCACCTGTGAGACTGAGAACTGGACTCTGCCATGGACTTACTCCACCCCCACCCATCACTGTTTCACTATCATGTACCAATATCTATGCACTAATAATAAATCACACATTGCACTGAAATCAATCAGGACTCAGCCTGTCTTATTTACAAATGTATGACACATTACATATCAATTACGTATTATTAACATTGTGAATTACACATACCGAGGTAACTTAGCATTAGTCCATGGGCCAACCAAGCCGAGGTCACGCAGTGGCTCATACAGCAGAGAAAAGGGAAGGGAAAATCAAACATCATGACCCTCCTGCCAGCTCAGCGAACCCCAGCCAGGCCGCCGACAACCTCACGAAGTGGATCAGCAACTGCGCGGACGAGCTCGCCCCGCTGAGGACCCCGCCTAGCAGACCCGGCAGCAAGAAGGCCCCATGGTTCACCGACGAACTCAAGTGCTCCAAGAAGAACCTCCGAGCCCTCGAGAAAGTCTGGAAAAGGGAACCAACACCGGACAACAGGACCTCCTACAAACTTGCCACCCGGAAACACCACCAGCTGATCCGCGCCGCCAAGAAAACAGCATTCAAGGACCGGTTGGACAACAACGCACACAACAGCAAGGAACTCTTCAACATCGTGAATGAGCTCTCCAACCCCAGCGCAGGAAACAACGAAATCACCCCATCACAAGACCTCTGCAACTCCCTCGCTTCATACTTCCACAACAAGATCGCGGACATACACAACAGCTTCAACAACCAACCAACGCACACCATGACCGAACAACCACCCCCCACCACCACCCTCCACGCCTGGACCCCGATCAGCACCGAAGACTCCATCCGCACGATGAACTCCATCCACTCCGGATCACCGACCGACCCCTGCCCTCACCACGTCTTCAACAAGGCCGACGCTGTCATCGCACCCCACCTGCGAGACATCATCAACACATCCTTCGACACCACCATCTTCCCCGAGAGCTGGAAACACGCCGAACTCAGCGCTCTACTCAAGAAACCAACAGCGGACCCCACCGACCTCAAGAATCACCGCCCCATCTCGCTTCTCCCGTTTCCAGCCAAAGTCATCGAGAAGACCGTCAACAAGCAGATGGCCGCCTTCCTCGAGACGAACGGATCCCTCGACCCCTCACAGTCCGGCTTCCGAGCCAACCACAGCACCGAGACCGCCCTCATCGCCGCCACCGATGACATCCGAGCCCTGATGGACAATAGAGAAACAGCGGCCCTCATCCTCCTAGACCTCTCCGCGGCATTCGACACGGTCTGCCACCGCACCCTAGTACGGCGCCTCAGCAACATCGGAATCAAGGACAAGGCGCTGGAATGGATCATCTCCTTCCTCGACGGAAGAACACAGAGAGTCCGCCTACCACCGTACAAGTCAGAGGCCTCCGAAGTCATCTGCGGCGTCCCACAAGGATCATCTCTGAGCCCAACCCTCTTCAACGTCTACATGAGCCCCCTCGCGGCCATCGTACGCAAACACAACCTCAGCATAATCTCCTACGCCGACGACACCCAGCTGATCCTCTCCCTGACCAACGACCCCGCCGCCGCCAGAGCCAACCTGCACGAAGGGATGAAAGAGGTAGCCGAGTGGATGACGACCAGCCGCCTGAAACTGAACTCGGACAAGACGGAGGTTCTCATCCTGGGCTCTTCACCCTCCGCCTGGGACGACTCCTGGTGGCCTCCCGCCCTGGGCACCGCACCCAAACCGACAGACCATGCACGCAACCTGGGCTTCATCCTGGACTCCTCCCTCTCCATGACCAGGCAGGTCAACAACGTCTCCTCGGCGTGCTTCAACATCCTACGCACACTTCGGAAGATCTTCTGGTGGATCCCCACCGAGACCAGGAGGACCGTCACCCAGGCCCTCGTCACCAGCCGACTGGACTACGGTAACGCCCTCTACGCCGGTACCACTGCCAAGCTCCAGAAGAGACTCCAGCGGATCCAGAACGCCTCAGCCAGACTCATCCTCGACATCCCACGATCCAGCCACATCTCCGGACATCTGAGAGACCTGCACTGGCTCCCCGTCAACAAGAGAATCACCTTCCGCCTCCTCACCCACGCACACAAAGCCCTACACGACCAAGGCCCGAGCTACCTCAACAGCCGAGTCAACTTCTACGCTCCCACGCGCCACCTCCGATCAGCCAACCACGCCCTCGCCGCCGTCCCCCGCATCCGAAGAGCGACTACAGGAGGAAGGTCCTTCTCCTACCTGGCCGCCAAGAACTGGAACTCCCTCCCGACCGACCTGCGCCTGACCCAAGACCACCTCTCCTTCAGGAAGAAGCTGAAGACCTGGCTATTCGAGCAGTAGCGGCACCCCCCCCCCCCAGCGCCTTGAGACCCTACGGGTATGTAGCGCGCTTTATAAGTGTCATTGATTGATTGATTGATTGATAGTTCTGGGGGGAAATCGACAAAGTTGAGATGCATGAGGCTTTCAGGAAATGTAAAATGGCATGGGTGATTATTACCTGTGTGCTACTGGAAATACTGTTCTATTACTCTGTCCCTGTTGTCTGTGTCGTCCTCTGAGTCTTCCTCCTCTTCACTCTCCGCAGGCTCCACAGCTGCTTCAACACCACCATCTGCACCATCCTCCTACAGGAAAGGAACCTGACGTCGCAATGCCAGATTGTGAAGCATACAACAGGCCACGATGATGTGGCACACCTTCTTTGGTGAGTACATCAGGGATCCCCCTGTCATATGCAGGCACCTAAACCTGGCCTTCAGGAGGCCAAAGGTCCTTTCGATGATCCTCCTAGTTCGCCCATGGGCCTCATTGTACCGTTCCTCTGCCCTGGTCCGGGGATTCCTCACTGGGGTCAGTAGCCAAGGCAGGTTGGGGTAACCAGAGTCACCTATTAGCCACACACGTTGTCTCTGTAGCTGCTCCATCACATAGGGGATGCTGCTATTTCGCATAACATACGCGTCATGCACTGACCCTGGGAACTTGGCATTTACATGGGAGATGTACTGGTCAGCCAAACAGACCACCTGGACATTCATCGAATGATAACTTTTTCTGTTTCTGTACACCTGCTCATCGTCTTTTGGGGGTACCAAAGCCACATGGGTCCCATCAATGGCACCAATGATGTTGGGGATATGTCCAAGGGCATAGAAATCACCCTTCACTGTAGGCAAGTCACCCTCCTCTGGGAAAATGATGTAGCTCCGCATGAGTTTCATCAGGGCAGACAACACTCTGCTCAAAATCTTTGAAAACATAGGCTGAGACATTCCAGATGACATGGCCACTGTTGTCTGGAATGACCCAGTTGCCAAAAAATGGAGGACTGACAAAACCTGCACCAGAGGGGGAATCCCTGTGGGTTGGCGGATGGGGGACATCAGGGCTGGCTCCAGCTGGGCACACAGTTCATGGATAGTGGCACGGTCAAGTCTGTATCGAAGTATTATATGGCGTTCTTCCATTGTCGACAGGTCCACCAGCGGTCGGTACACGCGAGGATTCGTCCTTCTCCTCGCAAGTCCCAGCGGACGGTGCCTAGGAAGGACAACATGGAGCACAGAGTCAGGCAAACCACAGGTACGTACAGACAGCTTGCACAGTTAAAGAATGGCAATGGGTTGAAAGGCGTTTATGTGTGGCAATGCAAGGCCTAGGCCTGTGTGTCGCAGTCAAAATAAAGCCATGTAGGCCCTTGAAATGGCGGCTGCCTGACCTGTGAAGTGGGACAATGGGATGTGAGGTCAATGCGCTGGCGGGGCACACCGTGGCGGTAGGCGGTCGAAGACCGCGGCGCAAAGCCGCATTGGTTAACATTGAACCCTATGGGTTTCAGGAGCCAATGACGATGTGCGCCGGCGGTCGCGGTACGCACCGCCGCGGTACGCACCGCCGCGGGCGTGACCGCCATTTCCTAGCTGATTGATCACTCGAGACCTGATCATCCACAGGAGAGGACCTATACTGCAAGTGCTGCTGTGACCTCGGTCTGGAAGTGACAATGGCTGCTGCGACTGGGGAAAGGGCCCCTGCCTTCACGTCTGAAGAGTTGGAGAAGCTCCTGGATGGGGTCCTCCCCCAGTATGCGCTACTCTACGGTCCTCCAGACCAACAAGTGAGTACACCGGGTGCACATGGAATGGGCTATGCCTGTGTGGATTGGGGTGGATGTAAATTGGTGGGGTGGGGGGCGAATGAGGAGTGCAACGCACGACAGATGAGAGCATGTGCCATATGGCAAAGTTGGTGGGGGGGGGGACAATCACATCTAACATGCAGGTCATTGATGATTTCCTCCTTTCCACCCTGTACATGTCAAATAGGTCAGCGCCCATCAGAAGATCGAGATTTGGCGTGCCATCGCCAAGGAAGTCCGGAGCTTGGGGGTCCACAACAGACGGGGCACCCACTGCCGCAAGAGGTGGGAGGACATCCGCCGCGGAACAAGGAAGACCGCAGAAACACTGCTGGGGATGGCCTCCCAACCTAGGAGGGGTGCCAGTCGCACCATGACCCCCCTGATGTCCCGGATCCTGGCGGTGGCCTACCCTGAATTGGATGGGCGCTTTAAGACATCACAGCAGACACAAGGGGGTGAGTATCAGCACATTCTCCTATCTTTCTGCACAGTGGAGGCGTCTGGGTGGGGGAGGAGGGCTGTGGGTGACATTAGGCCAGGGCGCTTTCTGTAGTGTAGTCCTCTCCCTTAGGCATGGCCCTGTGCCCCCAGCCCCCACCTCTGTAGGGTGACAAGTACAGCCATTGATGGTCCAGCATCACCCAGGTGCGTGTTTGACGTCTCTTGGCCTGTTGTCCTAGTCAGTAGTACTGAGTAGTGTACCCCGAATGCGCGGCTTAGTGCATGAGGCTCCTGTGTCTGTCCTCTCCGCCAACGGTGTTGACATTGCATGCACTCAACCTGGTCTTCTTTTTTCTCCCCCCACCCTTTCTCTTCATCTTCTTGTGCATGTGTGCATTAGCATCATCAGGCGGAGGAGATTTGGCATCGGAGCACGAGGGAGCTGCAGGACACAAGGCCCCGGTGGGCCCAGGAACAGACACCGAGGGCACCAGTGATCCGGAGGGCGAGGGGAGCACCACGACGGGGACCGCTGGTGAGAGCAGCGACAGCGACACGTCCTCGGATGGGAGCTCCCTAGCGGTGGCAGCAACATCCGGGCCCCCCGCCTCTACAGGTACAGCCGCCACTCAGCGCACCAGCACCGCCCTCTCAGCAGCCCCTCAGCCTACGCTCCGTGCCCGCTCGCCCAGGAAGGCGCTCGTCTCCTTCGCCCCAGGCACCTCAGCCCCTGCCCCTGTTGCCCCTGCTGCCCTCAGTGCGGAGCTCATTGACCTGGTGAGGACGCTCATTGTTGGGCAGACGACCCTTTTGAATGCCATCCAGGGTGTGCAAAGGGAGGTGCAACAGAGCAATGCGTACCTGGAGGGCATTCATTCGGGTCAGGCTGCCCATCAACGAGCGTTCACTGCTCTGGCCTCAGCACTGACGGCAGCCATTGTCCCTGTTTCCAGCCTCCCTCTTCTTACTGCCTCCAGCCTGTCTCTGTCTCCTGTTCCTCAGCCTATCCCATCCACACCATCAGACCAGCCTGCACACACCTCAACACCCAAGAGCAGCTCATCCAGACACAAGCACCACAGATCCCACAAACACTCACCCAAGCAACACCCAGATGCAGACATTCCAACAGTCACAACCACCTCTGTGTCCCCCTCCTCCTCGTCTCCCTCCTCCCTCCCTGTGACGTCTACACTCACACCTGCATGCACCCCAACATCAGCCAGTGCTTCCATCACCACCTCACCCTCCAGTACAGTCCACACTCGTGCAGTCACCACCCCCACTGCCATTTACACGTCCCCTGTGTCCTCTCCCACTGTGTCTGTCACCCCCTCTTCCAAGACACACAAACGCAGGCAGACACCCACCCAACAGCCATCCACCTCACGTCAGCCTACAGCACCAGCACCTTCACCCAATGACAGCACACCTGACTCTCCTACAACCACATCCTCTTCCTCCACTCCCATCACCACTTCTCCTACCCTTTACCTTGGACCTAAAAAGCTTTTCCTGGCTAGTCTTGACCTCTTTCCCTCCGATGAGCTCCCCCCTCCATCTGCAGAGAGTCCCAAGAGCACCGCAGCCACCACCAGCCCAGCTTCGAGTGTCACTGTTGTGCATGGGATCTGGAGTCCACCCTTTGCCAGCAGTGACACATCGATCAGCAGCAAGGACACGTCCAGCCCCCCCCCGGCAAGAGGACCCGCAAAAACAAGGGCCGCCGTGCGAGGACTGACAGGGCTGCCCCCAAGGAGCAATGTGCGGCCACTTCACCAGCCACACCATCTAGGGGAGGCAAGGGCCCGAGAGCCCCATCAAAGGAGCGGAAGGGCAGCAGGAGCGCGGAGAAGGTGGACCCCACATGTCACATCCCAGCTGGGAAGGAGGACACTAAAGAGGCCAGGAGTCCGTCCCCGAAGGGTCCAGAAACGTCACGGTCCGATGGCGACTGAGCAGGGAGTCCAGGCCAGGTCTGGCTCCCTTGACCTGCTGGATGAGCACCGCTGAACAGGGCCCGCCGTGGAGAAGAGCACCGCTGAACAGGGCCCCGCCGTGAAGATAGGCACCGCTGAAGAGGGCCCCGCCGTGAAGATAGGCACCGCTGAAGAGGGCCCGCCGTGCAGAAGAGCACCGCTGAAGAGGGCCCGCCGTGCAGAAGAGCACCGCTGAACAGGGCCCGCCGTGAAGATAGGCACCGCTGAACAGGGCCCCGCCGTGAAGATAGGCACCGCTGAAGAGGGCCCCGCCGTGCAGAAGAGCACCGCTGAAGAGGGCCCCGCCGTGAAGATAGGCACCGCTGAAGAGGGCCCGCCGTGCAGAAGAGCACCGCTGAACAGGGCCCGCCGTGCAGAAGAGCACCGCTGAACAGGGCCCCGCCGTGAAGATAGGCACCGCTGAAGAGGGCCCCGCCGTGAAGATAGGCACCGCTGAAGAGGGCCCCGCCGTGAAGATAGGCACCGCTGAAGAGGGCCCGCCATCTCAAGGACCGCTCCGCTGGGCCCTTCTTCTCAAGCACTGCTCCGCTGGGCCCTTCATCTCAAGCACCGCTCCGCTGGGCCCTTCTTCTCAAGCACCGCTCCGCTGGGCACCGCCGTCTCAAGCACCGCTCCGCTGGGCCCTTCATCTCAAGCACCGCTCCGCTGGGCCCTTCTTCTCAAGCACCGCTCCGCTGGGCCCTTCATCTCAAGCACCGCTCCGCTGGGCCCTTCATCTCAAGCACCGCTCCGCTGGGCCCTTCATCTCAAGCACCGCTCCGCTGGGCCCTTCTTCTCAAGCACCGCTCCGCTGGGCCCTTCATCTCAAGCACCGCTCCGCTGGGCCGTTCTTCTCAAGCACCGCTCTGCTGGGCACCGCCGTCTCAAGCACCGCTCCGCTGGGCCCTTCATCTCAAGCACCGCTCCGCTGGGCCCTTCATCTCAAGCACCGCTCCGCTGGGCCCTTCTTCTCAAGCACCGCTCCGCTGGGCCCTTCATCTCAAGCACCGCTCCGCTGGGCCCTTCATCTCAAGCACCGCTCCGCTGGGCCCTTCATCTCAAGCACCGCTCCGCTGGGCCCTTCTTCTCAAGCACCGCTCCGCTGGGCCCTTCATCTCAAGCACCGCTCCGCTGGGCCCTTCATCTCAAGCACCGCTCCGCTGGGCCCTTCTTCTCAAGCACCGCTCCGCTGGGCACTGCCGTCTCAAGCACCGCTCCGCTGGGCCCTTCATCTCAAGCACCGCTCCGCTGGACCCTTCTTCTCAAGCACCGCTCCGCTGGACCCTTCATCTCAAGCACCGCTCCGCTGGGCACCGCCGTCTCAAGCACCGCTCCGCTGGGCCCTTCTTCTCAAGCACCGCTCCGCTGGGCCCTTCTTCTCAAGCACCGCTCCGCTGGGCCCTTCATCTCAAGCACCGCTCCGCTGGGCAAGGCCGTCTCAAGCACCGCTCCGCTGGGCCCTTCATCTCAAGCACCGCTCCGCTGGGCCCTTCATCTCAAGCACCGCTCCGCTGGGCCCTTCTTCTCAAGCACCGCTCCGCTGGGCCCTTCATCTCAAGCACCGCTCCGCTGGGCCCTTCATCTCAAGCACTGCTCCGCTGGGCCCTTCTTCTCAAGCACCGCTCCGCTGGGCACCGCCGTCTCAAGCACCGCTCCGCTGGGCCCTTCATCTCAAGCACCGCTCCGCTGGGCCCTTCTTCTCAAGCACCGCTCCGCTGGGCCCTTCATCTCAAGCACCGCTCCGCTGGGCCCTTCATCTCAAGCACCGCTCCGCTGGGCCCTTCTTCTCAAGCACCGCTCCGCTGGGCACCGCCGTCTCAAGCACCGCTCCGCTGGGCCCTTCATCTCAAGCACCGCTCCGCTGGGAACCGCCGTCTCAAGCACCGCTCCGCTGGGCCCTTCTTCTCAAGCACCGCTCCGCTGGGCCCTTCTTCTCAAGCACCGCTCCGCTGGGCACAGCCGTCTCAAGCACTGTTTATGGTTCACTGTGCCCACCATGCCTCCTCCTTGACCAGTAGAGACTGTCATCCAACTGATGGACTGTGGCTTTGCACTCCCCAGGATGGTACAGTGGGCAGCCCACCCACTGTAGAGACATTGAGAGACTGTGGCTTTGCACTCCCCAGGATGGTATAGTGGGCAGCCCACCCACTGTAGAGACATTGAGAGACTGTGGCTTTGAACTCCCCAGGATGGTACAGTGGGCATGGTGGCTCCTCGTGGATCTGGCGTCGTGGACTCATGTGGCTGTGGTGCCCCCCCTTCCCTTCCCCCTGAGGTGCCTGTAGTTTTTACATCTGATGCCCCTGCAGTGTTCTCTCCAAAGGACTCAGGTCTCCTGTGTGGGCTTTGCCCTTGTTTCTCAAAAATTTGGCCCACGGACATGATGAATTCGTAGGATGTGCAGGACTTGTTACTTCAGTTATACACTGATGTGTATATCATTTGTTTTCTTGTAAATATCTTTCATGGTTGTACGATAATTTTCAGGAGCTTTTTGGTACATAAATATTTATTCCAAATTTGATTATGTCATAGCATTTTTCAGGGGTGTTTGGGTGGTGTCACTGTGACTTGTTGCTCTGCATTGGTGTGTACATAGTTGGGGGGGGGTCGCATATGTGTGTGCCCGTAACCTTTCGTCCTCCCCCTCCCGTGTGTCGTAGGTGCAGTACTCACCGTTGTCGTCTGCGCCGGACTTCGTACTCGTGGTAGATGAGAAGGTAGACGAGAGCAGGTAGGATGTTTAATTCGGGTTCCATGCTGTCCTCCTTCCTCCTGGAGTGCGTAGTGGTGTGCGTTTTCCCGTTCGTAGTCTGTTTCCGCCGTGTTTTTATCGGCGGTGCTCCCGCCCCGGAAAAGGTGGCGGATTGGTGAGTTGTGATAGTGTGGGCGGTACATTGTCTGCCGCCTGGCTGTTGGCGGTGACCGCCGCGCTGTTTGTTTGTACCGCCGTGGCGGTCGGAGTGTTAAAGTGGCTGTCTGTGTTGGCGGTTCCCGCCAGGGTCAGAATTCCATTGTTTTGACCGCCAGCCTATTGGCGGGTTGGCCGCCGCTTTAACACCGACCGCCAGGGTTAGAATCACCCCCTATGTCTTCAGAGTGTGTATTGCGATGTTCTTTAACTTCTGCTAAGGTGTTAGTCTGCAACCATTGTTGGCACAGTTTACCCACACTGTATGTAGTAACTATAATCAAGTGTTGACCCGAGACAAAGCGAGGGTCCGGCTGGATAATCTTGAAACCCCCTGAGCAATTAACAAAATGCACCTGACACCCATTTGTGTCTATTGACCACATTAACCACCCCGCGGGACTGGAAAGTGAAGAATTATAGGTACAAGCCTGAACCTTTGCATCTAATTCTTCCTCAATGATGTTTAGGAAGGACTGCCAATTGGTGAATGTTGCCAGTGTGGGGATACTGAGTGCATTCATTTCTTTTATTATTGCTAAAACTAGACAGGATGTCTGTTTAACTGTGTCATTCAAAAAGAGCATTTGAACAGGAATAAGGCACACTCTAAATAAAGCTTCCCTATCCTGAATTTGCCAATCTTGTGTTCCCCATACACTTTTCACATCAATAGTGTTCTTCCAGTAGTTGTATCCTTTAACTGCAAGTCGGGAAACAAAGGAATCTGAATAAATAAATTTTGTGTTTGTTAGTAAAATGTTCCCAACTTTAGAAGGTCTGTGTTCTTAATGTGATGCCCAGAAAAATATGTGAATTTATCTGAATAATGCTTTGGGCTCCCTACAGGTGGAGTTGAACAGTGCTCCCACTGTGTGTAATTGAATACTGATCTGTGTCTAGTTGCTCGTGCAGGTATTAATGTCCCCAATTGTTATAACAGAACTGTGGCTTTGCACTCCCCAGGATGGAACAGTGGGCAAGCCACCCACTGTCGAGACTTGAGAGACTGTGGCTTTGCACTCCCCAGGATGGAACAGTGGGCAACCCACCCACTGTATAGACTTGAGAGACTGTGGCTTTGCACTCCCGAGGATGTAACAGTGGGCATGAGGCACCCTCGTGGATATGGCGTCGTGCACTCAACCGGCTGAGGTGCCTCCCCTTCCCCTTCCCCTGAGGTGCCTTTTTTTCTTGCTGTCTGATGCCCCTGCAGTGTTCTCTCCATCATAGTCGGGGATCATGTGTGGGCTTCGCCCATACCATGTGGTCCCAGTGTTCCACGGACTGAATTGGAGCACGACCTGGACTACTATGATTAGTGTATATTTTGTTTATGGTGTATATATATTTTTCTGCCTACTTGATTATAATATATTACAATGGTTACACTCATTTTCTATTGTCTTTGCATTCTTCCGGGAGGTTTGGGGGGTGTAACTGTGATGTATTAATATGCATTACTGTGTGTGTTGTAGTGGGTGGGGGTTGGGGTGTTGCGTGTTGTGGTGTGTGTCTGTTTTTTCCCTCCCCCTTCCCCTGTGTCGTTGGTGCAGTACTCACCGTGGTCTTCGCCGCTGGCGTTCGTGCTCCTGGTAGAGTAGCAGGAAGACTATCGCAGGTAGAATTTGGAGTTCCGGGTCCATGGTGTCCTCGTTCCTCGTGGGGTGTGTAGAGGTGAGCGTTTTTCCTTCGGAAGTCCTGTTTTCGCCATTTTTTTATCCACGGTGAATCCGCCCCGGAAAAGGTGGCGGATTGGCCTGTCATAAGAGTGTGGGCGGTACTTTGTCCTCCGCCTGTCTGTTGACGGTGACCGCCGTGTCGGTCGGAGTGTTAAAGTGGCTGTCTTTGTTGGCGGTTTCCGCCACGGTCGTAATTGCAAAATTTTTCCGCCAGCCTGTTGATGGTCTTACCGCCGCTTTAACACCGTCCGCCAGGGTTGTAATGACCACCAGAGTGTTTTATATTATAGTGCTTTATATTATGGTTCTTACTCATTTCTATATGTGTATTGTAGGATGAGCTTTTATGGTATGTTTATTACCGAAATAAAGCTAATGAATGAAAAAATAATAATAATTGGGGGAGGGTCTGTGTATGCATGCGTATGTGCCTGTGTGTAAATGTGGTGCTAGTAATTCATGTGTGTATGCATGTGGATGGAGGTGGAGGAGTGTGCATGTGTGAATGTGTAAGGGGTAAGGGGATATTAGTGAGTGTGTGCAGGTGCGTGTATGTAGTTGAAGGGAGGGTTGGGGGATGGTGAGTATATGCATGCATGTGTGATGTGTATGGGTATGTATGCATGTCTATAGGGGTGAATGTTGTGAGTGCGTGTGTGACTAGGGGTGTGTCTGTGTGTGATTATGTGATTGTGGGTGCATGCATGCATGTGTGTGGCGGTGTTTTGGGGTACCCCGGTGACAGGAATGCAAGTTCCTGTAATCGGATACCTTACCGCCAACATTTTGTGGCGATGAGACCGCCAGGAAAATGCTGGCGGTTTCCCGAGTCAGGATAACTTTGGTGCTTATCTGACTCCCAGCGGGCTTCAGGTAGAAACCTCCAGCTCGGTGGGCTGTGGTAAAGTGGTGGGACGGGTGATGATGCAGTGATTTAACAGTGGACAAACCGCTGTAGTCGTAATGTGGCAGTCTGCACCGCCGGTCACGGGACGGTGAGACTGCCACAGCGGCTCTGGCGGTCCATGGACCAGAAGGGCAATAGTGGGGGCCTATGTTATTAAGGAAATATGCTCTGTTGGACAGAGTGTTCATGCCATTATCGACAACAGCAAAAGTATTTTCCACATTTTTCTTACCTTAAATGTGCAGCTGCTTCCATTTGAGAAAGCTTCCAGATCTCATTGCGTATGGCATAAATAAATCTTTTAGAGCGTGGCTTTCTTGGACCTAACAAGAAATCTTATAAGTCTATGTCTTCAGAGTGTGTATTACGATGTTTTTTAACTTCTGCTAAGGTGTTAGTCTGCAACCATTGTTGGCACAGTTTACCCACACTGTATGTAGTAACTATAATCAAGTGTTGACCCGAGACAAAGCGAGGGTCCGGCTGGATAATCTTGAAACCCCCTGAGCAATTAACAAAATGCACCTGACACCCATTTGTGTCTATTGACCACATTAACCACCCCGCGGGACTGGAAAGTGAAGAATTATAGGTACAAGCCTGAACCTTTGCATCTAATTCTTCCTCAATGATGTTTAGGAAGGACTGCCAATTGGTGAATGTTGCCAGTGTGGGGATACTGAGTGCATTCATTTCTTTTATTTTTGCTAACCCTAGACAGGATGTCTGTTTAACTGTGTCATTCAAAAAGAGCATTTGAACAGGAATAAGGCACACTCTAAATAAAGCTTCCCTATCCTGAATTTGCCAATCTTGTGTTCCCCATACACTTTTCACATCAATAGTGTTCTTCCAGTAGTTGTATCCTTTAACTGCAAGTCGGGAAACAAAGGAATCTGAATAAATCAATTTTGTGTTTGTTAGTAAAATGTTCCCAACTTTAGAAGGTCTGTGTTCTTAATGTGATGCCCAGAAAAATATGTGAATTTATCTGAATAATGCTTTGGGCTCCCTACAGGTGGAGTTGAACAGTGCTCCCACTGTGTGTAATTGAATACTGATCTGTGTCTAGTTGCTCGTGCAGGTATTAATGTCCCCAATTGTTATAACAGAACTGTGGCTTTGCACTCCCCAGGATGGAACAGTGGGCAAGCAACCCACTGTCGAGACTTGAGAGACTGTGGCTTTGCACTCCCCAGGATGGAACAGTGGGCAACCCACCCACTGTATAGACTTGAGAGACTGTGGCTTTGCACTCCCGAGGATGTAACAGTGGGCATGAGGCACCCTCGTGGATATGGCGTTGTGCACTCAACCGGCTGAGGTGCCTCCCCTTCCCCTGAGGTGCCTTTTTTTCTTGCTGTCTGATGCCCCTGCAGTGTTCTCTCCATCATGGTCGGGGATTATGTGTGGGCTTCGCCCATACCATGTGGTCCCAGTGTTCCACGGACTGAATTGGAGCACGACCTGGACTACTATGCTTTGTGTATATTTTGTTTATGGTGTATATATATTTTTCTGCCTACTTGATTTTAATATATTACAATGGTTACACTCATTTTCTATTGTCTTTGCATTCTTCCGGGAGGTTTGGGGGGTGTAACTGTGATGTATTCATATGCATTACTGTGTGTGATGTAGTGGGTGGGGGTTGGGGTGTTGCGTGTTGTGGTGTGTGTCTGTTTTTTCCCTCCCCCTTCCCCTGTGTCGTTGGTGCAGTACTCACCGTGGTCTTCCCCGCTGGCGTTCGTGCTCCTGGTAGAGTAGCAGGAAGACTATCGCAGGTAGAATTTGGAGTTCCGGGTCCATGGTGTCCTCGTTCCTCGTGGGGTGTGTAGAGGTGGGCGTTTTTCCTTCGGAAGTCCTGTTTTCACCATTTTTTTATCCACGGTGAATCCGCCCGGGAAAAGGTGGCGGATTGGCCTGTCATAAGAGTGTGGGCGGTACTTTGTCCTCCGCCTGTCTGTTGACGGTGACCGCCGTGTCGGTCGGAGTGTTAAAGTGGCTGTCTTTGTTGGCGGTTTCCGCCACGGTCGTAATTGCAAAATGTTTCCGCCAGCCTGTTGGCGGTCTTACCGCCGCTTTAACACCGTCCGCCAGGGTTGTAATGACCACCAGAGTGTTTTATATTATAGTGCTTTATATTATGGTTCTTACTCATTTCTATATGTGTATTGTAGGATGAGCTTTTATGGTATGTTTATTACCGAAATAAAGCTAATGAATGAAAAAATAATAATAAGTGGGGGAGGGTCTGTGCATGCATGCGTGTGTGCCTGTGTGTAAATGTGGTGCTAGTAATGCATGTGTGTATGCATGTGGATGGAGGTGGAGGAGTGTGCATGTGTGAATGTGTAAGGGGTAAGGGGATATTAGTGAGTGTGTGCAGGTGCGTGTATGTAGTTGAAGGGAGGGTTGCGGGGATGGTGAGTATATGCATGCATGTGTGATGTGTATGGGTATGTATACATGTCTATAGGGGTGAATGTTGTGAGTGCGTATGTGAGTAGGGGTGTGTCTGTGTGTGATTATGTGATTGTGGGTGCATGCATGCATGTGTGTGGCAGTGTTTTGGGGTACCCCGGTGACAGGAATGCAAGTTCCTGTAATCGGATACCTTACCGCCAACATTTTGTGCGATGAGACTGCCAGGAAAATGCTGGCGGTTTCCCGAGTCAGGATAACTTTGGTGCTTATCCGACTCCCAGCGGGCTTCAGCTCGGTGGGCTGTGGTAAAGTGGTGGGACAGGTGATGATGCAGTGATTTAACAGTGGACAAACCACTGTAGTCGTAATGTGGCAGTCTGCACCGCCGGTCACGGGACGGTGAGACTGCCACAGCGGCTCTGGCGGTCCATGGACCACAAGGGCAATAGTGGAGGCCTATGTTATTAAGGAAATATGCTCTGTTGGACAGAGTGTTCATGCCATTATCGACAACAGCAAAAGTATTTTCCACATTTTTCTTACCTTAAATGTGCAGTTGCTTCCATTTGAGAAAGCTTCCAGATCTCATTGCATATGGCATAAATAAATCTTTTAGAGCGTGGCTTTCTTGGACCTAACAAGAAATCTTATGTCTATGTCTTCAGAGTGTGTATTACGATGTTCTTTAACTTCTGCTAAGGTGTTAGTCTGCAACCATTGTTGGCACAGTTTACCCACACTGTATGTAGTAACTATAATCAAGTGTTGACCCGAGACAAAGCGAGGGTCCGGCTGGATAATCTTGAAACCCCCTGAGCAATTAACAAAATGCACCTGACACCCATTTGTGTCTATTGACCACATTAACCACCCCGCGGGACTGGAAAGTGAAGAATTATAGGTACAAGCCTAAATCTGTGATGTATTAATATGCATTACTGTGTGTGTTGTAGTGGGTGGGATTTGGGGTGTTGCGTGTTGTGGTGTGTGTCTGTTTTTTCCCTCCCCCTTCCCCTGTGTCGTTGGTGCAGTACTCACCGTGGTCTTCGCCGCTGGCGTTCGTGCTCCTGGTAGAGTAGCAGGAAGACTATCGCAGGTAGAATTTGGAGTTCCGGGTCCATGGTGTCCTCGTTCCTCGTGGGGTGTGTAGAGGTGAGCGTTTTTCCTTCGGAAGTCCTGTTTCCGCCATTTTTTTATCCACGGTGAATCCGCCCCGGAAAAGGTGGCGGATTGGCCTGTCATAAGAGTGTGGGCGGTACTTTGTCCTCCGCCTGTCTGTTGACGGTGACCGCCGTGTCGGTCGGAGTGTTAAAGTGGCTGTCTTTGTTGGCGGTTTCCACCACGGTCGTAATTGCAAAATGTTTCCGCCAGCCTGTTGGCGGTCTTACCGCCGCTTTAACACCGTCCGCCAGGGTTGTAATGACCACCAGAGTGTTTTATATTATAGAGCTTTACATTATGGTTCTTACTCATTTCTATATGTGTATTGTAGGATGAGCTTTTATGGTATGTTTATTACCGAAATAAAGCTAATGAATGAAAAAATAATAATAATTGGGGGAGGGTCTGTGCATGCATGCGTGTGTGCCTGTGTGTAAATGTGGTGCTAGTAATGCATGTGTGTATGCATGTGGATGGAGGTGGAGTAGTGTGCATGTGTGAATGTGTAAGGGGTAAGGGGATATTAGTGAGTGTGTGCAGGTGCGTGTATGTAGTTGAAGGGAGGGTTGAGGGGATGGTGAGTATATGCATGCATGTGTGATGTGTATGAGTATGTATGCATGTCTATAGGGGTGAATGTTGTTAGTGCGTGTGTGAGTAGGGGTGTGTCTGTGTGTGATTATGTGATTGTGGGTGCATGCATGCATGTGTGTGGCGGTGTTTTGGGGTACCCCGGTGACAGGAATGCAAGTTCCTGTAATCGGATACCTTACCGCCAACATTTTGTGGCGATGAGACCGCCAGGAAAATGCTGGCGGTTTCCCGAGTCAGGATAACTTTGGTGCTTATCCGACTCCCAGCGGGCTTCAGGTAGAAACCTCCAGCTCGGTGGGCTGTGGTAAAGTGGTGGGACGGGTGATGATGCAGTGATTTAACAGTGGACAAACCGCTATAGTTGTAATGTGGCAGTCTGCACCGCCGGTCACGGGACGGTGAGACTGCCACAGCGGCTCTGGCGGTCCATGGACCACAAGGGCAATAGTGGGGGCCTATGTTATTAAGGAAATATGCTCTGTTGGACAGAGTGTTCATGCCATTATCGACAACAGCAAAAGTATTTTCCACATTTTTCTTACCTTAAATGTGCAGCTGCTTCCATTTGAGAAAGCTTCCAGATCTCATTGCGGATGGCATAAATAAATCTTTTAGAGCGTGGCTTTCTTGGACCTAACAAGAAATCTTATAAGTCTATGTCTTCAGAGTGTGTATTACGATGTTCTTTAACTTCTGCTAAGGTGTTAGTCTGCAACCATTTTTGGCACAGTTTACCCACACTGTATGTAGTAACTATAATCAAGTGTTGACCCGAGACAAAGCGAGGGTCCGGCTGGATAATCTTGAAACCCCCTGAGCAATTAACAAAATGCACCTGACACCCATTTGTGTCTATTGACCACATTAACCACCCCGCTGACTGGAAAGTGAAGAATTATAGGTACAAGCCTGAACCTTTGCATCTAATTCTTCCTCAATGATGTTTAGGAAGGACTGCCAATTGGTGAATGTTGCCAGTGTGGGGATACTGAGTGCATTCATTTCTTTTATTTTTGCTAACCCTAGACAGGATGTCTGTTTAACTGTGTCATTCAAAAAGAGCATTTGAACAGGAATAAGGCACAAACTAAATAAAGCTACCCTATCCTGAATTTGCCAATCTTGTTTTCCCCATACACTTTTCACATCAATAGTGTTCTTCCAGTAGTTGTATCCTTTAACTGCAACTCGGGAAACAAAGGAATCTGAATAAATCAATTTTGTGTTTGTTAGTAAAATGTTCCCAACTTTAGAAGGTCTGTGTTCTTAATGTGATGCCCAGAAAAATATGTGAATTTATCTGAATAATGCTTTGGGCTCCCTACAGGTGGAGTTGAACAGTGCTCCCACTGTGTGTAATTGAATACTGATCTGTGTCTAGTTGCTCGTGCAGGTATTAATGTCCCCAATTGTTATAACAGAACTGTGGCTTTGCACTCCCCAGGATGGAACAGTGGGCAAGCCACCCACTGTCGAGACTTGAGAGACTGTGGCTTTGCACTCCCCAGGATGGAACAGTGGGCAACCCACCCACTGTATAGACTTGAGAGACTGTGGCTTTGCACTCCTGAGGATGTAACAGTGGGCATGAGGCACCCTCATGGATATGGCGTCGTGCACTCAACCGGATGAGGTGCCTCCCCTTCCCCTTCCCCTGAGGTGCCTTTTTTTCTTGCTGTCTGATGCCCCTGCAGTGTTCTCTCCATCATGGTCGGGGATCATGTGTGGGCTTCGCCCATACCATGTGGTCCCAGTGTTCCACGGACTGAATTGGAGCACGACCTGGACTACTATGCTTGGTGTATATTTTGTTTATGGTGTATATATATTTTTCTGCCTACTTGATTTTAATATATTACAATGGTTACACTCATTTTCTATTGTCTTTGCATTCTTCCGGGAGGTTTGGGGGGTGTAACTGTGATGTATTAATATGCATTACTGTGTGTGTTGTAGTGGGTGGGGGTTGGGGTGTTGCGTGTTGTGGTGTGTGTCTGTTTTTTCCCTCCCCCTTCCCCTGTGTCGTTGGTGCAGTACTCACGTGGTCTTCGCCGCTGGCGTTCGTGCTCCTGGTAGAGTAGCAGGAAGACTATCGCAGGTAGAATTTGGAGTTCCGGGTCCATGGTGTCCTCGTTCCTCGTGGAGTGTGTAGAGGTGAGCGTTTTTCCTTCGGAAGTCCTGTTTCCGCCATTTTTTTATCCACGGTGAATCCGCCCGGGAAAAGGTGGCAGATTGGCCTGTCATAAGAATGTGGGCGGTACTTTGTCCTCCGCCTGTCTGTTGACGGTGACCGCCGTGTCGGTCGGAGTGTTAAAGTGGCTGTCTTTGTTGGCGGTTTCCGCTACGGTCGTAATTGCAAAATGTTTCCGCCAGCCTGTTGGCGGTCTTACCGCCGCTTTAACACCGTCCGCCAGGGTTGTAATGACCACCAGAGTGTTTTATATTATAGTGCTTTATATTATGGTTCATACTCATTTCTATATGTGTATTGTAGGATGAGCTTTTATGGTATGTTTATTACCAAAATAAAGCTAATGAATGAAAAAATAATAATAATTGGTGGAGGGTCTGTGAATGCATGCGTGTGTGCATATGTGTAAATGTGGTGCTAGTAATGCATGTGTGTATGCATGTGGATGGAGGTGGAGGAGTGTGCATGTGTGAATGTGTAAGGGGTAAGGGGATATTAGTGAGTGTGTGCAGGTGCGTGTATGTAGTTGAAGGGAGGGTTGGGGGGATGGTGAGTATATGCATGCATGTGTGATGTGTATGGGTATGTATGCATGTCTATAGGGGTGAATGTTGTGAGTGCGTGTGTGAGTAGGGGTGTGTCTGTGTGTGATTATGTGATTGTGGGTGCATGCATGCATTTGTGTGGTGGTGTTTTGGGGTACCCCGGTGACAGGAATGCAAGTTCCTGTAATCGGATACCTTACCGCCAACATTTTGTGGCGATGAGACCGCCAGGAAAATGCTGGCGGTTTCCCGAGTCAGGATAACTTTGGTGCTTATCCGACTCCCAGCGGGCTTCAGGTAGAAACCTCCAGCTAGGTTGGCTGTGGTAAAGTGGTGGGACGGGTGATGATGCAGTGATTTAACAGTGGACAAACCGCTGTAGTCGTAATGTGGCAGTCTGCACCGCCGGTCACGGGACGGTGAGACTGCCACAGCGGCTCTGGCGGTCCATGGACCACAAGGGCAATAGTGGGGGCCTATGTTATTAAGGAAATATGCTCTGTTGGACAGAGTGTTCATGCCATTATCGACAACAGCAAAAGTATTTTCCACATTTTTCTTACCTTAAATGTGCAGCTGCTTCCATTTGAGAAAGCTTCCAGATCTCATTGCGTATGGCATAAATAAATCTTTTAGAGCGTGGCTTTCTTGGACCTAACAAGAAATCTTATAAGTCTATGTCTTCAGAGTGTGTATTACGATGTTCATTAACTTCTGCTAAGGTGTTAGTCTGCAACCATTGTTGGCACAGTTTACCCACACTGTATGTAGTAACTATAATCAAGTGTTGACCCGAGACAAAGCGAGGGTCCGGCTGGATAATCTTGAAACCCCCTGAGCAATTAACAAAATGCACCTGACACCCATTTGTGTCTATTGACCACATTAACCACCCCGCGGGACTGGAAAGTGAAGAATTATAGGTACAAGCCTGAACCTTTGCATCTAATTCTTCCTCAATGATGTTTAGGAAGGACTGCCAATTGGTGAATGTTGCCAGTGTGGGGATACTGAGTGCATTCATTTCTTTTATTTTTGCTAACCCTAGACAGGATGTCTGTTTAACTGTGTCATTCAAAAAGAGCATTTGAACAGGAATAAGGCACACTCTAAATAAAGCTTCCCTATCCTGAATTTGCCAATCTTGTGTTCCCCATACACTTTTCACATCAATAGCGTTCTTCCAGTAGTTGTATCCTTTAACTGCAAGTCGGGAAACAAAGGAATCTGAATAAATCAATTTTGTGTTTGTTAGTAAAATGTTCCCAACTTTAGAAGGTCTGTGTTCTTAATGTGATGCCCAGAAAAATATGTGAATTTATCTGAATAATGCTTTGGGCTCCCTACAGGTGGAGTTGAACAGTGCTCCCACTGTGTGTAATTGAATACTGATCTGTGTCTAGTTGCTCGTGCAGGTATTAATGTCCCCAATTGTTATAACAGAACATTTCCCCGCAATTCTTGTGTTAGTATACACATCATCATTTCAAATACGGAATAATCCTTCAATTCAGCAAGTACTGAATCAACCATTTGAATATCCCAGTCATCAGAAACAACACCAGGTGTATTTACATCATTCATTGAGATTTTGAAAACATATGGAATTTAGATGGCCTCAGAGGGCCAGTATATATCAAAAGGAACTTTATCCACACAATCCCATCAGGAAATAGTACTGCCAACATGTTAACAAGGGAAAAGTCTCTTTGGACCTTAAGTGAGGAAAGATATGGAGTTAAAACTACATCCACTGGCTCAACAGAAGTGCATTCAGGAAGATATTGATTATTCATAAGGAGAAAGAAAACAGTAATGAAATAAATCCACAATAGAAAGGCAAGCAATGTCAGAAACATCCACAGATGATTCCATGGTTAAATGAAATCGTTATTTTTAAGCCATATGTATAGCTTACGTGTCTTTGAAACAGTTTCACTTGAAAGTGTGGAAGAAGTCAAGTCATCAACGTCAATGAAATAACCAAAAGCAATCTCCGCAAATACAAGGGCTGGCGCATTACTGGTGGATGGATCACCTTAATGTGGAGGTTCATATTAGAGGATGTCGTCTGTTTGTGTTGAGTTGGAGTAGAAGACAGCCACATCTTGGACAGGTGTTGTCAGTGAAGTGGTAACAGGAATCAGCAAAAGCTCATTTTCCACCCTCCCCATGCTCGAGGAGCCATTTGTAGCATCGTTGTACATGCTTGTGTAGTCAGAAGTGTTGTTGTTTCTTCTTGAAGAAGTATGTCCTGTTGGGTAGTGAGAGGGGACTGGGAACTACCCAAGGGACCTCTGGGTCTACTGTGCTACTGTGCAGGATTGGACACATCATGTAGTTTGATGTTGTCAATGGTGACAAATCTGTCAAATTGGAACCAGGCAGCAGTAGTAGAATGACAGTTTTTGTATCTTGTATTCCCTGGACTTAGACCGGTGCTCTATAGGATGGGCCAAATTCCTTCTTCACAGCAATCTTCTCATGAACAGATCCCGACTTTAGGAATCCAGCCAGCAGAAGTTGTTGGCAAATCCCTTATTCCTAAGGTGGCAGCACTGGTGGATGAATCATCATCACAAAATTGCTGAAGCTCCTGAAACACAGTTAGATGTTCATTTATGTCAAAAGGTGTATCTGCTGCCACCAAACCCAGGCCTTCTAGATCTGGGGCATACATAGGTATCCCAAAGAGAACCTCATAAGGGGTATGTCCTCTCAAGGACCATCTTGGCAGATTATTCAATGCTCTCTGGACCCCATATAGGTGATGAAGCCAACTGCGGCCAGAACCTAGTAGTCTAGCTGTTGAGGACTGTTTAGATCCCGATTCCTCCTCTCCACAACCAAATTTCCCTCAGGATAGTAGGGTGAGGAGTAATGGGGTTCAACACCCATCGTCCTCATGGTGTCCCTGAAAGCCTTAGAGGCAAAGGCAGGGCCCTGGTCTGAATGGAATGCTGCAACTGCATAGATACCAATAAAGATCAGCAAGTCTTTTATAACAGTTTGAGCGTCAGCCGACCACTGAGGCCATACCCACAGGAATCTAGAACAAGAATCTACAGTGATTAAGATGTATTTGTATGCACCATCAGACAGGTATTGTGGTCGCAACACCAGCATGTGCAGAGGCGACACCCTCATGTGTTGCTTTTATTAGATCTAATCGCTGGTCTAGGTTGGGGAATCACTCCATCTCCAACCCCAGAAAGTGTTGCATAGACAACATTCTGTGCACTGAGGTGGTATGAGTATTTTGTAGGGTATGCTTTTGGGAGAGGCTTGCCTTCAGCCAAAGCTTTCACGGCAGCCAGAATTTCATTATCCAATCTCATCTGGGAACGAATCACTGCAGCAACAGAAGCCATAGCTACTGCGGATATGGCTTCTTTGTCAGACAAAGTGTTGCCAATTACATGTACTCCTACACATTGGTGGCCCAATGTATGGACTACATGAGCATTAGGTCCCCCACAGAGTTCTGTGTTTTATGGTGTTCCCCTGTGAGTCTCTGAACCCGTTCAATCATCAATGACTAAGATAATCATTGTAGGACTGAACACAGTAGTACAAATCTCAAACAATCAATGTGAGTTGTCATGGATCCATGTGTTCTAGCGCTACGATAAGGGCTTTAAGTTCAGTCAGCGGAGCTGTGCAGTCTCCCTGGGTCTGCATGTAGGATTTGTGAAGGTGGAATATACCATCCTTCATCACTCCGCTCATGGCTGCGCAAGCGGCTGAGGACTGATGTTTAGAACCTGCAGCTGGTTGTGCTTAACCACTAGTGTAAATGACAGTATGCTATCTGTCAAGTTGCAAAATGTGTAATGGCATGGGGTATTTCTGTTCGTAGTGGAGAAATTCTTGTTTTTGAAGTTTTGGATCAAAGATGTAATCAACATCGGTGGCAGTCAGGGAAGTTGCCCATTGAATCAAACATGGATGTAATGCTTTAGCCTTAGGAACGTTTGCTTGCTGATGGACTCCAAGGGTGGCACCAGGGTATAGACAACAATGCATTTCCCTTGGACAAGTAGACTCTCCTTGATGACAGCCTTCTGTACTGCAGTTAGAATTTGTTCTGTGGTTGCAAAGCGTTGCTCTGCATTGGAATATAAATGTGATTTAAATGCTATGGGCACCGTGTCACCTTCATTAAAGGTGATATAAGTGAACCCAATGGCACCAGCAATTATTATGATGACCAAATTTGATTTGTTTTTCTCGAATGTGTAAGTGTTTTGCTTCTAGCATGTCCTGTTGCAATCCTCTAAGAATGCATGTGTGTTCTACTGTCCCGTGTGTGCTAGAAAAATCAGGGCATATTGATTCATAAAGTTGCTTGATGTGTTGTGCATACTCAGGAATGTAAGTTCTGCCAAAGTTGAAGAAACCAAGTAAAGACTGTAGCTCCTTGATAGTATTTGATGGCTGGCGTTGAGCACACTTCTCCAAAAAGTGAGGGCCAGGCTCTTGCCCTACCCCAGGAACAGTACACTGATAAAGGCTATTTTAGTTTTCCTAAAATTTAATTTGTAATTAGGGCTGTGAATCCCAGAACTATCCGATCGACCCTGGCAAAATGAGTATTTAGGTTGTCATTTGTGAGATAGATGTCATCTACATGGGACAAAGCTGAATGATTAATATCATGCAATATAGATGTCACATGGGCTGAGAACAGCCCTGGGCTGTGTTTGTAGCCTTGGGGCAAACAACAGAGGCATTTTTGTGAGACAAATTAGAATGCACAAGTTTTGGAAGAAAAAAACGATTGGAGATAACCAAGGTTGTTTCATATTTTTACGCACTATGTTATTAATTAGTGCTGTGCTGTGTGAATTTTGTATTGCGTATGCGCATGTATGACTGTTTAAGTGTCTGTAATCTAAGAGTATTCTGTATGAATGGTTAGGTTTTGCAACAGGGAATAACAAGTTACTCATTGTAGAGACACAGAGCTCAGTTACACCCTTGTACTTGAGCTGAGTGAGGATCTCCCTCACTGGAGCTTTAGCTTTTTGTTTAACTGGATATAGGGGCTGAGGCTGGGCTGTAGACCTCATCTGTATTACATGGTAAGGAGAATCCTTATCCCAAACTACATAGTTGCGGTATAGCGCAGGTGCCTGTGGTAAAGCCCAGTTGAAAGTGTAGGCTTGTTTTAGCACCTCTGGAACATGATCAGAGAAAGAAGGCAAAATTACATCTTCCCCATGTGGCAGCTTACGGACGCGCTAAAATGACCAGTCTCTTTCGGCCAATAGTATATCACAACTCAGTTCATCCCAGAATATTACACTAATTGTGCGCTCTTTGGGCCATATTTATACTTTTTGACGCAAAACTGCACCGGCGCAGTTTTTGCGCCAAAAATATTACCGCCAGCTAATGCCATTTTGGTGCGCCGTGCGGGCGTCAAATTTATACTTTGACGCACAGCGTCGCAGACCACAGGTGGGAGTTATTATTTTTGACGCACACCGCAGCGTCAAGTCGTAAAGCAAAACGATGTTAACGCAGCGGAAATAACTGTGGGTCAATTTACGACCCCGCAAACCGGATATGCACAGTTTTTTTATGCGATAGTGTCAAAAAACCCAGCGAACACTGCCATTTCACCAGAGGAGAGCCAAAATGGATCCCAGATGCCACTACAGACCCCAGGAAGATGACAACAGACCAGGAACCAGCCAGGAGGACCCACACAAGTACCAGGACACTTATAAGAAGAACAGAAAGTGTCGCTTCAGTGCAGAGGAGCAGGAAATTCTGGTTAAAGAGGTGACGGAACACCAGCACCAACTGTTTGTCACCTCAAAGTTGCCAATCAGTAGGAGAGAGGCTATATGGCAACAAATTGTTGACAAGATTAACAGTGTGGCTGAAGTACACAGAACAGTCATTGAGTGCAAGAAACGCTGGCATGACTGCAAGCACAGGACAAAAGAAAATATGGCCAGGAACAGGAAGGCAGCACTGCAGACTGGAGGTGGGAGTCCAGCACACCAGGAGGCCCTGGACCACATGGAGGAGATGGTCGCAGCCGTCATCCCTGAGGAGATCGTCACAGGGATTCAAGGACAGGACAGTGCAGACTACCAGGAGACAACGCACATGAAGGGTAAGTCGCATGGGGAATCCAAATGCACTAATGTTAACCGTAAGCAGGGGGGATACCGACCACAAAATGCATGGGAGTCATCATATACATGGAGTGGCATGGGTAAATGGGGATGGCATAGGGGCATGGCCTGCACAAACAGAAGCTGGGGCACACCATTACACTACACCAACAACAGTCCCATGGGGGCATGCTGTCATGCCAACGATGGAGCAAAGGGAAATCCACGCCAGGAGAGAAGGCCACAACGTCAAACTGACATCCCAGCACACGCCACCCACCATACCCCCTACATTAACTAGGGCCCTCTTAACAACCTGTAGCCATACCGACAAACTGGAATGTAACTGCGACAACAGTTGCCACTACCACCTCCGCTCTGTGTGCAGCTCAAGTAGCCAATGGCAGTAACCTCCCCATGGATCATACACGCCTAAATTAGGGGGTTGAGGATGACAACTTCAACAATCCCCTGAAACAAGACAAAGGCCCCAGTACTGTTAAATGTCAATGCCCACAGTTGTTCAAACATCAGCCAATGTAAACAACAATAGGTGCTACAGAGCACTAAGGACATACCCATGCTGCATATGTCAGGGTCCATCCTGTGCCTGGGTCACAATGTAACATCCCAAATGTCATACTGCTCAGACAACAGCATTGTGGGGGGGCCACATGTAACTGGTCACTGAAATACACCTGCACAGTCAGAGGAGGAAATAGGACACTGCTACGACAATCAGGGCAATCCAATGTACCACACATTCCCCAACATCAGCAGTACACATTACCAATGCCAACATCCATATTGTGTCATAACATTGCTATGCATAGGATATGCTACATGTCAAATACATTTAAGTGGATGTGAAAGATCAGAGATTGAGGCAGGTCCAGATTGTTAAGAGCACCCACAGCCAGTGAAAGGTCTCACCATGAGAATGGATGTTGACGGAGGCTTGAGTAGGACAAGAAGGTGGCAATTCTCTAATTGGCCAAAACCAACACCTAGAAGAGATGATGCCGACAAGTCTAGTAACTCAATAACATACATGTGACATGCAGGTGGGCCAAAGGCCTGGGAGAATGCCCATCTGAAGGACTGGAGCAATGAACACGAAACAAGATCACAATGTGAATTCATCACAAGGCAGGCATGTCACATCACTCATGCCACAACACAGACACACTAATTGTACCCTGTTTCATTGCAGAGGAAGATGGAGCTCCTGAGGATATGTCTGTCCCAGATTACCCTGATGACATGGATGACGAGCTGATAAACATTCCCCAGGAGACTATCCAAAAGGTCCTTGCAACCGTCCAGACCCCACCTTCAGTCACAAGGAGGAGCACAGAAGAAGCAGACATCGCAGAGGATCCACTCACCACCCCAATTGTAAGACCTGCCAGCTCCAATACAGCTGAGGACTCAGACGACACTGGCACCAGCTTTGAGAGAACTGTAGTTGGAGTACAGTGGGAGCTGGCCAAGGAGGTGCGGGTGGGGATACAAACTATGGCAGCCAGCCTTGAGGGGGTGCGTTCGTGCATGATGTCATCTGCAGATCAGGCAGCGGCTATGCAAGCCCTAACATCTATCTTGCAGGAACAGCAAAAAACCCAGAGGGAAATCAGCACAGCTGTAATACAGTTGACCCAACATCTACAACAGCAATCCTGTCAACGAGTGCACGAATGCAACATTGAACCCCTCAGGGCCGACCTGGCTGCCTATCATTGTGATGTGGCTGCTATTCTCAAAAAACAGCAGATCCTCCTTGCTGCAGTACTGCCCTTAAGACCTTCACGTTGAGCAGCGACTGGGATGTCTGACTCCACGTCTTCTAACACTGAGGTGTGTGTTGCCCCTTCACAACCACCAACAACAAGGACAGAGGAGGCAACACACACATCAGAAGAAGAAGACATGGAACAGATCACATTCACAAGGAAACGTATCCGGAAGCACTAGTCCCTGCCACATGGCCAACTATTACCAAGGTCCTGGGCTTTGTAACATGCCAGTCTCGCAACAACTCTACTTAATGACTGTTCTGCTTACCACTGTATATCTTGTTAGCCTGCCCAGTGATTGTCTCTCTCCTACTCATTGGCAAATCCTGTCCCTCTGCATTGTCTGAAACATCAACCCCAGCATGTCAAAAGCATTTCCGTAACCTCTTGTGTAGGATCACAATGTAAGATGTCACTATAATGGACTCACAATCATGGACAATGTACAGATAGCTCTACAGCACTTTTCAATAAATAGCACTTACACAACAAATCTGTCTCTGGGTAATGTGACATATCAACTGTGCAGTAGATAACTGAAATGTGCCTACTGTCAAATTACGTAGCTTGTCAATACAACTGTCCTGATATTATGTAGTCAGATAAATCTGCACAGTGACCATGATTGCATCAAACTCTGCCCATCCTGAGGTACATATCTGATGAAGTGAGAAACCATACCATCATGCTGTGTTGGACAGAAGAATGCTTCCTCAAGGGATATTTAAGTCATCAAATAGTGGGCGCAAAATGTTGTCAACATGCAATATTAACACATATAACAGTGCACACTAATCTAAGCAAACACTTCAAAAACGGCATAAATGTAGGTGTCTGAGTTTACATACAAATAGGTAATTATGCTGAACTGTGTCACAAATGACGTATGAGAGTCATGAAGACAAGAATACAAGAGTGCCTATGAGAACACATCTTCTAAGGGTATCCTTGATCATCACACTGCAGTCAGACCTAAAACTGTTCCCCCAATACCAAGTCTGGAAGCACTGTTTGTGACGTAGAAAACACACTTATCAACAGAAACACATTGTTATCCATATTAACTATGATTGGTGGTTGCAACGAAGGGTGGAAACTTTGCAAGGTAGCTCTGGGGTAGCTTCCAATTGTACAGCTCAGTTGGGATTTGTTTGTAGCATAGGACACAAGTGTAATAGTACAAAATTCATGTACACTGATTCCAAACCCAGGATCAAGTACCATTTAACACATACTGTTAAGGGTTAACCAAATATTTATTAAATGCTAATCACAGAAGAGGAAACTGAGGGGAAAATCTTACCTACCCTAATCTACCCTGACTACTCATTACCCACAACTGTCCCTAACTAACCTAAGCTACACTTACTTATCACATGTAACAAAATGTTCTAAATATCCCCCCCATGAGACGGGTCACATGGAGGACAATACATACTAACCTAAACACATACTATACTATCCTAAACAAATATATATATATATATATATTTTTTTTTTTTTTTTATTTTTTTTTTATTAAACACACAAGAACCCCAACATAGCCCCCCACCCACCCACACATGTAATAAGAAAAAATAGAAACAATCAGAACCCCCCACCCACTAACACTAACTAAACTAACAGCCTATACTAACCTAAAACTAAGCCCCCTAAGCCCTCTAACTATAAGAACAAGGAAAGAGGAGGGAGGGGAGGGAATCATGTCCATTTCAATAATAGTCTAGAGGTTGGCCCTGCGGAGGGTCCTCTTGATTGACTTCACACACCAGTTAATGTGGCGCACATCCCTTCTCAGGTGGCTTAACTTGCGTAGCACACGGTCCACCTTCCGTTCCATGTTGTGGAAGGCTGTAGGGTCAACAGATGGAGCTGGGGCAGTCTGGGTACCGGTGGAGGAGGTCTGTCTGTGTGTGGAGCCAAGGCCAGTGGGCTGTCCTGCACCTGTAGCAATGCTGGGGCCTGGAAGTCCAGCAGATGTAGGCACAACAGTCCCAGCTGTGGGTGGGGCCACCTGGCTTGAAGTGGTGGTTGTGCTGGTGGTGGCTGTGGTGGGCAAAGTAGGGCCACCCTGTGGGAAGGCCCTCCATGCCCCGGAGGCCCGTTCATGGTGATATCGATGGGCCATCCTGCTGAACCCCGACTCCACCTGCAGGATGTGCTGGTATCTCATGGCCCGGCGCTGGAATTCACAGACCTGGTCTGGAGTCATGTTTGCAGCTGTGAAGACAAATGCAAATATTCTACATTAGTAACTGCATTGTGTGAAATGGCACAAGAAGTTAATCAGACAATACATCTACTGTACTTGTAACAGCTCATATCACAATACAGATCATTGTATGTCCCTGGGGAAGTACATGGCAGGCCAGCCTACAAAGGTCACATCACACATAGAACATCCATAACCTACAAGATGGGTAACAACTGTCTTTGACTTGCCATCTGAGTTCTGCCAGTTATCAGCTAACAATCATGCTGCATATCCTCCGCCAAGACCTGGGCTACAAATGTCAGTGTACGGAATGCAAAACTAAAGCCACATGGTCTGCAAGTTGTAACTGGACTTGCCAGTATAATACCAAGTGCCAAACCTGAGTGTGTAGACTAGGTTCCAACCAAACAGTCACTTATTCACATGTATGTGTACCATACTGGTAGCATCAGTACTAGGTACCCCATTCACAAACCCATGCCTTTGTTTGAGGGTGGGGGGGTGGATAAACAACTAGCAATTTCCAACAACATGTACACCAAGGAGTGTTTTGAAAACTCCACACATGTTTGGCTCTACACACACACCACAGGTAAGGTCTATCAACAATTAGGAGTCAGCAAACCCTAGACCAATCATAGGGCCACACATGTCAGGAAATGTAGAACTTGGTACACAACCTATACTTCCAGTAAGGCCTGACTTACATCAGACACAGAGTTGCAAGAACACCGATGATCATGATTAGCATGCACACCTAGGCCATTGCACTCAAGTTCCACATACTTGTAGCACTCCATGTGGAAGTACATGCTGCTAGGAGGTTCTACCTACAGTTTAATAAGTACCTTGGTATATAGGGAGGCAGAAGTCTATTGGAAAGCAATTTTCTGTACCAATCTTGGAGGATGTGGGTCTGACAGGCTGACTAAATCTGAGCTGACTTCCAGTGCGACTCTTGTTGATACAAGTGCCATCCACATGACTCACCCCAGTACTCACTGTGGGGCCTACAGGAATGGCCTACAATCCCTAGATAATACCATAGGATACACATTGGCCAACTCAAAACATCTGAGAAACTGAAATCCCACTCATGGAACAAGAGAAATGATTGCCCAACGCATCACACCTTGCTATGCGTTCAACACACATGAGTCCATAACCAGCAAACACAACACATATCAGACATATCAACACTTACTGGAGTGGTTGGGGTCCTCAAATGTAGCCACCTCTCCCACAGTGTAGGGTGCCGATCCACCTGTAAGGCATGGAAGGAAGAAATGCGCTCAAAATCTGTGCACTGACCAACAATTTCATTAACATATACAATGTGTAGGCTGAATAAGGAAATGGCAGTCATTCAGACATGATGATACTGTATCTGATATATCACAGCCAGCTTGTACATAGCATGGGTCTCCTGTGACAGTTACACACATATCTGCACACATGCATTGGCCCTAACTATCATGTGGTGGCAAACATGCCCGTCATTGGTGACCTGAAAAAAATATGGAGTGTAATCGTCTCATCATTTGCATCCAAGAGAGACATCCAAAGCCTGGTTACTTGAGGACTGCATTACCAGTCAAACATGGTATGTGGCCATGACACATTTATGACACATAGGTACAATGTACAGAGGGAGGGACAGGGACTTTTGTAAGCCCTCCTGTTATTACAGTTTATTTAATTGATGTGGCCCAGCTATGGTGATTTGCACCAACCATGGAGATGTGAACCCATGTGCATACCTTTGGACTGCCATCCCTAATTGGAATGTGGCACAACTAACTACAACAAACATTCGAAGATGTTAGCTGAGGGCACCTTACACCTTTTCACGATGTTTCCAAATCCAGATCTGACATGTATTTAAAAAGATAAAGGACCACAATAATCACAAACATTCATAGTACTTCCATTAACGCTTTCCTTCCACACTCACCAGACTCACATGAGACATATGTCTGAGCCACTTTGCTATAATCAATTGACGTGAAGCCAGCACTCATTTTCTGCATCATGTAGTGATTCTAAAGTCAGTCTAGCTATTGAGTCAACAAAGTTAGCCAATATGTTGGTACATCTTTACTTCTCTGGCAAAAGTGCCCTATATAGACATGATTGGATCCTATTTTGTTTGGTTGTCTGACACAAAGGCCGCACCAATTTACTTCATGGAAAAGTATCCTGTAAGTTTGCTGAGCACGTGCTACCTGACAGCTCGCAATTGTGATCCTTACCATAGTGCATCAATTATCCCTGTATGTTTCCCCAGCATTACACACAGTCAGCAAGTTAGCTGGCAGACATAGTACAAATCATCTGATGTCACTACAGAGCATTTAATCGTGCACATTTACATGATTAGTACTCACCAACAGGGCCACCAATCACGATTCCTAAGTGGTCCAAGAGATCCTGCTCCCTGGTGATGAGGTCAGCACATCGGTGCTTCAGCTGGTGGTCACTCCTCTGGCTGGCATACACACGCTGCAGGTGATGCAGCACCTTTCCCCACCGGATTCTGCGCACCTCTGTGTGATACCCCTGTATCACCCTGCCTCGATCATCAGTGGAAAGAAATGGCACACAAGCCATATGAAGCCCCCCCAACTTCTCTTCACCCATCCTGCCAAGACGTGGCCTACCAGACATTGGAGAAGTGTGAAAGGGAATAGGGGTTAAAGAAATAGAAAGGGGAAAAGGGGGAAAGTAGGGGTACAAATACAGAAGAAAAGTAAACTTAACTACTAAAAGAGCCCAAATATCCCCAAACAACCACTACCCACAACAGACTCCCAAAAACAACAAAAACACTAGGTAAATGGACAAATGTACACAAAACACAGTAGGAAAGTATACACCAACAATATTTATTTCACAAATTGACAATAGAGACAGCACACAGGACTAAAAAGCACAAAAACTTAGGACACCACTCTCTACACAGCCACACAGTCTAGAAGAATCATAGACTACAAATTGAAAGTGAAAGTACACCCACTGTACATGATCTGTAAACAGGATATCCTATTACATCACTTCCTGTATGAAATGTCCACCCTTTTTCTCGTTATGCGTCATTTTTTGTCCACCGTTACTGTATTTGCGTAATTGTTTTTGACGCACAGGAGTGAAAATTTGCCCGCCTCCAAATAATATTACATGGCCTGAACAAATATCTGGATGCGGCCTAATGTTCAATCCTGTGCGTCAAAAAAATGACACAAATACAGTATTGGTGGACAAAAAATGACGCATAATGCTAGGAACGTAAAAATTTCAGTGCATGTACTGGTTTTGGGCATTTTTTCTGTTTTTATGTTATGTTACATTTGGGACACATCAGAGATAGGCTGATTGCACCCACTATGGTGTTGATGGTGTATGTTCACATGTGTGACATCATAATGCAGCGGACCATGATCCGTTACTTCCTTCACAGTATTTTACGGTTGGCTGACGCACTAGATGGCCATATGTGTGGCCTACATATATGTGTTGCACAAATTGGGCATGTTGGCATATGGAGAGGATAGCAATGTGACGCACATATGTACAATACCAAAATGCCTTTGGCTCACTGTGTGTGCTTTGGCAACTAATGTATTTGTTGACCAAGTGTGTGTGTATCACATGAAGCATTATTGCACAGATGCTTGTATGAATGTGACATCCATGTGCCCAATCGTTAGATGCAAGTCATTGTTGAAATGAGAGAGGACATGTGTTAGTCATACATGTAGCAACATCCATAATGTGGACTTCCAAGATTTAGGGTAACATAGACACCACATGTGACAAAGCATGCACCAGATAGATGGCAGATGCTTGTTCATGTCAATGGTCCACATTTTCAACATCCTATGTCCTAGAGTTTTGGTAACAGCTTCCTATGCACTAGTTGGTGAATCCCACAGTGAGTCATACACATGCATTGAGGAAGTGGGTACCATGTTGTTTACCCAGAAAGACAAAGGTGAATCACAAATGTATGATGACACCACAGTTGAGGTCATAGAAGTGAGCCACAGCTCTCAAGTGGCTGTGGTGGACCAGCAGACAAGGCAGCACGTGTCCACATAATTCCAGTGATCAATTGCACATAGGTGTCTTGTTCATGTGTGTGGTCCAATGATGATCCTGTATATTTTTTGGGGTGTAATTTGTCACAGTTCGGTCCAGGACTCATCATGAGTCGGTGGCAGCTATTCCTGTATCTACTGAGTATCCTTGGTTGATCAATGTGAGTAAAGTGGATGAGGACATGATAACCTACATGGGGATGGTCCCACCCTGTCACTAAATATGTGTAATGAGACAGTCAACAGGGCAACCTTGGTGTGCTGAGTGAGATAATGTCTCAGGTGTCATGTTCCGGCAGGTCTCATTACAACATTTGTACACAGGTTAGCCTCTGCAATTCCCACTGCATCTGGGAACATCATAGCCTCTGTGCTGATTATTCTCGCAGCTTTTAACCACACACGGCCCATCAATATGTTTTGAGCACTGTGATTCTGTGTGTGAACTGTCAGGGTCCTGACATGTGTGGATTTTTCATGGACATTATCAGAGGTTGCTGGTTCTGCTGAAGGCCCCGTACCCAGTCCCTGCATACGGCCCCGGGAAACTGTCACACTTTGTCATTCATGCATAAATGAGACCCAGACAAGGGATGGGCCATGAATTTTGCTTTTCACGGAGGATTTAACTCAAATGGTACAGTTACAAGGCAGATGATGCTATACAATGTATTTGGGTATGCATTGAAGAAGCCCATGTCCAATACCCCCTGATGAATGAGAGGTTTGCTAACGCAAGTGTGGTACATATGTAGACACAGGGATACTTTAGTGTGACGCACAGACAGATGCCAGTCAGGCTGACAGAATGCAGGGCGATTCAGGATCCAGCAATTTGACAAGTTACATAATCAGTGGTCTGACTCAGACAGTTTGGAGGATGAACTAGATAGTTGACATGTCAAACTGTGTATGTCCTGTGTTTTTGAAGGTGACAAATGAACCCAAGGGCTGTGTTACACGGCTAATTAGTATCAATGCTTAACAGTGTATTTGACATAATGGCAGCTCCTATGCTGTTTCAGGCATCAGCAGGGGCAGTGCTTGTTGACATGGGTGGTGTGCATGGAGGTGATCACAGGTGTGGGCTGCATCTGTTTCTCACAAGTCCTGTAGGTGAGATTTGCATTCTAATGGCCAACAGACTTTTTCACACGGGAAGCAATCCACAGGTGCTAACAGGGCTTAGAAACTAGAAGCCAGTGTATTAATTGACCTGACGCCCATGCAGTCAGATGTTCTATGACAATGGCATACCATAGGAAAGGGTGTAGCACACTGGATTGCTATTGTTAGTCTGTGTGTGTAGAGGAGGAAATATCAGGGTACACATCTTAGTGTTCCAGGGACCTCTTCAGACAGGTGGGTTGTGACCAGGTGCATGGGTGTGTCAGGAGTTAGGAAATGGGCTGACATGTACATAGAATGTCATATGCGCAATGCTGCTCATATGAGTGGCACTTGTGCTGTCTATGTTCTGCTTCTATGTAACTCTGGTCACAGATAGTCCTTGCAAATATTGGATGCAGTTGGACTTACTGCTGTCAAGGGTCTTGTCATACATTCCTGTTACTGATGCAAAATCACATCGACTGCCTCATGTATGAGGCTTGTTTTCCCCTTATTGAGTGATGGTGTCTTAGTTGTGTGCCATATGCTGCGTTGGACCTTGATTTCAACATGTATGTGTGAAATAGGTGTGGTCCTCTGCTATTGGCCTTCAAAGGAGAAATGTACATGATATATGACATTTACAGTGTGTGTGTATGTGACCATTGTACGTTGCGCATCACATTAGCTCTGGGATTTTCAGTTTCCTAATCAGTATATCAGCAATGCTCCATGAGGCAACACTCTTATTCTGATTGTATAAGTAGAGATGAAGGTGTGCAAAAATGATTAGCCAGACCATGATATGGTGATTATTATAGGTGTTTATTTAAATTAGTTCATTAAAGTGGTGATGGTGATTATATTTAAAAGAAATTGTTGACAATATGTTGCCGCCAGCGTGTACCAGCGGCCGTGTTCTGTAGTTCCCCCTCATGTTGCAGGCCACCATCCTCCTCTTCCTCCTCTTCAGGCATATGTGGCTCTGGTTCCAGGAGGGGAATGATCCTTTTGATGCAAATGTTGTGCAATATTGCACATGTTAGGATGATCTCACAGACCATCTCCGGGGAATATAGGAGGCTACTACCAGTGATGTCGAGGCACCGGAACCTTGACTTGAGGAAGCCGAAGGTCCTCTCAACTATGGTGCGTGTCCTGCTATGTGCGTCATTGTAGGCAAGCTCTGCTGTAGTACTCAGGTTGCCAATAGGTGTCATTATCCATGGCTGGATGCCATACCCCTGATCAGCTGCAAAAGAAAATGAATGGGATCATGTTGATGTAGCTGGCTCTATTGAAATGACCTTTCATGGCAGTAGTTGTCTTGTGTTGTCTGTGACTCTTTTGTGTTATAATGTTGCATCCTAGGCTTCTAGGATGTACCATCTGCATTGTGTTGTTTCCTTGGCTGAACGGGTGTTTTTCTGCTGACCGTTTGTCAGCAGTATGTTTTGGGATTTGCAGTACAGTGTGCCCTCCCTAACATTGTGACTTGTGATACAGGTGTGTCTGTGTCTTCACTGGGGGTGAGATGATAGTTCCATACACAGGTTAAAATTTACAGTGTTGTTAACAAGTTCATATCAATGTACCCTGGATATCCCATACCTTTAAGACTTATGCAATGGATTGATGTAAATGTCCTTGGGACACTTACAATTTGCAAGGTGACATTTAGGCAACCAACGCCACACGTTGTGATCATTGACATCTTAACATTAGACTGTACACTAATTTCAGATGTGTGACAGGTTCACTGCAGACCTACGAAACATGGCTAGCTATGTCACGACCTTAGTGTGTTCCTGTTCACATGTTGCTGTTGTGGTGTATGTGTTGTGTGTCCTAGAGGGTTGCTGTGCAGTGTATATATAAGTAGGTTTTTGTACTTACCAACAAGTAGTCCATTGCCATACCGTCCATCCTGGAAGTGTTCATTGATGGTGCAGTGACGGAAGATGAAGGACTCATGGACACTCCCAGTATATTTAGCCACGATGTTGGTGATCAATCCCTGGTGATCAACAATGGCCTGCACATTGATGGACTGTGTGGGCTTCCTGTTGCGGTAGATGTGTTCAGTTGCAGCAGGTGGCACAAGGCGTACATGACTTCTGACCTGCTTTAGGTCTAGAGCTCGCCCCCCACGTCCGCAGCACCACCCAGCTGTCTCGTGCCCCTGACCCCCGCCCACGCTGCTGCTAGCGTGTTCGAGGCCCTGGTAAGCCTTACTTGACCCGTGTGCCGCTTTTCGCTGTCCTGTAAGTGTATTTCCTATTTTTCAGCGCCTTGCCTCCTTGCGCTTCTGCCCCCGTTGTGCCCCTTCTGATTACTGTACCCCGATTGTAATTTGTGCCATAATTGTATTTTGTGACTGTTTTTGAACTTTTCTTAACTGTTTGTGCCTTGCTTTTTCCCTGTTTTTTTCGCCCCTTGGGCGCTCCCCCTTGCCGATCTACCCTTGCCGCTGCCTCCCTGCGGCCCCGCCCCCCTCGCGCCCCCATTCGCCGCTCCCTCCCGCCTGCCGCCTCTCGCCTCCCAGCTGCTCCTCCCTCCCCCCTCCCTTTCGAATGGCTGGCGCTGCGCGTCGCGAGTGAGCGACCTCTGACCTGCTTTAGGTCTAGAGCTCGCCCCCCACGTCCGCAGCACCACCCAGCTGTCTCGTGCCCCTGACCCCCGCCCACGCTGCTGCTAGCGTGTTCGAGGCCCTGGTAAGCCTCACTTCACCTGTGTGCCGCTTTTCGCCGTCCTGTAAGTGTATTTCCTATTTTTCAGCGCCTTGCCTCCTTGCGCTTCTGCCCCCGTTGTGCCCCTTCTGATTACTGTACCCCGATTGTAATTTGTGCCATAATTGTATTTTGGGACTGTTTTTGAACTTTTCCTAACTGTTTGTGCCTTGCTTTTTCCATGGTTTTTTCACCCCTTGGGCTCTCCCCCTTGCCGATCTACCCTTGCCGCTGCCTCCCTGTGGCCCCGCCCCCTCGCGCCCCCATTCGCCCCTCCCTCCCGCCTCCCAGCTGCTCCTCCCTCACCCCTCCCTTCTTAATGGCTGGCGCTGCGCGTCGCGACTGAGCGACCTCTGACCTGCTTTAGGTCTAGAGCTCGCCACCCACGTCCGCAGCACCACCCAGCTGTCTCGTGCACCTGACCCCTGCCCACGCTGCTGCTAGCGTGTTCGAGGCCCTGGTAAGCCTCACTTGACCCGTGTGCCGCTTTTCGCCATCCTGTAAGTGTATTTCCTATTTTTCAGCGCCTTGTCTCCTTGCGCTTCTGCCCCCGTTGTGCCCCTTCTGATTACTGTACCCCGATTGTAATTTGTGCCATAATTGTATTTTGTGACTGTTTTTGGTCTTTTCCTAACTGTTTGTGCCTTGCTTTTTCCCTGGTTTTTTCGCCCCTTGGGCGCTCCCCCTTGCCGATCTACCCTTGCAGCTGCCTCCTTGCGGCCCCGCCCCCCTCGCGCCCCCATTCGCCGCTCCCTCCCGCCTCCCGCCTCCCAGCTGCTCCTCCCTCCCCCCTCCCTTTTTAATGGCTGGTGCTGCGCGTCTGCGCCGCTGGCGCGCCGGAGGTGCACCAGAGGCAAGCCCGTCTGCGCCTGTCCGCGCCTGGACTGCGCCCAGCGCCACCCCCCTGGTCCTCACGCCCCCCACATTCCCACCTTTCGCTACTCGGCCAGCGAACTCCTCGCCCTCAACCCTGGCCCCTCCACAGAATGCTTCCAGGCCACCCCGAAGCACACCAAAGGACCTTTTTCCTGCCACACCTGCAACTTCACCCGCAACAGAAAAACGAAGTCTGCAACAACCAACACAAACCACCTGCACTGAATCCTCCTTAACACACGAAAGCACGCCATCGAGCTCTGGGACCTGCTCGACACCACCGCCCCAGATGTAGCCTTCCTAACCGAAACCTGGTGGAACGACTCCTCAGCCCCAGACATCGCCATCGCCATCCCTGACGGCTACAAGATCACCAGAAGAGATCGCACCAACAGAATCGGCGGAGGAATAGCCATCGCCCACAAATCCACCCTCAAGATCCACACCCACACGGACGACACCCTCAAGACAGCCGAACACCTCCACTTCCAGATCCACACGGACCCTAACACAACCCTCAGAGGAACCCTCATATACCGTCCTCCAGGACCAAGAGCCCCCTTCAGCGACACCATCTCCGACCTCGCAAGCACCCACGCCCTCGCCTCTTCAGACTACATCCTCCTGGGAGGCCTCAACTTCCACCTGGAGAACAACAATGACGCCAACACCGCATCACTGACCACCAACCTCTCCAACCTCGGACTCCGTCAACTGGTCAACACACCCACCCACATCGCCGGCCACACCCTTGACCCACTCTTCACTGCAAGCAACCACATCTCATTCAGCCACACCTCCGAACTCCACTGGACCGACCACCACTGCGTCCATTTCATCTTCAAGAAAAACACCGAACACCACCGCACCCCACTACCGCCTCACCGCCGCTGGGGAAAAGTCACCGAAGACCAACTAGCCAGCACCCTCGACAAAAACCCACCACCCGACCCCACCGACCCGGACTCCGCCGCCATCAACCTACAACAATGGATCCTCAACTGCGCCAACATCCTAGCACCACTCAAGAGACCCACCGTCAACCAAGAAAAGAAAAAACCAGCCTGGTTCACAGACGAACTGACCACCTCCAAACGCACCTGCCAGAAACTCAAGAAAAATGGATCCCCGACAAACTTGCTACCCTCAAGGAAGCCAACCGCGAACACCACCAACTGATCCGACTCGCCAAACGCTCCCACTTCACAGAACGCCTTAACAACAACGCACACGACTGCAAGGAACTCTTCTGCATCGTGAAGGAGTTCTCCAACCCCAAGGCCAACGTCAACGATGTCCCACCATCCCAGAAACTCTGCGACGATCTCTCCATCTTCTTCTACCAGAAAATCGCAGCCATCCACGACAGCTTTAACACCGCACCTCCGCCTGACCCCACCCCCAACAACTCCTCCCACGCCGACCGCCTCACCACCTGGACCCACGTAGACGACACCGAAACACTAAAGACCATGAACTCCATCCACTCAGGATCTCCCTCTGACCCCTGCCCACATCACGTCTTCAACAAAGCCGACGTCACCATCGCCCCCAAACTCCGCAAGATCACCAACCTTTCCTTCAACACCGCTACCTTCCCGGACAGCTGGAAGCACGCAGAAATCCAACCCCTCCTCAAGAAACCTAAGGCTGACCTCAACGATCTCAAAAACTTCCGACCGATCTCCCTCCTCCCTTTCCCAGCGAAAGTCATTGAGAAGATCGTCAACGCACAGCTCTCCCACTACCTCGAAGACAACTCCATCCTAGACCCCTCCCAATCCGGTTTCAGACGCAACCACAGCACAGAGACTGCACTCCTCGCCGCCACAGATGACATCAGACAACAAATGGACAACGGCGAAACTTCAGCCCTCATCCTCCTAGACCTCTCCGCTGCCTTCGATACGGTCTGCCACCGCACCCTACTAAATCGCCTCCACGAAGCCGGTATCCAAGACAAAGCCCTCAACTGGATCTCCTCTTTTCTCTCCGGCAGAACCCAGAGAGTCCAACTCTCACCCTTCCGCTCCAAAGCCACCAACCTCATCTGCGGCGTCCCCTAAGGCTCCTTGCTAAGCCCAACGCTGTTCAACGTCTACATGGCCCCCCTCGCACAACTGGCCCGTCAGCACGACCTCAGCATCCTCTCCTACGCCAACGACACCCAGCTCGTCCTCTCCCTGACCAAAGATCCTCACACCGCCAAAGCCAACCTCCACGAGGGACTGAAATCCATCGCTGAGTGGATGAGCAACAGCCGCCTGAAACTAAACTCCGACAAGACAGAAGTCCTCATCCTCGGCCGCTCCCCCTCGGCCTGGAACAACTCTTGGTGGCCCACCGCCCTGGGCCCCCCACCCACCCCAGCCAGCCACGCACGAAACCTCGGCTTCATCCTCGACTCCGCTCTCACCATGTCCAACCAGGTCAACGCAGTCTCCTCCTCCTGTTTCAACACCCTCCGCATGCTCCGCAGAATCTTCAAATGGATTCCAACAGGAACCAGAAAGACGGTGACCCAAGCCCTCGTCAGTAGCAGACTCGACTACGGCAACGCACTCTACACAGGCATCCCAACTAAAGACATCCAACGACTCCTACGCATCCAGAACGCATCCGCCCGCCTGATCCTCGACATACCCCGCCGATGTCACATCTCCCACCACCTGAAGGACCTCCACTGGCTCCCCGTGGACAAGAGGATCACCTTTAAACTCCTCACCCACGCACACAAGGCACTACACGACACCGGACCCACCTACCTGAACACCAGACTCAACTTCTACGTTCCCTCACGCCAACTACGCTCTGCCAACCTTGCCCTCGCCATCGTCCCCCGAATCCAGCGCAAGACCTCTGGCGGCAGATCCTTCTCCTACCTCGCCGCCAAGACCTGGAACTCACTCCCGACCTCACTACGCCAGACCCAGGACCTCCTCACCTTCAGGAGACTCCTCAAGACATGGCTCTTTGAACGATAGCAGCTCCCCCCTTCCCCCCAGCGCCTCGAAACCCTAACGGGTACATAGCGCGCTTTATAAATCTAATGATTGATTGATTGATTGATACATGTGTGCAGTCGATTGCACCAAGGACGTGTGGGAAGCCACTAATGAGGTAGAACCCCTGTTTTGTTTCCTGCTGCTTCTGCAGTGTGTTAGGGAAGCAGATGTGGCGGGGTGTAAGTCCAATGATGGCATCCAGTACTTTGGGCAAAAAGGCAGAGAATGATGGTTGTGATATTCCGGGTACCAGGGCACCAGTTGTTTGAAAAGAGCCACTTGCCAGCATGTGAAGTACGGCAAGCAGCTTGGTTCCTGTTGGGATGGTGTGGGATGTCAGCAAAGTGGGTGCCAACTGCCGCTCAATGTTTTGCAGCAGCTGCTGAATGGCCTGCCAGTTCAACCTGTACCTCTGGATGATGTTGTGATCCCTAAGGCCATGAAGGGTTGTTCTGGGGCAGAATATCCTCTCCTGCCTTCTGCGCTACCTTTGGGGTCCCTGCTGGTGTTGTTGTAACTGCTGTTGTAGCTGCTGGGCTCTGCGTCTGCGTGCACACTGGATAAAAATCATCTCCGTGTCTCCCTTTTGCTGCTCTGCTGCTCTGCTGTTGCTTCTGTGTGTTCTGATTAAATACAGGTGTGTTTGCCCCATTTTAACGCCTGCCCTGACCCAGGCGTTACATTTTGATGCAAATCGGGCTGTGTGTCATTTTCTGGCTCCGCCTCCCGGCCGTGCGTTATTTTTGCCCGAAAGCATAAATACGACGCACGGCCGTTTAAGTCATTTTTTGGACGGGAACACATACCTTGCATATCATAGACACAAGGTGGGTTGCCGCATCCAAAAAATGACGCACACGGCGGAATTTTGTTGTCTGCGGGCTCGGGCGTCTAAGTTTAAATACAGGGCAACGTTTGCACTGAATGTGCGTCAAAATTTTTAACGCACATTCAGCGCAGACAGAGTATAAATATGCCCCTATGTCTCCCTCAATTTGGATATTTAAATCATAAACCCTCTTGGGTGGGAGAACGCGTCCGTTCTCAGTCTCAACTGCAATAAAGTTTCTAGTTGCTGTCCAGATGATCATTCAGACTCTGGCGACATATTGTGACTTCTCCCGCGCTGTCCAGTAGTGTCACAGCCCACGCCTTGATCTACAGCAGTGTTCTCAAGTTTACTGGTATTTTTAATTGCAAATGTTGTCACCTTTTTCTTTTTAAACTGTGGCTTTTCTTGCTGGGTTTGTCTTCTTTTTTGTCTGAAGACCGTGGTGAGTCTTTCTTCTGTTTCACATAGTCATGATGTTTCTCTGACCGACCAACTCTCTCGCTATATCTATCCAGTGTGTCCTGAAAGGAAGGAGAGGGTCATAAATCAGTATATCTGTCAGGAGCCTTTATATTTTCTCTATTTCTGAGATTATGTCTCCGTTCAGAGTTCTACAAGTGTGGAGAGTCTGCTTTCTGACTGCGCCTGTCTTTAATTTGCTTTTGCTTATCCCAGTGCCTTTTAGAACCTTCCTGTGCTTGTGTCGTGGGTGTATGTCTGTGTCAGGTTTTTGGTATAAATAAGAAAACAGAGATCATGCAATTCTTTACTGGATATCCCCATTTATTTGGTTTTAGATTACTTGATTAATTTCGATGGTCTTGTTGTTCTTTCTTCCTTAAAATCTTTCCTTCTTTTGGTTTCTTTTTCTGTTTGTCCTTCTGTTCTCCATTAGTCTCACTCTCTCTTTCTCTCTCTCTCTCTCTCTCTGGTTATCTTCTTATTTTCTGTATGACTTTCTTGATTCTTCTTATCTTACAGGTCTCTCCTGCTCAGGCATGTTGCTCCCATGGGTATGAAAAAGGAAAGGAAAATAGGGAGTACGTAAGTATTTTTTTTTGACTCTCATGAGATGTTCTCCTTATCTCTGAGGGGAGGAGGTGTAAGGGTTTTGTGCCTAAAAAGTAAAAATGGTATTCATTTTCCAAGTGCGAAAGTGCTTAGGGTGTACAACAGAATTAACTCTGTATTGGTGCCTCTCTCACTTTCACTTTCCCTGTTTTAATTTATTAGGCTTCGCCCCCATCTCCCTCCTTCCTACCCGCAACGTAATTGTACACGTTTGGCAAATATGCCCGTACCAGTAATAGCACTGTCCCTTATGAGATGTTCTCCTTATCTCTGAGGGGAGGAGGTATGAGGGTTTTGTGCCAAAAAGTAAAAATGGTATTCATTTTCCAAGTGCGAAAGTGCTTAGGGTGTACAACAGAAATAACTCTGTATTGGTGCCTCTCTCACTTTCACTTTCCCTGTTTTCCTTTATTAGGCTTCGCCCCCATCTCCCTCCTTCCTGCCCGCAACGTAATTGTACATGTTTGGCAAATATGCCCGTACCAGTAATAGCACTGTCCCTTCTGGGACGTGGCGGGCGGTGTCAGCGTCCTCCTGTTTGGAGTCGGCTCGGCGGAGACCTCTCGTCTCCTCGGTCCTCCGGCAGCTGGCTTTCTCCATCTCCAGTCCGGCGTCATCCTTGGTTTTCAATTTCACACGCTCCTTCTCCGCACTTGAACTGGCTTTTTCACTTTTTTTCTGGCATCTCCGCGTAACCCTCTAGTTGAGGGTTTGCGCAGACCACAAGACACAGGTTGATTTCCAAAGTGCCCCCGGGGCACTTGTTTATCGGCCCCACTCGAACAGAGGGAGCGGCTGTAACAGCCAGCCTGTTGTACAGCTTGTTTGCTACCTTCCTAAGGGGTGGTACGCTGTATTTCAGGCTTTTTAGGCTTAGTGCCCAAACTATTCTGTCCTGTGTTGGTAGAAGTATTGGAAATGATGCTGGGCAGACAGTGAGCATTCTGATAGTGTTGGGGAGGGTGGCCCCTGCACTGTCCACAACAATGTTGTCGGCAGTGCAGAGCCCCCGGCTGTCCCCCAGCACTTGTTCTCCACCAGCCTTTTCATGGCAGTTGAACCATCGTGAAAAGGCAGTTGGAGAACATGGTTGTAAACAACAGGGCAGCGCTGGCTTCAGTGCTGCCCTGGCTGATCCCAATCCAAGACCGCCCTCAGCCCATCGGTATCAGAGACCCTGGTGGAGATGGTGGTCCCCTTGTAGTTCGACCACCAGGGTCATGATGCGGCGTTCGGAACATCACAGCTGCAGTGGTCTGAGCACCACCACGAATCTGGCAGTTTTGAGACTGCCAGACCCATAATCAGGCCCTATATGTCTTTAGCTGTTTTAATTGTTTGGTTATAATTATGTAAATACTAATTTTTATTTGCAATTTATTTTGTAAAAAATAACAATTCATTTATTTGTGTGTGTAATAAGTGTACTTTTCTGTATATAATCTATGAAATGTTTCTATTCCTTGATAAGTAAAATTATTTGTAATTTCTTTTCACATTAAAATTATATTCCAATAATGTTTCGATATATTTGGTTTTAAATAAAGATGTTTTGTACTTTATATATTTTTTTCGCATTGGAAGTTTGCAATTTAATTTTAATCATTAAACTAATTTTATTTGTTATGTGAACGATGTTTGATGAATAATATTTGTCAACTTCGAAGTTAGATATTTGGTACTTTTTTATTTGTTTGTACTCCCAATTTTCCATTTTATTTGATGTGGTTCACCTTTTTGGGACAACTAAAATAGCTTTCTGTGATGTATTGTTAATGGGGTAATATGCTTTATAAATCTGTGGGAATAGTTTATTTTTCAACCTAAAAGTACAGCTCTTATCCCAATTTCGTTGTCCTTAGAGTGAAAATAGTAAATCTCACCACCGAAAAGTACAACTCTTTCCCTATTGTGGTTAAGTTTGGAGTTTGAATAGCACGTCTGAACCCAGGAGACAAAGTCTAACACTTTTCCCAATGTGGTTATGTGTGGAGTTGCACTAGTAAATCGGACACTTCTACAATCAAAAGATGTTCCTCAATGTAGTTAAGGCCCTCATTATGAGTTTGGTGGACTGACAACTGCCAAACTCATGCTGGCGGTGCAACTGCCATATTACCTTGGTGGTCATACCTGGAAGGGACTGCCGCCACTGCCGGGATCATGGATCCCGATGGGGTGGCAGTGGTCAGAGTCATGGTCAACCACAGCGGTGCCCATGGCAGCACCACCATGCTGATCATAAGTGCACTTTGCTAGACTTTCCATGGCAGTTGAACCACTATGGAAAGGCTGGTGGAAAACCAGTGCTGGGAGCCGCAGGGGGCAGTGCAAGGGTCCCCCTGCCAGCACCTTTGAAATAAGTGTTGTCTGTTCTGCCGCAGTGCACATTCTGAGAGCGCTGTTGTGTGATGGCATTAGCCTAGGATCCCTTAAGGGAGCTTAGGCCAATGCTGTGGCACTGTTTCCTCCGGGCTGACCGGCAGAAACGTTGTAATACGATGTTTCTGCTGGTCAGCCCAGTAGAAATGTAATACAACTGAGGGTGAGGCTGCCGGTAAGATGGCAGCCTCACCCCGCGAGTTTGGCGGTCTGATGGTCAGACTGTCAAACTCATAATGAGGCCCTAAGTTTGGAATGGGAACAGTAAATCTGGCCCTTTCCCCAAATTCCCATATTTTTCTGATTGCTGTTAGGTTTGGAGTTGGAATAGCACATCTGACCCCCTAAAACTCACTTTCCTACGTTTGGTATGTTTGGATTTGGAATACTAAATATGAAAACCCCAAAGTACAGTACTTTTCCCAATGTTGTTAAGTTTGAAGTGGGAATATTAAATCTGATACCTCAAAGTCCAACACTTTCCCCAATGTGGTTAAGTTTAGAGTGGAATAGATGAATACGTATAATCAACAAAGTTTACTATTTATTCTGAATCCCCCAAAGCCAAACAATTTCCCTAGTAAGGTTAGGTCTGTAACAGGAATAATGAATATATGAAATCCCCCAAGTCAGACATGTTCACCAAAGTTGCTAAGTTTGGAGAAGGAATGTTAAATCTGAAACCTCCAAAGTCCAACGCTTTCCCCAATGTGGCTATGTTTCAAGTAGGAATAATAAATTTGACCCCACTCATGCCACCCCAAAGTCCAACACTTTCTTCAAGGTGGAAAGAGTGAATTAAAACAGCTGCAGAGGGATATACACCATCAGATGAAGGCCCATAACTCCAACATGGGCTCCCTAATAGGGGTGCGGATGGGTATCCATACCCAAATGTGCAGGGCTTTTCCAGCACCATCTACCTCTTCCTGTGGTACAACTACATCAGGAGCCTCAACATCTGTTGCAGCCACAGGAAGGGAGACCCTGCCAGAGGAAGAGACACCTTCAGACACCACTGTCCCTGTAACTCTGGATCTCCCCCACAATGGCAAGTGGGGACATCCACGAAAATTACCAGGAGGTGAGGAAGGCAAGAACTCCACAACCAAGAAACTACAAACCTAATTTAATCCAGTGTGTCTAACACATTTCCCTGTGGCCTATTTCTGGACACCTCTACCTTTGTGGCAGCAGCAGTATTTTGGACTTTGGACTCCAGATAATGTTGCAACTACAACTATGGTTTCATTTACCATGACTGACTTCTTTACTTTTCATTTTTCATGTTTGTTTTACATGGTGTAAGGTTTCTTTTATCCGGGTTCACTAAAATTAATACACTAAAATGAAACTCATTGCCTGTTGTTGTATTTCTCACATCTAGCAATGTATGCGTGTACTTCCACATGAACTTGACAATGGCATAAATATCTATTTGTGTAGGTATGGATATGTTGGATATATACAATGTTTAGCTCAGGATCACAAACATGTCTCACCAAAACATATATACAAGTGTGTATTCATATACTAGCTTAAGTTCTTTGCAACAACAATAGTCAGGCATCATATCAGAAACATAGCAAATTACACATGACACCAATATTCTGGAACAGTGGTGACAATTTAATTTGCAGACATTAACAACATGGAAGGAGTGAATACATCTGACAATTTCATTATGAATAGGCAATATTTAACTGGTCTATGTCACTAGCTGAAGCTATATTACACAATTTTCACATAGCATACTTCTCCCATGATCACTCCAAGAGTTATTGTCACAGTCCAAAGTATGACATGCCACCAAAATACTTACTCTCATGAGAAGAAGTTGCTGACAAGATCTTGACGCAAGTCAGCTCCTTCCTCCGAACCACTACCATCATTATTTGGCATTCCAGGATCCTCGCCCAGTGGCGTTAAAGGGTCTCCATCCTCTGCGATATAAGGGATGTTCTGGGGCAAGGATAGGTTGTGGAGCATGCAGCAGGCCACGGTGATCTGACACAACTTACCAGGTTAGTAGAGGAGGGATCCCCCAGTTTTGTGTAGACAGCGGAATCTGGCCTTCAAGAGCCCAAAAACCCTCTCCACTGGCTGCCTTGTCCTTCCATGGGCCTCAATGAAGTAGACTTCCCCTGGCATTGTTGGATTCCTCAGCGAGGCCAACAACCATGGTCGGTTGGGATAGGCTGGGTCCCCTAGATAGAAAACAGTCATAGGTACAACAATAAGTTATACAGTTTCTGTTTATACTGCCTGACATAACCTACACAAAGTTAAGTCAGATCATACTTAGCAACAAGTCAGAACTTCTCTGGTAGTAGTTGTGACATCAGCTGGGGTACAGTGCTATTCTGCATGACAAAGGACACATGGGCAGATCCAGGGAACCGGGCACAGACATTGGAAATATACAATTTGTCCAAGCAGAAACTTGGGCAATGATAGAATGGAAGTTCTTTTGGTTTTGGGTAAACCTGTTCCCTGGTATGTGGGGGTACTAAGGCAAAATGGGTGTCATCAATGGCTCCAACTACATGTGGTATCCGAGCAACTCTACTGAATTCAGCTTTCACATTGGCTAAATACTCACGCCTCAGATGTTGCTGTCCAGATGACTCATCATTGCTGAAGGCTCATCTCTTACCACACAACAGAACATTAGTTGTGACAAACCACCACATATTGCCACTGTGTATTGAAATGAACCTGTTGCCAGGAAATGTAATACTGCCATCACTTTCACAATCGGCATAACACATGTGGGATGGTTGTTTTGAGGCAGGAGATTAGGCTCCAACTGATTTCATAGGTCTAGTATGGTTTGTCTATTCAAACAAAACTTACAGTTGATGTCCCTTTCTTTCATTGTGTGAAGGTCTGGAAATGGGTGGCACACTGGAGGCTGTTGTCTTCACCTTCTCCCAGGGTACCTATGTGTGAATTGTAAAGAGTATATGAACATTGGTCACAATGTCTACAGTAACATATGTGACGAGTAACCCAAACCCATATGACAGTACACAACTGTTTCAGATTTCAAAAGAGACATTTTCATTTAAATGGTATAATGTGCAACATCCATCACCGATCCACAATGTTGCCTTGACATGTCTCTTGTCCATTGATATGTAAACTATACATCACTGATGTATCATTTGCACCTTTTCTTTCTTGTAACAATTTGTATAGGAGAAAATACCGTCAACTGTGGTGTACTGTGCCCCACTCTAATCTAGCCTCAATGGACACTAACGCACCAGACAATTGAAAAGTTTAATGAAATTATTTGACAATAGTTAACATATGTAACCTCTCATTTGTAGTGGTGGTGATGCAGTTAACAGTCACCATGACAGCATTTTCAGCCACTAAAATGGTGACTGCCTGACTTCGTGTATTGAACATTGTGCATCTGTCGCCACAGGGGAAGTCGACTGCACAGTGGGCAGATGAGTGCACGATGGACACATCCATAGGCCAACGTGGTTGATTGTGGTAGTCGAGGGCCAACGGCTGTGTCCGTATATGCTGATGACAGCGTACGTCGCTTACATGTACGCCGCGGATGTGGGGAAAAACTCACTTGTCTCCTGACATTGCTACTCCTCCTCCATTTTTAGCTGCTTTTTGTCACCGCTGGGAGAAATCATGGCAGAACAAGCAGGTGAGAAGGCCTGTGCCTTCTCAGCAGGGGAGCTGGAGCTATTGGTAGATGTTAGAAATGGGATCTTTGGTTGACAGTCAGGTTACCCCCTGTTCAAGCAAGGACCCTCACTCTAGTCAGGGTAAAAGAGAATCACCATCAGCTAACCCCTGCTTACCCCCTTGGTAGCTTGGCAAAGCAGTAGGCTTAACTTCAGAGTGCTAGGTGTAAAGTATTTGTACCAACACACACAGTAACTTAATGAAAACACTACAAAATGACACAACACAGGTTTAGAAAAATAGGAAATATTTATCTAAACAAAAGAAGACCAAAACTACAACAATCCACCATACACAAGTCAAGTTATCAATTAAAAATCAAAAAGAGTCTTTAAGTAGTTTTAAAAACACACTAGCGCTGCTAGAGTGAAAATGTACCTGGTGTGCGTCAAAAATAACCCCGCATGGGCAGGTGTGCATCAAAAATAACTCCGCACGGCGGTACTTGAGTCAAAAATCCAGCCGCACGATGATCCGAAAATCCCGCAGCGCAGGTTGTGATCTCCCAGCCTCTGTCAGCGATGCTGCGCGTCGTTTCTCCTGCTCCGTGCATCAATTTTTTGGTTGCGTTTCCTGCGAGCGTAATTTCTCAGCTGCAGAGCCGGCGGCGTGTCATTTTTTTCAGCCGCAGATCGGATTCGCGTCAATCTTTTCCCCACACGGCGCTCTGTGTGTCGATTTGCTTGTGTTTAGGCTGCCAGCTTCTCCTTTCAGTATCCCAGGAACTGGATGGGCACCACAGGGCAGAGTATGAGTCTCTGCTGTCCCTGAGACTTCAAACAACAGGAGGCAAGCTCTAAATCAAGCCCTTGGAGATTTCTTCTCAAGATGGAAGGCACAAAAAGTCCAGTCTTTGCCCTCTTACTCTGGCAGAAGCAGCAACTGCAGGATAGCTCCACAAAGCACAGTCACAGGCAGGGCAGCTCTTCTTCCTCAGCTATTCAGCTCTTCTCCAGGCAGAGGTTCCTCTTGGTTCCAGAAGTGCTTCTCAAGTCTGTAGATTTGGGTGCCCTTCTTATACCCACTTTAGTCTTTGAAGTCACCTTTCTTCAAAGGGGACTCACACCTACTTGTGAAATCCTGCCTTGCCCAGGCAAGGCCTCAGACACACACCAGGGGATTGGAGTCTGCATTGTCAGAGGCAGGCACAGTCCTTTCAGATGAGAGTGACCACTCCACCCCTCCCTCCTAGCAGAGATGGCTAATTAGGAAATGCAGGCTACACCCCAGCTCCCTTTGTGTCACTGTCTAGTGTGAGGTGAAAACCAACCCATCTGTCAAACTGACCCAGACAGGAAATCCACAAACAAGGCAGAGTCACAGAATGGTTTAAGCAAAAAAATGCTCACTTTCTAAAAGTGTCATTTTCAAACACACAGGCCCTCATTCTGACCTTGGCGGGCGGCGGAGGCCGCCCGCCAAAGTCCCGCCGTCAGGTTACCGTTCCGCGGTCGAAAGACCGCGGCGGTAATTCTGACTTTCCCGCTGGGCTGGCGGGCGGTCGCCTTCAGACCGCCCGCCAGCCCAGCGGGAAAGAGGCTTCCACGATGAAGCCGGCTCGGAATCGAGCCGGCGGAGTGGAAGCTGTGCGACGGGTGCAGTTGCACCCGTCGCGTATTTCACTGTCTGCGCAGCAGACAGTGAAATACATGTAGGGGCCCTCTTACGGGGGCCCCTGCAATGCCCATGCCAGTGGCATGGGCACTGCAGGGGCCCCCAGGGGCCCCGCGACCCCCCCTACCGCCATCCGGATCCCGGCGGTCGGACCGCCGGGATCTGGATGGCGGTAGGGGGGGTCGGAATCCCCGCGGCGGTGCAGCAAGCTGCGCCGCCGTGGAGGATTCAATGGGGCGGCGGTACACTGGCGGGAGCCCGCCAGTGGTGCCGGTCCGACCGCGGCTTTACCGCCGCGGTCGGAATCCCCATTGGAGCACCGCCGGCCTGTCGGCGGTGCTCCCGCGGTCCTCCGCCCTGGCGGTCTTTGACCGCCAGGGTCAGAATGAGGGCCACAATCTCAAAACCAACTTTACTAAAAGATGTATTTTTAAATTGTGAGTTCAGGGACCCCAAACTCCACATGTCCATCTACTCTCTAGGGGAATCTACACTTTAATCATATTTAAAGGTAGCCCCCATATTATCCTATGAGAGAGACAGCCTTGCAACAGTGAAAAACGAAATTGGCAGTATTTCACTGTCAGGACATATAAACCACATTACTATGGGGGTCATTCCGACCCCGGCGGTCAAGGACCGCCGGGGCCGGGGTTGGCGGGAGCACCGCCAACAGGCTGGCGGTGCCCCGCAGGGCATACTGACCGCGGCGGTATGGCCGCGGTCAGAACAGGAAAACCGGCGGTGTCCCGCCGGTTTTCCGATGCCCTGAGGAATCCCCCATGGCGGCGCAGCTTGCTGCGCCACCATGGGGGATTCCGACCCCCTCACCGCCATCCTGTTCCTGGCGGTTCCGACCGCCAGGAACAGGATGGTGGTGAGGGGTGTCGTGGGGCCCCCGTAAGCGGGCCCGCATAGAATTTCAGTGTCTGCATTGCAGACACTGAAATTCGCGACAGGTGCAACTGCACCCGTCGCACCCTTCCCACTACGCCGGCTCCATTCGGAGCCGGCGTCCTCGTAGGAAGGGGTTTCCCGCTGGGCTGGCGGGCGGCCTTCTGTCAGTCGCCCGCCAGCCCAGCGGGAAACACAGAATGGCCGCTGCGGTCTGAATGACCCCCTATATATCCTACATTATACCTTATCCATACACTGCACCCTGCCCTTGGGGCTACCTAGGGCCTACCTTAGGGGTGCCTTACATGTAAGAAAAGGGAAGGTTTAGGCCTGGCAAGTGGGTACACTTGCCAAGTCGAATTTACAGTGTAAAAATACACACACAGACACTGCAGTGGCAGGTCTGAGACATGATTACAGGGTTACTTGTGTGGGTGGCACAACCAGTGCTGCAGGCCCACTAGTAACATTTGATTTACAGGCCCTGGGCACCTCTAGTGCACCTTACTAGGGACTTAACAGTAAAACAAATATGCCAATCATGGAGAACCAATTACATACACATTTTAAACAGGAGCACTTGCACTTTAGCACTGGTTAGAAGTGGTAAAGTGCCCAGAGTAATAAAAACAGCAGAATCAGAGTCCAGCACACATCAATAACCTGGGGAACAGAGGCAAAAAGTTAAGGGAGACCACGCCAAGGATAAACAGTCTAACAGTAGATGAGGTGCTTTCCCTGTATGTCCAGCTCTATGGCTCACCAGAGGAATAGGTAAATCTCTCATGCATGTTTCTGTGTTTTACTTCATAATGTTCCTTCCTACAGGTGACATTCTGCCTCTGATTCAAATTGTTCAGTCTGATTACTTGTGTAAAGTATTGTGGTCTCTACATAGGATAATAATGTCAGGGATTGGCCAGCACTATACATTGTATACTGAACAGCAACACTGGCACGTGTGAAGTGTGGAAAGCCCTACATTCCATTTGTGGTGTATGTAGACATAGGTGCATGTATAGTTTTCATGGTACCTATGACTAATTTAGCATTCAGATCATGCTAACTTTGAAAACACATGTCTGACCCTTAAGATTAATGAAAAGGAAGAAAACATAGGAAACAGCGCTCACAGTCAATTACTTATTCAGACTTAACATATTCTAAATGCACAGTGCTCCTGGCAAGAGGATCTTCCCCGCTCCTCCAATGTTTCCAAGGAAACCAAACTATGACAAACAGTTGTCAGGGCACTCATGAATAAAAAGTTCATTCCTCCATGTGTCTCATGATTTGGTGGGTCATCAAGTATGACACGGACCAAGAAAATAGGCAGTAGTTAAATTTAATCTTGAAAATTAAAGTCCATTATAATCACAAACGTCCTTGAAACAATTCTCCATATTGCAACAACAGCCAACACGTGTTTTGTCCTTTGAGATAAGCAATCTCAGGGACTTCATCAGGGCTGTAAAAAAGTATAGATAATAACCAAGATTACAGTCAAACTCAACCCCCTAGGCATACAATATCTTTGTCCCCGTGACTTCTGTGAAAAATACTATCACAATAATTATGTGACTTTGTGTGAACCTCAATAATAGTAATATAGTAATAGCAGGAGCATTGATTTACAAAGAAGGCCACCATAGAATAAGTTGAACATATCATGCAAACTAAAATTAGCATGGAGAGTAACATCTCCCCATTGATGAGAGAAAGAGAATGAGCGCAGAAAGAGGCAAGCTTAGATCGGTCAGTACTAGCACAGTGCACCCACGTGCATGATAAGTATAGAAAGTACTGTGAAAGAGTAAGGCATACCTTCCATATTAATTAGAGGGACTTCTGAACTGTGTATTTAAACAATGTTTCTGGGATCCCCATCGCAAGCAAAGTGTAGTCCAGTGTCTACAATATAACATTAACTCAAAATAAGCCCCAACTTTGATGGCAAAACATTAATAACAGACAAGTAACTACTCTGTTACAGAAAAACTCCAAAATGCGTAGTAGAATTCTTTCATACCCCATATAGCAACTTCCAAATTATATGACATGCTGCCTATTATAGTAAGTAGACAGTCTGCTAAAGATAAGTAAATAGGGAATCCAAGTTAGTTTAAACCCACACAAAGTCATCAAAATTCCCATTGACACGCTCACCTTGAAGTCTTAATCACTCTATAAAATGTAATCGTCCTCCGCGGCGTTCACCTTGCCACGAGAAACAACCGGCAATCAAGGAAAATCCCTGATTTATAGCGTCCTTCACGACGCACGTTCAATAAATAAAATAGAAACGGGACTAGCGTCCCCGGCGCGAACGCCATCTTGAATAAGAAAACTGTAACAAAATAATAGGTTTCCACTATTGTGCCCATACCGGGCTATCCCCTAAATCTGAACCATAAATCTTCAAGAGAGTACGAGAAGTGACCGTCAAGCAGCTTCACAACGTCTTTCTATTTAAGAAAGATTGGTACCGCCAAAAACAAGGCGTGGCCATGGGATCCAGATTCTCACTAGCCTATGCTAATCTGTTCATGTTATTCTTTGAACAAAATGTTATTTGGAATAAGGAGGGAAATACATGGAACACCGATATTTTTTTTTGGGGCAGATACATAGATGATTGTCTGATTATTTGGACGGGTGACACACAGAAACTGAATGACTTTATAACCTACCTGAACACTAACAATTTTAATATCCGATTTACCTCTGCACATAGCATGACCAGTATTGCTTTCTTAGATGTAGAATTCTTTATCCATGACAATAAAGTTGAGAGTCGTCTCTATAGAAAGAGCACGGCATGTAATTCCATTCTACATGCACGAAGTGCGCATCCAATACACCAAATTAACTCGAAACCATATGGAGAAATGGTATGGGCGAGGAGGAACTGTAGTGTACAGAGAAACTTTGTACAATGTATAGAGGACATGGGAACCAGATTCAAGTTACGGGGTTATCCTCCTCATATCATTGATAAAGCACAAGATAGAGTCATGCACTTAAAAAGGACTGACACACTTAGTCATAAATCTAGACCAAGAGACAGCAATACCCGATGCATAGTGAATTACACTAAAACAGCTACACTATTACGTAAGTGCATGAATAGGCATTGGCATGTACTGACAGCAGATCCTAGTCTCAAGGGAATGATCCAGAATACTCCAGTATTTACATTTAGAAGGGGGAGGACCCTGAAGAATATGTTATGCCCCAGTTATTGCACCAAATACCAACAGGACAATTGGCTTACGAGCCGCAGTAAAGGTTTTACAAATTTGGTCACTGCGGTATGTGCAGATGGGCCAAATCAGGCATTTCGACATTTGAGAGCTCTACCGGTGTTCATTTTGATATCAGACATAACATTACATGTGATAGTACTTTTGTCATCTATATGATCAACTGTAAATGTGGTCGTTACTACGCAGGCAGTACCATTAGGTCACTTAGGATCAGAGTGAGTGAATTAATATGGAAGGTATGCCTTACTCTTTCACAGTACTTTCTGTACTTATCATGCACATGGGTATCATGGTTACTCTGCTAGTACTGACCGATCTAAGCTTGCCTCTTTCTGCTCTCATTCTCTTTCTCTCATCAATGGGGAGATGTTACTCTCCATGCCAATTTTAGGTTGCATAATTTGTTCAACTTATACTACAGCTTTACCGCCGCAGTCAGAAATGGCCCGGGAAGCACCGCCAGCCTGTTGGCGGTGCTTCCTCTGCCCACCACCCTGGCGGTTTGAAACCGCCAGGGTCGGAATGAGGGCCACAGTGCCAACATTGTTGGGGAAGCAGCTGGCCACAGGGATTGCTGGTATGAGTCTCAAGACATGAGGGACTCAGTGGCAGAGATGGTCCGGGGAGTGTCACAGAGGATGCAAGTTTGAGCTTGTCATCATCCGAGTCCTCCTCCAGTGGACAGTCCCAAGTGGTGGCAGACCCCAAAGGAACGCTACCATCTTCATCCATGTCTGCTACCATCATTTCCATCTCCAACCTTCTGGTTGCTCCCCACTCAGTTGGCCAGGCCTGCTCTCCTAAGAAGGGGGCGTCTTCTTTTCTTCAGGCACCTCAGTCTCCCTCCTCCACAGAGTGAGGAGGCTATTGACCTCCTGAGGACTATCTTTGTGGCTCAGACTGCCATTCTGAATGCCATCCAGGGGCAAGGTAGTCATTTGCAGCAGTTGATGGCTGGAAGGCATACATAGTGCAATGTCTGGCCTACAGAGAGCTTTTCAGGCTGTGGTCTCCTCCCTCTGTGCAGTCTCCCATCCCCCCAACCTAGTGTCCCTCACTTTGCCTCTTGCCCACACCAATACCCTATTCCTCCACCTGTCCAAAGCACATGCACACATTTACATTCACAAACCTATACAGCCCCAGCAGCACATCCACACATAGGAATAAACACAAAAACAGGCATACATCTAAACACACAGACACTAAACCATCACCACCACACCCATGACTGACAACACTACATCCATATACTCACCCCATCCCCCTCACATCCACACACTGCACAGATGACACTACACACACATATACACAACATTTCCACACCAATATATCCACAGCCAGTACAGACAACTCCACAGCCTCATGCATCCCCCTCCATCACATCCATTCACACATCAACATAACCATACCCACAGTCACAATCACATCAGCATCCACAGCACCTACACCCACCACTTCCACAACAAAAACCACTACTGATACAACATTCACTTCATACACACCAAAGAAACACAGACATACACAAGCAAGCATGCCACACAAGCAAGCATACAACACAAGAAAGCATACAACACACCCACATTTAGTAGACACACCTATACTTGCAGCACATTCACCAGACACACATGGACCTACACCCACAACAGACACAAGCACATCAGACCCAGTCACTCCCTCTCCCTCCAAGAGCCCACCCCTTCCCAAACCCACTCCTAAGTTCCCTATTGAGGACCCTTCCTTTCCTCTGACCCTGAATACTCACAATCGTCCCACGCTTACTCCCCAAAAAGGATCTTGCCCCTCCCACACCCAAGACTACCTCTCCCACCTCCCAACCCACCCTTAGCATCCAGCCATCTGACCTTTCCAGGTCCCAGGGTACCCCTTTCAAATGTTTGTTCACCTCTTCCATTTCCTAGACTGCCCTACTAAATGTAAATCCACCCTTCCTCTTCCCAACCCACCACTTCACATACCAGGTCCACCCCTCCCAAATGTCCTCCTCCCAAATGAGATCTTTAAGGTGGCTATCCTGCCCTATTGATGCCCATTCATGAAGAGTTTACTCTGGCAGTGTATGATGAGGAACGTTTAGAGGTACAGCACTGTGCACACCACAGATGCGGTTGGACTGGCCATTGACCTTTGCCTTACATTTTTTTCTTGTTAAAAAATTAACTTCTGTTTTTTACTAACACACATTAGTTCTTGTTTTACCTTTTCCTCACAACTTTTGAGAACATACCAAAGTTACATCAGTTTGATTGTGACACAATGTCATTTTGTCTACACATTATGGCAGGTTATACTTCATATATATTTATGGTGTATTTTGTTATGGACATGGACAGATTGTAATGGCATGTGTTGGTCATAGACTTTTCGGGGCAGGCATTCAACATGGTACTGAGCTCTTGCCCCACCACATTTTTGTGCTTTTTAACATTGGGATGTGAGACTGCAGATGTGCTATTTTCACACTTAAAGTTTTTCAATGTGACCAAGTTTGCATATTTAAATTTTAGGACACATATAGGACTTACATATGTTAGGAGGCACTGTTGCATGGATATATATGTGGGATGTATTCAAATTGGGCCAGACATTGTTTTTTGTGGCATTTCAAATGGTAAAGGGTTCAGCTAGTCTTGTGCATTGTCAACCTCATTTAGCTGGCACTTCTCTCTATGATGTATGTTGGATATGTGTTAACTGTGTACAGGTTAGTTATTTATTTATCAAAACTTGAAAGGGTGCTTGGTTGTCATGGCATTTTGTTTTCTTTTTTGTGTGTGCCCATTTTTTTGTGTGTAGCTTACACCTACTTTAGTTGTCTGTGCAGTTACTAATGTGTTTGTTTTAATATCTTGCACTTACACATTGCACACATATTCAAGGCACTTAGGGGGTCATTCCAACCCTGGCGGTCATCGACCGCCAGGGTGGATGACCACGGAAGCACCGCCAACAGGCTGGTGGTGCTTCCCTGCCCATTCTGACCGCGGCGGTAAAGCCGCGGTCAGAAAAGGGGATCCGGCGGTTTCCCGACGGATTTCCCCTGTCTGGGCTGAATCCGACCCCCTTCCCACCACCCTGTTTCTGGAGGTTTTTACCGCCAGGAACAGGATGGCGGGAACGGGTGTCGTGGGGCCCCCTAACAGGGCCCCAGCATGATTTTCACTGTCTGCATAGCAGACAGTGAAAATCGCGACGGGTGCAACTGCACCCGTCGCACCCCTGCAACACCGCCGGCTCCATTAGGAGCCGGCTTCTATGTTGCAGGGCCTTTCCTGCTGGGCCAGCGGGCGCTCTTTTGGCGGGCGCCCGCCGGCCCTATGGGAAAGCCAGAATGGCCTCAGCGGTCTTTTGACCGCAGAGCGGCCAAAAGGCGGTGACCGCATGGCGGGCGGCTACCGCCGCCCGCTCTGGTCAGAATGACCGCCTTAGGGGGTTATTACAACGTTGGAGGAGGTGTTAATCCGTCCCAAAAGTGATGGTAAAGTGACGGATATACCACCAGCCGTATTATGAGTTCCATAGGATATAATGGACTCGTAATACGGCTGGTGGTATATCCGTCACTTTACCGTCACTTTTGGGACAGATTAACACCACCTCCAAAGTTGTAATAACCCCCTTAGTGATGCTATTGGTTGTCCATGATATATTTTAGGCCAGGGATCTTGTGCACAGAGACATTTTGGGGCATAGGCAAAGTGGACCCGGACTTTCACTGGGCCACTTAGTTGAGACAACCCTATTCTGCAGAGGGTGTTTCCATGATGAGCTTGCATTACTTCTTAGGTGAATTGTTTAGAATAGCATTTTACAAATGCATTGTCTGATGTGTGAGTTTATTGCAATGATTTAGCATAGATGGTGTGTTTCAGTTTCATGCAACATCCCTACTAACGTTTCTTATCTATCAATACTGTACCTAGCCTGTGAGGAGTTGGAGGGTGTCACAGCGAATATTTGTTGTGATGTTAGTGAGGACCTGCTGTTGTGTTACTGTATTGTAGACAAACATGACTGTCCCTGTCAATTTTTGGGCAACACATTTTACAATTAAAAGTGTGTCCATGTGCAGTTTTAGTCACCTTGCCAAAGAGGGCATGAGAGAGGTGACTTGGGATCATACATTATTAACTGTTTCAGGGAAGCACCCACAAAATAGGTTTAGCCCAGGGAACCCCATGAACCTTATATTACAACTGTCTGTGCATTTGTTAGCTGGAAAGTAACTGGAAACTTGTGAGAAGCGAACCTACTGTCAGTTGTATCCACAACTCTGCAGCGGCAGGACGTGTACGATTGGCTCCATGGCAGCAGACGACATTTGCAGGTGAGTAATGGTGAGTTTCTGCCTTTTATCCCTCCATTTCCACCAGCTCAGGTGTGGAGGTTTTGGCTTCACAGCCACGTCAGCAACAAGTGACATCGAGATTGGACTAGTGGTGGAACTGGCAGTCCGCTCTTGGACATACACATTAACCTCGACCACCGCAGTCTGAATTTCCTGGCGGTGACGGTGGTGCCACAGCAGTCTTTTGCCGATGCACCCCGTTCACTAGTAATTGGGTGGGTGGACCGCCGAGTCGGCAGTCAGGGAAAACAGCGCAGTATTGACAGCGGTGACCTTTCCACCAAACTTACAATCAGGCCCTAAGTTAGTCTTTGTAACTGGATGGAATTTCTGTGTGTATTTTGTGTAGTATGTATTTTCTATATGCATTTTTATAGGCTGGACAGTTATTTTTAGGTTTTTTATTCATGTTTTATTTTCGAATCAGGCTTTAAGGGCCTCATTAGGAATTTGGAAGATGCTTTGCACCGTCCACCGAACTTCCAACGGGGAGGGTGCCACCACACTGGTTATCTCCCCACCGGATCCATTAAGAGTTTCCCGCTGGGCTGGAGGGCGGAAACTGAGGATTCTGCCAGCTGCCCAGCAGGAAACAGGCAGCAGCATTGTCGCCTACTTTTTCCCATCAATATTTTTGTCTTTACTGTTCAAGTATAGGGCCACTATTTTTATGTTTCCAATATTTGTTTAGTGATGCTTGTATAAGTCGATGTTGTTTTTCTTGATATATTGTCAAACAATCCAAGACAATGGTCAATCACCACCTCTTACATACAGACTAGTACGTTAATCTCTATATTTTATTTTGTATACATTTCTTTATTCATTCTGAGTGTCTACCAGAAAAATAGCATTCAGAATTCATGAGGCAAGAGACGTTTACAAGTCCCCATAAAATGTTGTCAGGAAATAGCACCAGAGGCTAGGAAGAAGAGTGAAGAACTCTCCTGCTACCCAGCCCCCCCTATTAAACTAGGATCAACACTAAAAAGCAAAGATAAAGGAAAGTGCCTTTGTAAACAGTCTGATCACAGAAAACTACGTCCTGTAGAATAACACATAAACATTGTAGGTGGCATTCTCCAGTTTTCACTGGCACAAGCTATTTCCCCACTTTTATTCCCTGGTACTGTTAGCCACTAACAAGCACAAGTATCATCAGCAGCTCTCACAAGTAGTACTACTGCTCCAAATTTCGGGGGTCATTATGAGTTTGGTAGTCAGAAACATTTGAACGGCAAACTCACGATGAGGAGGCCACCACCATGCTGGCAGTCGTCCCACTGGCCCCATTAAAAGTTTCTCACTTAGCAGCTTGTCAGCTCAGTGACAAAGGTGCAGCAGCATTGTTCCCACCCCATAATTGAGCCAGTGGCAATGCTGCACAGGATGCATTAGCATGGACCGTGCAGGGCCCCCCTTGTGGCCCCCTTCACTTGTTCTCTGACAGGATTTTCATTGTGCTCAGACAACCATAAAAAGACTGGTGGAGAATAAGGTTGTAATCACCTGGGAGGCGCTGACTTCAGTGCCACCCTGCCTGATCACAAACAAGATCACCTTCATTCCATCGAGATCAGAGATCCTGGCTGAGATGGCGGTCTCCTGCTGGTTGGACTGTCAGGGTCACAATATTGGTCTGTCGGACTGTCACAGCCACAGCGGTCTAACTGCCACAGCGAGTATGGCGATCTTGAGTCCGCCAGAATCCTAATCACGCCCCCTAGTGAATCTTTGCAGGTAGTAATGAAGTAAACATACCGTCAGTCCCTCACTTAGGGCCTTTTTATGAGTCTGGCAGTTGGACAAGCCAACCGGCAGACTTGCGGTGAGGAAACAGCCACAAAACTAGTGTTCTCCCCACCAGCAAGGTGTCCGCCGGGCAGCACAGTGGAAACTGTGTGTTGGCATTGGTCTCAACTCCACATGGAGCCAAAGACAATGACATCACACAGGGGACCCTCTAGCGCCCTTGGAATGCGCACTGTCTGCAAAGCAGACAGAGTGCATTCTGATGGTGCGGGGCCTTTAGCATGGGCAGTGCAAAGGCCCCCCTGTGGCCCCCAGCACTGACTTGCCCTCAGTCTTTCCATGAACATCTGACCACCATGGAAAGGCTGGCAGTAAGTAGAGTTGTAATTAACCATGAAATACTTAACTCAGCACCACCCTGGCAGAGTACAACTCAGACCGCCGTCAGACCATTGGGAACCATTGGGAACCATGTTCCCAGTTCGAATGGCGATCCCTGGTGGTGCAACCACCAGGGTCGTAATTTGGCAGTCAGACTGCCACAGTTGTTGCGGTCCAACCATCACTGTGAGGCTGGCAGTCCCTGGACCACCAACCTCTTAATGAGGCCCTGAATTTCTGCCCTCACTGTGTCCGCAGTTGCCAATAAGCTTAGGTACGAGGCTATGAACTGTAGTGCTGGTACCAGGTTGATTATCTCATTTTGTTTTGAAATACTGACCCAAGTCCGCACATTTTCACATTTATTTATTTGTTTATTTATTTGTGTATTTGTTTAGTTAGGAATTGTAAAATGTGCTACATGTAACCTTTCAGTTACTTCAGAGAGCTGAGGAAAAAGCTATGTGGTAGCTGAAGAACATATCCAAATCGATAGAATGAAGCCCATACCTGAGGTTCTGCAATCATCACCGTTAGCTTAGCTGGAGTTTTGTATTTTGAGGGATCTGTTTAACTTTTGTTAGACCAGGCTAGACAATGAACTGAGGTTTATATGCGGGAAATGGTGTAGAGCTAGTTTTGGAAGTATTTTGGTCACTATTTTAAATATGCCTTGTGAATGATGCAGAGAACTTGGCTTCAACTGGTACCCAGTAGAGTGCTTTCAACATATGCTTGATGTAGTTATGCCTCCTTTGGTTATGACATATTATGGCTGTCTTGTTTTGTATACCTTGTTGCCGGACAAATGAGCACTATGGAGATCCCAGTGTGAATGAAGTTACAGTAGTCTGTGCTGCATATGGCGAGGACTCTGGTAAGTTCCACTAAGTGGTCTTATTTGAAACAGTGAAAGAATTTTGCAGAGTAGTGAGAATTGAAGAAGATCCTTTGCCCACTGCATTTACTTGTGGAGTGAAATTACAATTGCAAGTCAAAAGTTATTCCTGTGTCTAGCTAGGCAAGTAGTGACAGGAATATCCCAAGCCCAAGAGGGAAGTTGAATGGTAATCTGACAGGATAACTTTTTCCCATACAGTGAAATCAGTGTTGTTTACATGCGTGCAGAGGAAACATACCTTCATTCAGTGTAGGATTTGGTTGCCGTGTAATGTCTTTAATGTTGTTTGGTTTGGTGTTTACCCAGAGTGGAATTTGTATGTCATTTGGGTACATTTGAAATGATTTAAATACTGCTCAAGGAGCTCAGCCAAGTGTTGCACACAGATATTGCCCATGAGGCAAGGAAATGATGAGCCTAGTGCAGTTATTCTTCAATTGCCTATATACTAAGGGCCTGCTCACAAGTTTGGTGGTCGGACCGCCAGACCACCATCGCTGCGGTCACAGAAAGACTGCTGTGACGGTGTTCTCCAGACCACCATAATATGATGTATTCAGTCTGAACCACCACCTACCAAGACAAATGGTGGCCCACCAGCTATGCAGCGGCTTGCAATCTTAATCTTTGCAGTGCACACTCAATCTCTGTCATGGCTCCAATGTACCTCAGAGCCCATTACAGAAACACAGTTGAAGTGACGATCTCCTTGTGGCAGTTAGCTGACGGTGGTCAGCTGTGGCGGTACGTGTTCAGCAAAGCAACAGACAAGTGCCCATTGTATGGATTCAAAAAGAACACAGCTGACATACTTTGGCCAGTGAACTGTATTGCTTTTTACTTGGAATAACAGGACACAGTACCAAAGGAATTCAGCACTCTTAGTCTGAACAATGTATTCATTAAGGCTCTTCCCAAACAACAAATACAAGAAATGAATATATAAAAATAAGTGTAGAACTCAATTGCAACAGACTATTTATATGCACAAAAATAAGTTCATAAATCAGGATGTCAAAGCTTACGAAGAAATGTGCAATGCATCAATAGAGCATGTGTACATGGACTGAATAATCAAGATTAACATCCCACCTTTTGCTACTGTGCTGTTCATCTACTTTCCACACATGCAATACCCAGAGTAGCAGAGATGTAAGCTTTTCGATGCGTATTGTCGTACATAACATCACATGTATCAATCCCCAGTACATGCCATGTGTTGGATGGGGCCTGTGAGTGTTTCAATATCAAAAGATCATCCCAGGACCCATGGTATGTGTCAACATGTAAATGTGTGGTCAAAGCTAACCGCAGAGTGGCAACAGTTCTGTATGACTAAACATTTGTCAAGTGTTGGGAAGTAGAGAGAGTGACATGACTACAACTACCAGGAGGCCGTGTTTCTGTAACTCAAACCAACAGACCATTCTGCACTTGCCCAAATACACCCATGTGACATCTCTCAAATGGTGTACCCTCCCCTGGGAGTTTAGCATTTTTGTTGTGTGGGGAGTCAGCAAGTGACATGTCTTCAACTACCAGAAGGCCCTGTTTCTGTAACTCAAACCAACAGGCCATTCTGCACTTGCTCAAATACATTTGTGTCATCTCTCAAATTATGTTCAGTCACATGGGAGTGTGCAATCTATAGATCATGGTCAACTCAGAGACAGAAACTATTGAGGACAGGAAGGACACCTTACTAAGTGTGTACATGAAGTATTCCTAAGGCATTAAGCTGCTTCATCAGATTGGTAGCGGCAGTTAACACATTGACTCAGCCCTGCTCATACAATGGATACAGCTCTATATATATAACAAAGTTGTGGATTGTATCTCACACAACTAGACCTTTGAATGGTTAAATGCACATGTTTCCTCTCCACTGTGTTGGCTTACCTGTTTGTAAGATGCCATGTTCACTCCCTCATTAAAAGTACAACTGATCACCACATTTAATGAGCTGCTTGAGTCTAATAGTTTCTGCACGCTTCACACGTCATGTCAACAACTTCAATACCTTGGTAACATAGCACAATCAGCAAACCTACCACTTCAGATTTTCCAAGGTCTCTTTACAGGAACACAAAACCTTTGAATGTAGATTCCCCACTTCAACCAAAACAATGCCTTCTATTTCCAAACAGGTTGAGCTGGCACAGCACCTGGCCAGGCATTGTCCATAGGCCAGACTCCCAATCCATCTCTGGATGAAGCCCTCAGTGATGATGATACTCCTGGACATGTGGACGTGGAGGATGGTCCTGGTCCATCTGGGCAGCCTGGTCAGATGGCAACAGTGAGGCTCACTGTGCCCACAACAACACCTCCAACCCAGTTGCTTTTACATCACAGACAACAATGTGCCCCACAACCTGTGTACCTAGCACAGTTGTAACCCCCCTCAGTCCAGGATCCTGAGATGCAAATCAACAGTCCTGACAATGAGGGTCCAGGCCCCAGTTGGAAAGGGCACCCTGAACCAAAGGCCAAGGCTCTTGGGGGTAGGGTCAGGGGAAAGGGATGCTGTGGTCCATCAGAGTGAGGCCACTAGGGCCTCTCACTACCAGGATAGCATCAGTCAAGTCTTGGGGGTCTATCAGGAGTCCCAAGGCGTAATGGATCAGGTGCTAACTGAACTCTAGGAAATCAAGCAGCACCAGAGGGACATGAACCAACAAATGGAGGACCATAATTCTCACATTGGCACCCTAACAGGGGTGCTGCTGGACATCCATACAACCCTGAGCAGGGCTTTCCCACCACCATTTACTCCTTCCTGTGGGGCAACTACATCAAGTCCAAGTACAAATGCATCAGACACAAGAAGGGAGACCCTGCCAGAGGACCATCCACCCTCAGACACACCTACGGCAGCTAAACCCCCCACTCTCACAATCGGGGACGTCCATGTAAAAATCAAAGATGTGCAGATGGCAGGATACCCACCACTGCCAGAAGGAAACCTCATCCTTAATGTCCTCCTTTGTGTGTCACGCATTCACTCTGTGGATTGATTCTGAACCCTATTCCATTTGGATGGGAGAAGTAATCTGGACGTTGGCTACCCGATGGTGTGGCATCTACTTCTATGATTTAATTTCCCATGGCTGACCCCTTCACCTTTCATTTATATTTCTTATTGCCACAAGTTTGATTTTCACCCTTAGCACTGTAATAAATTCACCAGTCACAAAGTTATTGTCTGCTGTCTTAAATTTCACATTTAGCAATGTAAATTTGCAAGAACATGTGAATCATACAATGAAAAAACAAGCTACTTGTGGAAGCAGGGATATGTTGCATGTGCGCAGTGTCCAGCTTAGAATTACAACCAATCCACACACACATATACATACAAGTGTCTTGTCAAAGAAGAAATGTTATTACATTGTTCAGCTCATACGCTGCCAATATGTCTGAAACAGAAAATCATATATGATTTCATCATACTGTGTAAGTGTTCAGATTTGCACATATAGAACCCCTGAACCTTGAAGAAATGGACACCTCAGACATTGTCAGATAGAATAGACAAAAATGATTATGGTTGATGTCATCAGCTGGAGCCATATTGCCTACCTCTCCAAAGGAATCCCGCATCATACAATGGAAGATCCTGACAGATGACAGTACAACAGTTCCTGATCTCAGGGTTATTACAGTCCAGTGCTTCTGTATCTGGTGGTAGGACACAAACAAATGTCAGGGATATGCCACAGGCACTTTGGCCTACAATGATAAAGAAATATCAACAGCTACATTCAGTTCATCCAATAAGAGTTTTTCGTCAATGTTAAGGGAAACTAACATGAATTTGGCCTAGGATTACATATTCTCTGACCACATAATGACACATATAATGTATCAGGGCCACCACACAACAAGGAACATGTCCAATTGAGTCAACTTCTCAACTGTGCAACCTGTCTTGGCACAAGTCTTGTGCACCCAAAGTCTGTGATATGTATTCCAAGGAACAATCCATGTCCAGTTTGTATGTCCCAACAGCATCATATACCTGCCAATGTCACAACACGAAAATTTCCCAATGAGAATATCATGGTGAAGGTGCCTGAACAAAGGCAAAAACAAGGAGTATAGTTATGAAACCATACATATGACATAATTCACCTAGCAAATGTCTCAGACACACTTTACTAGTATTTGTCAGAGCTTCAGGTTCCCAACATTTCGAACAAATATACTCCTCACATCATCATGACAAGAGTTCATTGTACAGTTAAAGTGATGACATCTCATGACATACACAAAAGAGAAGAAGCTGTTGATGAGATCTTGGTGCAAGTCAGCTCCTTCGTCTTCACCACTATGAACTTCATTTGGCATTTCTGGATTCTCACCCTGTGCACCCCATGATCCCCCTTCCTCTGTGACGTGAGGGATGTTACTTCACAGGAGGATGTCATGGAGCATGCAGCAGCCCAGGGTAATTTGACATACCATCCTGGGTGAGCAGAGGACGGCTCTACCTGTCTTGTCCAGGCAATGAAATCTGTCCTTCAGGAGCACAAAAGCACCTCAACTGGCTGCCATATTCTTTCATGGGCCTCAATGAAGCGGACTTCCCCTGGCGTAGTAGGATTCCTCAGCGGTGTTAACAACCAAGGACGGTTGAGATATGCCGAGTCCCCAGTTTTGTAATGAGACGTAGGTGCTACAATGAGTCATTCACTTCCTGATTCTAGCACCTGACATTGAACACACAAAATCACGACAAATGTGACTGTTTCAATAGACTTCTTCACTGGCATGCGGTGGCACCAGTACAATATGTGTGCCATCAATGGCTCCCACATGTAAGAGGCAACCAAATTAATGGAAGTCAACCTTCACATTGGCTAAATCCTCACATCTGGGGAACCTGATATGGCTGTCAATGTGTTTCATCCTTGCTGATAGACACATTGTTGGAAAATGGGTTATTGGTAAGAGCAGGTAATTACCTACACTTAGCAATAGGCCACTAACCTCCACTTAGGTCCAGTTAGGTCTCAGTAAATTAAACCCAGCTCAACCCTTGGTAGCTTGGCAACAAGCGACAAGGCTTAACTTAGGAGACAGAGTGTAAAGCATTCAAATATCACAAAACAGTAATTAAATAAAACACAGGAAACAGTTTAAAAATCCAAAACCAATTTATAAAAATTGATTATATTTTTATCTTTAAAATGACACAAGAACAAATAATATCGGATAAGGGGAACCGGAGATATGAATTTTTAAAGAATTATTGTTTTCTAGCGCATAGAAACAAAAAGCGCCAATCTGGTCATCTGGTCGCACCTCGGCCGGGGCAAAGTCAAAGTTTAAGGCCGAACGCGATGGAGCCCGGCTCGGCTACAGCTCGCGGGAGGCCTTGGTCAAAAGTTTACCTTCACACTTAGTAGTTTTTCTGAAGATTTTCTTCAGCGGGACGAACCTGCCAGTCCAATCCGACCTCCTGGAACTCTTCTCCAGATACGCGTTGCGGGAGCCCTTGGTGGAGATTTTTACCTTCGGACTTAGTTGATTTTTCGAGGTGAAAATCCTTCGACCGGGGCAAACCTGGATCTTGATCCGACGTCCTTGGAGCCCTCCTCGGATACGCTGGCTGGGAGGTCCCGGTCAACTTTCTATGTTCGGACTTAGTCTCTTTTTTGGAGATTTTCTTCACCGGGACGAACCTGCAAATCAGGCCGGGTCGTGGTTGAGGCAAGACGGCTACAGTTGCCGTGGCGGGTCGGTCCCTCTATAGAGCTTTTTTCCAAAAGTTCTCCAAACTTCTCCAAACTTCTGGATCTTCTCCCAGATGTTCCTTTAAGTTTTTTTTGGGGTCCATAGCTCACCCAGGGTTCCAGAAGTTCTGAGATGATCCTTGGGGGTGTGGACTACAACTCCCAGAATGCCCCTGGTGCAAACTCCTTTTTGGCCACTGGACAGTGGTCGGCTGGTTGGTTTCTTCAGGAGTCGGTGCAGGGGACTCTGGTTAGCAATTTTTCACCTGTGGCAAACAGGGAGTCCCTCCCTGAACCAGTTGAAGCCAGGCAAAGTCCTTCTTGTGGTGAAGCCCAAGTGTGCAGCTGGTGCAGTCCTTCAGAGTGCAGGTTCCAGGTGCAGGCCAGCGGTCCAGCAGGGCAGTCCTTCTTCTTCTGTAGTTCTTTCTGGTAGGGATCTGGTAGGGAACTGAGGTGTGGGTGCAAGTCTGCCAGTTTTATCCTTGCTCCTGGGTGAAAAACAGGGGGGTCCTGGTTCTCCAATCAGGGGCAGGCTCCTTCCCCCTGTGATGACCACTTCTTGGGAAGTGTGGCAAAAATCAATCCCAGGAGCTAACATTCCTCAAAAATCCATCATGGCTGAAAGTGATTTTTGGAGGTTACATCTGGCTGAGCCCACCCACTGGTGTGGCTAAAAATCATAAACAGACCCCTCTCCTGCCCTCTCCTAATCTAATCAAGGGGGCACCTAGTTGTCTGGGGTTGCAGGATGTGGGGGTGTTGCTGGTTTGCTCCAAATGTCCTTCTCTGCCTTTGAAGATCGGTTTGGCAGCCCTCCCCCTTTCTGCCTCACTATCTGCTGAGGGGAGATCCCCTCCCACAGGCACATCTCTTTGTGTGAAGCCAGGCCCCTTCACACCTCATCAAGGCAGCCTGGCCAGGCTGCCAGAGGCTGGCCAATCAGAGCACAGCAGCAAAAACAATGCAGGGCTGAAATTGGCAACGTTTCAGGTAAAGTTTAAAACTGTTTACCTGAACAAGTTATATTAAATCCCACAACTAGAAGTTGTGGGATTTATTATAACAATTAATTTGATAACAAACTCTCGTATCTGTCACTTAAGGGGACTTTTAAAATTAAAATAAAGTCTCCCCATTCTAGCCTATGAATGCCATTCAATAGAATGAGGGGAAACGAATTTGGCTGTTTTTACCTCACTAGGGCTTATAAAACTATTTTTATAAGGTCCCTGCTTATAATTACATGGCACCCAGCCCTAGGGGCACATAGGGCACACCTTAGGGGTGACTTATATGTAAAAATAAGGTAGTTTAAGACTTTGGAACTACTTTTAATTCCAAAATCGAATTTGCATATAACTTTAATTTCAAAGCAGCCAGCAAGGCAGGCCTGCCTTTAAAATGACACTGGGCACCTCAGCAGTGCACCTATGGGTGCACTACCTATACTGGGGTTCCTAAACCTACATACCCTACCATATACTAGGGACTTATAGGTAGGTTGACTTAGCCAATTATAATTAGCCTAATTTGCATACTGATTTTACACAGAGCACTGGCCCTGGGACTGGTAATCAGTACCCAGGGCACAGCCAAGAGTCAGGAAAACACCAGCAAAAAGTGAAAAATAGAGGCAAAAAGTTAGGGGGCCTCTGCAATCAGCTCTGTTCTCTCACACACATCTTTTAAAACACCACTGAACATGGGTTGTGACACCAGATAGCCACTGTATGTTGGAAGGACCCTGTAGCCCGGAAGTATAATACTGCCATGAGTCTCACCATAGGTGGTATACATGTTGAATTAGTGTTGTGAGGCATGAGATCTGGCTCCAACTGACAACACGAATCTTGGATTGTTGGGCCTATTCAGATGGAACTGCTTTGTTAGGGAGCATTCTTCCATGGTCGGAAAGTCTTTAAATGGACGTAGGCTGGAGGTTATAATTTCCTCCCACTCCCAGGCTACCTATTTGTGGAATGAAATGAGCTGGAGCATCAGTCACTGTGTTCAGACAAATATATCTGATGAGTAAAACCAAAGTCATGTGACAAAACATTACAGACTAGAAATACATTACACACATTACACATCAAAACTGCCCGCCGCTCAAGGTCCAGCTATGATCCACATGGTTGTTTAGACATGTGTTTACAACATACTTCTCCTCTTGTGCCCCTTGATAGTGTAAAGTATGTTTCAATCGCCAAAAATACCATCACCAACAATGTAAGGTGCACCGCAATTACATGGCATCTGTGACCAGCAACATACTACACTGATGATTGTGTAGGTGAATCTACATATCAAGGGAGCCTTACATATGTTGAGATTTATTGTACATTTATAGATGTTGTGACACTTTTAACAGTGTGATAGCTGACCTCATTCATTGGACTTTGGGAACCTCCCGCCGCTGCCGATGGCAGAAGTCGACCGTGCAGTGGGCAGTTTCAACCATGGCTGATACAGCCATATGCTTACGTTGTTGACTGTGATGGTCGCGGTCCAATGGCTGTACCCGTCGACAGTGATAACAGTGTATGTGGCGTACATGTACGCTGCAGTTTGAAAATAGCTCACTTGTCTCCTGACACTGCTGTCATCAACAACTCCACCACTTCAGTTGATTTGCCGCCTCTGGAAGCACTCATGCCAGGCCAAGCAGGTGAAAGAACCCCTGCCCTCTCTATAGAGGAGGTGGAGAGGTTTGAGGAAAATATCCTTCTACTTTATAGGCAGCACTATGGTTCACCAGAAGAGCAGGTATCTACCTGATTGGGATATTTGACTCTGTTTATCACCATCCTTCTGTTCCCCACAGGCTACAATGTGCCTCTGAGTCTCAGAGAGTTATATAGGTGCCTGTTGTCTGAATCTGTGGTCCACACAAAGGATTTACAGGATGTGGATTGTAGATCCCTGTACTCTATGAATTTCAAATGACCATTGTGTTGTGTGAGAAGCCCTAGATCCTTCTTTTGATGCATTCATATATCTCTGCAAGTAACCTTTACAGCCAAACAATCGTATATCTAATGATCAGATGATGGCAAATGACACAGCAAATGTATGTACATTAGAGCATGGGCTGTGTATGTATACTGTTTGAGTCAGTTGAGGATGTTTTTAGTAGGTGTGAGTGGTGAGCTTGGAGTGCGTAGTTCGACCAAAAGCTCTGGTAGCCATGCCAGCACAGCAGCGCTCTCTGTGTATGCACTGCAGACCAGTTATGGACCACACAGTGCAAGCGCAGACAGTCTGTGCTTGCACTGTGTGGCCCATGACTGGGCTGCAGTGCGCACTTGGCCTGACGTCGGCGATGGAGATGCTTGCCTGTCCCGGCAGCTCTGAATTAGGGCCTCCCTCTGCGAGCAACCCAGGCCGGGGAGCAGGGGGCAGAGGGAGGCAGAAGACCAGGCCTCTGGCAATGAGATTCTCTGGGAGGACACAGGTGAGTCCTTGTTTTTCTTGTTCACTTAGTTAATGCACACACTGGTGCACAAGAGGCCTGAAATGGGTGTTTTTGCTGCCTAAGCTGCCGTTTCAGGCCTCTTTTGCACCAGCCTGCCCCGTGTGCACTCACTGACAGCACAGGGGGCAGGCCGTGCATAAGAGGCCTGAAACAGCTGCTATTGCTGCCTAATCTGCTCTTTCAGGCCTCTTGTGCACTGTCCTGCCCCGTATGTACTCCACAGGGCACAAGCTGGTCCTGAAAACTACAGCTTTTGCTGCTCCTGCCCTGGCGTGAATGCACCTTATCTCAAAAGCGCTAAGCAGGGCCGACCCTGCTTTGCACTTCCAAGATCAGGCACATTCAGGCCAGGACAGGCGGCACACTGCCACACGCGGAACTCCAGGGAACTCCATGGAGTTGTAAACCAACCCTGTAGAATTCCTCAGAGTTGAACTCTGTGAGCTCCGCCCATACCTAGTTGTTAGCAATGTGTAAAGTCCCACAAATCATCCATCCTAGATCAGGGCTTGGCAAACTGTTCTATCGGAACAATGTAAAACTCACTGAGCCCTTCAGAGTGCCACACAACCCTGAACTCACATATAGGATGCCGACAGGATGTACCGTCATGCATAAAGTGATGGAAATGTGATCTTCATGAAAGGTTCTGCATGCTCAGCCTACAGAAACCAAGGCCTGTCAAAGCCTTTTCACAGTATGGGACATAGCCCAGGCTGTTGTACAGTAACTGAGGTTATGCAACTGATGCACCAGGCTCACTCCCTGTAGACCTGCAGATCCTTGGATGTGGCCAAAATTAGTCTTTAGAAGCAAACGCCTGGGGACTGAGGTAACCACCTGACCTGGTACTTATTTCCATTGACCTTCATTGGAAATGTGTGTATTGACTCATGACAGGCCCCTTACTTCCACAGGGCTGTTGTCACCTTTCCATAAGTCATGTTTGTACAGTACAGGCCAATTGAATATGTGACAAACCCACAGTGCAGATGGTTGGTTAATCAGGGGAGATCATGACATGTGAATCACTAGCTTTGTTACATGCAACCAATCAGACCAAATACACCTTAGTATGTTGAATGTCATCTCTGTAGGAGTGCCACATATGGTAAAAAGTGCCTTCTATGATAGCAGTATATATCACACAAACCCACTTAGAAGTGGTATAAGCATCCATTAGGTAGACCCATGTCCACACATCCACAGAGAAGAAGTTTCCAGTGACACCCGTGCCAGCCCTTTCATTGTCACCTAAGTCTTAGGGTGTAGTCTGTACCATAGAGTAGTTGCCTACATGGACTGTATCCAGGGATTCAATGTGCCTGGATGTAAAGGTGTCTGTACAGTCATGTACACGTAGTTTACCCTTCAGAAGGTCACAATGATGTGTTGTGTTTCATAGTGGCTCACATTACAGTACATGTTGCTTGACCCTGGGCTACATGATTTCGCTTGGCTTGCTTAATCAATTTAGGCCATGACCAGGATTGTGAGTAGTCGGCAAATGACTTCGTAAGTGTTTAGTTATGGCCCTGAACTTAACACCAGGGCCCTCATTCTAAGTCTGGCGGGCGGCGGAGGCCGCCCGCCAGACTTCCCCCCTCCAAAATACCGCTCCGCGGTCCAGAGACCGCGGAGGGTATTCCAAGTTTTCCCCTGGGCTGGCGGGCGGCCGCCAAAAGACCACCCGCCAGCCCAGGGGAAAACAACCTTCCCACGATGAAGCCGGCTCGTAATCGAGCCGGCGGAGTGGGAAGGTGCGACGGGTGCTACTGCACCCGTCGCGTATTTCACTGTCTGCTATGCAGACAGTGAAATACTAGCGGGGCCCTCTTACGGGGGCCCCTGCAGTGCCCATGCCATTGGCATGGGCACTGCAGGGGCCCCCAGGGGCCCCGCGACACCCCCTACCGCCATCCTGTTCCTGGCGGGCGAACCGCCAGGAACAGGATGGCGGGAGGGGGTGTCAGAATCCCCAAGGCGGCGCAGCATGCTGCGCCGCCTTGGAGGATTCATTTGGGCAGCGGGAAACTGGCGGGAGACCGCCAGTTGTCCCGGTCCGACCGCGGCGTTACCGCCGCGGTCGGAATGCCCAAGGGAGCACCGCCGGCCTGTCGGCGGTGCTCCCGCCCCCGTTGACCCTGGCGGTTCTGTACCGCCAGGGTCATAATGAGGCCCCATGTCTGCTTTACCCGTGTAGTATGTAGACAATTACAAAGCCCTTCTGCTAGGTATTTCCAAAATATGTGTTAAACAAGCAGTTACCCCCAAAAATTGCAACTGTGACCTCTTCATTTGTCTATTGCCTGGAAGATGCGGACCCTGGAGGTCTTGCACCGGCGACGCGTCCACTGTTGCAAAAGGTGGGAGGACCTGAGATACGGGGCTTCGAAAATGGAGAAGGTCCAGCTGGGGCTGTCCTCTCTGTGTTCACACTGCTCATTAAGAAGCCTACTGGAGTACAATTGTCACCATAAATCCTGCCCCCCGCTCAGCATTTGTATTAATTGGGCAATTTCAACTTTAAATGTCATCATTTGCAAACATCACCCATTTTTCAACAGGCGATGTGACAGTCACCTAGTTTACTAAGGTCCTACAGCGAAGACACCCTGTTTTACAATAGACGCTGCCATTTTTGGGAGGCAACGCTCTAGTTCCTACGCAATACTGCGAGGACCCAGACCAGGCTGCTCACAGTACACCTCTTAACCTTTAAATGTACCATGACCAATGCACAAGCTAACATTCGGACCCCGGGTTTGGAGGCAGGAGTGGAGCTTCGGAGTAGTGAGTACCGATTATATTTTTACCGCAGCTTGTGATGGGAACCTGCTTTTGGTAATAGCGTTAGCCTATAACTTTACTGCTTCCCCATTACAGAGTGTGACTACAAGCTCACCCCTCACCAGCGGATCCATGATACTCATACCTAGAATCTAATATGTATATTGTGTCCACGTTATTTGTGTGCTATGTGTTGTTCCGTGTTATGTGACTTTGGAGGTGCAGGCATCACTGAGTGCTATCACCCTCGCTAATCTTTTCTATCACAAGTGAATTTCATGTTTGAGGGTCAAAGGTGGCAGGGCCCCCTTCCCCATCCCGACCCCGAACATAACATTACTCACACACACCTGACACGCATGCAGGCACCACCGACGCACACACCCCGACATACATGCCTACATCCACACACACAGTCAGACACGCACACCCACATTCAAACATACACGCACACATCCATACAGCCATACCCACAACCATACACGGACTCATTCCCATACACACAACACCCCCGCAAGCATACACGCACCCACACACCCCCTCTACATACACACACGCACACCCCCATCCACGCACACAACACGCCCCCTCCCCTAACGGACGATCAACCTACCTGGTCTGTCGATCCTCCGGGAGGGGACGGAAGCCATGGGGGCAGCTCCGCAGACACCACACCGCCAACAGAACACCGCCACGGCGAATCACAGGACGTGATTCGCTGGGCGGTGTTCTGTTGGCGTGGCGGTGGAGGTGGAGCAACATCCACTTACCCGCCGCCCGCAAGTATGACTGTTGGCGGCTCTCCGCCGGATTAACGACGGAGAGCAGCCAACAGTCATAATACGCCTTGCAAAAAGACCGCCGAAGTCGTAATGACCCCCCAGGTGTGTATTGCCACTTTCATTTATGTAACGAGTGGCACCAGGGAATAATTCCTGGTTTCGATAAAAAGCCTAGGGGTAAGCTTGAAACATATAGACATCTTATTGGAAAGGCAGGTACATAGCACCCAACATCCACTCACCCCACATTTAATCATACCGCCACTAGAACAGGTATTAAAACATTGGTTCTCCTAGATGGCAGCTATTTTTAGCTTTTTTATGAACCCCCCCCCACTGCTATTCATATAACATCATAGTGGATTACATAATAAGTGCTCCCAAGTAATCCTTCATTGTAGCACACCTCATCCTGCAGCGGAACGTGATGGGCCTCGTGATGAAGCATACCAGCCAGGGGTAACCCTGGTAGATGAGGGTTTTCATAGGAAACTAAAGAGTTCCTAGGTCCTTTTGGAGAGTTAACCTTGTAGGTTAGGGCAGGGCTTCTTTTAGGTTTACAAGAGCGGTTCTGTAGGAGGATGAGCCCCTCCCATTATATTTCCTCTCCATTTCCTCTAAGATTTTGACAATCTAGCAAAGCAAAATTAGTACAACTTCCATGAGGCTTTTTAGACAATGGACATATTGTGAAGATCCCATTTATTAGTTTTTTTTACTGAGGGGTGAGAGCCAAACCATTCAAAGTGACAACGACTCCTACTTGATCCATTGGTATTGTGATTGGACAAATGTACTCATGCAATTGAAGAGGCCTGTGATTCTGATTTTCCCATGGGCAATTGTCTGCATTTCATGTAGTATGCATGCATTTGGTGTTACAAATGTTGAAGCCGCTTTGGAGGACCTTGTAGTTTGAGGCTACTGTACATTATGGTAATGTTTTGTAATCAAAGCTGTTATTCAAATGTGTTCAGGCACATGAAAAGACCCTATTTGTAATTGTCATTTCAGCATAAAAAAACAGGCAAGCAGAGGAGACCGGGACGACATCAGTGGGGAAGCAGCTGGCCACGGTTCCATGGATATTGTGATTGGACAACTTCACTCATGCAATTGAAGTTGCCTGTGAGGCTGATTTTCCCATGGGCAATTGACTACAGTTCATGTAGTATGCATGCATGTGGTGTAGCAAATGTTGAAACCACTTTGGAGGACATTGTGGCTGGGGGCAACTATACATTATGGTAATGTTTTGTAATTAAAGCTGTTTTTCAAGGGTGTTCACGCAAATGGAGTGACCCTATTTGTGTTTGTCATATCAGCATCATCACAGGCACGCAGAGACGACAGGGTTGACATCAGTGGGGGAGCAGCTGACCACGGAGCCAACTGTCACGAAACATCAAACACAGAGGGACCCAGTGGCCCAGACAGTAAGAGGAGTGCCATGAATAACACTTGCTAAACATCATCTTCTTCCTATTCGACCTCCAGTGGACACTCCCTAGTGATGGTGGAACACTAAGGAACTAAACCTGTTCTACCCTTATCTGCCACCCCCAGTTCCACCTCCACCCTCCCTGTTGCTCCCCACCGGGATAGAAGGGCCAGCTCCCCCACAAGGGTATCCTTCTTTGCGTTAGTCACCTAACCCCATGCCCCTGTTACCCCTGCTGCCCTGAGTGAGGAGGCTATTGACCACCTGAGGAGCATCTCTGTGGGTTAGACTGCCATTCGGAATGTTACCCAGGCACAGAGCAGCCAGCTCCAACAGATGGTTGCGTACCTCAAAGGCACTCACAGTGCCAAGTCTGGCCTACAGAGATCTTTTCTTGATCTGGCATCCTCCCTCACAGCAGGTTTCCACCCTCTGCAATCCTCCCCCACAATCTTCCTCTTGCCCATCCAAATTCTCTGTTCCCATACCTGTCCCAAGCACACTCACACATACACATGCACACCCCTCAACAGCCACAAGCTGCACACATAAACATAAACACCACAATACACACAAGCATGCAAACACTCAACAGTCACCCCCTCACACCCACCGCCATACATACCATACTCCAGACACCACACCCACATATCACCCACATCATACCCCAGATACCACCCTGACACTCACAGACCCACCCACCACCTACCCCAGACACCACCCCAACACCCACAGATAAAGCCACCACTCACCCCTTACTCCCACATACCACCCCATCACCCACAGACACAGCCACTACTCACCCCATATACCCCAGAGACCACACTAATACCAACAGACACAGACACTACTACTACAATATCACCAGGAACGACCCCAACACCCACAGCCACCACTGACCTCATAGCCCCAGATACCACCCCGCCACCAAGACCCATCCACCACTCCCACAATATTCATGACATCCATGTCACAACCCACCAACAGATGCAAATGCCCGCACTCACACAGCAGCACCAACAACAGCCACACCCACACCTGACTAAGCACTTCATCAACCTCCCAATCCCTAATCCCTTGTAAAACACTCTACCCACTTTATCTAAGAAAGTTTAAAGTTTGTCCTTGCCCTTCCCTTGTGAAACCCCCCACAAACCAAAAAGAACCCCGCCCACACACCAACCTATCCCTTCCATGTCCAAGTCCACTCCTGTGACACCAGCCCCCAAGTCCAAAAAGAAGTGCATCCGTTCTAAAATGAAGCCCTCCCCTCCCAAGACCAAACCCACTCCCCAAACCCGGCCCCCACTTAACCCCAAAAGTGATTGTAGTGGTCCCTAGAATGCCCACTAGATGCCCCTTCCTGTGAAGGTTCTTATGGCAGTGATCTGTGAGGCACGTTGTGGGGCACAGCAGTGTGCTCAGCACATTGTGTACAAGGACTGGCCATTGGCCTTTTCTCAATTTTGGCAGTGTTGAAAATAAACTTAAGTTGGGGGTTTTGCTATATATCGGTCCTGCCATTACTTTTCTACCTTTTTGGTATATTTGAATAATTTGCAATGTCTGACTACAGTTGTGTTTGTTTCACCCTGATTGATGATCCACTTGATGTGGTTGGTAAAATCTGACTTCAAAACCAGTGCTGGAGTCACCCAGGACAAGGAGAAATGTTTGATGGATGGATGTGTGGGATGCAACCCAATTGTGGTGGCATTGCATTGGATGGCATTTCAAATGGTTAGTATTTCATCTTGCCTTGGGCAATGTCAACATCTATTACATTTCTCTCCCTGATGTAGATTGGGCATTCGTATCATGTGTGCAAGCTTGACGTTTGTTAGCCCACATGTGGAGGGTGTTCAATTGTGCTATCTTCTTATACATTTGAATGGACGTGTATATTTAAATGTGTGTACCTTATACCTACTTTATCTAAATGTGTGACCAATGCTGTTACTGGTGTATTGGCTTTCTAGTCTTGTCCCTGATATTCATCAAGCCACAGTTCCTGTGCAAATAGTGGTTTTGAGGCATGTGGAAAGTGAAATTTGTCCCAGGGCGGCAGCCTTCCTGGGGTCCCCCTGATGGTGCCATACCTATTCTGCAGGGATTGTTTAAATTGTGAGCTATGTAAGTTTGTCACAGAAATAATTCTGCATCCCATTTACCTTACATGCTCTTGCAATGTGGGTGATTTGTGTGAGTCGATTACAAGGATTTTTCAGGGAAGGTGTGTTTGGGTTCAGTAACACATCCATACAGATGTATATGTTATGTCACAACAGGCCATGGCAGTGTATCACTTCAATTGTTAGCTGTGTAATTGTCAGAAATTGGGTTTCTGGTTGGCTAGGGTATGCACCTAAGCCAGGCAGAACCCCCTCACTATAGTCAGGGCAAGGGAGTGCCACACCCAAGATAACCCCTGCTCACCCCCTTGGTAGGTTGGCACGAACAGTCAGGCCTATCCTAGAGGCAATGTGTAAAGTGTTTGCACAACACACACAACACACGTGACGCACTATCACCACCACAAAGGAAACACAACACAAAGTTATATGAAAACATAATGTATGTACACAACACAATTGTTAGACCAATCATTCACACATCAGTAATATCCTGATACCTTAGCAGTTGTCAGAACGTTAGACATTAGATACTCTGTAGAACTAACAGTAGTCACATATAACACACAGGTTACTTAGTATTCTGCAACATAAGCAGTAGTCAGGAAACACGTTATTACACAAAAGCACTTATCATAGACATATCATAAACGCGCATAATAGGAACATTATAAAACATATGGCCGGTCAGAAAAACATATTAGCATGTTATGCCCATAAAAGGAACATTAGAATACATATATGAAATATCATAAAACGGGTAGGCAACATATAAACCAATAAAGTCTCTAAAAATAACTTATGCCCAATATATTGTCTTTTAGTAGTACCTGCTTAAGATGGAGGCACCTCCAGTGCCAGTAGAATGAAAATGGGACACCCAGCGCTCCTCTGTGCCAAATGGCACCTCCCAAAAGTTCTGCCGACCCCCTCTGGGGGCCCGCAATCGCTGGGAGCCCCCCTGGCCTCAAGTGGCCCTCACAAGAGGGGTTCCAAAGTCAGCCAAATGATTTAGGAAGGAGGGGGACACCCCGCCCCCCTTCCGCTGTAATAACAGGCCCCTCCTGGGGCCTGAGATCTCTGGAAGCCCCCCGGGCCTTCACTGGCCCTCCAACGAGGAGGGGGGCTAACACAATGGCACCAGCCCACAAGGAGCCACAAAATTAGACCAGTGGTGCCGGGGGCTTCCGCCCCACCCACTATCTCTAATGACAGGTCAAGGGTTTCGCTGAGGCAGGGGGAGCCCACAGGGAGGCTTCCTTTCCTCCTGCTCATCCAAAAGTGAAGAAAAGGGGCCCGGTGGGATGGGGGAGCCTCCGATGAGGCTTCCTTTTCCCCGCCCGGCTATTGGTGCACGCTGCGGCCTGTCTGGCAGCCACAGAGGGCAGGCACCAGAGCATGTGCCTGTCTGTGCCCTGGTGGCACTCCTGAGAGCGCGCTTCTCCCCAGGGGCACGGTAGAAGCGCGCTTGCTCCTTTTTCTCACTCAATGGTGCCCCGGGGGTTCCTGGCACAGTGCGTCACTCGCGCTCTTCACAAACAGCCCAGGTTGCTGCAGTGAACAAGGGGCACAGCAACGAGCTTTCCCAAAGCGCTAGGACATCGTGGTAAGCCCGGGTCGTGGTGGTGAATCACGGCAACAAGCACTTTCAAAGCACTAGCTTTTTAGGAGAAGCAGGGCAATCAGCAAAAAGTGCTTTCCAAGGCACTGGGACAAAACAAAGCACTCCTCGTGTTATAAATGGATGCAGGGGTCAGGGGCCACAGCACCCTGGCCCTGGGGGACAATGTCCAGGGAAAAGGCCCACAGGTGAAAGGGCCCAGCACCAGGCCAGCACAAAGAGGATGCAAGCAAGTGGCAGTTCCTTACAGTGACCAAGCAGGTCACAGGTCAGCACAGCAGCAGTAGTCCATGGCGGTTCCTGGTGAGTCCTTCCAGCCTTCTGTGTCCAATGTTCTGTGTCCAGTTCCAAAATGTCTCCAAATTGTGGGGAAAACTCCCTTGAACTTATTCGCAGTTTTTACAGTGTTTTACAATGGAAGGGGAGAGGAGGTTACAGCCAGTTACAACTGGTTCTGGGAGTGCCTCCTCTCTTCTCAGGCACAGGCTCCAAACATCAGTTGGGGGTAAACAACCCTATTGTGTGAGGCCAGGGCACAGCCTTTACAAATGTAGGCGCGCCCCGCCTCTCCCTTCTCTCAGCCCAGGAAGGCTATTAAGTATGCAGATGCAACTCTGTGACACTTCCACCCTCCCTGCATACAGGCCGTCTGAAAAGTATGCACAAAGCCCAACTGTCACTCTGCCCAGACGTAGATTGGAGTCATGCTGCAAAACATCAGAGTCACAAGCACAGAGAAATGCTAACTTTCTAGAAGTGGCATTTCTGTAATAGTAATAAAAAATACACCTACACCAGTAAGCAGCATTTCTTATCACCATTATAACAATACCAAATATGCCTATGCTACCCCTCTTAAATCAGACAATACCCCCTACATATAAAGCAGGACATTTCTAAAGCAACCCCGTGAGAAGGCAGCACTCACAGCAGAGAGAGAGATACCAAGTTAGGCTGTTTGTCACTATCAGGACAGGCCACGCAACCTGGCACATGTCCTGCCTTCTACATACATAGCACCCTGCCATAGGGCTAGCTAGGGCCTACCTTAGGTGTGACTTACATGTAGTAAAAGGGGAGTTCTGGGCCTGGCAAGTAAATTTAGATGCCTGATCCCTGTGGCAGAAAACTGTGCACACAGGCCCTGCGCTAGCAGGCCTGAGACATTTTGAAAGGCTACTTCAGTGGGTGGCGCAAGCAGCGCTGCAGGCCCACTAGTAGCATTTTGTTTGACCTGACAGCCTTAGGGTGGTCACCCCTAACTTTTTGCCTGCCTCCCTCCACTTTTTAGACACTTGCTGGAGAAGAAACCTGAACCAGAACCTGCATCCTGCCAAGAAGAACTGCCTGGCTGCCTAAAGGACTCACCTGACTGCTTTCTACAAAGGCCTGCTGCCTTGATGTTGCCCTGCTGCCTTGCTGAACACTTGCCTTGCTGCTGAAGTGCTCTCCAAGGGCTTGTATAGAGCTTGCCTCCTGTTCCCTGAAGTCTCAGGACCAAAAAGACTTCTCTTTTTCAACTGGATGCCTTGTGCGCCGAAAAATTCGATGCACAGCTTGCTCCGTGGTGAAATATTCACCGCACGCCGACTCGGAAAGACACCGCTCGATGCGACGCCTGCAGTCCAACCGGGACTTGGACGCACGGCCTCAGCTGGACAACACCGCCCGACTTCCAGAGAGGAAATCGACGCAGCGGCTGCTGTGAGGGAGAAGATTCCACCCACAGCCCACCAGAACGACTCGCAGCTGGATAACAAGCCTAGGATTCCACGCATAGACCCCGGGACATCTGGTAATCCCACTAACCATAGAAGGAGACTGTCCGCGTGCCGGAAAACGACGCATGACTTCCCCGCGTGAAAAATAACGACGCAAGTCCGTGTGTGAAGGGGTAAAACCGACGCACACACTATTTTTCCACGTATCTCCTCCCCTGCGGCCCTTTGTGGAGATTTTCCACTTTAAACCAGGTACTTTGTGCTTGAAAGAGACTTTGTTTGCTTTTTAAAGAGTTAAGACACTTTATATCACTTTTCAGTGATATCTCTACAATTTCATATTGCATCTTTATTCGTTTTTACCTGCAAATATTCCGATAAATATTATATATTTTTCTAAACACTGTGTGGTGTATTTTTGTGGTGCTATATGGTGGTATTGTATGATTTATTGCACAAATACTTTACACATTGCCTTCTAAGTTAAGCCTGACTGCTCAGTGCCAAGCTACCAGAGGGTGGGCACAGGATAATCTTGGATTGTGTGTGACTTACCCTGACTAGAATGAGGGTTTTTGCTTGGACAGGGGGTAACCTGACTGCCAACCAAAAACCCCATTTCTAACACATATCTGTGACTAATGTGCACTTGCCATCATTGCCAATGTGTGTATCTGACCCCTAACAGGTTCCCTAATCCCTCAGCCCTGTTTTCAGCTTCATACAGGTCCTGTACATGCTCACTGTATCTTTGACATTTCAAAGGTGCAAACAGTTTGTTGTTTCCTAAGAACCCATGATATGTGACTCAGTAGTCTAGTCACATTGCAGTAAGTGGACAATGCATGCCTATGTAGTTTTTATTGCAAGCTACGTAATATGGACACATATGTCTAAAGGTGTGTTCTGTGTTGATGATAAGACACACAGAACTCCACACCCTAAAGTGGCATTTATATTTGCACATTTCCACACATGGATAGCCTAGAGTCTTTCTATACCCATCATGCCAGTCCCTTCATTGTTACCCATGTGTAAAGTTAAAGTTTACACCCTGGCAGTAGCCTGTAGGGACTGTTTGCAGAGGATCACTCTCACAGTGTGTGTTTTTCATACATTCATGCCTAAGGAGTCTACCTTTCAGAAGGCACAGTGGTGTGATGTGTCTCATAGTTTCTCATATCTCAGTCAGATTGCTAGATCACGTCCCGCAAGATGTCAGTTGAGCTACCTAGTCAGTGCAGGGCATGAGCAGGGTGGTGGGTTGGTCTTCAGATTGGGAAGTGTTTGTAGTCATGTCCCTGTACTCAATGGCTAGTATGTGCTCAACTCGGGCAGTATGGGCAAACAGAATATTCTTAGCTTGGTGTACTGACATGTATGTGGCTCAACCATTTGGATGAGACTTGTGAGCATAATTTCTTGTCTTGTCTATTGCATCCATGCAGGTCAATGCCCATCAGAAGAAAGGTATATGGAGAGCCATTGCCAAGAATGTGCGGACCCTGGTGGTCCACAGCTGGCACAGCACCCATTGTTGCAAGAGGTGGGAGGATCTGAGACTCTGGGCCCAGAAGATGCAGAGCCCCAGCTGGGGCTGTCCTCCCAACGTGGGAGGTTTGCCCATTGGACCATGGCCCACCCTAATGGACTGGGTTCTAGTGATGGGCTACCCGGAGCTCGATGGGCATTTGAGGGCAACACAGCAGCCTCAAGGCAGTAAGTACACAGCAAACTCCAGCCTGTCCCTTTGCCAGGTGATTGAGTGAGGTACTGACTGCTCCACCTAACAATGAGGAATGAGCCATGTGTCACACAGTAGGTGGGAGATTGTTTCTGTTGACATGTCATGTGTATCAAAGTGGTGTGCCTTGCCTTTTGGACCTTGGACAAAACTGGGGGAGAATCCTCAAATCACTTGTTCTGCAGGGAGCACAAATGGTTGTGTACAGTACCTCAACAGTACCTCAACAACCGCCTGACCTTCTACACTCCCACCCGCCAGCTATGATCAACCAGCCACGCCCTCGCCGCCGTGCCACGCATTAGAAAAGCCACCATGGGAGGAAGATCCTTTTCCTACCTGGCAGCCAAGACTTGGAACTCCCTCCCCATCCACCTCCGCCTGACCCAAGACCACCTCTCCTTCAGGAAGCAACTCAAGACCTGGCTGTTCGAGCAGTAGCGGTCCCCCCTCCCCCAGCGCCTTGAGACCCTCCAGGTGAGTAGCGCGCTATACAAATTTCTTGATTGATTGATTGATTGACAGTGATCATTCATTTATTGGCTGTTGTAGTTTGTGTAATACCTGTCCAACAGATCACTACTCCTAAATGTTTCAGGCCAAAGTTAAGTAGGATATGGACCACTGTACTCTGCCATGTGTCTGGATATATGTGTATGTAGACATCTACCACCAAGAAGCTAGTTTTCTTCACTGTATGATGGATGCTGGTGCCTCACTGCAATCTGTGATGTGTAGGTGTCCATCGTACATGTGACATGGCTTCCATGGCTAAATGTTTGCAGATGTAGCAAACTACGTCCTCTTGGTAAGTTGGGAATATCTATTGCCATGAATGGTGTGTCATCACTGTTGCCAACATTCATTGTGCCGACATGTCAGCAAGTGTCCATTTCTATTTAGGAAACATTAGTAGGCTGCAGCTTCATTTATGTTTTACCTATGTTGATAGGATAATGTCTGTATTCCCTATGTCATGGGCAGTGCTGGCCCCCCCGCAGCATCCTCAGAATGCGAACTGTCTGCTATGGCAGACAGTGCACATTCCAAGGGTGCTGTGTAGGATGGCATTGCCCTTGGCTCCCTGAAGGAGCCGGAGCCAATGCCATCACACTGTTTCCAGTGGACTGACTGGCAGGAACATCTTAATACATTGTTTCTGCCGTTAAGCCCAGTGGAAACATCTTAATACCACGGTGGTGAGGTAGCCACTTTGACGGCCGCCTCGCCACTGCCGTATTGAAGTTGTGGCAGTTTAACTGCCCAATTGATAATCAGGCCCTAAGAATACTAGAGATAGACAATAAGGTTTCCATCTACATAGGGGGATGGAATCTTCTTTGACCGTTGTTCGGGTCTCTATTCTCAATATTCTTTACTCTGGGGATTTGGGCCTAATAATGAGTTTGGTGGTTCACGAACCACCAAATGTGCAGTGGAAGTCGAGCCACCAGATTACAGCCTTGGTGGTCGGACCGCCAGGGGACTGCCGCCACAACCAGCATCAAGGATTCCAATGGGGTGGTGGCAGTTGGTCATGGTTAGCCACGGTGGTGCTGAGTTAAGCGCTGCCCGCTGATCATGAGTTCTCTTTCCCCCAGGGTCCCTGTCATGACAAGGCTGGTGGAAAGCCAGTGCTAGGGGCCACAGGTGGGCCCTTGCACAAGGTATGAGCAGTTCAGCCCCCCGCCAGAACCTTCAGAATGTGCACTCTCTGCACTGAAGACAGTGCACATTCTGAGGGTGCTGTTGTACGATGGCATTAGAAACAGCCCCGTGGAAAAATTGTAATTGGACTAGAGGGAGGCCATCGGCATGACAGCAGCCTTCTCCCTTTGGCTTCGACGGTCGGATCATTCCAGCTGCCAAAATCATAATGAGGCCCTTAGTCCTTTATCTGTTGCTATGCCTCTCTGTTAGCATTGATACCCTTGACTACCTTAAGCTGCTATAGAGACTTGGGGCCACATTATGAGTCTGGGGCCCAAAGTCCGCAAGTATTTCAGTAGCCTTTTAGACTGCTGCGGCTATGATGGTCCAGCCACCACATTAGGAGGTTGGTGGGCAAACCCACCAACCTCCCTCCGTCCCCGCCAGGATCTCAGGTCTCGACAGGCGGACAGCAGTGCAGGTTGCCATCAGTAAGGGCGGTGCTGAACTCAGCGCCTCCCTGCTGATTACAACCTTGTTCTCCGCCAGCCTCTTCGTGGCATTTTAATCACCCTGAAAAGGCTGGCGGGGAACAAATGCAGGGTGGCCACAGGGGGGCCCCTGCACTGCCCATGCCCGTGGCAAGGGCAATGCAGGTGTTTCCATGCCCAGCACCCTAGAAATGCTCACTGTTTGCTTTGGTGATCTGACGCCCCCTGCGTGTGGCAGAATTGCCGCCGGCTCTATCATGAGCTAGCGACAATGCTACAGGCTCTTTCCCAATGGGCTGCAAGGTTTCCGCCGGTCAGCCCAGTGGGAAAGTCGTAATCGGACTGGCAGGAAGGTCAACCGCATGGCGTTGACCACCCCGTCTGGAGTTTTGCAGACAGGTGTTTCCATCCGCCAAACTCTTAATCAAACCCTTGATGTGGAAGTGGGTGGTTGGGAGAGAGATGGGATCTTTTTAGATGGAAAACTATATCTATGTAGTAAATATTGTTGCATACAATATTGTTTCTAAATGCTAATTAGAATGAAATGTCTTTTAAATTGTTAATTGAAATTGTATTATTTTTTTAAATTAATGATTCAATTTATTTTTAGTAGAGGGATGTTGGGTTATTAGGGGATAAGGGTGGGGAGACTTTTTTTTTAAATATGTATTTTATACTTTCATTTTAAGTCAATAATTTAATAGATATGCAAATTAATTGTCATGAATGTTAAAGTGCATTTTAATATTATCATGCTTTAATGTATTTTGTTAATTCATTGTTAAAATATATTTGAAGGTATTTTAAAAACATTTAAAAATACATATTTTAAGTATATTTTTAAAAAAATTATGAAGTACTATTTTCGACATTGTTTTGATGTTTAAACTAAAAATATTTAATTTTTAATGAAATTGTTATAATTATAAAACATTATCAATTAAAAGGAAAAAACTGTAAAATGCATTTAAAAAGCATTTGCAAAGTAAAAAAAAATCAATATATATTTCTTGATAATTATGTTATTTGAATCAAATGTAACTGTATTTTTTAAAGTTTATGACTAGAAGAAAACATTTTTAAAAATTGTGAATTTTCTATTACTAATGAAAAATACATTTTACATATTACATTTATAAAGTGTATATAAAAGTTAGTAGTTTAAATTAGTGTCTTTCAATGTAACACTTTTCATAAGGTTGTAATTTACTAAGGTCTGAGAATGTGTAGTATTAACTGTGTATTTAAAATGTTTATTTGCAAATATTTTAGGCAAAAGATTTATTTTGAACTTGATTTATAAAATTAGCAGTTTTTAGGTTTTTTTCAACACCTTCCCTATGTTCGTTTAGATTGGAGTGGAAATAACAAATGTCACCCTGTTATTGCCCATCACCTTCCCCACATTGGTTTACATTGGAGTAGGAATAGTGAATCTCACCCTTTTAGTGTCCAGTGTCTTCCCCAAGTTGGTTGAGATTGGCATGGAAATAGTAAATGTCACCCTTTCAGTGTCCAAGATTTTCTCCAAATTAAGTATAATAAAAAGACATCACACATTTCTTAAAATTATTTTTTTTTACAATTTTAATCTATTACAGTTTTATATTTTGACAAATATATATTTTTTAAGTTAAAATAAAAGTCATTATAAAGTGAAGTAAATAAAATAATTTTTGCTTTTGAATTTTTATAAAATAGAACAAAATCAGATTTACATATTTTTGTAATGTACAATTTTAAATCTTTTTCATTGATTACAATTTTTAAACTTCTTAACTCTTAAAAACATGTATCAACATTATTTCAACATATTCTTTCTTAGTACACATTAAATAATTATACATATTTTATACTAGCTATACTCTCAATTATATGATTTTGTTTTTACAACATTGTCATGTTTAACATTTTAAATAACTTTCTTCATTTTCTTACATTTCTTAAATGTTTTTAAGAGAGCTCCCATTGATTTCAAAGGGCAGATAGTAATTTTCTTTGGTTCATTTGGTGGCCATTTTTGTTTTACCACTACCTTCTATTTTCTTGTCTATTGGTTTTATTTTGGGTCTACTTTTCAGGAACCAAGTCACAATTAGGTACTGCTATTTGTTGTAACTGGTAAGTCAATTTTTAAAGATTTTTTTAAAGGTTTTGAGGGCAGGGGGAATTTAGGATTCATGTTTAAAACTTGGGTATAGTGTTGTTTAAGAGTTTTTGATCTACTTAGATGTATTTTGTTAGTGTTGTGCACTATTTTGTCATTTTGAATTTTTTAACAATTGTTAATTGCTAATGTATGAATCTGTTATTTTAAATGATATGATGTTACTTATGCTTTGATGATTTAGGTGCTGATTGTGAGTTAGGTGGACAGAAACATCCATCCACCAAACTCCTGAGGCGGAGGTCACTGTGGTTCTGGCGCCCTCCAGCCAGCCCCATTACGACTTTCCCACTGGACTGACCAGTGGAAATGAAGGTTTCCATCAGTCAGCCAGGTGGGAAAGGTGCAGCGCATTGTTGTCGGGTCACAATAGAGCCGGGGGCAATACTGTCGAACGCACGGAGCATCAGCACCCTCAAAATGCACACTGTCTGCACAGCAGGCAGTGCGCATTTTGAGGGTGCTGGGTAGGGGGACCCTGCACTTCCCATGCCATGGTCACTGCAGGGGACCCCCTGTGGCCCGATGCACTTGTTCTCTGCCAGCCCTTTCATGGTGGTCAGACTGCCATAAAAAGACTGGGTGAAAATTAAGTTGTAATCAGCAGTGTGGCGCTGAGTACAGGGTTGTCCTGGCTGATTACAACAAGGACCGCCATCAGCCCATCAGGATCACTGATTCTGGTGGGGATGGCAGGAGGTTGGCAGATCTGCCCACTAACCTCGTAATGTGTTAGTCGGACTGCCACAGTCGCAGCGGTCTGATGGTGGTCTTCAGACCGACAGCCTCATAACAAAGCCCTAAATGTTATGTATGTGTATATTTGGGACCTTAATGTATTGTGCAGATGGGTCTTTAACGTTTTCTTTACCAGTTTTTATGGGATTTTGGAGTATACAATTTTCTTTTAAGGAAATCAGTTTTGGTTTATGATGAATCATTGTTTATACTTAGGGGCTCATTTTGAGTTTGGCGGTCTGACGAGCCGACGCCAAACTCGCGGGGATGAGACAGCTGTCAACCCGACTGCTTCATCGCCTGTCGTAGTACGATGTTCCCACTGGACTGACCAGCGGGAACATCGTATTACAACGTTTCTGCCAGTCAGCCCGGCGGGAACAGTGCTACAGTATTGGCCTCAGCTCCCTTAAGGCAAAGCAAAGCACCCATTGTGCATTCTGAGGGTGCTGGGTATGGGCCCCCCTGTGGTACCCTGCACTCTGTTTCCACCAGCCTTTTCATGGCAGGGACCCCACCATGAAAAGGCTGGCAATAGCTGGACTCATGAACAGTGCAGCAGCACTGAACTCAGCACTGTCATGCTGACCACAAGTCCGACTGCCGTCAGATCAGTGAGAACCATGTTCCTGGCAGGGAGCGCTGTCCCCTAGTGGTCCAACCACCAAGGTTGGACCACCTGGAGTGCAGCAGTCTGACTGCCACAGTGGCATTGGTGGTCCTAGAACTGCCAATGTCACTGTGAGGCCCTTAGATTTCCTTTTAGCAGATTTCGTGGAGCAGTTCTGTTATTTAAAACTCTTTTGAAATTTTTATGTTATAGAACCTACAGACCTTGGTTTGCTTTAAAGGATTTTGTTTGGATTGTTTCTATTTTTACTTTTTTTTAGGGTCTTTTTAGATTCATTTTCTTCATCTTCTTGTGGATTAATATTTTTTGTTACGTGGAGATAGAGAAAGAGCTGCAGCTACAAAACAGTACTTTTTTTTTACTTTTGTTGTGGATGGAAAATGTGATATATTGTTTATATTATGTTTAATGTATTATTATGTGGAATTGTTTGAACTATATGTTGAATTTATTTGATGTGATAGATTGAATTTGTTTTGAAGTCGGTTGATTGGTTATTGTTAGATGTTTTAAATTATTATTGTGCTTAGATTTATTATATCAGTGTTTATTAACTTTGTGATTTCATATAATTGTTTCACTGACGTAATAAAATATTAAAATTATTATTTTAGAAAATTGGTTTGTTGGTTTAGAGTTTGTTTTTGAGGTACTTGGTAGTTTAATATGTATTTTAGAGTATGGATTTGGCTAGCATCCCTAAGTACTCTACTCCTTTGTTATTTATGAAGAGTTGACTTTAAATTGTAGCATGTTGTATATTCTTTTAGTTGTTTGCTACGTTTAGAGCCAATTTGGTTAACAGATTGTCTTATTCTTAGTTCTTGGTGGCTTTGCTCTTTTTGTAATGCTTCTATAATTTGTATAGTTTAGGTTGAGTTCTCCCTAGTGTGGAATGGAAGGCACTGTGCAATCCTTCCACTGCATTGTTTGTTTTGGCTTCCTCTGCCACGGTTCTGTCAGAGACATTCCACCATGGTATTTGGTATTTGACTTGGCATCAGTGTCCTGATCGATGCAGTCTGCCACCCCAAGTTTCTTTGAAGTAGCCCATTAGAGGAGTAAGGGCCTTATTATGGGTAGGATGGTCGGACTTGCAGCCCGCAGCAGGGGCAGTTGGGAGAAAGTCACCAAGTCAATGGCATCTCGATCACCACGTCACAACATTCCTGCGGGGCTGGCAATTTTTCCACCGGGCAGTCAGTGGTGTAGCATGCTTCAGCTCTAAGAGAGAGCCTGAATTCAATGCCATCTGCACTTCTGCACATCCAGCAAGTCGGGCGCACTGTTTCCATGCACCATTTTGTGCATGGCAAACAGTTTGTGCACTGACATTACTGGCATGGGGGGGGCACAGCCAGGACGCTAACCATACTAAACATGGGCATATTCACCCTGGGGCCCTTCTTGTGGTCCCTTACCTGACTTTCTGCTGACCTTTTCATGGTGGAGTTCCCACCATGTAAAGGTCGACAGAAAGGTAATTCATAATTCACATGGCACCCCCTGGGAACAGTCAAGCCTGAATTGTCAAGCCACATCCTCCCTGGACTGAAAACAAGCATCCTGGTACCGGTTTTGGTGTATCACCCCTCATCAGCCAGGCTAGCTTGATTCCAGTGGCACAGAGAGCATGGACCCATGTCTGACCATACCCTAGCCACTTAGAGTGCACATAGCAACATCACAAAATAAGATGATGAATATAGTGTTGAAACTTTTCAAACACACCTCCAGTCACAGATCTGGGTTTAATCCAGCGTTATTTTACTTGCCATGCCACCCCAGTTTGGACCCAGTCATATGCAAATTAGTCTTGACTCTGCTCTTAATGGGAGCAGTCCAGCCCTAAATGCCAGGCCAGACCATCCCTGAACCAGAAACAAGCACCCTGTGACCAGTTTTGTGTATCACCACTCATCAACCAGACTAGTTTGAATTCAGTGGTGCAGCAAGCAAGGGGCCCATATCTAGGTATAGCTTAGCCACTTAGGGTGCACATAGCAACATCACAAAATGAAATGATAGAAAAAGTGTGACTAGGTGTGAGTGTTTGAAAAGTTTCAGCCCTCCGTCCATCATCCTTTTGTGTTGCTAAAATATAGGTTTATGTTCAGGTGGCAGCCCATTGGGCAAGGTTCACCCCAATTGGGGGCACTTTTTAATATTTACTTTTGGCCATTTTCTGCTCCCCCCATTGAAAGAGGTGAGCTCTGGGTTGCCCCAACCATGGTTCAGCCAGTGTTGCCTGCCTGTACTGGTGTTGCAGGGAGTAGAGTGAATACTGAAAACATTTTGCCTATGAATTTCTTTCAGTTGTTTATGGACGTTGTATTTTTGTGTGAGATTGTTGAACAGACTAATTTGTATGCTGAGCAGTATTTGAGGGACAACAGTACCAGACATTAGCCACAATCTAGATCTACCTGGTGGACTTCCACAAATCTGGATGAGATGAAGACGTTTTGGGGTTTAATTGTTTTGATGGGCTTGATAAGGAAGCTGTTGTTGTCTTCATATTGGTCTACTAGTCCCTTGGTGGCAACCACTATAGTTCCTGCACCCACGAGTCATGATCGGATTTGCTTCTGCTTCGGATGCTGCATTTTGCTGATAATGCTTTAGAGTTGCCACAAGATCACCCTAACTGTGACCATCTTTTGAAGGTTTGGCCTGTCCTTGATCAATTTGTAGATCAGTTTTCAGAGATCTATATTCCAGGGAAAACAATAGCTGTTGATGAGTCTTAGGTCCTGTTCAAGGGATGTTTGGTTTTTAGGCAGTACATTCCTAGCAAGAGAGCATGTTATGTAATTAAGATGTATATCCTGTCTGTACAAGTGAAGTACCATATTTTTTGGGAGCCTTAGGGGAACACAGAATAGCAGAACAAGTGTTATTACCAATTGTCTTTCTCTGTTTTGTGCCTTCCAAATGTAAGACAGTGTGAAGAAATAAGTCATTTTGAGCAATCGCCTCTAATTCATATGCTAGTATAGGTACCCTCAAATTCAGAGATGTCCATATAACCACTGTTTTGAAACTTCACATTTTGTGCCCATTTCAAAAAGAAATAGGTTTCCTTGATACCTATTTTTCACTCTTTATATTTTACCAAATTAATTCATGGTACACAATGAAAACAAATTGCAAAGTGAAGCTCAGTTATTGGCTCTGGGTAGCTTGGGTTCATGAGGGAACCTACACACCTTAGTTATCTCTGCAACCAGAAGGGTTCAACAGGTACATTGCTTTTGAATATCTGCCAGAGTTAAATGAAGTTACAGATGAAAACGTAGACACCAGTGGCTGTTCTTTTAACTCAATCTCCATTTCTTTCATTACAAATGTTACCTTCTATAGGAAAACCTAGAAGGATCTTCACGAAAGGCCCCTTGCTGAATTTAGAATTTTGTCTCCTTTTCAGAAATGTATAGCTTTCCAGGATCTACCATTTGTTTTATATCCCTTTCTACCACTAACTGGAAGGAGGTTAAAAGCACAAAATGTAGGAAAAATGGGGCATGTCCCAGTAAAATGCCTAATTGTGTAGCAAAGTTTGGTTTTCTGACTCAAGTCGGCCTGAAAGCTGGGGAGATGGTGAGTTTAGCACTACAAACTATTTATTGATGCAGTTTGAAAAAAACAGACACTTTCTTCTGCAGCACTATTTTCCCATTTTTCCCAAAAACTCAAATATTTAACAGTATTTTGGCAAATTTCTCATTCTTCTCTAGAGGAATCCACATACTCTGGGTATCTTTAGAATTCCTAGGATGTTCGAAAAAGAGGACGCAAATTTGCCGTGGATACCATATATGGAAAAAATGTTATGGAGGCCTCAGTGGAAACTACCCTAAATAGCCAAAAAAGGCTTACCACCAGAGGTGGGGGGTGTGTGTAGGAGGGTAGTTTGAAGGCCTAGTAGCGAAAGGGTTAAACAATAGACACTTAATTGGGACAGCAAAGAATTATATAAACCTGCGATCAAACCTTATATCATTCTGAAGAACCTTATTAATTGAGGTCACAGGGCTACTTGGAAAGGTCTTTTTTACCTCAACTTTGGTTTGGTTCTTTTCGCCATTTGCTTTGTTTTCCATTGGGATAATATGGTAACATCACTATTTGCACATATCCCTGTGAGAACAATCCTGACCATACACTCCTGCACTTCAGTTCCTTCACTGAGACATTATGGGTGTCATTTTGACCTCAGCGGTCTTTTTTCCAGACCGCAGAGGGACCATCGTGTGGAAGACCGCCAGTGGTGGCGGTTTGCCGCTCGGCCTATTATGACCGTTGGCAGCACTCCGTCCTTTTACGGATGGAGAGCCGCCAACAGCCATACTGGCGGGCGGCGGGGAAGTGGAGGTTGCTCCACCTCCACCGCCACGCCAACAGAACAGAAGTGGCGGTGTTCTGTTGGCTGTGTGGTGTCGGCGGAGCAGCCCCCATGGCTCCCGTCCCCTCCCGGAGGATCTTCGGACCAGGTAAGTCGATCGTCCGTGAGGGGAGGGGGCGGGGGTGTTGTATGTTGTGTGCATGCATGGGGTGTGCGTGTGTGTATGTAGAGGGGGTACGTGAGTGCGTGTATGCTTGCAGGGGTGTTGTGTGTATGGAAATGAGTGTGTGTATGTCTGTAGGTATGGCTGTATGGATGTGTGCGTGTATGTTTGAATGAGGGTGTGCGTGTCTGACTCTGTGTGAGGATGTTGGCATGTATGTCGGTGTGTGTGCGTGTATGTGTGTTGGTGGTGCCTGCGTGCGTGTCGGGTGAGTATGTGTGTGTGATGTTGGGAGTCGGGTGGGGAGGGGGGTCCTGCCACCTTTGGGGGGTGGCAGGGGTGGTGGGGGGTGTAGGGGTGGGAGTCGGGGTGGGGAGACCCCTATCAGTGCCAGGGAAGGAATTCCCTGGCACTGATAGTGCTTACCGCCATGGATTTCATGGCGGTTCAAACCGCAGGAAATCCACAGCGGGCGGAACGGAGAACCGGCGGATGACCATGGCGGTAACCGCCATGGTCATAATACGCTGAGGAAAGACCGCCAGCCTGTTGGCGGTCTTACTGCCGCTTCTCCGCCTTCCGTCAGGGTCATAGTGACCCCCTAAATTTTTAGAACATGTAGAGCAGAACTTTATTTTTTGACTTTATTTTTGCAGATGCTAAAAGATGATGTCTATATTGCCGGTGGTTCTTTTTTTAAATCAAATTAAACAGTTGAAATTATATACTTTTTAAATTAGGGCCTGATACGAGTTTAGATGTTATTTAACATAGCTATAAATAACAATACTAAGGGTTACATTATTTATCAGGTACGATAATATCTAAATAAAAAATATCTATTGCGAGACTGTGGGGTATAACATGGATTTTGCCATTTAGCGCACCAAAATCTGAATGATACAGTAAATACTGTATGCTTTTCCCCTAGTAAATTTCAGCAGGTTTGACCTGCCCAAAGGTAATGAAAGCTGAGCTATGTAATGCATCAGATTATTATCAGAATGTGTTAAATATCTTCAAACTTGTAATTATGATTAATGCGTAAACATGGGTTTATGCATGGGTCAGAATTAACTGACCCACTTGTAATCAGTCCCTTAGTGTCTGGTATTTTAAACTATTTCCACTTTTATGATTATTTAATTATAATCAAATAAAGTTTTTATAGATTTATTTTTTTAGTTAACCCTTTAAACCCCATCCAACACCTTTGTTAAATGCTGATGTTGCCAAAACTATTGAACGACATTTATAGCAAAGAAACAAACACACTTTCTGAATAAAGGTCTGCTTACATGCCATTAATCCGTTCAGCAGGTTTTGCTATAAGCACAAGTACAATTTCCTACAGGAGCAAAAATGGGAAAACACATATTTTTTTCATCCCTTTAACTTTTTTTCATCTGCATAGAACCTCAGAAAAATTGGTATGTAATACATTTGCTGAATATGCTGGGGATTGCAAAACTTGGTACTCACAAAGGGGGTCATTATGACCCCGGAGGTCGGAGCTAATGTGGCGGTAGTTCTGCCAACAGGCTGGCGATACTTTGCCCCACATTATGACATTGGTGGGTTGGCTAAAGCCAATCGGCCAATGTACCACTCCGACCGCCATGGCGGTAGCAGCCGTCGGGCTGGAGATAACAATCTCCAGCCCGGTGGCCGGCATTGTGCCGCCGGCGGTGTCATGACCCTGCCTACTGTCATGGTTTTCTTGTCGTTCGTAATGCCACGAAAACCAGGCATTAGGCCCTATCAGTGACAGGGAATTCCTTCCCTTTCACTAATAGGAGGGCCCCTCCCCCAACACACCCCAGACAGCCGCCGACCCCCTACATCCACACAACCCATACACACACATGCAAACACACATTCATCCACACATACATACATGCATTCATTTATGCACACATCCGCACACACATCAAAACATACACACAGGCACACAGTCACATTTCCATACATACATGCACTCACACACATTGTTACAAGCACTCACACACATTCATGCATGCACACAAACAACACTAAACACACACTTGCAGTCACGCACACACTCACACATACATGCACCCCCCCCACACACACACAACACCCCCACCCCAACCCCCTGTCGGAAGCCTGACTTACCTGGATCCAGACGGTCTTCCGTCAGGGGACGGGAATGGGCACTGCTACCGCCAGCAGCACCCCTCAGCAGAACACTGCCAGGCCATATCATTTTTCATACTACGGCTTGCAGCGGTCTACTGGCGGAAATCTGGCTGGGTTCATATTATGGCGGACGGACGGTAGCCGCGGCGACGGTCTTTTGGCGGCTGTTGCTACGCCGTAGGCATTTTTTACCGCCACTGTCATAATGGGGGCCTTAAGGCTTACAATTACTCTTATGTACAGGTTCCTTCATATATTCAGTTTTATTTGCAGTACGTCACTACATCTTCTTTGTAGCATCACAAGCAGCAATCAGTTTCATTAAAAGAGGCCTTCAATAGATAATGTTATCACTTATGCATATACAATTATGATTGCTTAGGATAATCAATAAAGAGAAACTTGTTTTTTGCACAACACGGATCAGCTCCGGTTTTCTATCAGATTACAAAATGAAGGGGCAGATTTAAGAGCCCCTAGAGCCACATTGGCATAAATGTTTTTTTACGCTAACACGGCCCAATGAGCCCAAAGTCGCCATGCCGCATTTACAAAGTGGCGCAATGCGTGCATTGTGCTACTTTGTAACCCTTTGCGCTACATTATGCCTGTGTCAGGCATAATGTATGCAAAAGGGGGGCATTCCCACTTTGGGGGGGGGCGAAAAAAATGGTGCAAAAAAAACTAAGAGATTTGTTTGCGGCATTTTTTCTGCACTTTTAATGCCTGCTCAGAGCAGACGTTGAAAGGAGGCACACCATTGTTTACAATTGGCCTCAACGGACTTTGCATGATTAGCGTCAACATTTTAATTCTAGTTCCCTAACTGTCGCCATGGTGCGCCGTATCTTAGATACGGCGCACATATGGTGGCGTTAGGGGGTTGCCAAGGGGCTCAAGAAAAGTGGCACTGCACTGGCTGCAGCGCCACTTTTCATAAAACAGGCCCTAAAGGATTATGTTAATAAGTTACTTTTGATTAATAACATCTACACAGATACCGTATTCAACACACCTTAATCGTCTTTCAGAAAGAAAACCACTAGGGCTATCCGCACGTAATTCATAATTTCTGGAATTGTTTTTCTTTCTGTTCTTTAAGATGCAAATGAAAGATATTGCTCTACATTTTCCAAAACATTTATCATTTGAGAAAATTGCATTTAGAAAGCTTGAGAATTAAATGTTGAAAGAAATTGAACTAACTGTCAAGCATGCAAAATGACCTGTCAGTTATTATTAGGAAAACGATCTGCAAAGCCTTTGGGTCTTTTTTCATCATCCTCCTATCCCCTCTCTGAGTTTAACATTTTTAATTAAAAATCCTGTGTCCTCGCCCAGCTAAACAACTGATTTAGGGCTAATTTGGTGTTACCTGTGTGACCAGGAAACGTGACGATTTTTTCTCAAAATCTGAAGACTGAAATTTCTATGTATTTGAAAGGAGTAGGGGACAGTAACTTTTTGTCAGAGTAATAAAATGACCTAGGGACTTAGCAATTAGGCAACAATTTTACTTAAACTTAGAATCCAACGAAACAGGAATGGATACAACCCATAGCTCTGTCTTGCATTCTGGTCCAGAATAAAACATTTAAAAAGCCTGCAACAGAGAAAAAAAACAAAAAATGATTACGTTTTGTAATCAGTGCATCTATGAGATAAAAGGATGATGATTCGGTGTACATTTGAGATGCAAAATTGTCTCCTATACATTACATAAGCATAAGGCGAAACATAAATACTCGTCTGGGTGAGGCCGAAGCCCACTCGTTGTATATTTAATAGAATGGGGGACAATAGGTCCAGCAGACAGCTACACTGACAAGCTAGTCCTTCAAATACTGACAAATCTAGAAGACACAGGACACTCTAATGAAACACTATCTAAGTCTTACCGTCATTGCATCTAATGGGAAAAGCTTAGCATTCTTCTTTGAAATTCATGAGGTAGGAAATACATCAGCTTTTTTCCACTTCTGGTATAACGATCAATGAATAGACACATTGCATGACTAAAATGAAGAAGTAGGCACTTTGTGACAGCACACAGCCCCGAAAAAGGTCCTTTTTGGATGACCCTCAAATAGAATTCCAATTTAATCCTCTAAATGGTCCACATTCTCTTAGCCTGGAGAACATTACTTCACACAGGAGATTTGGAATGCAAGTCTATTCTCCTCAATTCCCATGTCGAGGTGCTTTCAGAATTCTTCCAAGTCAACCTGGCATACAAACTAGATACAAAGGTTACACGTTTACCTCTATTGAAAGCTGTAATCAAAGACTTGTATCAATTCTTCCTCTTTTTATGTAGTTGTGATTCATGACTTGCAGAAGAGGACTGACTGATTTTTTTTTTCCAATGTGAATATAGAGGTTTCCAATTAGTGCAGAAGTGGTATTCTTGTTGAGATTAACATACATCTTTTGTAGCTGGACTTATTCAAAGGGGTGGGGTGTTAGACCTATAACCTTTAGGATGGTCTTCCCCTAAGTACTTTGTCTTCACCCTCCTATTTTTCTGAATGTGATTTTTCTGGCCTTTTGACTCTATGAACCTTAACACTACTAACCACTGCTGAAGTGCTTGTGCCTCCCCCTAAAACATGATGAAAAGGGCTTATGCCTGACTGGCATATTTAATTTACTTTTTAGTCCCTCGTAACGTGATATACCATATACCCAGGCCCTTTAAATGAAATGCTACTATTGGGCCTGTAGCACGTATGTCACCTACTAAAGTAGCCCTTTAAAACATGTCCCAGGTATGGCACTGCAGCCTGAATACAGTAGAAAGTTGGCATTTTACCACCCTAGCTGTTTTGTGCCCGTAGCCTGCTCCTGGGTCACATGACGGGTTGTAGTTGGCAGTTGGACTTTGTTTAGTGCTCCCAGAAAGGCACACATTAGAGGCAATAGAGGGATTAGGTGTGCCTGGATGTGCCATCACTGGCAGGATGGGGGGGCAGAGTTAGGCACAGCCCCACTTGCAAATCAATAGGCTATGCCTGCCTTCATATAAAGAATATGACTCATTGCGCCTGTAATCTGTAGGAGGTGGGCTCTCTATATAGTGAACAAAAATGATGTGCACTGTGCAGATAGTCCAGGCAACCCCACCTGGTAGGCAAAAATAGACAACCCAATGCTCTATTTTGAGGTAGTGTGGGTGAGCAGTTAGGCTTATCTAGCATTTGTTGCACTTTCAGTATCACTAATGAAGACACACTCAAAAGAATAACTAGAGTCTAATTTACAAAAATAGCATGGGTCTTTCTATAATTTTTAAGACCAGGAACTTCATTACAAGCTAAGCAGTTTATAAATCACAAATACTTTTCAGTTTAAAAAATCGACACAGTGCAATTTTCAGAATCTTCAATTTTATGCTACGAGAGGAAAACGAGAGTGCAGTTTTGCAGGTAAGTAAACAGCTTACAAACCCAGTCTTTGGGTTTTGAGGTCAAAACAAGGCAAGCTTCAAATCAGCACTAAGATTGCACCCAGTGCTGTACAGCGGTGGCCAGCTGCAGAGGTCGAATTGGGAGTCGGGTGCCCAATGTTAACCAACGTAGACTAGGGGTTCACGAAGATGCACTGCTCACAGGTCAGTACAAGTGGAGTAAGAGGTTAGTCACCTGGAGTCATGGTAAGCACTGAGGCGGCCAAAGGCAGCACCAAACTTACACCCTCAGTGGCACAAGGGCAGCCAGGTGCAGAGTGCCAATACAGCATCAGGTGCCCTATGTTAACCAATGGAGGCAGGTGGTAACCAAAGATGCACTCCTCCCAGGTGAGTAGAGAGGGGTCGATCTCCTGGAGTTGAGGTAAGTACAAGGGTGGTCCAAAGGCAGCACCAGACTTACACCCTCAGTGGCACAAGGGCAGCCTGGTGCAGAGTGACAACACAGCGTAGGGTACCAAATAATATCCAATACAGGAGATCAGTTTCAGAAACAGACTGCAGGCTCCAGCCAGAAGACAGAGTGAAGACAACCCACAGCTGCCCAGGTAAGTAGAGATGCCAGAGGTCATAGGGACACAGATGGTCTAGCTGTCCAGCCCCAGGGACTCCAGGAACAGTGGTGTCTTTTGATGTTGGAAAAAGCCTACCGGGCAGGTTGCAGTCAGGTTAGGCTTCAGATTGAGGCTGCAGACGTCGCTGTGGAGTCCGACAGGGGTCAGCCCACAGTGGAGTCTTCCTCAGAAGCGATAGACAACCTTCTCAGAACTAGTGGTCCACTTGGACCCAGGCCATGGCCGTAAGGTGCGGAGGTGCTTCCAGAGGTGGCTTTGTGGTTCCTCAGGCAACCTTCTTCTTCTTTAAAATTGTTTTCTTTTGGCCAGGTCTGCTGTCCACAGGAGTTCTTGGTCTTTACCGAAGACAGGCAGGCTTTGGAGGTCGCTGGGTGTCAGGACGAGTCCTCTTTTGGTGCAGGTTCTTCGAGGGCTGCAGACAGGCTGGTAGGGCTGGGGCCAAGTCAGTTGGTGTCTTAAGTCTTCTCTTTTGGTGCAGCTTCTGTGTTGTCCAGCTATTCCTAGGTAATCAGGAATCTGAGCTTCTGGTAAGGGCTTGCCACTTAAATACTGTATTTAGGGGGAGTACCTGGTAGTGACCACCGGGCCATCTACCATAGGACGGCTACACCCACTATGTGACCACCTCCTTTGGGTGGAGGACACAACCCTGACCCTAATTGGCTATTTTTCCTTCCTTCTAAGATGGAGGAAAATTAAATGAAGGGGTCATCTTGACTGCCACACCCGAGGGATGGTGCTGGCTGAGGGTGGCCACTCCTTTCATTTTTTCTAGTTTTGCTGATGGTATTCCCATCTAAATTGGGGACTGAACCAGTAGTTAGCCTTTTGCTGGTAGAAGCAGAGATTGGGGTTGCCTTTCAAAGATTGTATAGCCTTTGAAGCTTCCTGCCTGAGCAGGATGCCTGCCTGGTGGTAGAGGTGCGTCACCTTCGCACAGGAAAGCCTTTGGCTTCTAGCCTTAGAGAGCATAGGCTCTCACCCTGGGGGTCCAGAATCCTGTCTGGTTGTGGCAGGCTGGCTACGACCATTCAGCAACCAAGCCAGGGCTGATAGATTTGTAGGGGGCACCCTCTGGGTACATGTTATAAAAATTCCAACACTGGCACCAGTGAGGATATATTATGCTGAGGTGTTTGATACCAAACAACCCAGGGTTCAGAGAGGTCATCATTTAGCTGGGGAACTCATAGGGACCAGTGTCCAGCACATGCACTCACTATGTCTTCCCTGTACACTTACTATGTCTAAGAATTGACAAAGACACAGTAGGGGCATTTGTGCTCATGCATATATGCCCTCACATGTAACATAGTGCACCCTGCCATAGGGCTGTAAGGCCTGCCAGAGGGGCGACTTATCCATATTGAATGCAGTGTTAGTGGACATGGCACCCAGTCTGAGTGTGAGTTTGTGTTTGCAATTTTGGGGGACACCTTTGCCATGCAGCCTGCAGTCTGAATAAGGCTTGTGTGGGTCCTCTCAGAGTGACACAATTGATGCTACAGCTCTAGGTGAGTCCTCTCCAGTACCCATGCCCTAGGTACCAGTGGTTTCATTTACTTGGGGCTGGGTAGCCGAAATTGACAATCAGAATACAGTTTGGGGAAAGAGATCTGGCCTGTGAACCTGTTTAGCAGGGGCCCTGGGCACTAACAGTTCGAAACCACATCATTTTTCAGGCAAAAACTGGGGTGTTAACTTTGTCAAAAGACGCACTTTCTCACAGAATCATTCTGTAGCCAGGGCAGGAGAGGCAGGTAATTCCAAGCACTTCAAATGGAAATCTCTAGAAACTGCTCCCACTTCAAAGAAGGCACCAGGTACAAAAATGGGACCTTCAGACTGACCTGTTAAGTTCACTTTCTGGACCTGCAGAAGGGCTCTCAGAGGACTGTCTGATGCTTTGGCCTGCTGAGTACTTCAGAACACTACTTTGTTGCACCTGGAAGGAATGTGTTACTGCCTGAAGCCTGCTTTGAACCTTTAGAGGCCTGCCCTGCTGCTTGAACTCTGTTCTACTTCTTGAACACAGAACTACCAGAGTGGCTCCAAGGGCTAATTGGCTGGCCTCCTGATCAGAGGCTCAGGGACAGAAAAGGCTCCAATTATCTTGAACTCATACCTAGACCCAGCCTGAGTAAATCTTAACCATCCAAGAGGTGCCTATCCAGTCCTGGACTCTTGGAAGTGTCAATAGAAGTGCCCTGATAGGCATAATCTTAGAACTAGGAACTTCTGGCTTAAAGTGAGAAAGTGCTCTGAGAACTGAGAGGAGATTAGGACCTACATGTTCGTCGCTCTGTCAAAGGAGTATCAACATTCAACCTCACTTCGCAGCAGCTCCCACTGTGTTATTCTCACCAGTAGCAGGGTTTGTTCATCGGTCCTTCGCAGGAGGAGTGTCTAGTCTCATGGAGTCCTCGTCGGCTACAGCGTGCAGCTTTGTCCTGCTGGAGATTTTCACCTTCCAAAAACAGAGACTAAAGGGCATATTTATCAGATTGGCACGTGGTGTGACACAGCAAGTAACCTTGGTGCGCTGCACGCCACCACACGGAAAGGCAGGAATGCACAGTATTTCAGGAATGCAGCAAATTTCTGTCCTTTCCCCCTAGGCTGGCACACAATGGGCTGCCTAGAGTCAAAGCAGGCACCTTTGCACTATGAGTCAAGGGTGCCTGCATTGCATGCAGGATTGTTTTGGTGCAGGAAGGGACACTTTTCTGCACACAAAACACCCCTGTGAGGCATATCCCTCTTTCTATGTCTGCTGCAGAATTACATTTTTTCTAACTCCGATCATAAGTGTTGACCGGTCCCAATCCACTTCCTGTATCAAACCTGCATTCCATTTTTCGACTGCAACCTGGTCTTGCAAGTCTAGATGTCTGTGGTTAGCACTTTGGTCAAACTTACAACCCCGGTTCTAATGATTGGATTTTTGTCATTTTGGTGTGAAATAATTCATTAAGATTTACTCTCTTTTACTAAATTGGTGTGGGATATTTCTTGTTTTGTGTTTTCACTTTATTACTGTTTGTGTACTGCATAAATATTTTACACATTGCCCCTAAGTAAAGCCTGACTGCTTTTCTGACAATCTACCAGAGGGTTAATCACAGGTTAATTTAGTGACATTTGTGGTTCACTCCGACAGAGAATGCTGCTGTTCCTTAAGCAGGGCGAACACCTTACTCGACCACCAATGCAATTTCTCATACAGTAGATGTCTTTGTGGAGCAATTTTGTAAAGATATGCCATTATTGTTACACTTGCAGTGGTGAGAGGCTGAACTTTTTAGACTTGGTTATGCTGCCACCTGGAATAACCTACAAGACCCAGACATTTCTAAAAACTAAGCATCTCAGAGATTCCAGGGTTGTGTGCTTCATTTGCACTGCACACCATATTCTTACCCACAATTTCCTGAACACCTCCTACTTTACCTTAAATTATGCATTTCCCCTACATGTCTGTGATGGAAACTTCTGGAACCTGCAGGAACCCACAAAATTCCTACCACCCACTATTGCACTCTGTACCAATAAAAATTCTGCCCCACTTATGTGCCCAAAGCAGAGTCAGCCTAAAAATGTATGAAAGACTGCCCTTTTGGACCCACTTTGATTCCCCTCAGTTTTTACAGGTTTTTGGCCCTTCCCTGTCACAGGCACTTAACCCACCTACAAACATGAGGTATCATTTTTATTGGGGGATTGAGGGGAATGCTTGGTGGCAGGAAATGTGTGCTGGCGTGGTGATCCTACACAGAAGTTTGAGAAAAATTAGATTTTTTTAGCTAAATTTGAGGTTTACGGGGGAGTCTGGATAAGAAATCTTTGAGAATCCATCCAAGCCACACTTCCCATGACTCCCTCAGGTGTCTAGTTTTCAGAAATATTGTGGTAGATTTCCCAAAATGGCCACCAAACCCGGGACCAGAAACGCAGTTGACCCCCTTGCAAAACCAGGTAATCTTGTGATACATAATTTTGATGTCTTCACAATACGTTTTCACTGTCACATGCACTTGGCCCACCCACCATTTTTATCTGGAGACATAGGGGAATGCTCCCCTCAGATTCCAGAGCTTTCCATCACAGAAATATGAGTAAAATATGTTTTAATACAAATTTTGAGGTTTGTGGGAGATTCTGGGAGCAGAACCAGGTAACAGACACACAGGTCACCCCATCCTAAAATTCCCTGAGTGTCTAGTTTTTCAAAATGTACAGGCTTGGAAGGTTTCTCTGGATGCCGGCTGAGCTTGTCCCAAAAAGCACAGCTAGGCACATTGTAAAAAAAGGGTTAGTTTTGAGTGGAAAAATGTCATGGGTCCATGTTGTGTGTTGGGGCGTTTCTCGCCACAGGCACCAGGCCTACCCACACTTGCGAGGTACCATTTTTATTGGGAGACTTGGGGGAATGCTGGGTGGCAGTAAGTTTGTGACTCCCCTTAGATTTCAGAACTTTCCATCCCTGAAAGGTGATGAAAATGTGTTCTTTCACGGGGTCATGGTGGAGGAAATTGTCAGGGCACAGCCACAGCTCTTTGGAACACAGGTAAAGCAGATTTCCATTGCCAGAAAGATTGAGCTATGGAGCTATGGGGGAGAATCGTGGACAGGGTCAACGCCATGGACCAGCACCCAAGAACAAGGGACAACATCAAGAAGAGGTGGAACGACCTACGGGGGAAGGTACATTCTATAGCAGCAAAGCACCAGCTCGCCATACAGAAGACTGGCGGGGGACCCCCACCTCCTCCCCCACAGCTCACAGCATGGGAGGAGCAAGTACTGGCAATACTGCATCCTGAGGGACTCGCTGGAGTAGCTGGAGGACTAAACACTGGTGAGTCAACATTTAACAATTATCACCCCCATACCTGCATGCCATCACACCCCCTCCCCCTCACTCCCATCATTCCACCACATCCCACGCACTACACCTACACATTTGACTAACCCCAATACCACGCCCTGCATGCTATACCAATGCATGGACACCCCTCCCAGCCCTGCATGGACACCCATCACTAAAGCATGCACAGCATAGGGAAACTAACATTCCCACAATACATCACCATACAAAAGCAAAAGGTGGCAAGGTAACACCAACGATAGAGGGGAAGCCAGGGATGTATAATATGTCACAGACATGAAGCATAACACATCACTTACATCCCCACAGGTACCCAAGCCAATGTCAGTGGACAGGAGGTGCCACAACTATCCAGTCCCCCAACAGAAGATGTCCCCAGTGATGACAGTAACTCTGGACTTCAGAATCTGGATGACCTACCTGGCCCATCAGGGACCACTGGACAGCTGGTCACCCAAGCACAATCACAGTCCAACACAGAGCCCCCCCCATCAGGATCCAACACCACAGCACCCACCCAGCGTATCCACACTTCTGTACCTAGGATGCGTCAATCAGGGACCTCAGGCCACACCTCGCCCCCAAGACAATCAGGGACCTGGAATCAGTGGCAGTGGGCACACCGTTCAGGGGACAGGGGCACAGGCCAACAGGGCCACTGGGAGGGCTGCTGTGTACCAGGGGGAGGACAGGACCAGGAAACCGACTCTCCAGGAGGCACTCTCCGAGATCCTGGGAGCCTACCAACATTTCCAGGATACGATGGTCAAGATCCATGCCATCAACACCACCCTGACCTCCATAGCAGGAGTGCTGACAGACATGACCAACATCATGAGGGAGGCAACAGCACATCAGAGGGCCCCTACACTGGCCAGTCAACTGAACAGCCCTCCACTTCCGCTGCCGCTAGTGGCCAGGAGGCCCCGCCACAGGACCCACAGGCCAGCAACATCCCTCCCCCTGCAAAAGGTGAACCACCCCGCAAACGTTCCCTGCAACCCAGACAGAAGCCAGAGACAATTGCCAAGACCACCACCAGGAAATTATACTCTCCTGATTGTCCCCCTTGCGTCCCACACTGTCACCTTGTCTACCTTGAACTGCCTTTGCTCCCCTTCCTATGGCCACTTGGACACTGGACTTGTGCTATAAACAGACTGGAACAATACCCTGGACTTTCTTCCATCATCACCCCATTCCATTGCACTTTCCCCTCAATTTGTTTAGCACTACAATAAACACCCTTGAACACAACTCAAATACTTGTATGTCATGTATTGAAACAGTGTATTAATGGAAACAGTTACAACTGTTGCAAATGAACTTTAAAGTGTGAGAGCATAGAAATAATGGCCTGTAGCTGGCTGTAGTCAACAAATCAGTACACAGTTGTCATTGCACCAACATCTGTAAAATGATAATCCATAGGTGACAATGCCATCATGCCATAGCCACACAGAATACACCAATAGTCATAGAAATGTGAAGTTGTACTGACCCACCTGTGTGTCACTGGAAGTACTGTCATATAACGGTTCTCTGGTCCTCATCCTAGTCTTCAGTCTACTCATCCTCAATGTCATCAGGGTCTACTGCAGCAACAGGGGCATCTCCAGTCTCCTCCTCCTGCAGAAAAGGTACACAGCGTCTGAGGGCCAGGTTGTGCAACATGCAGCATGCCACGACTATCTGGCAGACCTTTTCGGGTGAGTAGCACAGGGATCCACCTGTCAGATGGAGGCACCTGAACCTAGCCTTCAGGAGGCATTCCTACTGCCAAGCTCACTGTCACTTGGAAAGAACTGTCGCCAGGAAATGGAGCACAGATAGCACTTCCACAAGAGGGGGGATCCCAGTCAGATGACAGATAGCAGATATCAGGTCAGGCTCCAACGGGGCACACAGCTCTGTGATTGTGGCCCTGTCCAGTCTATAGGTGAGGATAATGTGCCTGTCCTCCAGTGCAGCTAAGTCCACCAGGGGTCTGTACATGGGGGTTTATCTCCACCTCCCATTGATCCACAGCGGTCGGTATCTAAGGGACACAAAAGTGAGTAGGCTGTCACAATTTGAACAACTAAACCACAACATCAGTCCACATGGTGCATTTATGTTTTGGGACAGTGTAAATGTTGAAGTATGTGCATATTTAATCTGTGACGCAGTAATTGTCGATAGGCCTGTTTCCCCCCCTGAAATGGTGACTGCCTGTCCTGTATGAGGGACAGGTGGAAGTGAGGTAATTCCGCCGACATTGGGCGTCGCGGCGGCAGGCAGTCTTGCACCGCTGTGCAATTCCTCATTGGATAATATTGGGCCCTGTGGAGTACAGTGGCCAATGGGGATGTACGTCAGTGGTGACGGTGTACACTGCTGAGTACGTGACCGCCATTTTCTAACTCAATCCTCACTTGTTTCCTTACCATCAACAGGAGAAGACCTACACTGTGTGTGCTGCTGTGACCTATTCTCTGGAACCTATCATGGCCTGGGTGACCGGGGAAAGGGCCCAGGCCTTCACTTCGGAGGAGTTGGAGTAACGGGTTGATGGGGTCCTACCCTAGTACAGACAGCTGTATGGGCCTCCAGACCAACAGGTGAGTACACTTTGGCCATGATGCATGTGGCATAGATGCATGGAGATGTGTGTGAAGGCATTGTGTAAGGGTGGGTGGGGGGTGCGGGGATTGTCTGTTGGCAGTGTACATGTTGTGAGCTGGTCTATGTGTGTGCCAATGGTGATGGAATCAGGTATGGTGGGCCATGTGACAGGCTGGACTGTTTGTTTAATGGAGTTCTCCTGTATGTATTATCTCTGCAGCTCAGCGCCCATCAAAAGAAGGAATTATGGCATGCCATCGCCAAGGACGTGCAGGCCCTGGGGGTCTATGACAGGCGGAGCACCCACTGTCAGAAACGGTGGGAGGACCTGAGACGCTGGGCACAGAAGACCACAGAGGCCCAGCTAGGGATGGCCTCCTAATGAGGATGGGGTGCCCCTCAGATCCCGACCCCTCTGATGGCCCGCATACTGGCGGTGGCCTACCCTGAGCTGGATGGGCGCTTGAGGGAATCACAGCAGCCACAAGGGGGTGAGTTCATTGGGTTTCATTACATATTTTGGCTGGTGGGGTGGTATCTGGGTGGTGGATGTGTGTTAGTGGGTGCCCCTAGGGCCAGGCCAGACATTGCAGCGTGGGTCATCTGAAGGGTAATGGTTGCATGGCAAATACAGGTAACCTGATTGTTAGTAGTCCATTTCAGGCAGGGCATTGTGGGTCCCAGGTGGGCTGCAGTTGGCGGTGTGTGGTCCTCATCTTGCCTTAGTGACTAGCCATATCACTGGTAGTGTAATGCATAGTGCTTAAGCCTGTTCCCTGTGTGTGATGGTGATGTGCATGCCAATGGTGGTGTTGGTGCAGTCATTCATCAAGTGTATCCTTTGTCTCCCCCCTTTCTTGTTTTGTCATCCTGTTCTTGCGTGCAGTAGAATCATCTGGTGGAGGAGCAGGGGCACCGACGACAGAGAGAGCTGCATCCTACAGGACCCTGGAGGCAGAGTCCACCAACGCCGAGGGAACCAGTGGGACGGAGGGCGAGGGAGAGACTGGAAGACAAAACACAGACTCTGATACCTCCTCCGAAGGGAGCTCCCTGGTGGTGGTGGACATCTCTGTGACTACCCCAGCTGCAGGTACAGCCACACCCCCATACCAGCACCACCCTTCCAGTAGCCCCTCAGCAAGTTGCCCGTGCCCGCTCACCCAGGAGGATGAGCATCTCCTTCGCCACAGGCACCTCAGGCCCTGTCCCAGTCAGCCCTGCTGCCTTGAGTGAGGAGGCTATTGACCTCCTGAGATCCATCTCTGTAGGGCAGTCAACCATTGTGAATGCCATCCAGGGGCTGGCATCCCAGATGCAGCAATGCCATGCATTCCTGGAGGGCATTCACGGTGGATTGGCGGCCCAACAGAGATGTCAGCCATTGTCCCTGTTTCTACCGTCGACCCTCCAACTACCACTTCCCAGTCTCATTCTCCTCAACCCCAACCCATCTCAGGCACACATACAGATGAGCATGCACACAAGGCAACACCCAAGAGTGGCACAGGCAAACACAAGCACCACACTTCATCACACAAGCACTCACACAAACAACATACAGTTGCAGACACGACAACATCCACTGCCTCCACTGTCTACCCCTCCTCCTCCTCCACCTCCCTCCCAGTCACGTCCACACTCACACCTGCATGTACTACATCAACATCCGCTACCAGCATCACCACACCAAGAAGAACACACATCTCACTTGCAGACACCTCCACAACAGCCATGCACGCGACCCCTCTGTCCTTTCAGACCCTGTCTGTCCCTCCTCCTAAAGGACACAAACGCACCATTCACACACCCAACAGCCATCCACCTAACATCAGCATATGCCCATGCACCTGCACCCAAATCCAGCAGACATACACCTCCAACAACCACTCCCTCAACCTCAACTCCCATTACTACTCCCGACTCCTGTATGGGCAGGGTACCAAGGACACAGCCAAGCACCTCAGCCAAACAGTCCACAGGGAAAGTGATAGCACCACCTAGTCGTGGTGGTAAGGATACCACACATCCATCAAAGAAGGGGAAGGAGCCAGCACCACCAGGAAAGAAGGGGAAGGGGCCTTCACCACCTGGAAAGAAGGGGAAGGAGCCTGCACCACTTGGAAAGAAGGGGAAGGAGTCTGCACCACCTGAAAGAAGGGGAATGAGCCTGCACCACCAGGCAGAGAGGTGAAGAGCCCATCCACCCCTTCCAGGAAGGCTAAGGCATCTACGCCCCATGTACTGGAGGAGACAAAGCACTCTACCCAAGCGGAGGCTGTCAGGCTGATACCTCCACCACCACCAGCTCTCACGGGGCCCCACTGCCAGCTGTGGAACTGCAGCCATCAGACAGTGCAGAGGCTGCCCAGGAAGTTCATCTATCCACCACCACAGTGCAGCCATCAAACAGTGCAGGGGCTGCCTAGGAGGTTCCCTCATCCACCACCACAGTGCAGCCATCAGACAGTGCAGAGGCTGCCCAAGAGGCTCGATCTACCACCACACAGGAGCAGTCTCCGCCAGCGGACGTCATGTAGGACACACTCCAGGGGCTGATGTGTGAGTTGTCCCCCGAGAAGCAGTGGAGATGTCACCCACTCCAGAGACTGTGGCCTTTCACTCCCCAGGACAGAGCAATGGGCATGTTGCCCCCTCCAGAACCAATGGGGAAGTCACCCACTCCAGAGACTGTTGCCTTGCAGGTCCCAGGACACGGCAATGGGCATGTTGCCCTCTTCAGAACCAGTGGGGAAGTCACCCACTCCAGAGACTGTGGCCTTGCGCTTCCCAGGATAGGGCAATGGGCATGTTGCCCCCTCCAGATCCAGTGGGGAAGTCACCCCCCTAAGATACTGTGGCCTTGCACTCCCCAGGGCAGAGCAATGGGCAAGTTGTCCCCTCCAGAATCAGTGGGGAAGTCACCCACTCCAGAGAATGTGGACTTGCACTCCCCAGGACAGAGCAATGGGCATGTTGCCCCCTCCAGAACCAGTGGGTAGGTCACCCACTCCAGAGACTGTGGCCTTGCACTCCACAGGACAGAGAAATGGGCATGTTGCCTCCTCCAGAACCAGTGGGGGAGTCACCCACACCAGAGGCTGTGGCCTTGCACTTCCCAGGACAGAGCAATGGGCATGTTGCCCCTCCAGAACCAGTGAGGAAGTCACTCACTTCAGAGACTGTGGCCTTACACTGCCCAGGACAGAGCAATGGGCATGTTGCCACCTCCAGAACCAGTGGGGAAGTCACCCACCTGAGTGACTGGGGCCTTGCACTCCCCAGGATAGAGCAATGGGAAAGTTACCCCCTCCAGAACCAGTTGAGAAGTCACCCACTCCAGAGACTGTGGCCTTGCACTCTCCAGGACAGAGCAATGGGCGTGTTGCCCCCTCCAGAACCAGTGGGGAAGTTCCCGTAATCGGCTGAGATGCCACCCACCCCAACCCCCTGAGGTGCTTCCCACTTGCAAAATAATGCCCCTGCAGTGTTCTCTCCAGATGTGTCAGGATACAGGTTGGGCCTTGGACTTTGCCCTGTGGTCTTGTGTGCCCTTATGACTTTGGATTGGGCATTGGCCCCTTATGAACATCTATAAATATATTTGGTTTGTGTGGTGGGTTTTGCTATGCTAATACATTGTCAGTACTTCAGCAATCTGGTCTGTGTTTTATCATGCCATGTGTTGTGTGACATTGGTTTACATGTGCAGCTGGTTGTGTGCATGGTGTGTGTGTGTTGGGTGTGTGTTGTGCGTGTGTGTCACTCTCGTTTTCCTCCCTCCCTCCCTTGTGTGCTAGGCGGCTGTAATCACCGTCATCGTCGGCGTTGGTGTTCCAGGTGGAGCATTACGTGGAAGATCATCAGGAAGACTTGCAGTTCGGGTTCTATGGCGGTGTAGTTCTTCCCTGTGTCTCCAGTGGTGAGTCCTTCCACTTCTGAGCTCTGTTTCCGCCAGGCTTTTGTTGGCATTGGTATCACCCTGGAAACGGAGGAGGTTTGCAGTCTCTTAATATGGTGGGCGGTACTTTGTCTTCTGTCTGACTATTGGCGACTACCACCATGTTGAGTGTTGTTTCAGCCCTGGCGGTTGGTGTGGTACATTGGCTGTCTATGGGAGTTATCACCACCATGGTCATAATTTGGCAAAACTTTCCGCCAGCCTGTTGGCGGTATTACCTCCACTTTATCACTCACCGCCAGAGTCGTAATGAGGGACTTAATATGCTGCCATTGTGTTGATTGGGATGGAGACATTAATTGTATTAGAGTGCGCAAATTTGTGAGCAGAAGTTTACTACTCAAAAATATTGTCATTTAGTGAAATATTTATTTTCTAGTTATCTATTTTAGACATTTTTAATAGTTCTATTGATTTAAAATGTAAAAAATAACATTCAAAAAGCATGGGGTGGAATAAACAGCGACTATGTTGATGTAGAGTCAATAATGTAACATACCAGAAAGAACTGAATTCATATCAACAGTGGATCTACAAATAAGCACTCACGATACATCTCAGAATTCCCAGGACCTCAGATGTAAAGACAAGATTTTTACATTGCATTTTACAGTGAAGGCTAATTTTTGTTATCAATTAATACTGACCATCTCAGTATCTCAGAACATCTCTCACCACTCTTGTAATTATTCCATTAATTTATTATCTATTCTCACTCTTGACATGTGGATCTCCTCTGCAATCAACTATTTTCCCACATAATTTTTCCATAATGGGACGTGTAGGCTAGGCACTAGTAGCAAATTAATTGTTATGCACCTATTAGCTAAAATGAGAGATGAGACTTCAAAATTAAAGTGAATATTTCCCTTCTTCAGTATGGGAGACAGACCTACTATGTAATTTGTTAGGGTGAGAATCACTATGGCAGCTGCAGCATTTCTCAGACTATCCAATACATTCCTTCAATATTCCATAATGATCGACGTTTCTAGACCATATGTGAAAGGCTATCTTCCCGGAAGTAACATTCTGGGCAATCATCTGTCATAGATGGGTATATTTTACTGAAGATGAATGATAATATTGTAAATTCTATTAGACAAAATCTAGCATTATTCATCACTGTTTACATAGAGGCTAGCATTTTGTTCTATTTGGCATCCATTAAATGTGTACCAATCCCCTTTCATGTAGCCAATAACTGCAAAGGTGTTCAAAGTCAGTCATTACAGAGCATATTGCAAATAGAGGAGATTTCTAAGCCACCTTGCGCGAGTGTGCAAAGTTCTTTGAGGGTAGTGGAGAGAAGTGGTTCCCAGGGATTTAATCATTTGTGAATTGTATTGCCCTTGTCAACCCACCTGTGAGAAAGTCATTCTTTTTGCCCTGGTCATCCCCATTTTTTGGACTGATACTTGTTGTTACTGACTTATTATGCTTGGACTCTGCTAACCAGGCTCAGGGCCAGTTCTCTGGTTAAAAGGTATATGGTAATTTGACTTAATTACAGTTGGTACCGACAACCTACATTTAAGTCCCTAGTATATGATGGCCTTATAGGTTTAGATGCCCTGCTGAATAAATGCACTTAACTGCGCATGGCTGTGTAGCCTGCTGTTATTTTAAAAGTCAGCCCTGTCTACAGACGGCTTTTTAATTAAAATTAGATGCAAATTCGACTTTGGAATTAAAGACACTTTGAAAGTCTTACACTACATTATTTTCACATATGTCACCCCTAAGGTCTCTCCCAGGTACCCCAGGGGTAGGTTGCCTTGTAACTATATGCAGGTAGATTATAAAAGATGTTTTATATGCCCTGGTGGGGAAAAAACTGTCAACATCATTTTCCCCATTGTAGTGTATTAGATTCATAGGCTAACGTGGGAATGTTTTATTTTAAATTAATAAAGTCTTACTTTTAACAGGAGTGAGCTAAAAATCTAATTCAGGATATCAAATTAATAGAATAAATCCAACAAATTGCCAATGTTAGATTTATTATAAGCATTTCTAAACTTATGTAAAATCAGCCCTGTAGTAGCCTTGCCTGATTGCCAAGGATTTGACAGGCTGAGGCAAGCTACCTTAATGAGGTGTGAAGTGTCCTGGAATGAGACAAAGGAGCCATGTGGTGGGAGAATAACTGCTGCAACAGATGGCAGACAGGAAGGGTACTGGATGGTCAAACTGGTCTTCAAAGGAGGGAAAGACAGTTGGGACAGAAACCAGACGTCTCCCATTTTCTGCATCCCCGTCCAGATGGGATCCCCAGTAAATTAGTTAAGAGAGGGGTTGGAAAGTGAGTGCTGGCGAAAGGTAGCCACATTAGAAGGTTGGGTTAGCCAGACCTTAACCTCCAGGAGAGATTTTCTCCATTTTGGATTTTTAGAGAACAATGTTTGCTGAGACAGAACTATGCCACACTTTGAAGTAAGTGGTCATTTGTGCGGGTGACGCGCTGTATCCCATAGGTCTGGGGTGCCCACTGCTTGCCCCCTCAGAAACACGGATACATATGGATGAGCTGCCCAGCAACTCAGATCCCTGCCTTGAAAATACAAGAAGAAGAGGGACTGCCCTGCGGACCCTTAGACTGAACAAGAGAGGACTGCACTCTTGAGGACTCTACCTGCTGCACACTTTCATCTGCAGTCCAAAGATGACTTTGCCTGGCTTCTGAAGGATTCAAGAGTGGACTCCCTATAAGCAACAGGTATAAAGGAGATGCCAATAGTCTTCTGCATCGATCCCTGCCAGAAGAAACCAGCTGGACAGTGTTCAGTGGACATTTAAGGATTTGGCTAGGTGCATTGTGGGAATTGTAGCCTAAATTTCCCAAGGAGCAACGCAGAGATTATGGAACCTTGGGTTAGTGTTGTGGACCCCCAAAGACCCATAAGAAACAACTGGAGAAGAAGGACTGCCCTGCTGGACCCTTGAACTGCACAAATGAGCACTGGGTTCACAGGGACTGGACTTTCTACACTCACAAGGCTTCACAACAAAAGGACTTTGCCTGTCTTAAAGGATAAGGAGTGGACTCCCTGATCAGCAACAGGTGAAAAGTGCTTGAAGGACTACCTGCAACATCAACATCAAGGACAACTCCAGGTGACAAGCTTCATCTGGATTTTACTTGGATTGATCAGGTGCATCGTGTGAGTTGTAGTCCCAGAACCAAAAAGAGGCAAACCAGAGCTTCTGTACCCTTGCCTGCTGGTGTGGACCACTTTCCTGCATCAAGAACTACTTCTGGAAGTAAGTTTAAAAGTGTTACATCACAGGTAGCCAGCCCTCTTGACTTTGTCCCTGTCCAGTGCAACCTTTTTTAACACTTTGAGCGCTATTTGCTTCTAAGCACTAGTTTTGCTTTTAATATTTAAAAAATCATGTCTCCTGTTCCCTACATTGGAGTTGTGTTGTTTAGGTGTCATTTTGTTCATAAACATATAAGCTGTTATTAGAAATTAGATTTGTTTGTGTTATGTGTTTTACTTATTTACAGGTATTGGTGTTTTTAAATGCTTTACACACCTTTCTCCTAAATTAAGCCTGTCTGCTTGCAGCCAAGCAGCCAAGGGTTGAGCAAGGATTAATTTATTGAGACCATGACTGGACCTTATGTGTGATTGTGGCCTTATAGCTAGCTATAGGTACTTACCAGCACCTATTAATAACCCACCTTCTGACACCAGCATTGACCAATAATTGCTCAGCCTGCAGTTCAAACAGACACCCAGCCTCTTAAATTGTTAAAAATCTATGATTGTTGTATACATCTTTAATGTCCTGCATTAACCCTCAGCTCATCTAGCATTTTTTGCCTCACTTCATAGTTCAAGGAAGTAGGAAAGATTGCAGGTAAAGATTTCTGATAGAAATAAAATCCACCCATTCATTCTCCTCTCCTCTGACTTCAAAAACAATAATATCAAGAAGATTAAAAGTAGGACCCTGTGGCCTGGTTGCTTTGGCTATGGTGGCATGAGCAAAGGTCCTGGTTTTGTTTCCCCATGACATCCAGCCAGTCCTAGTGGTTGGTCAGCTCACCCCACCACCTGAGCAAGCTTTGCAGCAGGCATGCCAAACAATAACATTCGAAGTCCAGAAGGATCTATTCTCCCTGTTCATATGTGTGCTTCACTTATTCCTGGTACCGGAGCTAGTCCTGATCAACGAGGTCAATATGCAGTTTGAATATTTGAATACTGTCTTGGACAATAGGCAGAGTACTCCCTAAATGTAAAAAGGCATCAGAGGAGCACCAGCATCTGAAATAGTGATACTTGTCCCCGAAATGATTCTTGGAGTTCTGTCCAGGAGATTGAACGATTTCTGCCAGTCAAGACCCACTCATAAAAATCTACTTCCTCCTATTGTCTCTGATATGAGAATCATCATTTCTAAATATTTCAGAACATATGATTGCCATTGTAAGCCAACTTCCTGTAAATAATTTTCGTCTTGATGAAGTAATCCTAGAGAGGGAGCAATCAGTACTGAGGCCCAACACGCTGCCATACTTGTCACGTATTTTAAGCATATGCGGAACAGTCAACTAAGGAACTCTGAAGTTTACAAGATTGTCACCTGGTTATAATGATACCATATGCATCATCTCTCCTGTGCTAATATCTCATTAGTAATCTAATTTTTTTTGACCAGTGGTTCTATAGCTAAAGTGAAGAGAAACAGTAACAGTAGGTTACAATGTCTTGTGCCTCTGCCACTTTCCAACTTTAAGAGATCTCCCCATCTGCCATAAGCCTCACAGTCAAGTGGGAATATAGTAGCTTGATCCAGCTCATAATGTGTAGCAAAAGTTGACTTAATCTAATCTGTTGAAAGCCTTCTTATTTTATTTTAAGTATTTGTATTTTATTGAAAACAAACAAAAAGACAGACATCACAATCAACTTATCACATCGTGGAATACATCATCAGGCATTCATTATGGGCCAGTACAGGTTGCACAATGAATATGCATCTATAACTTTTCGTGTATCCAACAAAATCTTGCAAAAGTGAATCTGGATAATTTGTGTGGAGATGTGGTTGCATAGTCCATTGCAGGCAAACTTGAACAAGAACTGGGTCATTAATGTAGTTATGGGGCTCTGGAGTATAACACATTTGGTTCGGCTATAGAGGAGTTGCGGTGTCAGAGTATGCCCACTGAGTGGGACATAATCAGTAATGAACAGTAGGCATCACCATCACTGGGTGGAGGGGAAAGCTAATGTGGTGCAACAGGAGAAAAGGCAGGTCCCAGAGTCACTGCTGGGTGATGTGGTAAACAGGGAGGAAAGCACTTTCAGGTCGGAGGGGTTGCATTCGGCCGCAACCCAGCCAGACACTGTTGGAGAACTGGAAAGGTAGAGTGTGCCCTGGTCAGTTTTCAATAATGTAAGGCAGCATGGTATCATCTTGTGTGTGTTGCTGAAAATAAATGAGGATTGTGGCACAGTGATTTGAGATGAGGCATTTTCAGAGGCCTCAGAAATCCTCACCATAGAGTGCCTCCTTCTCAGACGTCCCCCACTTGTGCAAGGCCCCTCTTCAGGCCTCCTCCGGTGGGGGGGGGGAGTGGATGCCAATTGCCAGTGCAATATGAGTGTGCATATGGCCAGCAGAAGTGACAGGACCGCAAAGCAGGTGTGAACCCTGTGGCTCTTCTTATGCCTAAAGAGACCCCGGGCACTGGCCTTTCATGTTTGTATGTCTTGCAGGGCTGTTACCTCTCAGAGTGTGTCATGTATGTTGGATTAGTAATGCTGCAGCAAGAGGCAGGACCACAGCAAATGGCAGAAGTCTGCCCCTAAGAGGGGGCAGCAGGGGCGGGTAATAGGTGCTGGGATGTAATAATGATTCAATTGTGCCCGGGTGGGATATGCTCTATGTCACATATAAAATTGGATATTCTAGAAAAAGGTGTACTGTGAAACCTGTTTTGAATGGGATAACTCTATCTCCCATTCCTTATCTTTAAGTGGTCTCTCTACATCTACCTTAAACAGCTCTGCTCTTCCATGCATCAGATAACTATAGCTCTGAAACACTAAACTCTCGTCAGAGTATTAGGTACCATTAGGCAATTCTCCATTAACAATCTTTTGTAACCAAAGGGGAAAACAGAGCAATCTATTTCTATCTATAATTTTCAGCGTTAAACTCCTACCCTCCAACACAAACCCATAAACAAAAAATAATCAATACCAGAAGAGCATATATTGAATACATGGCACTGAGATTTTGAACCCTGAGGGACTTACTTCAACTTGAGTGGGCAGGCAGAACACCCGAGCTGCATCTAGCATGATGATACAAAGAAGGACCAGGGGTACAGGGGTGTCCCTCACCCTTGCTGGGATCCCTTGAGCACACGTAAAACCATAATCATATCCTTGGAGCTCAAGGATCTGAGTCCATATAGAGGGAAATATTTACTAACATTCCACACATTATAGCACAGCAAGGGAAGTTGCTGCACTGCATTGTATGAACGGGAAAGCTGAACTGCACCATATTTATAAGCTTTCTCCTAGCGCACTTGTGACTGCTTAGCACAGGCACCCATGGCCATGGCACAAAGATGGCAGCGTTACGGACAGGATTGTTTTTGTACAGTGTTAGAAATTGGGCCTCAAGCTGGCAGAGGTATGCACCCAGTTCAAGTAGGGACCACAATCCTAATCAGTTGCAACACAACACAAATTATCCTGTGCTCACCCCCTGGTAGCTTGGCGCAGAGCAGGCAAGCTTACCTTAGAAGACAATGTGTAAAGTATTTGTACAATAACACATACAGTAACACAGTGAAAACACCACAAAAATACACCACACAGGTTTAGAAAAATAGATAATATTTATGTGAATAAAGTAAGATTAAAACAACATAAATCCAATATGGATAAGTCGAGATATCACTAATTAAAGGTGTAAGAGAGTCTCAATCGTTAAGAATCAGTGGCTGTATCCTTCTAAGACAGTACATGGGATGCATCAAAAATAATGACAGACGGGGACCTCAGAGGAGGAGATGTGTTGAAAAATAAGGTGCTGCGTCTGATTTTCCGGTGCGGCACAGACGATGCGTTGTTTCAAATGTGATGTATCAATTTCCAGGAGTGCAGCCTTGGTTCCTCACTGTGATGTGCGGATATTTTAGCACCCAGGGACAATGCGTTGAAAATCCTTGACGTGCTGGTAGAAGAAGCAGGTGATGAGTCAATCTGGCAGGCGATGTGACAAATTTTCAGCCACAAGGCAGTTGTGAAGCCGGCGCTGTGTAGTTCTGGTCGGTGGTGCAGCGATTTTCTAGCCGCAATGCAGCGCTGCGTCGATTTCTGCAGGCACTGCATCAATTTTCTGATGCATGAAGATTTCCTGAAGGGGTGAAATCTTTCTTGGCTTGGAGAGAACTTTTGGTGAAGGCAGAGTTCTTCCAGCAAAGTCAGAGACGAGCAGGCAGCAGGGCAACAAGCAGGGCAGCAGTCCTTCTCAGCAAAGCAGTCAAGATGAGTCCTTTGGGCAGCCAGGCAGTTCCTATGACAGAATTCAGGTGTAGATCTAGAAGTGTCTGATTTGGTGGGGCCAGAGAGTTAATCTGAAGTGCACAAGTTCTCCTTCCAGCCTAGTCCTGTCTGCCAGGATCCCTGTGGGGAGTTACCAGTCCTTTGTGTGAGGGCAGGCTACTGGCCTTTGAAGTGTAAGAGAGAGCCCCGCTACCCTTCCTGCCCATGGAGACCCATTCCGTATGCAGATGAATGCAGATGTGACTGAGTGTCCTGTCTATGTGGAATTCACAAGGGAGCTCTCAACCAGTACATACTAGATGTGGATTGGAGACAGGGCTGTAAGGTACAGATGACAGTAAGTGCAGAGAAATGCCCACTTTACCATATTTGCCTATATTTCTGAAACATTAAATTCAACTTCACCAGTTTCTATTACTATTCTGCAATACTAAACATGACAGGGCTACTCCTTCCAGTTCAGGATCTACCACTTGAAAGTATATGAGGGCAGTTATAATGCTAGTCTATGAGAGGAGCAGACCTCACTGTAGTAGAAAATGAATTGGTGAGGTTTTCACTACCAAGACATGTAAAACATATAAGTACATGTCCTGCCTTTTACTTATATAGCACCCTGCCCTATGGGTTACATAGGGCCTACTTTAGGGGGACTTCTATGTGGAAAACGGGGATTTTAAGGCTTGGCAAATAGTTTTAAATGCCAAGTCAAAGTGGCAGTGAAACTGCACACACAGGCCTTGCAATGGCAGACCCGAGACATGGTTAAGGGGCTACTTATGTGGTGGCACAATCAGTGCTGCAGGTCCACTCGTAGAATTCTGTTTACAGGCCATGGGCACAGGTAGTGCAGTTTACTAGGACTTATAGGTAAATTAAAAATGCCAGTTGGGTAGGAACCAATGTTACCAGGTTTAGGGGAGAGAGCACATGCACTTTAGCACTGGTCAGCAGTGGTAAAGTGCGCAGAGTCCTAAAAACAAGCAAAACAGGGTCAGAAAAATGGAGGGAGATAGTTGGAGGATGACCACCCTAAGGTTGTGAGGTCTAATATGCAAGAACGATAAACTCCTTAGAGACATACTCCGCTTTCTGTCTGTGATGCGGAATGTAGCACACATGGAATGAGGGCTTCAGAATGCAGCACACATGGAATGAGGAACTAATGAGGAAAATTTGTATATTTCTCCTGACTATGCCTCTCTTCGATAGGAGCACCATGTCTGTGCAAACCCAGGTTTACTTACTTTAGTACATCTGGGTTTGAGTCACAATCGCAGACATTTAGCCTGGCAGTGCTTCCCTGTTGGCAGGGGTGGGACTATGTCCCCCTGAATTATTACCAGAAGTGGTGAAAAGGAGGGGCTGCCCGCAATGCCACTTCAGCACTTAAGAGTGTCTTGCTTTCCCCGCGGAGCGGGATGTGGAAATTGACGCTGTCAGTGCTTCCCTGTTGGCTGGGGTGGGACTACGTCCCTCAGTATTATCTGCAGCAATGGTGAGGAAGGTCTACCAAAAACGCCACTTCATCGCTTAAAAGTGCCTTGCTTTCCCTGTAGCATGGGACACACATGAGAAGAGCCCAAATGTCTGCCCAGGCGAAAACCAGGCAAAGAGTGGACATGTCTGCACCTGTCAGAGCCCAGAGGAGACTGGGCCCGGCCACCCGTTTTGGCCTGGGGATTTGATTACCAGCAATAAGGTGCAACACTTTTTTACTTCATGATCCAAATTTGGGGAGGAAAAAGCCCCCAGGGATAAAAAATAAAACTATTATTGCAAAAGGGTCTAGATTAACAGCTACGATTACTAACTATTTGAACTCCATTATGGGCGTGCTTACTTAAAAAATGGAGTCTGTTGAAGAACAAATTGGTGCATCCCACCGTCAAACTCATACCTGCCATAGGAACCGAGAGTCATAATTGTTAATTCTGGCAGACATAAACATCTAGCTGTCTGCAACCCTGATACAGCCACTAAGACATCTAACCTAACTGGGAGCTCAAATCTGAAGAGATTACATTGTCCATGCCAAGCTCAAAAGATACCCATTATATTGTAATTGCAATTCAAGAGTGAAATAACTTGATGAACCTATTTACCCTACCCTCAAATAATGAAAAGAGGAAAGGGCTTGTGAAGAGCCCCACCTCGAAACCATGTGCTCAATTTGTTCAGAGGTGTTGAAGGTTATTCAGAAACAAGTAACATAATTATGCTGTGACTTTTTATTGAAGGTTGAACAAATGCTGGATAATTTCAGTAAAAATATTGATTCTAAAATACCAGGCATGGCTGAAGACACATTGGTCGGGGGAAGTGCTTTGACTTTGATCAATGAAGAGGTAACTAGGTGTATAGATCATAGGGAAATGATTTCACCTTTAGTATGACTTACCACCCAAGATTTAAATCAAGAAAATTTGCCTTTGCCTTTAGGTGTAGAAAAACATATCCCTACACCCTCAGCAGGTCAGAGTAAACAACAACCTGGTGCTAACATAGGAGAACAAATCACAGCTTATTGCACTGATAGAATACATTTACCACTGCACTGCACCCCTTATGTCATTGTTTTAGAAGATGTGCGAGCAATTACCCTGGCATCTAAGAAGGATGATTCTTCCCTAAAGTATTTCTATTTCAAATTGTTTTGAACTACCCAGAGCCTAAACCCTAATAGCTGACAAACCTTGTTCTGATAATGCCGCTCCACTATACAATGTAATTATCCCGGATCCACTGTGTAAAACTGCTGTTCCAAATGTGCACCCTATTAGTAATGGAGACCCTTTGCCGTGCACCTTAGGACCAGAGAAGAGCCGAGCCCTTCTTTCTTGGAATATTGCTGGTGGTCGCACAAAAACAAATAATAATGAATTATTAACCCTGATGAGCAAGTCTGATATTATTTGTTGCTAAGAAACCTGGAGGAGAGACGATGTCCATATTGATAGGCTCCATATTTTCTTTCTCCAAAACCCCCTCACCAGAAGGCAGGGCAAAAAAGGGGTTGGCCACATTCATTTCTGTCAAAGCTGATTTGATCCAAGTGAGCAAAGTGTGACCTTCATTCTTTTTGGTCATGCTCCTTTCATTCTAAACTCCCTTTGATATTTTACTTCTAAATTCTTATTATGATAACTTTAATCACACTTCAGTGGAGCCGATAGACCAGTTTGATGAGTTTTTAAAAAACTTTCAGAACACAAAATCCCACACTACATTTTTGATTTGGGCTGGAGATTTCAGTATCCCTATGTGTGACAGCAGCAAAGTATTTGTGGTTTATTTGATCAAAGTAACAATGACATGTCTCACTTCTGCCATTTCAGGAATAGTGAATCTCTAAACAAATTTGTAATGAAACATGATTTCATTTTTGTAAATGAGATGGTCATTTCACAAATTCCTACATTTAATAGAAGTCACAGAGGGAGTCCAATTGATTTTATAATGGTTGTATCAGATCTTTGTGTGATTTAAGGGGGTTTGAGATTATTAGCAACTGCAGTATTGATCACAACACACTAATGGCTTCTTGGAATATAATTGTGAATGAGGCTGGCTCACATGAAAAGCTGCCTAACTGTGAACATTCCAAATCAAAAGGCATAAGACTAAAGTGAAATAAGGTAGTTCCTGATATTTTTACAGCTAAACTCATTAATGACAATAAGGAGGCCTTTTCTAGTTGTGTGTCGACTGATTCTGATCCATGTGTTATCTAAGAAAGTTTTAAGGGCCTTAGTCTGCCAATCTCAGATATGTTATTATCTTTGTCAGCCTCCACCAAAGTCAAACCCTTTAGCTGGTTTGATACCTCACGTTCAATAGCCCACCATCAGCTAAAACCAGCTCTACATATGAACACTAGAAGCCTACAGAAAATAAGGCAAGCATGTTGTATATACAAACAGACCTTGGAAGCACGTAAGAAAGAGATCAGATGTAAACCCTGGGAAGACCTGATAGCAGGTAGGGCTAGGGAACATATTAAATTTTGTGAAGTTGTAAATCACCCATTTTTTAAGGATTCGGGTATTCCCAAGGTGGAGTCTTTAATACCAGCTGAGACGTGGGTAAACATTATACTGATAACTTTTATGTAGAGAACTTAGAGCCTGGATCTAAATTACTAATGGATGAACTGCTTTTATTTGAAACTGAACTGCAAGAGTTTAAGAATACAGTCAGTCTAAACGAAGTGGATGCAGCCATCTCTAGGATCATTGCAGGGAAGGCACCAGGTATTGATGATGTTCCTGTTAACATTTTTAAAGCTAATATGTCACTGTGGGACCCTCTTCCCACCAATGTAATAAGAGTTGCCATAGTAGGCCCTCTTCCTAGGGACTTGGAGCAAAGCAATCATTGTCCGGATTTTTAAGAAAGGGGACAGTGGACAGCCCAGCTGTTATTGTCCAATTTCATTGATAGATCCTAGTGCAAATATTTTAGGGAGAGTTATTTGTCCTGTCTTGAAGCCTGGGTAGATGAAAATAACATTCTTTCAGAAGTTCAGTTTGGCTTCTGGATAGCAAAAGAGGTCTTGTGCAGCCAGCCACTATGTCTAGTATTATAGGGTACTCTGCTATCAGTACCACCCTGTTAACGCAGAATTTTTAATCGGTTTATTAATGAATATTCATGTATCTTGAGTGCTGGATTTGCATAGAAAATGTAATAACTTAGAGAAAAATAATGCACACATTTGAAGGTGCACCCACCACGTGGCCACCAATAATCACGAAGTGTATTTATTAATGGCTTATTAATATGAAATGACAAGCTTATGTTTGATTAATGTAAAAATATGTCATATTAAGGGTTATGCATTCTGTATTAGCTTTATTTATTATAGGCCTTAACTTAGCGAGGTCTTGGCCTAGTTGCATGGCCTCATGTCAAGCTACATTTCTTAGGCGTTTAATAAAATGTCTGCTTAGAGAGTTAAATTGTGATTTTCCACTGTACTGTCCATGTGCTCGTAGCTAAAAGTCTTTCTCACGAGAACTGCTTGCTAGAAGATGCTGTACTTGCTAATGCAACAATGTTTAATGTAGTATGTGTGAGACTGACTTTCCCAGGAGAAAATCATGGAGACTCTGACTGGTGTATAAGCTGCAACAATATTGGTACCTGACGAGCCGAATGACGGGAGCGGGACAAGAGGCGCCAATTGTCGACATGTGAACCATGTACTAGTACAAATGTAGAGCTGAAGTTTTCGTTTTATGGGATAAAGTGTGAACATGCGATTCTTTGACCAATGAGGACATGGGAAGTAGCTTTAGGAAATCTAACTTAGCCGGACTCACCGAGAGGAGATATGCCATTCTCCCCTTTCTTTCTAAGCGTTAGCTATTCTTTTCTGTACTGCATTAAGAGACTTTGCTTTTTCGGGACGTTGATGCTGAATCCTGATGTCTTGCTGACTGAACTGATGTCCTAATGACAAGGACTGTCACAGCTTGCTGAATCATATTGAGGACAGTTATAATATGACGTTACTGATTGTTATGTCTGTTTGCTTTTGTTTATAGGTACCAACCGCTATGTTGATAGAGCCATAGTTAGATGTTTTTCCAAATTTGTGTGACTAAATTGTTTTGCATTAAGTCCAAACATTCTATTCTAATCTGATGTTAGTTAGGGTCCTCACTGATGAAGTTTGCTATGTGTAATAACATTGGATGTCTTTTCTTTGCTATGTTATTTCATTTGTGCAGCTATTCGTTTTATTAATTTGCACTGTAACTTTAGAATGTGTAGTGGCTCAAGCTTTGATTAGATTCCGATTCTTTCGCCGCTATGGACAGCCAATATTGTTTCTGTATGTTTACCAATTGATTTTGAGATTGACTTAAGTTACAATAGCATTGTTAATACAGGGAAATAAATATTCTAACTTTTACATAAAGGTGTGGTGATTCATGACTGCAAGGTCATGGTGTGTGACAATTTCTGACTCCTATTGATTACTAATGTTATTGATTGTTATTGATTATTGATCTGCATGTACGGGATATATGGTGGGAAAACCTTGAAGCGAGTCAAAAGGTTAATCGACCTATTCGCATCTCCCTTGTAAGTTTTACTTATTAAGGTCTGACGCGCTAACAACCCCAGGGATGGAACCTTACCTGATGATTATGAAGAATCCTTTGGACTGTTTTTATTAACTCACTTAAGACTGTGCACAGTGCAATTTATCGTTGCTTTTCCTCTTCAGGGCACTTTCTTTAGCATTACCATGTTGCCCGTGTGATAATATTTCTAGTCAAAGCTCATGTTAGGTTATGCTCTTTTGCACACTATACTTAGGGGCATATTTATACTCCGTTTGCGCCGAATGTGCGCCAACATTTTTGACGCACTTTCAGCGCAAACGTTGCCCCATATTTAAACCCTAACGCCCGAGCCGGCGCACAGGGAAAATAGCGCTATGTGCGCCAGTTTTTGGAAGCGGCACCCCGCCCTGCGTTAATGACATGCAGGGTAGGCGTTCCCGTCCAAAAACCGACGCACACAGCGTTGCATCGTATTTATGCTTCAGGGCAAAAATCACTCCCGTGCGGCAGGTGGCGCGAAAAAAATGGCGCAAAGCACGAATATCGTGAAATTTTAACGCCTGGGTCAGGGCAGGCGTTAAAATGGGGCAAACACACCTGTACTTAATCAGAACACACAGAACAAACAACAGAGCAGCAGAGCAGCAGAGCAGCAACAGGGAGACATGGAGGTGCTTTTTCTTCAGCGTGCACGTAGACGCAGAGCCCTGCAGCAACAACAGCAGCTACAACAACAACAGCAGGGACCCCAAAGACAGCGCAGAAGGCAGGAGAGGATATTCCGCCCAAGAACAACCCTGCATGGCCTCAGGGAACGGGACATCATCCAGAGGTACCGGTTGAACTGGCAGGCCATTCAGCAGCTGCTGACAAATATTGAACAGCAATTGGCCCCCACTTTAGTGACTCCACGCACTATCCCAACAGAAACAAAGCTGCTTGCTGTACTTCACCTGCTGGCAAGTGGCTCCTTTCAGACAACTGGTGCCCTGGTTGGTGGAATATCACAACCCTCATTCTCCGCCTTTTTACCCAAAGTACTGGATGCCATCATTCGCCTGACACCCCGCCACATCTGCTTCCCTAACACAGTGCAGAAGCAGCAGGAAACTAAACAGGGGTTCTACGCCATCAGTGGCTTTCCGCACGTCCTTGGTGCAATTGACTGCACACACGTACGCCTTGTGCCACCTGCTGCGAGTGAACACCTCTACCGCAACAGGAAGCACACACATTCAATCAACGTGCAGGCCTTAGTCGATCACCAAGGACTGATCACCAGCATTGTGGCTAAATATCCTGGGAGTGTACATGACGCATTCATCTTCCGTCACTGCACCATCAACCAACACTTCCAGGATGGACGGTATGGCAATGGACTACTTGTTGGTAAGGACAAAAAACAAACTCATATACACACTGCACAGAAACCCTCTAGGATAAACAACACATACACCACAATAGCAACACCTAGACAGGAACACACTGAGGTACTCACATCACTAGCCATGTTTCACAAGTCACCATTGAACCTCTCACACATTGGAATTTACTCTACAGCTTAGTGTGAAGACATTAATGACTGTGGTTGCCTAAATGTCACCTTGCAAATTTGAAGGCTCACAATAACCTGTACACTAATACAATGCATAAGTTTAAAGGGATGGGATGGCCTGGGTATGTTCATATGAACGTTTCTAATACACTTTCATGTTTCAACTCTGCATGGAACTATCATCACACCCCCAGTGAGGACACACGGACACCTGTATCACAAGTCACAATGCAAGGGAGGGCACACTGTACTGGAGAAACCAATACATCCTGCTGACAAACAATTAGCCAACAAACACTTGCTCAGCCAAGGAAAAAAAACAATGCCAAAGTTTTCACCAACAACCATAGGTTGTCACATTAGTACACAAAATAGTCACAGACAACACAACACAACTACTGCCATCAAAGATACGTACAACAGTGCCTCCTACATCTAATTGATACCATTCTGTGTTTCTCTTTCAGCTGATCAGGGGTATGGCATCCATCCTTGGATAATGACACCATATGGGAACCCAAATACTGCTGCTGAGCGGGCATACAATGACGCCCACAAGAGGACACGCAGCATTGTGGAGCGGACCTTTGGGATCCTAAAGTCAAGGTTCCGCTGCCTTGACATCACTGGCGGTAGCCTACTCTATTCCCCAGAGATGGTCTGTAAGATCATACTCACTTGTGCCATATTACACAATATTTGTGTAAAAAGGAACATTCCCCTCCTTGAACCGGACCCAGACATGCCTGAGGATGACGAAGAGGAGGATGCTGGCCTGCAACAGGAGGGGGAACAACCTAACACGGCAGCAGGAGTGCGTAGGCGCCAACAGCTTGTCAACAATTTTTTTTCATAATTTATTATAATCACTTGTATTCCACACTTGTAAATAAACACAGATAAGAGACACCACATCATGCTTTGGCCTATTCATTTCTGACCACCTTTATTTTGAAATTGCTGAAGATGAATGTCGTCTCATTGAGCAAGAATGCTATAACATTCATCACACCAAAAAAAAACATCACAAATGTATGCACAGAGCGTAGGATGTGACATGATACATTACCATACACAGAGCCCAACAGGAGTACAAATGTGGCAATTACACATGCCGGATCCAAACAACTGAAACAGTCTCTCATCCAGCCCAAAATTGGAGATCATTTGAAAGTCACATCACACGTGTTCAGAGACAGGGTGGGACCATCCATGTGTACGTGACCATGTCATCAATGGCTTCTCTCAAGTGTGTGATATGAGCAATACACAATTGGTACAACATCAGCTGCCACTAACTCAGGAGGAGACCTTGAAGTCACAGTGACAACATACACCCAGACAGGTGATAGTGGATCCACATTCCCACACACATGTACACATATGTCATACAATCAACCTAATATTTGAAAGTAGACCATCACAGTTGTGTCCCAGTTTGAACCTAGCAGGAAGATTGTAACATGCCACTAAACCAGTTTATGCAGAAAGGGACACAGACAACAACAAAATTATTCTCATTATCACATCGGGAACGCTGAGAGTCTTGCAAACATAGTCTTTTGAAAATGGTATGCAAGTTTGCTCCAATTCATCATTACTGCAAACGTCAAATGGGCTAATGAGATGAATGAATGGTCAACAGTCATTCATACCATATGGCCTTACATTAGCCTGCTGCTGCAGGTTTGCCATGATATAATAAATATACTCCATGGATACAGTAGCTATTCTGGATGGTCAAATCCTAGGGTGCTGGGGGCCTAAGTCCACCTCTACCGCCCCCAAAACATACAAGAATCATGTACTTGTGAACTAAACACATGCATAAGGCACATGTGTGGCCTACATGTCATAAGTCCAACACAAATCTGAAACACAAAATCATAATGGGACATGGTTAGCCCCATAAAAACTGTAAGTGACTCTTCCACTCCCTGTTAGGACTACAGATAAAAGCATCACCATCCTAATTGTGGACACATTTTGGAGAAGGAATACATCATGGTATCCCATCCATCATTTCAAAATAGCCATCAGCAATTAACCCAAATATGTTGACAAATATGGTCAATACATTAGTTAACGTATCCGAAACATTACAGTGTGAATGCCTTCTATACATAAAACAACGGACATGTGTCATATCCAAACACAAATGTGTATCACATCGCACCGTTTGACCATGACAAATCACCTTTCCAAAGGTAAAAACATGAAGACATAAGGAAAAATTTGCTCCATATTCTACGCATACAGCATGGGCATCATAATTTGTTCATGTACATGAGTGCACACAATGCAGAGTCAAATACGAATGTATCCAAAAGTGTCTTAATATTTCGCCTTCAAAGTATAATTTACATCATCAATTTTTTGGACTCTGCATCATGTGCACTACTGTATGTGGAAAAAAAATGACGCCCATGATGTATGCGTGGTAAAATTGACGCTACATGGACAATATGTTGGTCATCTCATGTACATTAAAAAATATTAATATTCATATCATATTTTTTGACTCCGCATCATGTGCACTACTGTACGTGGAAAAAAAATGACGCCCATGATGTATGCGTGGTAAAATTGACGCTACATGGACAATATGTTGGTCATCTCATGTACATTAAAAAATATTAATATTCATATCATATTTTTTGACTCCGCATCATGTGCACTACTGTACGTGGAAAAAAAATGACGCCCATGATGTATGCATGGTAAAATTGACGCTACATGGACAATATGTTGGTCATCTCATGTACATTAAAAAATATTAATATTCATATCATATTTTTTGACTCTGCATCATGTGCACTACTGTACGTGGAAAAAAAATGACGCCCATGATGTATGCGTGGTAAAATTGACGCTACATGGACAATATGTTGGTCATCTCATGTACAATAAAAAATATTCATATTCATATCATATTTTTTGACTCGGCATCATGTGCAATGTAATGCATCAAAAAAAAATGACGCACAATTGTGTATGCGTGAAAATATGACGCATAACGGGAAAATAAAAACGGCGGCCATTTTATGCAGGAAGTGATGTAATAGGATATCCTATTTACCAAATCTGTACTGGGAGTTAACTTTCACTTTGCAGTCTCAGATTTATCTAGACTGTGTGGTTGTGTGAAAGGTGTTGTCCTGTGTTTTACTGCTTTTGTGTCCTGTGTCCCTTGTATTTTGTCTTTTTGTCAATCTATTCTTGTTGTATAACATTGTCTCTGTCTGTTTAGTCTTGTTTTGTCTATTCCTGTGATAGTTTGTATTGTCTGTGGGAGTCTGTTGTGGGTAGCATAGTTTGGGGGGTTAGTTGGGCTATTTTTCTACTTTTTCTTTTTCTTTCACACCTCTACCTTTCCCCATTTCCCACTTTTACTTTCATATTTCATTTGTCCATTTTTAGAGCTCTAAATATGTCAGGTAGGCCTCGCCTGTCCAGGATGGGTGAAGATGAATTGGGGGGATTCATATGGCTAGTTAGCCATTTCCTCCCACTGATGCTGGAGGCTGGGGGCCGTGTGATACAGGGGTATCACACGGAGGCTAGGAAAATCCGGTGGGAGAAGGTGCGCCATCACCTGATCCGGGTATACGGGAGCATGCGAAATGTCCATCAACTCAAGCACCGCTGGGCAGATCTGATCACCAGGGAACAGGACCTGCTGGACCACCTGGGACTCCGGATTGGTGGCCATGTTTGTGAGTACAAATCAATTACATGGGAAAATTAGAAATCTGTGTGGGAACATGTGATGATTGTTACCCAATCTGCTAAATAAGTAGCAGACTGTGTGTAATGCTAGGTAAACCTAGGCCCATGGTTATACACATATCCCCATTTTTGCAAAACATTTTCACGCAAGAACAGCAGAAAATTGCAACTTCTATCTGTATTTTGCTAAGTAGCCCCCTCTCTGAGTAACAAAATGATGCAAATGATGCGCTACAAAGGTATACATATGTGCCCTAATGTGTATTTGTTGCAGAATGTGTATGAAGACCGATGGCTCATTTTTGCAACACCTACCAGATGCCTGTAGCTGTATGTAATGTAGTGTTGCATTTGTGTCCGAAAAGCAACACGTGAACGGCTCTATTTGTACTCTACTGGTCATAATGGCCAGTGAGTAAGTCATGTTGAAACAACATACCTACATATGTAGACGCCATAGCTAGACAGAAAATTAGATACCCATGATGATACTATACATGTGTGTTGGCTTCACGTCACATGAAGTTAGTTATGTTGTCCACACATATGTCACATGTGTGTGTGGTTGCTGTGTGTTGAACATGTCCACCTAGCCTGTTTGATTGTGAGGGGTCATGCAGTCCTCATGGAACCAGTTTTGGAATGTCTCTCTGGGATGCACATGCTGAGATGTATGGATAACATTATTGGTGGGGCATACTAATGGAGGATTAACTTGGCCGACACATGACTGTCCTGGCCACTGCATGTGTGTAGTAGGGTGTGTCACTGTAGCAGGAGACTCATCCAATGATAATGTTGAATACAAAGTCATCCATGCAGTATGAGTATGTCTGAAAGTCTATCATTACCATGTCATATTCACACAGTGTCATTGTAACTGAAATTATTTGTCAGTTCACCCAGTCTGAGTATATTCTTCCTTTCATGCTTTACAGGTGGACCAGCCCTGTACACCGTGGGAGAGGTGGCACATTTTGACGACCCCGATACCTACAGTGAGTGTCGCCTGAGTGCCATTTTCATTGTTTGGTAAAGAAGCATGATGGATTACTGTGTGTTCAAGAGAATTCATGATTTGATGCGCTCGCCGTTCATTGGCATTGTTGTTTTAGTGTGATATCAAATAGGACTTCTGTTTCTGTAAAGCAATACCTAGCCATCTCTCAGTTTGAGGGGCTGTAGGTCATTCCAGTTGTGCGGCAATGGGGAATGGTATGACTCATTTGGAATACACTGGTCAATGTTAGACTTGGTCAGGGACTTGCCATGAACTGAGTCTGCATATCAGACTGACAGTCTCCCAGATAGCTTAGGCACATGGCTTTGATGACAAGTGCTTCTTCCTAGTTGAGGATGGACTGTGTACACTGTAGGTCGGATCTTCCGGGGGCATGTACTTCCACAAGGTGAACTAGAAGTGTGTGTAACTTGAGTGCAATGGCCTAGGTGTTCTGTGGAATCATCAGAATGGGTGTTCTACCTCCTCTGTGTGTGTTGTAAAACATGCCTCACTGATAGTATCTCATGTTGGCCTAAGTCATATCATTTTGACATGTGTGGACCTGGGATGTGACAATGTTTGGCTGACTACAACGTGTTGCTAGCCCTTCATAGGTGTTGTGTGTGAAGGCACATACTTGTGGAACTTTCTAAACACTCCTGGGTGTGCATTGAACATGGGATTGTTGGTTGTTCTTCCCACACCACCCACAAAGACTGGGATGTTACTGTGAAACAGGGTACCTAGGACTGTAGCAACCAGTATGTTACACGTACTTGACACCTTTTGTGACTTGAGTGAGTACCTAGGGCCAGATGTAGCAAAATGTCTACACGTTGCAAATGGCATAAATTTCTGTTTGTGAGTTGCAAACGTCTGTTTCCGATTCCAAATTGTTATTGGTGGTCATGAACATATTAGCAAAATGCTTTTCAAATTTGCAAAATATTAAGGGGTTTACCAGACCTACTTGCAACTCACAGTGGTAGGCAATCCCATTTGCAACCGAGTACGTGGTTGCAAAGTGAGTCGCTGTTATCATCCACTTGAAGTGGATGGTAACCCACTTGCTAACTGGAAGGGGTCCCCATTGTAACCCTTCACCTTTGTGAGTGGACAAAAATAATCCTGCACAAAACAGTCAGTGGTCTAAGGGACCACTAATTACCGTGAAATGATCCAAGATTGAATTTGTTGTGATTTTTAACTAATTGCAGCTCATTTTCCTTTCAGGTAAACGGCCTACACTTGGGGAAAAATAACCTGCTTTATTTAAAAGCAGTCACGTCCATGGAGGTCTGCTGTTCCCAGCAGGCCTCCATCCCCGTGAGTGCCCATAGTCGCTAAGGTGGCGCAACTTGGAACGCACATCATTGATGTTCATGAGGTGGGTCTTAGGGACCCCATAGCGACTCGCAGACGGTGTCAGAGACACCGTTCTGCATTGCAAATTGCTAGTTGCATTTTCCAAATTCCTACATCTGGCCCCTAGTGTGGACATATGATTCTGGGCCAGGGGTTCAATCTTAACACACAACTAATTCCAAATGCCATTGAGTGAGGAGTGTGATTGTTATCACATAGAATGACATATGTAGTGAAGTCAGTATGCGGAAGAGGTGGTGCCATAATGTCAAATGCCTTAGGTATGATTTGGATGAGTAGTTTAGGTTGATGTCATACATCATGTAGAGACATGGATATGCTAGGTGTGATATGCCCTTATGTATGCATGCTTCACATGTACTTCCTCTGAGCCTTTCCGTGAACTATGTTGTAACAATTGCTGCAACCAATACATTTCTAGTAATGGACAGATGACCCATTGTGGTATTCCACCCACTGCAAATCCAAAGCTAAATATTTGCCTTTTCTCTTCACAGCTGCAAACCTGAGTGCCGCTGATCGCAACCATTTTGAGCGCTGTGCGATGAGATACAGGCACATCCTGCAGGTGCAGTGTGGGTATCGGAGGATGGCCCGCAAGTACCATTCAGATCGGGCCTCCAGGGCGTGGTGGGCCACACCACAGGCTCCCCCAACGGTGCCACCAACAACCACCGACACTACAACCACCAGGTCTGCCCAAGTGGACCCAGCAACAGACTAAGCATCTTCCTCCAGACCTGGACCCAGCCGTGTGGTGGGAGCAGGACTGTCCCGTGGCCACACAACTCTTGCCACAACATCCACCTCCACCGGCACGCAAACCAGCACTGACCCTCCTATCGACCCAGCGGCCTTCCAGGCATTGTCCCGAAAATTGGACAAGTTGATTAGAAAGGTGGACAACCTGACAGAGGACATGAATGAGGTCAAAAAGAAGGTGCGCTCCATCAGGCGCACACTACGGAGGGCAAATCTGTAGTACGTTTGCCCTCCTGAACTTTTACCCCTCCCCTCTCACCTCTTTCCTATTTTATACTGTTAGTTGGGTTTGGGGGGTTAGTTATAGGATAAGTGTAGGTAATTAGCTTAGTTAGTGTTAGGTAAGAGGGTGGGGGGTCCTTATTCTTTCTATCTTCTATTTTTGTGTGGGTGGGTGGGTGGGGGGCAATGTTGGGATTCCTGTTTAAATAAATAAAAAAATAAAAAAATAAAAAAATAAAAAAATAAAAAAATAAAAAAATAAAAAAATATATATATGTTTGTTTAGGATAGTATAGTATGTGTGTAGGATAGTAAGTGTTGTCCTGCATGTGTCTTGTCTCATAATGGTGGGTGGGGGGTTGATGTTTAGATCGTTTCGTTACATGTGTAGAGTAAGTTTAGCTTAGGTTAGTTAGGGACAGTTGTGGGTTAGTAGTAGTCAGGTTAGATTAGTGTAGGTTTACCTTTCCCTTAGTTGCTTCTTTTATTACTTCTTTGAAATAAAAATGTAGTTAACCCTTTACATGATGCGTTAGGTGCTACATTATCATGGCCTTGACATCAGTGTAGCAGAATGTTTTAGTATGACATTTGTGTCCTATGCTCGCTATCCCCAGGCTATTGAGGTTTAACATGCCAGCTACCCGTGTGCTAACTTGGTAAGTATCCACCATGTGGGAGACCCACCATTGGTAGTGTGCATTGATCATCAAGGTTTTGGGTTGGCATGTATCCTACTTCACAAAGAGTGCTTCCAGACTTGTTATTGTAGGTAAATAGATAGGTCGGACAGCCATGTGAAGTTCAGGGAGATCTTTGTAGATGAGGATTTGTTCACACTCTTGTCTTGTTGCTGTCATTGCTGACCTACATCAGGTGTGTACTGATTCAGCATGACTTTCCTTCATGGAAGTATACGCCGTAAGGGTGATTGATGCAGTGTAATTTGTTTATGATTCCTTACATTTTACAGCATTAATTCTAATTTTAGTATTGCATGGTGCCTACATTTCTCAGCCACCATTAGTTGTCTAGAATAGCTATAGATGGTGCATCATTCTGTCCAACACAGCATGATTGTGTGTGCTTAGTCCCTTCATCAGTTATTTTCCTCACTATAGTAAGGTTATGATGCAATCCTGGCCGATGCACAGATGTTTCAGTATACATGAAATCAGGACAGTAGTATAGAGAATCTACATGGTTGCCACACAGCCACTTTGGAGTTATGTACTGCACATTTGAAGTGTGAAATAACACAGAGACACAATAGGTGTGCAAGTGATATTTATGTATAGGTGGTGTAGTGCAAAATGTCCATTCACAATGTTAGCTGAGTCCGTTCTGGTGCATTCTTACATGGTGATCCTACAGACGGGGTGTGGATGATGCTCCTGACATGCTGGGGTGATGTCACAGACAGTGCAAAGGAACAGGAATTGCCAAATAGTAGGAGAGAGACATTCACTGGCAATAGGGACAAGTCATACAGTGGATTGCCGAACAGTCATTGAGTGTAGTTGTAGTGAGACTGGCATGTGTCAAAACGTAGGACCTTGGTCAGAGTAGGCCATGGTGCAGGGACTAGGGCTTCCGGGTACTCTTGCGTGTGAATGCAATCTGTTCCATGTCTTCTTCTTCTGATGTGTGTGTTGCCTGGTGTGTCCTTGATGTTGTTGGTTGTGAAGGGGCAACACACACCTCAGTGTTAGAAGACATGGAGGCAGACATCCCGGGGGCTGCTCCCTGTCGAGTAATGAAGGGCAGTACTGCAGCAAGGAGGGCCTGCTGGTTTTTCAGAATGGCAGCCACATCACGATGGTAGGCATCCAGGTCGGCCCTGAGGGGTTCTAAGTTGCATTTGTGCACACGTTGACTGGCTTGCAGTTGGAGTTCTTGTGTCAACTGGATGACAGCTGTGCAGATTTCCTTCTGTGTTTTTAAAAGTTCCTCCAAGAGCGATGTTCGTGCTTGCATTGCAGCTGCCTGATCTGCAGTTGACAACATGCACGAACGCACCCCCTCAAGGCTGGCTGCCATAGTTTGCATCCCCACCCGCACCTCCTTGGCCAGCTCCCGCTGGACCCCAACAACTGTTCTTTCAAAGCTGGTGCCAGTGTCGTCAGAGTCCTCAGCTGTGTTGGAGCTGGCAGGTCTTACAATTGGGGTGGCCGGTGGTGCTCCTGTGGTGGCTGCTTCTTCTGTGCTCCTCCTTGTGACTGAAGGTGGGGTTTGGAGGCTTTCAAGGACCATTTGAATGGTCTCTTGTGGGAGGTTGATGGTCTCGTCATCCATGTCATCAGGGAACTCATGGACAGGCAGATCGGCAGGAGATCCGTGTTCCTCTGCAATGAAACAGGGTACAATTAGTGTGTCTGTGTTGTGACAATTTTGCACTAAGATACAAGCCTTTGGATGCCTTAACTTTGTACTCTGTGTTTGTCTTGGTATCTGCTGTCCGTCATAGGGCATTGTTGTAGGCCTATGGCCCATCTGTGTGTCACATGCATGATATGGAGCTATCAGACATGTCTACCAGGTCGCCTCTAGGTGTTGCTTTGTAATAATTTAGGAATAGGCTTTTTTTTGTCCTACTCCTCCCTCGGTGTTTAACTATTGTTATGGAGGGACATTTTGTTGGGTGGGCTCTCATTATCCTACATGTGATTCTTGGCTTTCTAAGCAGCAGGATAGCTAATGGTGTGGGGGACTAAGTCTGACCCACTTGTAAATAACTGTCACCCAGATATTTCATTTTGCTCAGACTAACTAGCAGTGCCTTTGGTCTCCCACATCAAAGGAATGTTTAGACATCCGAGCGCATGACATCTTTGGAACTTCTCAGGGAAGTCGTGGTCACTCAGATCCTATACAATTATGTATTTTCCGGTATGTTCCCATACACAAAGGACAAAGACAGTATTTGTTTAATATGAAGTTTCATTGTACAACTGACTTGTAGAAATTTAGGTGTGAGCCCCAATAACCCAAACAATACACACTGTTAGAATTGAAATAGTCCGCAGGAGAGTAATACATTAGTACACAGCTATCATGGTGCCTAACAGTTTCTACTCTCCCTCTGCTTGCTCTATGTATAGCACAGCATGTTAAGTTTGGAGCTTGCCTCTCTGAATCACAGGGGAGACATCATCCCTCATATCAGAGGAATGGGCTGTGATCTGGTTGTGCATCAGCAGCAAGGCAGGCAGCATCTAGTTGTGATTTTCTGTTTGGAAACTCCCTCTTGCGTGTCTTGGGACAAGGAAGTGATTTTAAAAATCATATGTCATGGTGATGACAAAGTTTCCCTACGCAGGAATGCCAAACCTTAACCCCTACCACATCTATCAGCAACGTACCAGACTGTATCCTTGACTGGGGCACAGAGTGAATATGTTCTGGCAAACTCCAGTGCAGAAGTAGGCAAAACAGTGTGATTTGACTAATTGACCACACCTTAAGACTGGCCATTTGCTACATTAACTGATAGGAAGGGCAATGAGAATCATTTAGTGCAAAGTGCTTTGAGGCTCTTAGATGTGAGCAAATGAGTATAAGTACATTCAGGGTAAGATGCACAAAGGCCTAAAGCCTGAAGCTAATACGCAATGTATACGTTTCACTTGCCACAATACACTTTGACTGACTGTGGGTGTTGTGACTGCCCTGCCAGCACACTTGCCTCTCAGGCCCTGCCCCATACACTTTTTATTCACATTGTATGAACTGTACATGTTACATGGCAATACCTATGCATGTCAATGTTAGGATGTGGTATGGATGTAAACATTGCTGATGTTTGAAGATGATGTTGGGTCATGTGTGTCTTACTGGATTGGCCTGTTTATCGTATGAATGTCCTATTTGTTTGTCAGACTGTGCAGGTGTGTTTCAGTGACCAGTTGCCTGTGTCCCCTCCTCAATGTTGTTGTCTGAGCAGTATGACATTAGTGATGTAGCCTTGTTAACCAGGCACGTGAGGGACCCTGACGTATGCAGCATGTGTGTGTCGTTAGTGCTGTGTGGCTCCTATTGCTGGTTACTTAGGCTTATGTATGTGTCAGGTATGGACATTCGGCATTTGAGTGTACTGGTACCTTTGTCTTATTTCTAGGAGTAGTTGCGGATGTCATCCTCACCCCCTAATTTAGGTATGTATGTTCCAGGGGGGGTTCCTGCCATTTGGTACTATAGCTGCACAGAGATGAGAGGTGTTATTGTCAACTGTTGTGGCAGTTACATTGCAGTTGTTGTTTTTGCTACTGCATTACAGATAGGGACCTAGTTGATGTAGATTAGATTTTGCAATACAAGTGCCTGGATGTGGATTTGAGGTAGTGGCCTTCCCACCTGTCACTGCTTTCCCTTGGCTCTCTTATTGTAATTACAGGATGTCCCCATGGGACTGTTGTTGTTGCTGTATTTTGTCGTGCCCCAGCTTCGGTCAGTACTGGGCATGCCCCCCTGCCGTGCCCCTTTACCCATGCCACTTCATATATGTGCTAACTTACATGCATTGTGTAGTAGGTATCCCCCCCCCTGCTTACAGTCCCCATTATTGCATTTGAATTCCCCCTGCGACTTACCCTGCATGTGCGTTGTGTCGTGGTAGTCTGCGCTGTCCAGTCCTTGAATCCCTGAGACGATCTCCTCCGGGATGACGGCTGCGACCATCTCCTCCATGTGGTCCAGGGCCTCCTGTTGTGCTGGACTCCCCCCTCCAGTCTGCATTGCTGCCTTCCTGTTCCTGGCCATTTTCTCTTTTGTCCTACGTTTGCAGTCATGCCAGCGTTTCTTACACTCAGTGACTGTGCGGCGTTCTTCAGCCACACTGTTGATCTTGTCCACTATTTGTTTCCAGATGGCCTCTCTCCTACTGAGTGGCAATTTTGAGGAGATGAAAAGTTGGTGCTGGTGTTCCGTCACCTCTTTCACCAGGATTTCCTGCTCCTCTTCACTGAAGCAACACTTTCTTTTTTTTTTTTAAATGTCCTGGTTCCTGTATGGATCCTCCTGGCTGGTTCCTGGTCTGCTCTCATCCTCCTGGGGTCTGTTGGGGCATCTGGGATCCATTTTGGCTCTCCTCTGCTGAAAGGGCAGTTTTTGCGCAAAAATGTAACGCAATAGCGTGAAAAAAAACAGCGTTTTCACAATTGCGCTGTCGTAAATCGACCCACAGTGATGTGCGTCGCATTTACGTTGATTTCCTTTACGACAGACCGACGCTGTGTGCGTCACGAAATAATGACTCCCACCTGTTGGTTGCGCCACTGTACGTCAAAGTATAAATTTGACGCCCGCATGGCGCTTCAAAATGCCGTTAGATGGCGCAAATTTTTTTGACGCAAAACTGCGTTATCGCAGTTTTGCGTCAAAAAGTATAAATATGGGCCTTAGTTCCAAGTCACAGGTATTTGAGGCCAAATTTTTGCAAGGCGCATTTTAGAACTTAAAGGCTACCTCTGTCCTTACTGCAGATATTAGAAACTCCTGATGTTTGTTATGCAGTTTCAAATGGTATCAGAAGTGCAATTAATGTGGACTAATCAGTCTGAACCAGGTTTATTCTCCCTACTCTATAATGATTAACTTACTAGAACTTCTTGCAGATAGGAGAGAGGTCTTGTACTTCAATAAAGATTCACTTTTAAATGCATTTTTAGCTTGTTTTATGCAAATTGCTGAATAAGCAGTATCTTAACATTTTTGTATTTATTGATTGTTTGAAGATTATGGTAAAGTTGATGCAATGCAATTGTTGAACGTAGTTCTTTTGTGGCTATTTTTAGCCAAATAAAGACTTATTAACTTGACTTGACTTGTCAAGATCCATGGGTGGATGCACATGAAGGTGCATGCTCCATTCACAAAACACCTCCCTGATGCCAATTGCAAAGTAATGCATAGCAGCGCTTTGCGCCGCATTGCTTTATTTTTTTTTTACTAAGCCTTGACAAAATTTTCGAAATACATTTTTCATCAGTACTGCATCCAAAAAGTCACACATTCCTCATGCAAAATGTTGGTAAATTAGGGCCAGATTGTCGTTAAAGAATCTAAGGGAACCCTATGCATTTAGAGCCCATTTTGTCACCTAATTCCGTTTACGATCCTCAGTATACCATGAGAAATCATCAGTACACAACTTGGCGAATCAGAAAAAGTGCCATTGTTTGTAGTATTGTGATTATCTTGTTCAAATTTTCGTCCAGTAATAGCTCGCCTTTCTGTTGGATGCACCATCCAGTCTATGTGGATTCTGTGCAGTCGCTCATATTCTTTGAGCCAATCTCATGCTCTTTCCAGGTGATTGAAGAAGTGAGATTTGCCATCCACTGCCATCAGCTTTGCAGGAAACAGTTTGTTGTTTCGAAGTCCATGTTTCACCATGTCAAAGAAATGTCTTTGTTGCTGCGCCAATTGTCTGGAAATATCTGAGTAAATAAACATTTGTATAGTGCAGTTGTACATATTCTTGCCCATTACAATACAACATATCTGTCAAAGTTCAGCAAAAGAGAGCTGATAGAGCATGGTGAAGCACGTGGTTTCGAGAATGGAGCTAACGACTTGTGAGTTCCCTTATTAAACAATTCATAGTTTTACATGTAGTTTTGCACTGTACAAGCTTTTATGCCTGGTCCTTTTTTTCTTATTTGTCTTTCACCATGTTACTGATTGAATTTCAGTTCACTGAAAGTAAAACACCTTCTGATTAAAGCACTAGGCAGTCTCAGTGTGACAAGTTACTACACAACCAGCATGTCTAGATGCTTCACTCTGTGGCCCCTTATCAATGTCAAATTTAATTCCCCATCGTCATGGTAGGTCCATGGCCCATAGAACACAGACTTGCCCTCGCTGAGCTCCCAGAGAACTGTCTTTATGGGACCAGATAAAAGCACAGTTTCTGTACTGGAATACTCTCTTCAACGGCATGATTCCAGCAAATGTTCATGCAAGATCACTCAGGACAGTAGTCAAGACCAAGATCAGATACAAACAGTGTGGTAGCAGGCCCCAAAAGTAACCTGCACTTGCCTCAGCAGATCATTGTATCTCATTACACCTTTAGGTCTACCCATACCAGAGTATTCTTCCAGCTCAGAAACCAGATGGCTGACCTTTTTGTCACCAACATCACAATCTCCAAGCTTTCCAAACACACAGTTTTTCTTTCTGCATGTTATACATGACCTTTGATCTCCCAGGCTTCTTAGATGTCACAGGATAGCCTCCATTGTGCAGCACTCTCTCACAGCTTCTAATGCTGGTGCTGGATGCCACACTTTGCTCAGATAACGATCAGCTTTACAAGGGCACACATACGGATGAAGATTGCATGGAATTGATGACTGACTCGGTATATGTGGGAGATTTTGAAAAATAGAAACAGATTCAATCTCTTGACAAGTAGACATGTAAAAAAGAGAGAGGCTATAAGAAGGGACTCCCATCAGTTAGTCCTGAAGAAGACCCATTGTGGAGCGGTGATTTGGCCCAAGATATTGAGGGGTCGAAACGTTGACGTACATGTCATAGTTCGGATTGGTTTCTGCATAGGATATTCATGAAGGACTTAAGGAAGAGATTTATACTTTTTGAGGATTTGGAAAGGATTCAATGCAGTAAAAAAAGAACCAACCGCCTGTTTTTAATATTTTTTGTATAGGTTTTGGATCTATTTGAATATTTATTATTCTTCTTTCTGTCATTTATCACGAGCACTTTTTCCTACACTGGTTGTCCTTCGTTTTTTTGTTTATTAGATGGGGTGTTCTTATAGGATGAATATACAAAGATGGTTTTTATATGTATATGTAGATGAATGAATATATATATATATTTATATGAATAAATAGTTTTCATAAATTCACCTATGTTGCTTTATGATGTATGAATAACTGTTTGGTTTCCCCTTTAGGGCAGTGTTGTATGTAATAATTATTTTTCACCCAGCCCTTTTGGGGCTTATGGGTTACCCTCTGTGGTTTATAAGCACGGATGCCACACTTCAGCATATGAATTATCACCACAGAGGCTTGGGCATTAACAGGAGCTAATCAATCACAAGAGCAATCTGTTTCCCTGTTCATGCTTGTGAAGAGGGCATATGGGCATGTGAAATAAAGGATAAATTAAAGATAAACCAAAGGCTGGCGGAGCTATCCGGTTCACATCCATACAGGCACCTCGTCATCCATTAGGTTACTGTAGATGATGCATCTTTTTTTCTTATGTGTAAGCGTGATTGCCAAACTTAAAGCAATTGGTTATAGTATTAACTGCTGATGAGTTTCTTTTCAAAGGTTTTCATATGAAATTAACGAAGCTGCAATTGCTATCTGATAACAAGCCCTATTCAATTAATGATATCTAAAGAGAAAACATGTACCTATGTGCAAATATGGACTTCTAGATCATCAAGAATAGACCCTCTTTTTGGTCAAGAAGCTATCAAGGAAGACTTATAAAAAGCCTGCCGGAGCACCAGCTGATCGAGGGGGCGGAGACTAGGCCCCTTTAAACCTGCCAACAGCCTGCCGGAGCACCAGTTGATCAAGGGGGGGCAGAGACTAGGCCCCTTTAAATCTATAAAGCGCGCCCACTTCTCGGACGCGCCAACAGCCTGCCGGAGCACCATCTGATCGAGGGGGGCGGAGACTAGGCCCCTTTAAATCTGTAAAGCGCGCCCGCTTCGCGGGACACACGCGGGACGAGACCAGGCAAAGCCCGGGCCAAGGGCGGGCCCGTCCTGTGACCGGTTGAGGCCGGGCCGGGCCCCCCCTCTGAGGCCTGCAGACTAGGAGGTCTCGAGTGTCCAGCATCCAAGGAAGAGAGGAGAAGTAAGCCATATTTTGACTTGCTGATTGAGTAGTTTACCTATCCATGTATTTCAAACTGTTATACAGCACCTCTGTGCCTTATTACTATTTGCTTTGGCTAATTTTGGGCGTTTGCCCTATTACTATCTGAACACAATGGGTAAAAGGAAGAACAATACATCTGGGGCTGAAGGAGTACATGCTGTGCCTATCCAATCATCAACAGTTATTGGTGTCATTGAAACTGAAACAGGTCAAGTAGAAGAAAGGATTGGGGTGGCCAACAATGTAACTCAAAGAATCCCCTTAGAGCCCATGGTCCATATACAGTCCACAGATTCTTTAACCGCCCCTTCCAATTTTGCTCTGCCTCAACCTAAAGATAAAATTAACATGCTGCACTCCCTACAGTCCCCTAATGCATGCAATGAAGCCACTATAGAACACTTGGTTGCTATCTCTCCTCCTTCTAAAAAAAAGGAAAGCTGGAGGTCATTGTAGAAGCACCAAGCTGCTAAAACAAGTGGCGAAGGCTAAGGAACTTATTTCTTCACCATTGGACACCCCGGTTGATTATTTCTCCACGACAAGTTTACCATCAGGAGAACTGGGCTCAGATAGTAGGAACTTAAAGGGCAACTCTCTGCCCAACTTGGACCAAATTCTCAAACCGCTTTTTGTGGCTTTAGAGGAGAAATTAACATTATTAATTAACTCTAAATTCAAGCAGCTACAAGAAACTGTTTTCAAATTTCTGTTTCCACAGTCCACTCAAAAACTGACATAAATCCCGTGGCTTCTTCTATCCAGGAAACTACGTTCGATCCTAAAGATTCACAGCAAGTTAACTGCTTAATGGAATACGATCAAACTTCGGCTCATCCTAAATCCACTTGTGGCCTCCATGGTGACTTACCCATAGATCCTTTGCCTATTCTGACTGGCAGTACGACCACTCATTTGAAACCTGGTACAGCCTTTAGGCCTAGATCGTCTGTCACTCCAACGGAGGTTTTACAGCTTCCGCCGGACAGTATGCCATATGTTTTAGTTTTAGCTAATGTGCCCCCACTTGACTGTACTCAGAAAGAAGACACTCTGGCTCTAATAAGGAAATGTGCACATTGGATGAGGAGGGAACTAAGATGCCAAGACGATTTAAATAATAGAATCATTATGGCAAGAAGGGTGAAGTGAGTATGTTTGTCCAACAAAGCATATGAAGGTGACTGTATAGTGATTAACTCCGCTAACCATCATTTGGTTAACTATCTGCTGGTGACCCTGCCATTGTGTATGAAGGGGGATGGTGGGATCAAAATTCACCCTTTAAGTTTTTTCTATGAGCCGACTGTTCTAATAATTCCCTCCATGAAGGTTCCTTACGGACTAAATGTAGATCCGTCAAAGGTACCATCATGGAACTCCACCCTCAATATTGAAGGTACTCAAAATCTGTCACCCCTTGATGTTAATGATTGACAAGTAGAGGGGAAGGTGTTCCCAATTGATATTCCGCAGGAAAATGAGATGGTGGGAGGGCATATATCTCTGGCATTAACAACAGGGTCTGACGAATCAGTTATTTCATCTCAGAATGTAACAGACATTGCTATAAATAAGGAGCCAGGGAATACGTCCCAGGAAAGTAATGAGTCTCTATCCCTAATTAGTTGGAACATCGCAGGGCTCCGATCTAAAGTTGGAAACCAAGAATGGTTGGAGCTTGTATCCACTTATGATATTATCTGTTTCCAAGAAACTTGGTCTATGGCCCCTTTTTATCTGCATGGTTTTTATTCCATGTTTCAGCCTGCTTTTCCATCCATAGCGGGCAGAGCAAGTGGTGAGCTTTTGTTACTTGTGTCTTTATTACTCCCAAAAATCGAGGTATCTTTGATTTGGTCTTCTGGCTTTTTTATGGTGGTCTTATTATCAATGGCTAGGTGTAAGGATGTCTTACTTCTGAATTTTTACAACAACATTCTGTGTAATGCCTTGTCAGGAAGCATCGAAGAGCTAACAGATTTTTTAGATTCTGCAGGAAAACTCCAGGACAGGGAATTTGATATGATTTGGGTCAGAGATTTTAATGTTCAGTTGTATAATTATGAACTACCCCATATATGTGGCCCCCTTATAGAAGGTAGAGAGTCACTTGCACACTTTATTTACTCTAATTTAGGTAATGATTTGAATTCCCTTATTTATAAATTCGATCTTATATTCGCAAGGGATACAACAAATATTCAGATAAGGAAAATACCCACCTATACTGGGAGCACGAATCGTGGCATTATTGATTTCATTCTTATCTGTCCTTCACTCCACCGGGAAATTGTGGACTTTAAGATTATATCCCATTGTGCCAGTGACTATAATCCCTTGAGTATAAAACTAGCCCTTAAAACTAGGGCTATTTTACCTAGGATAGAATGTAAGGGGAAAGCGGTTTTTAAATGAAATTTGGGCCCCCGTATGAAGTGGGAGATGATCTTGTAGCTGCTTATGAGTCTTTAAGTTGTGCTATCTCTGAGGCACTGACATATGCTGAATACCCCAAAGGTGTAAAACCTCAACGCTGGTTTAATTCGGCCTGTACGGCTGCCCACAGAGATTTAAAAACAGCTATTAAAACTATTCCATTTAGCCGTGACTTAGTTATACAGATTAGGGGTTGATATAAGTCAGTCCTCGAGGATAGGAAGAACGAAGTACGTACTAGAGCATGGGAAGATCTCATGGCAGCCACGGAATTGAGGGACCCCTCTCAATTTTGGAAGGTGGTTAACCATCCATATTTTTCCAGGACAAGATAATAGGGAGGATGACTGTCTGATACCAGAGGGGGTCTGGATAGAACATTTTTCATCTGAATTTCAGTCCATAAATGACCCTAATCATGGCACGGAGTTATGTGGTTCTCTGGGATTGGCTACTTCCATTCCAAATAAGAGTGGAATTTTACTTGAGATACATGAGATTGCTATGGCAATAAACAAAATGAAACTAGGGAAAGCCCCCAGCCCTGATGGGGTACCAGTGGACTTATTTAAATCTCTACCTGACTTGAGGGTCCCGATAATCACAAATGTATTGAAAAGTGCCATTCAAAGCTCTATTCCTTCATCATGGCTTACGGCAATAATTGTCCAGATATTTCAAAAAGGTAATAGGCTTGACCCCTTTTGTTATAGACCCATTTCATCATTGACTCTACGGCAAAGATCATGGGGAGTGTAATCTTGAATCGGCTCGAGGAGTGGGTGGCAAGCACAAATATCTTATCGCCAATTCAATACGGGTTTAGGCCTGGATTAGGCACAGTGGATCAGGCCCTAAATTTGCATCTCATTCTTAGCAAATATGTTATTGCTAAAAGGGAATCTATCCACTTAGCCTTTATAGATTTATCCAGTGCATTTGACACGGTGAATAGAGTGAAATTGTGAGCACTAATGGATACAATGGGGGGTTGAGCAAGATTTGTTGGATCCGATCAAACGCTTATACTCTGATCTTACCATTTCAATTCAGTTTGGTCAACATGGTGAAAGGTCCCATCCCCTGGCATCCAATCGGGGCGTAAGACAGAGCTGTACTCTGGCACCCTTTTTATTTTTTTTATATATCAACGGTTTGTATAGCTATCTAGCCCAAAATGGTAAGGATTTTCCAAGGATGAATTTTAGACAATTGCCAATTTTATTGTACGCTGACGATGCTGTTCTAATAGCCCGTACGGCTAATGGCTAATGGCTAATGGCCTACAGATCCTTTTGGACCTTTTTTTTACGTATACACAATAGCTTGATCTGAAAGTTAATTTTAAAAAGTCACATGTCATGATCTGTGGTCCTAGAAATACACAAACTAAATGTTTTAAAATGAGGGGGACCTCACCTTCAAGGTGAAAGATTTTTGTTACTTAGGTTTGTACCTAAGTTCCTCTTTGTCATGGAAACCCCATCTGAATTTTAAGCTTTTACAAATGGGAAGAAATGTTGAAGCAATTTTCCATTTTGCTCGTAGACTAGGGCACAGACCAGTTCATCAGATCACTATGCTCTATAAATCCAAATGTGTCTCAGCGTCGATTTATGGGGGGGGGGCTTTGGGGATACACCAGCTCAATAACACTACAACGGCCGGAGAATAAATTCCTCCATTGACTACTTATGGTACTCAAGAATGTAGTGAATATCATATGCCATGAGGAGCTGGGAATTACATAACTGATCTGATAGATATTGCTCCCCTTTTGTTATGGATAAAAGTACGGTCAAACCCGGCGGCCACTTTAACACAAGACTGTGCAAAAGACTGTTCTTCATTAGCAAACCACAACAAAATTCCATGGTTAAATTCTATTCAAACTTGTTTTCGAAATTTGGACTTGGAGTTCATGTATCTTAATCCGGAGCTTATGCCTGCTAATGCAAAGGAAATTGTTAAATCCCGTTACAAGGAGTATGCCATGAATCTCAGATATCAAGCGGCAGACGAATTGAGATTGTTTGAGTTATAAGTACAAATTTCATTTTCAAATTCGATAGAACCCTATTTTGTCTGGTTTCCGTTTCCCTCCCTATATTCCTTACTTGTACTGTTTAGATTTAATATGATTCATTTTAGAGTGGCGTTTCCAACAAAATGTGTGTGGGGAAAAACATTACCACCATGCCCTTGTGATAACACCTCGAAACAAAGCACTTGTCACTTTCTTTTATTTTGTTCACTTTACTCAGTTACCAGGAAAACTTTTATATTACCAATTCTGCGCAACTTACATACTCTTTCTCACAAGGAAGGACTTATTGGTATTCAAAGCTTCTCATCCAAACAAATGTGTAGTTCTATTTTAAGTTTTATCAAATCAGCTATTGTTATTAGAAATCGATATGAACTAGTTGATATGACTATTTGTTAATGCAATTTTAAATATTGTTTTATTGTTGCATATGATTTTATAAGTATTAACCATTATACTTTGATTTGGAAGGGCTAAGGGACATGTTGTGATTTTATAGTCCTTGTAAATCAGCAGATCGAAGATATTCGTTTTAATAATTATGTAATAAGTATTGCATTTTATGGTGATATAAATCAGCAGATCGCAGATATTCATTTTAATAGTTATGTAATATGTATTGTATTTTTATGGTGATATATATATATGCACGTGCACTTTTATGGCAATATGCCGAATAAAGTTTTCTGACTGACTGACTGACTTATAAAAACCTGAAGTGCAAGCAAGGAAAAACATTTCACTTGCTGTTACCAAACCAGACAGGTCTCATTTATCCTTTGGCTGGCATTCTGCCATCCTGCCAGGGGATGGAGGTCACAACATCCATCTCCACGGTAAAGGCCACAAGCCATATTTAGAGATCCTTGCCTACCTGGCAGGGATCTCAGTGCGCTGAAGGTCTTAGCTGCCACTGTGGTTCTTTTAAAAAAAGTGAAGATTACTAAATGGGTGCCATGTGTAAAATGTCCACATTGCAAACCTTTTGGTTTTGAAGAAACAAACTCCCAAGCTCAACATTCCTCTGAAATTATCACTTACCTGGACTCCAACATCATTGCAAAAAATGTAATAAATCTGAGCTCAATTATGCTAGGAGAGCTGGCTTTTGATTTTACCTCAATCCAACCTCCTTTCATATGCCAGATGACCTGAAAAGAGTATATTGACCTAATGTGGAATGTGCTATTTGTTTCAGCTTTAGACCTATTACCACCATTACTGTCTTGGCCAAAGTACTGGAAAAAGTAGTGATAGTATAGCTAATGGAATACTTGAATTGTAACAAATGCAATTGCCCTTGAGAGTCAGGCATCCCTCTGAAACTGAGGACAGGTGATTTACATAATTTTGTGGATAAGGGAGCTGACTGCCTGCAGATTTTGCTTGATGTCTCTGAAGCATTCAATTTAGTGGACCACCTTCTTCTTTTTGGTGAAAAATCCTGATGGCCCAAGCCAACAAAGTCACAGTGAACTGGCTCTGATCCCACTATAAACACTGCTATCAGAGAGTTCCTTGATCCTTTCTGCCACACGGAGATTCAACAAGATCTCTTTAACTTTTCAGTATTGATCTTGCCTATTATTTAATATATTTAAATGCACCCAGGTGGCAGTAGAGTCTTATAGTGATGACACTTAGATCTATATTAAATTCTTACAGGATACATGCTTTGTATCTGATTTGTGGAAAGTGGTATTCTTGGTACCAAGTAACTTTTTGCAACTCAGTGGTTCCAAAACTGGGCAGATCATGCTTACTATCCAACCTGTCTTCTGACTTTAGCGTACAACTACCCCTGCTTCTTCCAAAGAAAGCAATCTTGGAATCTATAGTCACTCTTTTTTTTAAAGAAACGTAATTGGTTTTCAACATGAACATTGCATCATCTCCCATCGGGGCAGCTGAATCAGCAATCAAAGCCAGGTCAAACATAGCAACACAGTATAAGCAATGTCATATAAGTTTCATTTCAAAGTGACAGGAGCCATAGCCATGAAAGTCAAAGTCCGTTCTGCATTATTCTCAGTGGTAGTAGGCCCCATTCACTCATACAGACATTAGTTTGTTTTATCCTATGACCCCCAACTAATTCCCGCCTCTCCCCCCATCCAGTTGTGAGGCATGTCCCTATCTGGTTTTCAGAGAAGTGTCTATGTATGGTCTTGTATAGGAGGACTTTTTGTGGTATATCCATCAAATGCATAGTCTCCCATCAAGGGAGAGCCTGTGGTCCCTGTAGGGGTCTACTCTCTGAGTCATTCATAAAAGGTCAAAGGTAAACATATAGACCCATATTTATACTTTTTGACGCTAAACTGCGCTAACGCAGTTTAGCGTCAAAAAATTTAGCGCCGTCTAACGCCATTCTGAAGCGCCATGCGGGCGCCGTATTTATGGAATGGCGTTAGCCGGCGCAAGCAGACCGGCGCTGCCTGGTTTGCGTGGAAAAAAAACACGTAGACCAGGCAGCGCCGGCGTTGGGAAGAAATGACGTTAGGGCGTCTTAAAATGGGGCAAGTCAGGTTGAGGCAAAAAAATCGCCTCAACCCGATTTGCGCCATTTTTTTACGACGCCCAGACGCCATTTCATGACTCCTGTCTTAGTAAAGACAGGAGTCATGCCCCCTTGCCCAATGGCCATGCCCAGGGGACTTGTGTCCCCTGGGCATGGTCATTGGGCATAGTGGCATGTAGGGGGGCACAAATAAGGCCCCCCTATGCCACCCAAAAAAAAGTAAAAAAATATAAAAAATAATACTTACCTGAACTTACCTGAATGTCCCTGGGGTGGGTCCCTCCATCCTTGGGTGTCCTCCTGGGGTGGGCAGGGGTGGCAGGGGGGGTCCCTGGGGGCAGGGGAGGGCACCTGTGGGCTCATTTTGAGCCCACAGGCCCCTTAACGCCTACCCTGACCCAGGCGTTAAATAGTGGCGCAAATGCGGGGTTTTTTGACCCGCCAACTCCCGGGCGTGATTTTTGCCCGGGAGTATAAATACGACGCATTTGCGTCGCCGTAATTTTTTCAGACGGGAACACCTTCCTTGCATCTCATTAACGCAAGGAAGGCGTTCACGCAAAAAAATGACGCTATTTGCCAATACTTTGGCGCTAGACGCGTCTAGCGCCAAAGTATAAATATGGCGTTAGTTTTGCGCCGAATTTGCGTCGAAAAAAACGACGCAAATTCGGCGCAAACGGAGTATAAATACGGGCCATAGGCCCTCATTACAATCCTGGCGGATGGTGTTAAAGCGGCAGTAACACCACCAACACGTCACCGGTAAAAAAAGTGGGATCACGACCACGGCGGAAACCGCCAACATAGACAGACACTTTAACACTCCGACCGCCAGGGTGGTAGCAACACCGCGGCGGTCACCGCCAACAGACAGGCAGAAGACAATGTACCGCCCACTGTATTATGACAGGCCAATCTGCCAGCTTTTCCAGGGCGGTATCAATGACATCAAAAGCACGGCAGAAACAGTACACTGAAGGGGAAACACTCACCTTTCGACACTCAACGAAGAACCAGGACACCATGGAGCCCGAACTTCAGGTGTTACCCATGTTGTTGTATCTACTAATACATCAGGAACTAGAAAGAGGGTGGCGGCAACGACCACGGTGAGTACTGCACCTAGCACACAGGGGAGGGGGGAGGTAAAAGAGAGTGACACACACACGCAACACCCCCACCCCCACCCTCACCCACAACACCATACACACTAACACATCCAACAACATTACCGATACACCCCATTACCCCCTGGAAGAACGCAAGGACAAAAGGAATGGAGTCCAATCAGTGATATTTTGGAACATGCAGATATAGCAAACGATATTTAAAAAAACCCATTATGTACAAATATTTACAGTATGTACAGAAGGATGTACACTGTCCCTTGTAAATGTCTGTGGACCAGTGGGCCCAAAAACCAGGGCCGAAGGCCACACTTGACTCCTGCCTCAAAACGGAGAGAACACTGCAGGGGCATCAGGTTGAAAAAACACAGGTACCTCAGGGGAAAGAGGAGGGGGGGCACCTCAGCCAGAAGATGGTACGATGCCACTGCCCCTGGAGGGGGCCACATGTCCACACTGATGTCCTGGGGAGTGCAAAGCCACAGTCTCTCAAGTCTCTCAAGTGGGTGGTTTTCCCACTGCTTGATCCTGGGGAGTGCAAAGCCACAGTCTCTCAAGTCTCTCAAGTGGGTGGTTTGCCCACTACCTGGTCCTGGGGAGTGCAAAGCCACAGTCTCTCAAGTGGGTGGTTTGCCCAATGCTTGGTCCTGAGGAATGCAAAGCCACAGTCTCTCAAGTGGGTGGTTTGCCCACTGCTTGGTCCTGGGGGGGTGCAAGACTACAGTCTCTCAAGTGGATGCCTTTTTCCACTGGTTCTGGAGGGGGCTTGGTGCCCAGAGTGCTTCTTCCTGCGAAGGATTGGGTGAGTGGATACCTTTCTCCACTGGTTCTGGAGGTGGCTTTGTGCCCAGAGTGCTTCATCCTGCCAAGCAGTGGGTGAGTGGATGCCTTTCTCCACTGGTTCTGGAGGGGGCTTGGTGCCCACAGTGCTTCATCCTGCCAAGGATTGGGTGAGTGGATGCCTTTCTCCATTGGTTCTGGAGGGGGCTTTGTGCCCACTGATGCTGCACCTGGGGTGTGGTAGTTCCCATTCCCTCACCTGTGTGTCTGAGGCACGAGATGTACAGGGAACAGGTAGTATGATAGTCCATAGAGGCAGAGCCACACTCCACCCTTCGGCGACTTAGGCTGCAAACTGCTGGTAGTGCCAGTGCTGGTGGTGGTGCCTCATGCGGTGTGTGCAGGGTCCAGGACGCCTCCTGCAGCCTCGGAGGGTTGCCCACTGGGGATGCTGCTGATGTCCGATGTAACGGCACTGGCTGGGCACGTAGTGGTGCATATGGTGTAGTAGTGGAGGGAGACACCAGGCTGTCTCCAGCAGCCTCGGACGGCTGCCCACTGGGGATGATGCTGGTGACTGTTGTTGTGGCAGCGGCGGTGCAGGTGGGGGAGATGGCGGTGCAGGTGGCGGTCATTGTGGCGTTTTTTTTTCCGTGGTACAGGTTGCTGGCCTGTCAGGAGAAATGATGTGCCAGGAGGCTCCGTGCCCTGAGGTGACTTGCCCTTGCGTTTGTGTCTCTTCCCCACCTTGGTAGTCGCTGCTGGGACCTTGGCAATGTCCTCTTTGGTTTTGGATGAAGCCTTGCTGGGTGGTTGGTGCGTCTTTTCCCTGCTGCATGCCGGCCCTTTCTTCACCTTAGCAGGTGGCAGAATCGAGTGGTCCTTAGCTTAGTTAGGTGCCACACTGGCAGCTTTGACGGGTGCCCCCTTCATTCTCCTAGGACTTGCAGGGACCACAGTGGATGCCGGATTGGTGGCTGAGGTGCTGGCATGGAATCTAGACATCCTGCCCTAGGGGAAGGACGGGGGGAGGAGGTGTAGGGAAGAGGTCAATGTTAACCAGGAAAAGTTTCTTTGACACACTGGAACGGGAAGATGGAGGGGGTGTGGGAGTGGAGGAAGAGGTAGTGGGTGTAGGAGGAGTACGACTGCTGTGTTTGGGTGAATGTGCATGGGCTGGAGGCTGTTGTGAGGTGGATTGCTGTTGAGTGGGTGTGTGTCTGCATTTCTGTACTTTGGGAGGAGGGTTCACAGACACACTGGGAGATGACACGGGGACATGTGCATGGTTGTGGGGGTGGTGATTGCTTGTGAGGGGTGTGTTATGATGGGTGTGCTGGTGATGGAGGCAGTGGCTGATGATGTTGTGCATGCAGGTGTGAGTGGAGACGCTACTGGGAGGGAGGTGGACGAAGTGGAGGAGGGGAACACAGTGGAGGAAGTGGATGTTGGTATGTGTGCATGGGTATGGTGCTTGTGTGAGTGCCTGTGTGGTGCATATGATTTCCTGAGACACTTTTCTATGTTGATGTGTGTGCATGCTGGTCTGAAGGTGTGCTTGGGATGGGCTGAGGTAGAGGGGATTGGGTCTGGGTAGTGGAAGTTGGAGGGGGGAGGCTGGACACAGGGACAATGGCTGCCATCAGTGCTGGGGTCAGAGACTGAAATGTTCTCTGTTGGGCCACCACGCCAGAATGAATGCCCTCCAGGTATGCATTTGTTTGTTGCAAATGCCTCTCGACACCCTGGATGGCATTCAGAATGGTTGACTGCCCAACAGTGAGGGATCTCAGGAGGTCAATAGCCTCCTCACTGAGGGCAGCAGGGCTGACTGGGGCAGGGCCTGAGGTGCCTGGGCCAAAGGAGATGCCCACCCTCCTGGGTGAGCGGGCATGGGGAACACGCTGAGGGGCTGCTGGGAGGGCGGGCTGGTGGGGGGTGGCAGCTGTACCTGTTGTTGCGGTGGGCACAGAGGTGTCCGCCACCGCCAGGGAGATTCCATCAGAGGAGGACTCCTGTCCCCGTGGTGGAGCTCCCTCGCCCTCCGTCCCACTGGTGCTTTCACCCTCAGTGGATTCACCCTCATGGGCCATGTGGGATGCAGCTCCCTCTGTCGCCGGTGCCTTGGCTCCTCTGCCAGATTAATGCACACAAGGACAGGGTGACAAAACAAGAAGGGGAGGGATAGACAGAGGATACACATGGTCAATGCCAGAAACATCACTACAGTTGGCAAAAACAACACACAGGGAGCAGCCCTATGCACTAGGCCATGCCCAACCACTCACTAAGGAATTCACCAGCCCATGGGGTACAATGCCTAACGCCAGCACCTGTACACCTGACACCCACAGGACCCTGCCCAGTAGTAGTTGCCCACTTGTACCATTGGGGTAGGGGTGCTTCAGAGCCTGCAGACAAGGAACCTACCCTGGCCTGATCGCCCTGGCCTAGGGGCACACACAGCCCACATCCCCCACCCAGCTAGTTCCTAAAGCGCGCAAAGTCAGCTTTCTGAAACTGTACTCACCCCCTTGTGGCTGATGTGATGCCCTCAAGTGCCCATCCAACTCCGGATAGGCCACCACCAGGATGCGGAACATCAGGGGGGTCATGGTGCGGTGGGCACCACTTCCACGTTGGGAGGCCATCCCGAGCTGGGCCTCCGTCATCTTCTTGGTCCTGCGGCGCAGGTCCTCCCATCTCTTTCGGCAGTGGGTGCTCTGCCAGTGATAGACCTCCTTGCCGATGGCACGCCAAATATCCTCCTTCTGGTGGATGCTGACCTAGAGGGAAAAGACAGTGGAAAAGAAAATTACTCACCTGTCCGGACCGTCATACTCATTGCCCAACAGTTCCCACCCATGCCATGACTCACATACACTGACCACCTCTCATGCAACATTCAGGCCAGGACGCCTTAGCACCTCCCATCATCTGGCTTATATACACACCACTCCAAACAGGCATTGCCCACGCATCATGCTGACAGTGTACTCACCTGTTTGTCTGGAGGACCGTAGAGTGACGTGTACTGGGGTAGGACGCCATCCACCAGTTTCTTCAATCTCCACAGTGAAGGCAGGGGCCCTTTCCCCAGACACTATAGCCATTGTCGCTTTCAGACTCAGGTCACAGCAGCACTTGCAGTGTAGGTCCTCTCCTGTTGATGCTCAGGTAGCAAGTGAGTGAACAAGTAGAAAATGGGGGTGACGTCCGCGGCGGTGCATACCGTCACCGCAGGCGTACATCTCCATTGGCTCCTAGAACCCATGGGGCCCAAAGATAACCAATGCGGAGTTGCGCGGCGGTCTTCGACCGCCTATCGCGACGCTGCACAACGCCAGCGCAGTTACCTCATTTCCCCTTGTCCCTCCTCACAGGTCAGGCAGATGCCATTTCAGGGGGGCACATGGCATGGCACCTAACTGCGTCACAGCACATATTGGCACATATACTGACTCTCGATTTCACACACTGCTTCTGTGACATTATTTAAAATACAGTTGTGATATCTATGTGGTAAATGACCTTCTGCTCACCGTTCTCCTCCGTAGGCTACAACCACTGAGGCAGCATATGTAGCGGCATCCTCCGGTGTACAGACCCCTGGTGGACCTGTCGACAATGGAGGACAGACACAATCTAATCACTTACAGACTTGATCGTGCCACGATCCAAGAACTGTGTGCCCAATTGGAGCCAGACCTGATGTCAGCTATCCGCCAGCCCACAGGAATACCCCCTCTAGTGCAGGTCCTGTCAGTGCTCCATGTCCTGGCAAGGGGCTCCTTTCTAACTACAGTGGCCATGGCATCAGGGATGTCTCAGCCAATGTTCTCCAACATGTTGACCAGAGTGTTGTCTGCCCTGCTGAAACACATTCAAAGCTACACCGTGTTCCCCAGGTGGAGGATTTGGCCACAGTGAAAGCTGATTTCTATGCCCTGGGACATACCCCCAACACCATTGGTGCCATTGATGGTACACATGTGACATTTGCCCCCCCCGCAGAAATGAACAGGTGTACAGGAATGGAAAAAGCCATCATTCGATGAATGTGCAAATGGTGTGTTTGGCGGACCAGTACATCTCCCATGTGAATGCCAAGTATCCTGGCTCTGTGCATGACGCCTATATCTTGAGAAATAGCAGCATCCCTTATGTGATGGCCCAACTACAGAGGCACCGGGTGTGGCTAATAGGTGATCCCAAGGTCCCCACACAGTATATGTAGGTGTCTGGGTATGGGGTTAGACCTAAGGGTTAGTGTGTGTCTCACAATTGTCCCTCAATACTTGCAGGTGACTCTGGTTACCCCAACCTGTCATGGCTACTGACCCCAGTGAGGAATCCCAGGATAAGGCCAGTGGAACGTTACAATGAGGCACATGGGCGAACAAGGAGGTATAATTCAATTAACATAGATGTTGCAATGCTTTGTGAATGTCGTAAGAATACATCTTTCCAATCATTACACTGACTCCAGTATGGTTTATATATCAATGGTGTTTATTTTTTGTGGTAAATAGTATTGGGGTATGTGCAAGGGGCTGGGGTGATGGTGGAGGAAGGTCCATGGTAGAGTCCAGTCTCTTGGTATCACAGGTACATTGTCCAATGGGGCATAGGAAGGGGAGTAATGGCAGTTCAAGGTGGACAGGGTAAAGAGAGGGACAGAAGGGTGACATTCAGAAGAGTCCTATTTCCTGGTGTTTTCTTGGCAATGTTCTTTGTCTTCTGCCTCGATCGCAGGGACCTTTTGCGGGGTGGTTCTCCTTCTGCAGGGGGTAGGGTGCTGGTGGCCTGTTGGTCCTGTGGCGAGGCCTCCTGTCCACTAGCGCCGGCGGAGGTGGAAGCTTGTTCATCGGTTTGGCTAGTGTCAGGGGCCCTTTCTTGTGCCACTGCCTCCCTCATGGCCTTGCCCATGTCAGCCAGCACCCTGCTATGGTGACCAGGATGGTGTAGATTTTTGTGAGGTCCTCCCTGATCCCCAGGTATTGTCCCTCCAGCAGCCGCTGGGTCTCCTGTAAATGGCCAGTACCGTGCCCCTGGCCTCCTGGTAATGGTGGTATGCTCCCATGATGTTTGAAAGAGCCTCGTGGAGGGTCGGTTCCCTGGGCCTGTCCTTCCTCTTTCACACAGCAATCCTCCCAGCTTCCCTGTTGTCCTGTGCTTCTGTCCCCTGAACCGTGTGCCCATTGCCACTGACCCCCAGTCCCTGATCATCCTGTGTTTGTGATGTTGCCTGGGGTCCCTGTAGTGGTGGACACACTGCTGATTGACGTGTCCTGGGGATAGTGGCATGGGCCCGCTGGGTGGGTGCTGTGGTGGTGCTTCTTGAGGGGGGAGGCTCTGCGGTGGTTTGGGACTGTGGCAGGGTAACCGACTGTCCAGATGTCCCTGATGGGCCAGGTTGGTCATCGTGATCCAGGCATGCAGAGCTGCTGTTATCACTGTGGGCCTCTTCTTTGGGGGGAATGGATGTAGCTGGCACCTCCTCTCCGGTGACGTTGGGTAGGGGTCCTGTTGAGATGCAAATGCATTGTTAATGTATCTGCGTGTGCCATCTTGTGCATGGGTGTGTTTCCCTCTATGATTGTGCTTTCCCTGTCGCTTGGCCTTGTGTGAGTGGTGATTTTGTGGGCTGGGTGAGTCTCTCTATTGGGCATGCTGGGGTGATGGGTGCCCATGCAGGTCTGTGATGGGGTCCATGCATTGTTGTTGCATGCAGGGCTTGGTATTAGGATGGGTGGGTCCTGATAGTGGGATATATGTGAGTTGGTGGAGTGATGGGAGTGAGGGTAAAGGTAGGGGTATGTGATGGCATGCAGGTAGGGTGGGGGATATAGTAATAGAGATTTGCCTTCCATGAGTCCAGTCCTCCTGCTACTCCTGCAAGGCCCTCAGGATAAATTATTGCCAAGACTTGCTCCTCCCATGTTGTTAGTTGTGGGGAAGGAGGTGGGGGTCCACCGCCAGTCCTCAGTACAGCAATCTGGTGTCTTGAAACCACGGAATGCACCTTCCCCCGTAGGTCGTTCCACCTCTTCCTGATGTCATCCCTTGTTCTTGGGTGCTGTCCCACGGCATTGACCCTGTCCACGATTCTCCACCATAGCTCCATCTTCCTAGCAACCGACGTCTGCTGCACCTGTGATCCGAATAGCTGTGGCTCTACCCGGATGATTTCCTCCACCATGACCCTTAGCTCCTCCTCTGAAAACCTGGGGTGTCTTTGAGGTGCCATGGATGTGCTATGAGTGATATGTGTGAGGTTATGTGTGGGGTGATGTATTGGGAATGTATACTGTGATGAGCGTGGATGGTGTAGGAGTGATGGTGTTGTGTGCCTCTGATTGGGTGTGTGCTCTTTGCTTGTCTCTCTCTGCTTGGTCTCTTTTTTTGGGCTGTCAGGGGTTGTGGGTAATGTGGGTGTGTATTTTATAGTGGTCTGAGTGTGTGGGTGTGGTGTGTGTGTGTGTTTCAGGTGTGAGTAATGTGAATTGTCCAATGTGGTGTAGTTTTGTAAGTGTGTGTGTATTTTGAGAGCAGTGGTGTGTACTGCCAATGGTTTACCATGGTTGAAATACCGCCGCGTTGATTTGTGGGCCGTGATACTGTGGGTGTATTCCTGTTGGCGTGACGGTTTGGGTTTTGCTTTTGCCAGTTTATCACTGACCTTTGGTGTGGTGGACTTGTGTGGGTGTCTGTATTGTGGCGGTATTCTCTGTGTGGGTCATAATACCCGTGGCAGATTACCGCCACGGCAACGGTATCTTGGCGGCCGACGGCATGGTGGTAAGCGGGATTTACCGCCAGGGTTGTAATGAGTCTCCTCCAGTATCATAGGCTCAGGATTCTGTACTAAATCACTAAAGCCTTCCAAGCCCTGGCTGCTTCCAAAGTCCCCAAGCCCCTCCTGGCATCTCGGAGCCTTATTGTATTTTTGCAAGATACCCATCTAATGAAATCCTTTCACCATGTTTCTATTCTTGGCCCTTTGGGGACTTTTCCAGTTTCTGGCTACTTCCTGATTCACCAGGACAAACACCAGCTCCAGGAATTTACTAATGATTAAGATTTGGCCATGTGGGAGAACTTGTGCAGAAGGCAATATATTGGGGTGCATGGGATTGCCCTTTTAGTTAGCTTGGCCAACTTGCTAATGATTGCTTCTCAAAAATCTGTCAGTTGAGGACACCCCCAGAACATATGAATGATCTCAGCTCCCACCTCAGCACATTGGGGACACTTTGGGGGTGATTCTGACCCCGGCGGTCCTTGACCACCGGGCCCAGGGTCGGCGGGAGCACCGCCAACAGGCTGGCGGTGCCCCGCAGGGCATTCTGACTGCGGCGGTTTGGCCGCGGTCAGATGCGGAAAACCGGCGGTCTCCCGCCGGTTTTCCGCTGCCCTGGGAATGAGGCCCGCCATGGGGCCCGCCATGCGCCATGCGCCGCCATGGGGGATTCTGACAGCCCATACCGCCATCCTGTTCCTGGCGGTTCTCCCGCCAGGAACAGGATGGCGGTATGGGTTGTCGTGGGGCCCCTGGGGGCCCCTGCAGTGCCCATGCCAATGGCATGGGCACTGCAGGGGCCCCCGTAAGAGGGCCCCACTTTGTATTTCAGTGTCTGCATTGCAGACACTGAAATACGCGACGGGTGCAACTGCACCCGTCGCACCTTCCCACTCCGCCGGCTCAATTCTGAGCCGGCGTCCTCGTGGGAAGGGTTTTTGCACTGGGCTGGCGGGCGGCCTTTTGGCGGTCGCCCGCCAGCCCAGTGCAAAAGCCAAAATACCCTCAGCGGTCTTGCGACCGCGGAGCGGTATTTTGGAGGGGGGAAGTCTGGCGGGCGGCCTCCGCCGCCCGCCAGACTTAGAATGACCCCCTTTGTGTCTGTGATAGCAAAGTATCTATTGATTCTGCCAGGGTTGAGGTATGTCCTACGTGATACCAAAACAATAATGAGCCTAAACTTGGCCTTTCTGATAGCCTTAGCCGCATGCTCCAGTATGTGTTCCTATTCCTTATCTGGAATGTCCGTACCTAAATTCTACCCCCCATTGGGCTTTCAGTGTCAACAGGGGATGGCCAATGTCACTCGTCAGTCTGCGGTATATGCAAATTACCACCTTGAAAGTTGCGGAGGCAGTCACCACATACTCACAGCTTGCTGACTGTGCTGGCTCTGTCAAGCCCTGTTTCCAGTGCTTGCGGATGGGTGTGGTGACTGCTCTATGAAGGAGGAAGTGCCCTTGGGGCAGGTCATATCGTTGGCTAAACTCCTCAAATGGAAGGAGCACATCAGACTCATGCTACAACAAGAGGGACAGGGAGATTAATGGTCCAGTGTCCAGCCTCCTGACATATGATACTTATATACAAGAGTACACTGTTCCAGAACAAGGAAGAATAAGTCCAAAGGGGCACTCCTAAAGTAGAAGCAAAGGACCTCACACATCCAGTTGGATGTCATGCTTCATCATAGGGCTTGCTCCTCGTCAGACCGGCGCTGCAATGCCTGACGGGCACCCAATAGAGGGGGCACTTAGCCAGAGATGTTTTTATCAGAAAAATGTGCCGTGGTGTAAGCTATGGGGCAGAAATTCCACCTACATATAAGCAGACAAACGGAGAGCAGAAAAAAGGAATGAAAATTGGCTCAAAACCCTACGCATAAAAAAAAGATTTATTGTAAAGAAAGGGGTCTTGGTCAAGATAAAAAATCGTATGGGAGTGAAAAAGAGATAATGCTCGATCACTCTCTCAACACTTATCACATAGGGGTGACTATCATACTAGGTCAACATGCTTCACATCTAAGGGGTCCAGCCGGATTCAGTGGCGCTTTATCAAGACCAACTAACAAAGAAAAATACTTCTCCTCAGTATTACAAAAGAAAACCACAATGTAACTGAAGTGGTAAGTCAAAACACTACAATCACTTACTTATAGAAAGACCCTATACGATAATCTAGTCGTATATGGGGGAGACATCCCACATTAAGGACCAGGCTCCATGGGAAGCTGCGTACCATAGGATTGGCGTAATATTTTTAACTCGCCAGTCCTTCACCCGAAGACCTACCCCAGGGACGTGCACATCAGACTCAAACAGGGCCCCCGTCATCATCGTCCCGCTGCCTCCCAGTCCTCCAGTCCACGCCAGTCCCATCCATGTAGCAACTCACAAGGAAACCTCAGTGGCAGGTCCGGGGAGTAAAATTACAGGGGTTTGCGTCCTCTGCTGGCTCCTAGTGTAGCAGCGCAGTATATCATGGTTTTCACGATTGCCAGCGGCCTCCTGGTGTGGAATTTGTAGTACTAATCGCGCCAGTCATTTAATGTTCGGGGCCATGGGGGGCACCTTTCTACACATGGTAAGCCTGCCTGCCACCCATTACGTTAGCCACTGCAACTGTGCTACCAGGTAATAGGACTCATAGTCCATGATCGCCAGGCCTCCTTCTAACGTGGCCCTCTGGAGGGTGGACAAAGCTACTCAATGGCAGCCTGCACGCCATAGGAAACTTATCATTATCAAGTATATGTCCCGAAAGTAAGCCACACTGGCAAAGTCTTGGTAGGGCAATCATCTTTAACAGTGCCACTTTTCCCCCCACTGATAAGGGAAGCGTCTGACAAAACTCAGTACAAGTCCTTGAAGGTCAAGCAGCCCTACCCACATTTCCCTCCAGGAGGTGCTCTGTATTATGTTAAATGTGGACCCCTAAGTAAGGTAAACAATGGGGAGTTCCCATTGTGAAATCCCCAACCCCTCCAGAGGTAGTCCAGTGGACCACACAGGGAATACGTAGGATTTATTCTAATTAACTCAGAAACCAGATAAATCTCCCCCTTAGTCTCTAAGGCCTTCCTAGAAGTGATGATAGCCTCTATTATGTACTGTAGAGAAGGGTCATTTTGCCTTTAACATGTAAACGTGGGATCAGAGGAGAGGATGTAGCGCAGCCGTCAGAGTGACTCCCTCAGGAGCTGGGGATCTGTGTTTGAACCTCGGCGTCGGCGCAATGTCCTGTGATTCTAGGCAAATCATTTAGGGCCACATGTATGAATATTAGGTTTTGCGACTCGCAAATTGTGAGTCTTAGTGACTCGCAATTTGCGAGTCACAAAACCTCAAAACCTGATGTACACAGTGTCAATGACACTGTTTGCGATTCCCAATGAGGTTGCAAATGACCTACCTCATAAGTATTCATGAGGTAGGTCGCAATTTGCGACCCCACTTGGAATGGCCACCCTCACAGGTATGGTGACCTGTTGAGGAAAGCAGACCAGCACGTCTGTGACTGCTTTTCAATAAAGAAGTTTTTTTTTTTTAAATGCAGCCTTTTTTCCTTAAAGGAAAACGAGATGCATTCCAAAAACAAAAATTAAATGTTTTTTTTTTCTTCATTTTTTCAGAGCAGGCAGTGGTCAGTGGGAAAAAAATATTTTTGCTACCATTCTCAAAGAGGAAGGGGTCCAATTTGAAATCGGTGCTAACTGAGATTGTTTTGAGATCGCATTCACGGTCACAAAACAATCCTTCATCGCACTGCAACCTATTTTGCGATTCAGTAAATAGAGTACTGAATCGCAAAATAGGGTCTGTACATACCAAAATGCTTTTTTCTTGTCACAAACCACCCGATTCTGTGAATTGGGCGGTTTGCGACAAGAACAATGGTACGCACATCTGGCCCTGAATCTCCCTGTGCGCATGAACAGAGGCTTGATGCCCTCAGGGGTGATAAACCTTGCAATATAAATCTACACGTTTCATTTATCTCCATCTGGGTTTCCTGCTGACTCACTGAATGTGCACTTATCTTGTGCTTCCAAGAGGATTTGCCCGATGCGCCTACTCCGTGAGTATTATTGGCAAGTGAGTCTCTCCTCAGGATCTGCGATGCTGTATGAAGGGTTCTTATATACTCCTCCACGTCCTCATTCCCGTCGCACTGAGCTCAGCATGGCAGGGTGTCCCAGTACTGACAGAAAGGACTCCCCTTGGGGTCCCTGCGGTCACGTGGTTCAGGTCTAGCTCTGCCACCTGGGGATCTCGGCTATGTTGTACAAATTGGCAGAGGAGCAGGTTCATCACAACCTTTCCAAAATGGCCCTAAAGGCAATGGCGCCCACCTAGTGCTCCTCGGGTCCTCCTGTGTCACTCTCCTCCTCAGGACCCCATCAGGGAGCCAGATGAACAGCACATGCCCCTTCTCAATTCAGCACAAAGAGGTACTGGTCTTGATGTTTGATGGGGCTCCAACCACCGGTGCCCGGGCACTTCTCGTGAGGGAGGGGGAGGCAGGATCCTCTGGCCCCCTAGGTTATGAAATAGCAGGTATAACAGTCAAAGCAGAGCAGAGCAGAAGCAGCATACACAGTAATAGGAGGTACAGGCCTCAGACTATCACTTTGCACCAGACAGAGGCAGAGGATTAGTTGGGGGAGGCAGGGGCAGCGCCGCTTCAGGTTGGACCCCTTCCTTTGCTCAAGTTCTTAGTTTTAAGGTTAAACAAGGTCCCTCACCAGCTGGGTCAAACCCAAGTATCCAAGTACAGTGTGTTCTTTCTCATCCCCATGCTAGGCACTTTCTTTACAAAGTTCTGGGGGGCCAGTACTGAGGCAGCAGAGGCACAATTACCTTTACAAGAGTCCATAGGTCCCAGGAGGGGAATGGGGGTACCTCAGATTTTTACAGTAGGGCAGGCCTCAAGGTTATGCCTCTCTCTAGGGGCCCACAATGCTGTCCTCTGTTGGCCCTGTGGGGGTATAGTGTGGGGACTAGACAACTGGGCAGCCGTGTTCCTGCTTTCTCCTGTTTCTGACCCTCATAACTCCACTAGCACACCAGCACCAACTCCAATGTTACCCAAGGGTCGCTAGCGGGGTCCAGTGATGTAGGCCTCTCCACGCGGCTTCCTGCAGGCCTCACTGTTAGCCCCACTCTCTCCCGTGGAGGGTCACTGCCTCGCCGCACCGGCTGCTCCCCCAGTGTGCAGTGAGTTCCCACCTTCACAGGGCCTCAGCACTCACTTCCGTGGCCGCTGCAAGTATGGTGCAGATGAGCATTCGCATACAACGTTGGCCCGAGGTACCCTTCAGCACTGCCTATCTTCTGCGCTCTGCTCCGCACATTGAGTTCGGGGTGTGCTGCCTATTCAGGGCCTCTCTCCTGCCCTCCACTCATGAAGTTGAAGAAGCCCACCTTCCTTGGTGATCTGCTAGCAGTCTTGCCCCACACTGCTGCTTCCTAGGTTGTGGGAAGGCCACCTGTCTACTGCTCCGCCATCTTGTGCTTCTCTCCCAGGTCCGGGTGCCTACCTGCTAATTACTTCTGCTTGTGACTCTGGCAGGCACTGCAAGCACCCTGTTCCCATGGCCACCACCTCTGGAGTTCCAGGAGGTGCTGCCTCTGTCTATGTTTTAGGGGGGATTACCATGGATGGGGGGGGTGACCGGGCAGGAGCAGCAAAACTTACGTCTTACTACATTAGCATCTAGCCACCCCCCCACAATCTATAGCCACTCTTAAGCCGCCCAATTGGGTTCTGCGGTGAGGTGGAGCTTTCACCAATTAAAATGTAAGCATGTGTTGCTTTTGTTAACAATGGATCACAGGACATATGTAGTGGGGAACAGCTTTCAACTCCTGCCTCAACTAGTGTAATTCCACTTATGCTGGGTTAGTTTCCCTTAAAAAACTCACCACCTTTAGAGATTGTAGAATATAGTACTTTGAATGACCAAAAAAATGGCAGGACAGAATGTAACACCCAGGCCAGACGATCGCTTTTTGGTTCCCAATAAAGGATTTGATCCAGTTTAAACTAGGTTGTCTTTCCCCTATCCAACCCTCTTATAAGAGTTAACAAGTAAAGTCAAGATTCATGGTGCTGTTTCTCAAGTGAAACCTAAGTCAGAGGGTCTGGGGGTCTTTTTGATTTCAGGGTCTATCCTTCTAGAGCTTGCTGCCATTTGAGCTTTGTAGAATTTCCTCCTTGACCACATTCAATAAGACTTCAACACACCTATGTTTCGTTAGTTAAAGACTGATGCCAAGGTACCTTATCGGTAGTGAACTTAATATAAACATACTCTCTCAATTTGTCATTCATTGAGTCCACAGTTACTCCTGGCAGATCTAGCCTTTCTGGGATTCATAGGTTCAGGCCTGGAGAAGACTATGGGGCATATTTATACTCTGTTTGCGCCGAATGTGTGTCAAACATTTTGACGCACATTCGGCGCAAAGCTTGCCCCATTTTTAAACTATGACCCCCCCACCCCACGGACGTCAAAAAACCTCAGTGTGCATAATTTTTGGGATGCGGGAAACCACCTTGCGGTAATGACATGCAAGGTAGGCGTTCCCATCCCAAAAAAGTCTTAGGGCCTGTGCGCCTTATTTATACTCCAGCGTCATTTTGACGCCCAGGAGGGGGCGGGCCTTAAAAAACGGCACACAGCCTGATGTGCGCCGTTTTTTAATGCCTAGGTGAGGGCAGGCGTTAAGGGACCTGTGGGCTCACTTCCATGGTCTCAGACCATGGAAGCATTCCAGAGGTGCCCTTCCCTGCCCCCAAGGACACCCCCTGCCACCCTCGCCCACCCCAGGAGGACACCCATGGATGGGGTACCCATTCCAGGTAAGTACAGGTAAGTTGAGGTAAGTATTTTTTTTTAATTTTTTTAAGTGGCATGGGGGGCCTAATTTTGTCTTTGCTAAGACAGGAGTCATTTCAATGGGGATTGTGCTTCAAAAAATGGCGCAAGTCCGGTTTGAGCCATGATTTTTTACTCGAACCTGACTTGCACCATTTTTTGACGCACAACCCCCATTTTCCCCTATGCCGGACCTGCCTGGTTTGAGTCTTTTTTTTTTACTCTGACCAGCCCGTATCGCTGGCTAACGTCAATCCTTAAATAAGGCATCCGCATGGCATGTAGGAATGGCGTTAGCCGGCGGTAAATTTTTTGACGCAAACCAGCACCGGCGCTTGTTTGCGTCAAAAAGTATAAATATGGCCCTATATTTCCTTGTTTAGTTGGTTGCTTTCTTGATTATGGCAAACACTGAGGCATGCTGTGGTCTTCAGAATCTGACAGATAATGATCATAAAGAAATTACATTCAGGGCACTGCACATCAAAGTGGAGGTTCGTATTTTATATGGTTGGTGTGATTTCACTTGCACATGGCTTTATGTTTCCTTACCTCTGAATTTTTGGTCTATGTTGCAGCCTGTTAACTGGTATCCAGAGCCACGCCTCATCCTACACAAAAATCTTTTCTATGCTGATTGTGCAGCACCAATTACATAGGAACACATGTCACATGTCTGGCCACCAGAATGAGACCAGGGGGTCTGTGACCTAGAGGAGACCTAAACCCAGAGTTTCTGAGCTAATGCCACTACAGTGGACCACATTAACCCAATATAAACCACTACCCAATGATCCGGCCTAACCGACCCTGAAGAGACCACCTAACCAGCTCTTGATCAGATGTTTCTGATAACTATTTGGAGCAAAAACTACATAACCCACGAAGCCTAAAAAGGTTGACATATGATGTACAATAACTTTGGCAAACCTTACAACACCTTCAACAAATTTCTCTCCCTTATGATCTCACTACACCTACTCAACGGTAAGGTTCTATTAGAAAGCTAAAGAAATTGGTAGGAGTAGGAAAACATTAATCAAAAATGAAAAAAATGAAGGGAGGCTATCCACCTCATTTTCTATGTTTAAGAGAAGTGAACTGTAGGAGGCATGCCTAGTTTGTAGTGGGTACCTATGGTACTTACACCTTATACCAGGTCCAGTTATTCCCTTATTAGTGAAATGTAGGCAGTGTCTAGAAGCCAGGCTCTCCAGAGGTAGCTGTAGCTGAGCAGCCAAGGCTTATCTAGGAGATACGCAAAGCTCATGCAATACCACTGTAGTCACACAGTACTCACACACATGAAAGAAAATACTCAGTGTTACAAAAATAAAGGTACTTTATTTTGGTGACACAAATACCAAAAATACCATAGTGACTATACTCCCTTAGGAGGTAAGTAATACACAAATAATATACACTAGTATGCAGAACTATGCATAAAAACAGTTATAAAAACAGTGTAATTAGTGAAAATCACAATAGTTAGAAATGGCCCGGGGGCAACACAAACCATGTACTAAGAAAGTGGAATGCAAATGTCAGTTTCCCACCTAGGCAAGCGTAGTGTGTAGAGGAGAGTTGGGAGTACTAGAAAACCCCGGAGGTAAGTACTGGAACTCACCCCAGTGCCCAGGACAGCAGGAGTAAAACACAGTAACTTTCCCAGAACACACACAGAAATGAAAAGAAGGATTATCCAAGTACCAGAAGAGACTGCAAGACACCAACAGTGGATTCCTGGATGTGAGGACCTATGGAAAAAAGGGACCAAGTTCAAGAAGCGCAGAAGAGTCCTGGGAGAACAGGAGCCCCTGCTAACCCGGATGAAGGTGCAAAAGAAGAACCACCGGTGAAGAAGATCAGTCAATACTGCACCCAAGAAGATGGAGTCGGGTTCCTGGTCGGTGCAAATGTTGTCCACTCCGGATGGAGGATTGCAGTCTGGTTTACGTCATTGGAGTCTGCCAACAAGCCTTGGCACATGCAAACCGCACAGTTAGTGAAAAATGGCACTGCCCTGGACCAGGAAGGACCAGGTGGACTCTACCCAGAAGTGGGAGTCAGAGGAGGCTCTCAACAATTCAGAGATCCCACAGAAGACCAGGCAGCATGCCCAGGATTCCCACAGCACGGGGACAAGGAAGGTACAAAAGAGGCCCATGCAGCACGACAACAAAGGCTCCCACTCCATCGGAAAACCACTCAGGAAGCTGTGCATCACAAGATAGAGTGCTGGGTGCTGGAACTGTAAGATGCACGAAGAACTTCATGGAAGGATGCCAACAAGCCTTGGAAACTGCAAAACATGCAGTGCACAAGGGTACTGTCTTGTGTGGAGAGGCAAGTCCTTACCTCCACCAAAGTTGGACAGTGGGACGTCAGAACCGTCAGGACCTTTATAGTCTATGACCTGTGATGCAGGAGCCATGCAGCTCAGCAGGAAAGGGGATCCACGCAGCCAGTCATTGTTGCAGTAGGTGCTTGCTGAAGCAGGGGAGTGACTCCTTCACCCCAAGGAAGATTCCTTCGCTCTTCTGGTGCAGGCTGAAGATGGGCTGTCCTCAGAGGATGCACGACCGGGAAACAGTTGCAGTTGCTGGCAGGAGCTGAGGTTACAATGTTACAGAAGACCTCTTGCTTCTGTGTTGCAGTTTGTAGAGTTCCGGAAGGGTCCAGATGCAGTTTCTTCAGTGCTAAGTTGAAGTGCAGAGGATTCCTGCTGGAGTCTTGCAATCCGAATCTGAAGAACCACCCAAAGGAGAGACCCTAAATAGCCCTGAAAGGGCGATTGGTCAGCTAACCAGCTAAGCACCTGTCAGGTGAGGGTTCTGACTTCACCTGCTGGCACTGGCCACTCAGATGCTCCCAGAGTTCCCTGCCAACTTGGAATCCAAGATGGCAAAACCCAGGGACCCTCTGGAGGAGCTCTGAGCACCACCTCTGGTGGTGGACACTTCCCTTTCCTTTGTCCAGTTTCATGCCCGAGCAAGGACTGGGGATTCTTGAACTGGTGTAGACTGGATTGTGCAAGGAGGGCACCAAATGTGCCCCACAAAGCATCTCCAGTGGCCTGGGGAGGCTACCCCTCCCAAGCCTGTAGCACATATTTCCAAAGGGAGAGAGTGTAACACCCCTCTCCCAAAGGAAGACCTTTGTTTTGCCTTCCTGGGCTTGAGATATTCAAGCAACAGGAGGGCAGAAACACTTCTATGAGGTGGCAGCAGCTGGGACTGCCTGGAAAACCTCAGAAAGTTGTAATGGCAGTACTGGGGGTCCTCTAAGGAGCCCCCAGAGTGCATGAAATTATACAACCAATGCTTGTAAAAGCCTTGGGGTATGAGTCCAACATGTTTGATACCAAACATGCCTATGGTTGGAGTTACCATTATGTAGCTGGACATAGGTAGTGATCTATGTCCAGTACATGCATAAAATGACGTCCCGGCACTCACGAAGTGTGGGAGAATGGTCCTGGAGGTCGTGGGGGCACCTCTGCTAGTGCAGGGGTGCCCTCACACACAGGTACTTTGCACCCTGCCCTCAGGGCTGGAGGGCCTGCTACAGGGGTGACTTATAAGTGACCTGGTGCAGTGTAAATGGCAGTGAAAGGGTGCATGCACCTTCGCACACAGGCTGCAATGGCAGTCCTGCAGAAGCCTTTGCATGGGCTCCCTATGGGTGGCAATATTTATGCTGCAGCCCAACGGGGAACCCCCGGAACCTCAATGCCCTGGGTACCTAAGTACCATATACTAGGGACTGATAAGGGGCACCAGTATGCCATGTGGGTGAAAACTGTGTTAACAGTATCCTAAACCCAATTTCAGAAGGAAAGAGCAAAACTACTGGGGTTCTGATTAGCAGGATCCCAGTAGACAAAGTCAGGCACACTGACATCAGGCAGAAAATGGCGGTTCCCAGATCTCCAGGCTTCGTTATAAAGTGGTTGAGCATGAATCCTCATTCTCCACTTTCCCAGAGTTTTTAATCTTGGTCTTAACCTTCTCTTGTTGATACATTAAATAAAGCAGACTCCTGTGGGGTTAAGAACCAATTTTAATTCTTTCACTCTCCTGCTGCAATTAGTGTCTGACCATTACGATCACGACGGCAGCCACTTTCAAAAAGATCTCCGGCAAAGAGCCCCCTAACGGGGAGCCCGTCAGATATTGCACTGCCAGTCTGACGAGGAGCAACCCGATGATGAAGCATGACATCCATTTGGATGTGTGAGGGTTCTTTCTCCTGAACATTAATGTTCCCCTAGATATATGGAACAGTGTACCTATTTATTGTATGTGTGGGAAGGTGCACCTTCCTGCACATAAACAACAATTTCTGGCATTTTGCTCTTTCTATCCGTGCTGCAAAATGCAGCACACATAAAAAAAAGCAAAAAACGAGGAGGAATAAAATTATTCCTCCTCGTTGTGCCACTCAAACGCCACCCCTGGGGTTGTGTTAGATTTTGGCGCTGCCTCAGGTTCACGAAAACACATAAATCTGGGGCAGCATCAAAACACAATGGGTGTTGCTGTGGCAACCCCACAGCAACACCCATTGCACTCCCCTTCCACACAAAGTGCTGCGTGTGAAGGGGCCATATTTAGAATGTGGCGTTAAGCCACAAAAAGTGGCTTAACGCTCCTTGTAAATATGGTGCAGAGCATAGCGCCACCGGAGCTCCGGTGTCACTAGGGGCTCATAAATATGCCCCTAAATAACTTTTGTGTCAGCAACAGGAAAATACATTTATTAAGCAACTACACTGGAAACAAATCCAACAAACTCATCAACATTTTCTAAAATGACCATTTGCATAGCTGACAAGCTAAAAGCAATCATTTAAAAAAGGCATGAGGTGAAGAGAAATCGTTGCTGGCATTAGCTGAAGCTGACAAATAGGTGCTACATTCAAGACATAACCTTTGACATAGGACTGAAAATGATGTACGGACTCTCGTGTCCCAAATACCACAAATGGTGAGTAGGAAAATGTTAGTAAAATTAATTGCTGTCATGTAGACTGCTTTCTGAGGCAGGAGACAGACTTGAGGGAGACATCATAGAACAGGATAAAAAATCCATTCACCCTAGAAATTGCCAACATGTGCTTTTGAGACTTAGATTATATGCAAACATTTCACACTCTATATGGTAAACATTACATTGTTGGCAGAGTTGAAACTGAAAGTGTGAGTATTAAGTAGACATCGAATCAGATGTAGCTGCCAAATACTATGATTCTAATACACTTTATCACCCTAGGCCATGACTAATTCATTTTCTTTAGAAACTAACTGGAAAAGAAGAAGCAAAAATGTCTGATCTGATGAAGAACAATCCTCAACTTGTCAGTTGAGGAACCTTTGGAGGCAGTATGTACCTCAGCTTGAATGCCTGCCCTAAGACATGTTACATAGAACATTGGGAGCAATCTCCTGCAGACAAGCAGGGCCAAAAGGGATCAATAATATTCTGCCATTGAAGCCTGACGAATTTCTTTGTAATCTTGGGGGTTCCAGAATGTTCTGCAACAGAGGACCTTATAGTCAGGGGGGTAATGCCCAACTAAACACTGACTTCTAGAATTTCTTTTGGAACTGGTGAGTGGATTATCGGGACAGCCTGACAGATAGATTATTTAATGGTTTAAATGTTAATTGTTTCCTTGAAGTGGCACTGCTGCAAGATACTGGTTTGCAACTTTTGATTTTGCAAAAAAAAACTACCGGCAGCATTCAGCGTGCACTATACGAAAAAAGTACATCTTTCTTGGACCGAACTTTACTGTTTGCCCAGTTTGAGGTTTTGGTGCCAAATTCAAGGCAGGCTATGCTGGTAACTCAAGGCAGTTAAATTTAACATTATGGAACTCTGGATTGGTGCCCTTAGGTGGCTTATCCTGTTAAAACTGGAAAAGCATCAAAAGATTTCATCAACAGAGACAGCAATTAACACAGAACCCAAACATGGCTTATGAATTTTCATTAAGGCCAGGCTCTAGAACCCACCATGTCCTACGACAAGCTATTTTGAAGAATCTCCAGACATCAAGGACACCCCGAGTACGTTTTCGGACCTTCTGATCTGTCACTGGATACAGCCATTGGGTCTGATTTGCTTGAAATGTTTTTTCTTCTGGAAAATGTCCAAGGGCCAGAGGTAAATTCTTTGACCTGGCAAAACCACCAGATACAAACCAATTGCTTGTAGTCATAGAATGGTCTAAACGCACTGCTAAGTACCCCTTAAACACATCTCTTTGTCTTACATTAAATTTGATATTCTCATAGTTTCCTCTTGCGATGTTTGATGTTGCTTTAACTTTTGATCGGTATGGGTGATGTTCTTATGTTTTTTGAACTTTTACTTATTAATAGTTTATCTCTTTAATTGGGCCTGGTTGGAATGCTCCAACCCCTAACTTCTTTAATTGTAGAATTGCTTGGATTAGTTTGGTACAGTCCCCATCTATGCTCTGGTCATTGTTATGAATGTGAGTATGGGCTCTGTGAATATTCCTGTTCATCAGAAGTGGGCATCTGTCTAATTCAGTCCTCTATCTTCATTACTAACACAATACTGCTCATTATTTTTCAGAATGCTGCTGCAATGTTGTTTAAATGTGAGCTGGGGTATGTATGACAATGGTTAATACTGAAGTTTTTTTTAGCATGTTTGACATATAGGGCTTGTGCTGTGAAATATTTGTTTTAAACTTTTACAATGACATTTCTATAGGGGGACATGTCTGTCTGCAAAAAAAAGTTACAGTCTGGGTCTTTGACTCATTCCGACACTCACAGATCGAACTCACAAGTCATACAATTGTCTTGGAACTTGTGAGTTAGCAAGACGACTTTTATGTGTCCTCGGAGACCTCGTGGGGACTCAGGAGAAATCCTGCAGTACCCAATTACAGAAATATATATTTGAAGCAGGCAAATAAACTGTACCCCCTGTGAGAATCATTGATTGGAAGACCCAAGTGTGAAGTGGGTGCTTGCCCAGAGTGAAAACAGAGGAGGATGACCTGCGCAGAGACTGAGTCTTCGAACCTTTGTATGCCAAACGAGTTTGGGCCTGCGGTGCAGAAGAGAGGAGCAGCTGGCGAAGGAGATTGGGAGCTGCTTCATGGCTGGGCTGCTGGAGTACGGGAGAACAAAGTGCAATGTCTGAGGCATGCAGGGAGAGGTGAGTGAGCCCTACTGGGGTCCATCCAGGGACTGGTATGAGGTTTGCGACCCCACAAGACCCAATGGCTCTGCAGGATGAGGCCTTGAGTTCAGAAGAGGTTGGCTACCCTGCTGTGCACTCTACCCGTTTGAGGCTGTGTGAGACTAAGGCTGAGGTGGTGCTTTGGGCAGGTGCCCCTCACAGCAATTCATGTCAGTATGCTTACTAAGAGGGTCGAAAGTCTCTGTAGGGGGAGGATCACCCCAACGCACAGGTCAAATTGAACATGCAACCGGGTGAAACTCTGACACATCTGAAACATCGAAGCAGATTGAAAGTATTCACACAAGAAGGGACAAGGCAGAACTGATGACTGATGTTTCCAGTAATGTAATTGTTGGTTAAAAGCCATCTGACCATATATGTTACACCTGACAGCCTTAGGATGGTCACCCCCAACTTTTTGCCTGCCTCCCTCCACTTTTTGACTCTGTTTTGCTGGTTTTATCACTCTGCGCACTTTACCACTGCTAACCAATGCTAGAGTGCATATGCTCTCTCTGTTAAAACATGGTGACATTGGCTCATGCACAATTGGCATATTTAATTTACTTGTAAGTCCCTAGTAAAGTGCACTGCATGTGCACAGGGCCTATAAATGAAATGCTACTAGTGGGTCTGCAGCACTGATTGTGTCACCCTCATAAGGAGCCCCTTAACCATGTCTCAGGCCTGTCATTGCAAGGCCTGTGTGTGCAGTTTCACTGCCACTTTGACTTGGCATTTAAAAGTACTTGCCAAGCCTGAAACTCCCCTTTTTCTACATATAAGTCACCCCTAAGGAAGGCCCTGGATATTTCCCAGGGCAGGTGCTATTCAGGTAAAAGGCAGGACATGTACCTGTGTGTTTTATATGTCCTGGTAGTGGAAAACTCCTAAATTCGTTTTCCACTGCTGTGAGGCCTGCTCCTTTCATAGGCTAATATTAGGGCTACCCTCATATACTCTTTGAGTGGTAAGTTCTGATCAGAAAGGGATAGACAGGTCATATTCAGTATGGTCAGAATGGTAATACAAAATCCTGCTGACTGGTGAATTTGGATTTACATGCATCGTCTCTCAGTGTCAAAAGACCCTTCATCGCAAAGAGGTTTTCGATGCAAAGTACTTGCTGCATGGAAAATAATCAACGCATCATCTGTGTGCACTCGGAAATTCAATGTACACCCTTCATTTTCCTCGCATACCCTCCTCTGCGGTCTCCGTCCGTGCATGCATGTATTTTGCATACCAGATACTTTGTTCTTGCAAGAGACACTTGTTACTTTTTAAAGACTTAAGACTCTTCTTATAATTACAAAAGTTATATTTCAACTTGTACTTAATTCACTCAGATAAATATCTTATGATTTTCTAAACCTGTGTGGTGTATTTTTGTGATGTTTTCACTGTGTCATTGCATGATTTGTTGCACAAATACTTTACACATTGCATTGTGTGACTTACCCTGACTAGGATTGTGGTCCCTACTTGGACCAGGGTGTATACATCTGCCAACTAGAGACCCCATTTCTAACAATAAGCATAACCCAGAAGACAACATTTTGGTCTCCGAATATCATATTAGAGAAACCAAATGGAGCTGTTTCATTCCTGAGTGCCAGGACCTACTGGGTGTCTAACATCTCAGAGTCCCAGGCACACCTTAACTACAGTGCTGAAGGTTTGTGTGTGGTCTTCCTTAATGTACAGGTGAGAAACATTGCTGGGGAAGTTTCCGTGGGAATGAGGCGGCTCCAAGTTTATGTTTCTGGATCTTCTGCCTTGGGGTGGGAGGAAAAGTTGTTAGATGTTGTTTTCAAAGTTAGGTCCTTATGTCTGGCACACCCAAGTGGTTGATGAAGGAAATATCCAATCTGCACCCAGATAGGTAATTCTAAAGTAGGATAATAAATGTGAGGCAAACACAAGTTGATGACCTGGAATCTTCAGGGGTTGTCAACCACGTTGAATGAAATAAAGTGTGCATCACGCACCTGATAAGGTATTTTGTTGGAATCACAATGTTACAAGAAATTAATATATGAGGGAATCTATTGTCAACCTTCATTAATAATGGAAAGTGCAGCTGTATGCCAGCTCATACTTAGGATTCTCTCCTGATCTGGGTTGCACCGGAGATTCAATTGTATTATGAAGGATATGAAAGGTGACCTGGGTGGCCAATATGTACTGTTGCTGGGAGCACTGGAGGCTCAAGACATTTGTTTATATAATATGTGCACCCCAAATAATGACAATGGTGTCTTTTTATAGCACTGGCTGTGTCACCTTATCTATTAGATGAGTACATTTAGGCAAGTGATCTGAACTGTGTTTTGGATGGCATGTTGGGCCGTTGCCCCCTAAACAAAGAACAAAGCCTCTGATGACTTCCTGTCTTAAAGAAGTGATGAAAAGACTGCGAGTGATAGATGTATTGCGAGTAAAGCTCCATTCCCTCAAATCATACTAATGCTTTGTCCCAGTGTCAGGAACGCATAGTAGGTTGGACCATGTACTAGTCTAGACAATCTCCAGACATATGGTTACCAAGATAAATTATCTTGCACACTACCTGTTAGATCATTCCTACTATGAATGATATGACACCAAAAGGGAAGGCACCAAGGGTACCATTGTTGAGATTCAGGGCCAGATGTATCAAAGCTTTTTGCCTTCGCAAACGGTGCGAATGCCCGTTTGCGAAGGCAAAAAGCTATTTCAGAATGTATCAAAGGCATTCTGAAAGCAATTTTAAGGAATCACTAAAATAGCGATTCCTTAAAATTGCAACCCTGTTAAGAGAGACGCAAATTGCGAATCTCTAAATAAGAAATCGCAAATAAGGATTCCTTCTTTGTGATTTCTAAAGCACATGCAAGCAGCAATTCCTTAATCCGAATTGGGCATTAAGGAATCGCCATTTTCCACCAAGTTGAACCTGGTGGTAACCATGCGAAAATTTTAAAAATGCATTTAAAATGCATTTTAAAAATGTACATGTAAAGCACACATGCCGTTTTGGCATTTGTGCACCTTACATGTTGTAAAAAAATATTTTGGGGTGCAGCAGAGGGGGCCTAAGGCCCCCAGCACCCTGGACTTTGCATTTCCAAAAATTGCGTATTCCAGTTATAAATTTGCAATTTGGGACACGCAAAATATTCGCAAATATGGGCCGATGGGCCCATAGATGCGAATGGGGGCCGGTATCGCAATTTGCGATTCGGTAATCGCATTTGCGATTTTTAAGAAATCGCGATTACCGAATAGCAAATGTGATACATTGCATTTTGTGAATCAGAAATAGCGATTTCCTAAAAATCGCTATTTCCGATTTGAAAAAGGCATTCTTGATACATCTGGCCCTAAGTGTGGAGCCACTCTCTGACACGCCCTTCTCACAGTTGTTGTCAGACACACTAGCACTTTATTTTGAAAGGAACAGAGAAAGTGCGAGAAGCAGAGCCATTGAATAGGAGGCTATGAAAGTTGTCAACAGGGGAAATGTATGCTATTCAAATGCAATTAGAGAACTCAGTTCAGGTACAAGAATAAAAGCTAGAAGCTGTTGAGAAAGTGTAACTGCTACATTCACCAAGGCTGACTGAATGGTCAGAGCTAAAAAAGACAGCGAATGACACTTGGGACAGACTTAGGGGGTCATTCTAACCCTGGCGGTAAAAACCGCCAGGGCGAATGACTGCGGTAGCACCGCCAACAGGCTGGCGGTGCACCGCTGGGCATTCTGACCGCGGCGGTTCAGCCGCGGCCAGAAACGGAAAGTCGGAGGTGTACCGCCGACTTTCCGCTGCCCTTGAGAATCCTCCATGGCGGCGGAGCGCGCTCCGCCGCCATGGGGATTCTGACACCCCCTACCGCCATCCTGTTCCTGGCGGGTCTCCCGCCAGGAACAGGATGGCGGTAGGGGGTGCCGCGGGGCCCCTGGGGGCCCCTGCAGTGCCCCCGTAAGAGGGCCCCACAAAGTATTTCAGTGTCTGCTATGCAGACACTGAAATACGCGACGGGTGCCACTGCACCCGTCGCACCTTCCCACTCCGCCGGCTCAATTCTGAGCCGGCGTCCTCGTGGGAAGGCTGTTTCCCACTGGGCTGGCTGGCGGCCTTTTGGAGGTCGCCCGCCAGCCCAGTGGGAAACCCAGAATGACCGCCTCGGTCTTTCGACCGCGGTACGGTCTTTCGACCGCGGTACGGTCTTCTGGCGGTTCCCGCCAATATCAGAATCACCCCCTTAATGACAAACTCGCAGCAGTTACAGGCAAAAACTGCATAAGGAGGGGATAAGGCAGGTAAAATTCTGACATAGGTAATCAGGCGAGCGATCCTGTACACAGTCATACGTCAAGACACCAAGGGGACGTCTTACCAACCAAATAATACAGGGCTACTGGCTGAGAAACTGTTGGAGGTCTGCAGACAGGCATTTAATTCTGGTGTGTTTCTTCAAATGACGAAGGAGGCAATGATTTTATTGATATCAAAACCAGATGGAGATCCCTTATGAGTGTCTTCTTTCAGACCAATTTCACTGTGAAATGTAGATGTTAAGGTACTTAGCATAAAAATCACTGCTAGAATCCTAAAGATAATCCCTGATCTCATACATGAGTATCAATCTGGATTCATACTACACAGGAACACTTTTTGCAACCTGCAGTGTCTGTCTCACATTGTTCATGCACCACAGTTAGAAAAGGACGAATATACGCTAGCACACTTGGATATACAACAAGCCTTTGAAAACAGTAAACTGGGCATACATTTTGTGCGATTCAGGGCACTGTTGGGCTTGGACGGATTTTTGCCCAGTATGTTCAACTACTATGTACCAGCCCCATGGGAAGGGTCTGCACTGGAGAGGTGGTTTCATAGCACTTTGACTGTAACAAGCAGGGATGCCCCTGTCATCATTTCTATTTGCATCGTCGGTCAAACTTTTGATGTACAGGCTGAGAGAAGTTTTGAGGGTGTGGGGAATCCAGGTGGAAGCGACCTCACATGTGATTTCTCTGAATGCCAATGATATTCTGGTGTACCTGAGACAGCTGGCATACCTGTCTCCAATATTCTTACGTGAGTTGGCAGTGTATGTAGAGATATCTGGATTACATATTAATCAATCTAAAGCCAGATTATTACCATTGGAGAAGTAAACAGATTTGACAAAAACTCTGGTGTCGGAGGTGGGGCTTCTGTGGGAGATTGAGAGCTTCTGATATCTATGAATCTGGGTTGTATACACAAAGGCAAGCAGCTATGAGATGAATACAGAGAGGGCAATAAAGCCCTCTATAAAATTCTGTAACACTGTCCAATTGTCAATGATAGGGAAAGTGGCCCTGGCGAAAATGTGCTTTTCTCCACGCTGCCTCAACGTGCTCTGAAGAGAATGTTTCTGGATTCTCAGAAAATGTTTGCAGAATAACTAAACTCTTGGTTGAACTCCGGATAGGAAAGAGAAGCAAAGTTAAAAGTACCACACTCAAAAGAAAGTAAAATAAACATTTGCAATGCAATGGGTCTTGCGTTTGCTTAAGTTAAAGCTATTAGCGTTGTAAACTCCTAACAAGACTTTTCTTGCCACATAAACTGAAAATGAAAAGTAAAACAGTTTCACATAACTAATCAGACTTTTCTTGCCACTTTAAGTGAAATTGAAAAGTAAAACAGTTTCACATAAGCGAGCCAGCAGTCTCCATGAGCGTAAAGCAGACATACAAAAGGAAACAAGTTTGCTCACAGTGAAACGTATCAGCAAAAATGCAATTATCCATATAACTGGCAAAAGTGAAAATATCCGTGTAACAGGGTTGATGTCATGCAAAGCGCTCGACTACTGCCCAGCGAGATTGCGCTGCCTATGCAAAAAAGAGAAAAAGTAGTCTAGAAACCATACCGAAAACATGGAGACTCATATGTTTTCAGTAGTTGGCTGGTGCGCTCAAGGCGGCCTAAACACCGGAAAAGAAATTATGTATGCATGCCTTTCACTAATTAAATCAAGTGAATTTTAAAAGGAAAGTTCACAAGCCAATCAAACTGATGGGCATAACATGGGTGTGGTTAAAAGCCCACAGGGAGATTACACCAGGGACAGAGAGCTTTGCGCTCGAACCTAAAAGAGAAGTTTGGGAATACCAGAAAATGGAGCTCTATTATTTAGTGGCCAGCCTGCAACACATTTGTTCACTGGTTGGATGAGGGCGACCACAGGGAAAAAAGACCACTAAAAGGCACATATGGAAATTCTTATAAGAAGTTCCTGAAATCTGCAGACACACTAGAAGAAAATTGTATAAGAACAGGCCAATACATATGCTAAAATGATCTACACTGATAAGCGGATACGGCCCAAGTTCCCACATGCCCCAACTCCTACACAAACATTGATGACATTGCTGACATTTTCAGACTGTAAAAAACTGATTACACACCTGTACAGGGCATTATGTGATGATGGGCCCTTAGTACAGCTAAAAGCACAAACTAAATAGCGAGAAGTGCTTCAACAGACAAAGAGCGCAATTGCAGCTGCATGGGAGTTAAGTGGCATAATTTAATGCCTGTTTCAAATTTTTATGGTGAAATCATACACACATATATATCCTACTCCGTTTAAACTATTTAAGATCTATCCTCACCGTAGTTTGAAATGCCTTAGGTGTCAGACTGAGAATGCAGATTTTATTCATATCACATGGATCTGGCCTATTATACAAAACCTTTCGTTAGGAGCAACACACAACAGGGAAAGTTATTGGAAAGATAGTAACGTGGGCCTATAAGACCAGCTCAATAAGAAAAAGAAAGGCCAGATGGGCAGGAAGCTCCGTGCATCAGGGTTTGTACTGGCTAAAAGGCAACTCGCAACCCATTGGCTAACTTCACTGCTGAGGACAATTATTAGTTGAATAAAAGATATGATAGAATGGGTAACTGCGGAGGAAGTACCCATGGCAAAAAATGAGGCACAGTGATTAACCAGTAGATGACTAAATGACATGGGCAGACATGATTAGAGCATTGATTGACCCTCCAAGTGACAGACATCCCTGAGGGTGCTGGATAGTATAGAGAATACTGGAATCTGAGTGTATGTCAATGCAAATGTATGCCATGGTAGTCCCACCAAGATACTTGGAAGGATAAGAAGTACGGATAACATATGATGATGTGTCGTTCAAGCTACTCATGGACAATGAGGGTGATGGGCCTCCAAAGGATCTATAGAGCAAGCAAACAGACACGATGAGACCTGGGTAGGATGCTGGAAGAGTTTAAGAAGTTAGGGGCGACTGTGCAGATTAATTTCCCTGAAAGGCTTAGCAATGTGTGGCACAATGAGATGAACAAATTGAGACATGAGAAGGTCGGTGAATGGTTGAAAACCATTTGCTACGAGACAAATATTGCTGAGTGATAAGGAGTTTTAGCTATATGGTGAGTGTTAGAAATGGGGTTTCTGGTTGGCTAGGGTATGCACCTACGCCAGGCAGAACCCACCCACTGTGGTCAGGACGAGGGAGTTACACATCCAAAATAAACCCTGCTCATCCCCTTGGATAGCTTGGCGCGACCAGTCAGGTTTATCCCAAGCAATGTATAAAGCATTTGAACAACACACACAATACATCTGACACACTATCCCCACCACAAAGGAAACACAACACCAAGTTATATAAAAATGAACTGTATTGTACACAACATCATTAGTCCAAACACAACATGCCAGTAATACCCTGCTACCCAAGCAGTTGTCAGAACGTTATGCAATACTGTTACTCTCGAGAAACCAGCAATAGTCACACATAACATACAGGTTACTCATTATTCGGCAAAATAAGCAGTAGTCAGGAAACAAATTACCATAGAAATGCACTTGTCATGAAATTATCATAAATGCCCATACCAGGAACATTAGGAAACACATGGTAAGTCATTAACACAGATCATCATACATGTCCATAACAGGAACATTAGCAAGCATATGACATATATTAAAAAGAAACAGGATAGCATGCCCATAAAAGGAACATTAGAAAAGTATATGGCCAGTCTCAGGAAACATATCAGCCTACACAGGCCCCAAATGATTATGCTGTTACCCAAAGTGCCTGTCTATATATTTTGGAGGCACCTCCAGTACCACGAAGAAAGAAAAAGGGACCCTTGGCGCTCCTCTATGCCAAAACGGGGGTCGTTTTATTGTTGGGGGAGAGGGGTGGCACGCACCCCCTCCATTTTTGTTTGGGGCCCATCCTGGGGTCCTGATCCCCAAACCGAGTCTCTACAATCTCTCGGCCCCACCTGGGCCATGACCAGCTCTCCCAGGGGGGAGGCAGAGCCAAACGGCACGAGGCGTCAAGCGGCGCAGGGGGCCTCCGATGAAGCTTCCTCCCTGCCTGCGACCTCTGGAAAATACAGGCCTGGTGGGGCGGGGGAGCCTCCGATGAGGCTTTCGTCCCCACCTGTATGCAAAAGAAAATGAGGGCCCGATGGGGCGGGAAGCCTCTGACGAGGCTTTCTCCCCACCTGTCTCCAGAAGGCTGACTCACCCGCAAGACAGAAAATGGGCAAATGGGGCTCAACTCTCAAGAGGAATGGGGAGAATGGCGCATCTCCTCATGGTGCAGTCTGGCTAAGTTAGATTTCCTAAAACAACTTCCCAAGTCCCTATTGGTTAAGGGATGGCATGTTCACGAATCTACATTTCTACAAGTACACGGTTCACATGTCGATGATTGGCTCCTTTCGTAATGTCCTCATCATCCGGCTCGTCAGGTAACTATATTGTTGCATCTTATACTCCAGTTAGAGTCTCTATTGTCTTCTCCTGGGAAAGTCAGTCTTACACACAATACATTTGCAATGTTGCATTCATTAATAAGAACAGCATCTTCTAGCAAGCAGTTCTCATGAGAAAGACTATTAGCTATGAGCACATGCACAATACAGTGGAAAATCACAATTTAATTCTCTAAGCAGACAATTTCTTAAACACCTACAAATGCAGCTTGACAGGAGGCCGTGCAACTAGGCCAAGACCTTGCTAAGTAAAGGCCTGCAATTAATAAAGCTAATACAAAATGCATAACTATTAGTCAGACATGTTACTACATTTAATCAAACAAAAGCTCAACATTTCATATTAATACGCCATTAGTAAGTACACTTTGTGAATATTGGCGGCCACTCATGTGGTTACACTTTCAAATGCATGCATTCTTTTTCTCTAGATTATTACATTTTCTATGCAAATCCAACACTCAAAATACATGAATAATCATTAATAATTTCATTAATAAGACCTGTGTTAACACCATCCACTGTCTGCTAAATTGTGCACCCTCTCCACAACAAACGACTCCTGGATATCATCCTCTGTCCTGCCCACACTCTCTGTACCGCTCTCCTTACCTACAGCATATATGTACATCTTCAATCTAGGACTACAGAATGTGTCACTTCTTTAGTGTTTTCTTCAGCCCCTTTGTTATCTTGATTTACATCATTTCTCTCCTTTTTTACCTCATTTTAATGAATTTTCTCGTGAGCTGCCAGGTCCTTTCAATTCCGAATACTTCGGCCACAAAACGAAGGCGGAGTTGAGCAGCGAACACCTACATAATAATTCTTTGTAGTGCAGCCACCTAGCTGAAGTTCCTCAGTGACTCCTAACGCCTATTGCCGAATGCAGCAAGAACATATATGGTTTGAGTTCACAAACACAGCAATGCCAACTTTTGCAGGACCATATACTACTAGCTGATATAGTCCGTACTTTTTTCTTTGCAGTCTGGTACTTACATTGTTGTTTATCCTCTTGTACACCCAGAACTAGAAGTCCCAAAAGGCAAAGGAAACAAGCATTTGCAGTGCACTGGGTCTCGCATTTGCTCGAGTTAGAGCTATTAGTGTTGTAAACTCCTGACACCTGACTTTTCTTGCCACATAAGTTGAAAATGAAAAGTGAAACAGTTGACATAAGCAAGCAGATTCAAAGCGCCATGGCTGCCATGAGTGTGAAGAAGACACAAAAGGAAAAGGAAGTTTGCTCGCAGTCAAACGTATCGGCAGTCTTGTAATTATCCATGTAACAGGGGCAGTCTGCAAGGTGGTAACAAAACCGCCCCAAGGAGTGACAAACATAAAGCATTTTCCAAGGATAACAAAGGATTTTTGAAGGGCAAGCCCACGAAAGAGTGAAAGTGATGAGAGTAAGATGGCCTGGTTAAAAGCCCAAATAGATATCTGCCATGCTCAACCTAAAAATGGAGTAACTAAACATTTCCTACTAAGGAGCCTTTGTCACGATTAGTGACCTTCCAGGAAAACATTAGTCGCAATGGCCCGTTCTCAGGAATGAAGACATCTAAACCGATATGATGGGAGGCTGCCAGATCATGGCCCAGAAATTAAACACCTCTACCATGGGCAGTATGTTCTCTGTTGACAGCCAATAGCGTTAGGCGAGAGAGCATAACTCCACTGAAATGAGCCGCGCTAAGACAATATCGACGTTTCAAGCCAATGGCATCAAAAAGCTGGTCGAAGAAAGATACTGCTTGATGGAGTCAGACTCCAAGCTCATTCCACGTGCATTTGTACCACGATGTCTGTTTGACAAATGCTCTGTCAAGACCAGGACCTAAAGTAGCACTTTGTGTGGAAATGATTCCACTTGCACCCAAGTAATTAGATTGAATTTTCGAAGTTTGACCTGCAGAGTTTTAGAAATGGGTCACACAAGGCTGTTCTGCTGGGTCATACCTGAGCTACAATTGTGATCCATCTTTAGGGGCTAAAACGAATGTGCCTCACACAAACATGCATTTACACTTAGGAATTCAGATAATGAGTGGACAATTTTACTAAAAAAACAACAGTGGAGGTTAAATGAAAATCTGCTGCAAAAGGTTGCTGTTTGAGTGTGAAAATGAACAAGAACTGGCAATGAAAAATAAGCCCCCCTCCAAGTTGTACATCACAAAGCAGGTTTTCTGTTGATTACATAAGGTGTGGTAGAACTAGTGCAGAGCTAAAAAGTTCACCAGTGCCATTTAATTGAGCGCTAAGAGTGTCCCCGAAGAAAATGAACAAAAAGCATTTCTTATCCAATGCATGCGTTATTGTAAAGTTAAAATAAAGCCACATAAAGAAGCTCTGATGAATATTGCTTTCGGAAAGACACTGAAACCTATGTATTCCATGTAAGGTAGTGAATTACTACACAGAGGGTTACTTCCATGGTTATGTCGCCCCTATTCATCGGGATAGCTGCATCCCTGCTCCGATTTAGGGAACAGCTTAAGATAAACCTTTAATGTGAGGCACATCTGGACAGACATCCACTCACAGGACCTAGCTACGCCTCGAATCAAGTGGGGACGTGGTAGCTTTTTATCTTGTACAAAGTTCTGTTGCATTTCTGCTATTTTTGAACAATATAAAAGAACAACAATAGTTGTATACTCTCTATTTTATTTTAGCCATTTAAGGAGATTTTGACAATTTATCAAATCTGTCTGATTTCAGGAACGGAGCTTTCTTAGATGAACACATGATAATGCAACGTAATGCCATGTAAGTCACCACCTAGCCCAACAACACTTCCCACAGCCTGAACTGTTGTAACCCACGCCGCATGAAAGTCAGTGATGCAGAACACGCAAACTGCACAACTTGTCACACTGCAAATCGTGAAAAACTACCCAGAATAAATTATTCTTTGATATATGGAGAATGGATGTAAATGTGTTGAAAGAATGTATCTAAAAAGTTAGGAAGGATAGATCGCGCACCGGAGCAGCTAAGATGGCTGCTCGATAATGACGCTCCTGAGCTGCCAAGGACGTTTTTCTATCGGAGGGAGGCGTTTTTGACAGCTGGCTATTTCTTTTCCCAGAATTTGATGTTGGAACAAGCAGGGAGCAGTATGCTGAGTTATTTTTTTTTTTTTTAACTCTGGAATTTTACAGAGTTTAATCTTTTCAACCTACTGCTCCCTTTCTGACAGGAATGCAGCCGCCATTTTGAGAGGATATATATTTTTTTTATTCCTAAAAATATTTTCTTTTTTGTCTTTTGCCTACTTTAATTAATGTGGAGAACCTAATACTTTTTTGACACTCTTGGATGCCACCCTTGAAGCTGTTATAGTCATTTTATTCTGGATTTTCTACTATCATTTTCAATATTTGTCCTCTGAGGTGACTTAATCGACGTTGCAAGAACATTAACAAAACTATTGTATTAAATATATACTGTGTGGCTGAAATGGAAGCCCCTCACACTTCCAAAATATCTGTATCCTCTGTCTCTAACTCTAATGGTCGTAAAGACTCTGGGGGCCACAAAAGAGTTAAAAAAGACCCATCCTCTCCAACTAAGTCTCCATAGCCCCTCACATTGGATGACATTATGGATGAGCTTAAGCTCATAATGCCTTTTGTATGGAGACAAATATTGCGTTACAGCAAATTGAGGAGAAATTGTCACATCTGGATTCTAGACTTTCTGAGGTGGAACAGAGGATCAGTGACATACAAGATTCTACTACTAAAGTTGATAACCTGACTAAGGAAGTCGCACTACTTAAAAAACAGACAGAAGGTTTGGAAAATCGCAATCAGTGAAATAATCTTCACATTTATGGCATTCCGGAAGGCTCAGAAGGCCAAGATTTGATAACATTCTTTGAAACTCATATTCCAAAGATTGCAGGTCTTCAGAATACTACTGCTCTCAACATCCAGAGAGCCCATTGAATTGGTCCCTCTTCTCCATCAAAACCAAGAGGAATTATCGCCTACTTCCTACAGTACTCGGATTTAATGATTGTTTTGACTGCCACCAAACAACGTAAACAATGTTGTGGTCGGGCAAAAAGATTTTCTTTAGCCAGGATGTGGCCATGGCGACCGCCAAACGAAGGAAGGAATTTCTGGATCTCCGACCAGCCTTAAGATCTATGAATGCTAGATTTGGCCTTATTCACCCTTGCTTCTTTAGGGTCACCTTCAAGGACAGAACAACTACTTTTGAAAATCCCTCTGATCTGAAACAGTTTATATATACTCACAAAGGGGAGGCAATGGAACTCAGCAAGACCTGATTGGTTAATGTGAAATTCTTAAATTATTTATTTCTTCTTTACAGATATTTAACCATTGAAATCTCAGGTTGAGAAAATCCCCTTTCCAATTGTGCCTATTTTCCTCTATATCTCGACATCATAGTGTTATTTCCCTTGTTGGTAAGTCACGTTGTCAGTTGTTCATATTGTAATGTATTTATTCTGTTTCCTCGTCTCTCCTCTCTCTTGTTATCCAATCATTGTAGTTCCTCGGGGGTACTGTTGCTGATTGGCCTCTTTTTCTTTTCTTGCTCCTCCCTTTCTCCCATGCAAAGTATTTTTCTTTTCTTTAAGACAATTATTACTGAAGCTTCCTGGCTTTTTGTCATCTTTTCTTTCTTTTATCAATAGGGTGCTTTTGCTACGCCTTTCTTTTTCTCTCTCCCTGGTTCTTTCTCTACTTTTCTTTCTTCCTTTATTATTGTTTATGTCCTACAATGCAAGATTGGCATCAACATGTAACCACACTTAGATATATGTTCATAAGTTTCCCTTCCACCTTCTTCTATGATCCACATGTTGTTTGTCTCTTAGATTTCGGTAAGGTTCTGTTGTCTAAATGTCTTTCACTAGTTAAATGACTAGTCTTTGTATTATCTCATGGAATGTTAAGGGTTTAAGTAATCCAGTTAAGAAACAAAGAGTGCTCCAACATCTCTCTAAATGGAATTGTCAAGTTGCTCTTGTACAAGAAACCCATCTTAAAGAGCAGGATTTTAAAAGTTTGAATAGAAATTGGTTAGTCATGTTTTTGGTTCCTCTGCACCTCCTATAAGAATGGGGTAATAATATTGTGTCATAGCTCTTTACAAATACAAGTTGTGGAGGAGATTAAGGATGATAAAGGAAGATGGATTTTACTGACAGTTAAGATTAATGCTATGCTGTTTTCCATTTGCAATGTTTATGGTCCAACTGGAGTAGAGCCACAAATTTGGGTTAACTTTTCTTCTTTATTATTATCTTGCAACTCTGAAAATCTTGTGTTAGGAGGTGATTGCAATCAACTTATGGATCCTTTTATAGATCGTCGCTCTCAAACTCGTTATATCCCTAATAAAATGCAACAAACATTTTATCAAGCAATCTCCTCCAGAGTTTTACGAGATGTATGGAGACTTGCTCACCCAGATGTATTAGAATTCACGTTTTATTCTCCAGTACATCACTCATATTCTAGAATAGATTATGTATTTGCTACACAATGTGTTATACAAATAATTCCACATGTTGATATTGGGTCTATTCTTTTATCAGATCACGCCCCAGTAATATATGATATGAACCTTCCAGGAAATTCCTCCTTTTCTAATCGCTGGAGGTTTAATAACACTTTATTGCAAGATCATTTATTTATTGAACAATGTTTTCTAAAGAATTTTTTATGCACAATTTACCTTCTAATACTCAGATGAACTTTATATGGGATGCATTTAAAGCTACTGCTCGAGGCTTTATTATAGATTATGTTGCGATTAAAAAGAAAGAAAAATCTAAAGTTTCCTCTCAACTGCTCACACAAATAAAATGTCTTGAGCATGAATATTTCTCATCTAACAAACCAGACACCTTATCCAGGTTAATTGATGCTAAATTACAATACAATAAGCATTCCTTGGAAAGTGCTTGTGGAACTCTACTCAAAATAAATTCCAAATTTTACGGGGGAAAAATAAAGTGGGTAAACCATTGGAAAATTATTTAAAGATCAAAAATAAAAGTCTAAAATTACTGTTATCACAGACACATTTGGAAATAGACACACTAAACATTCAAAAATCCTGGAATGCTTTACCGACTATTATACCACATTAAATACTCACGAAAATACTCCTAATATGACTCAAGTAGATACCTTCTTCCACTTTATTCCTTCAAAACAAAAAGGAGATTATTCACCATTAGACACTGATCTATCTGAAACAGAAATTAAAAATGCCATTACCAAGCTTCCTAAAGATAAGACTCCTGGCCCAGATGGCTTTTCAATAGAATTTTACTCAACTTTTGTATCTATTTTAGTTCCAAAGCTATTAACACTTATACAATATTTCATATCAAAAGATCAAGCAAAGGGCACTTTTTCTGAAGCTATGTTGTGTTTGATTTCTAAAAAAAGGATAAGGATTTATCCAAATGCGGCAATTACAGACCTATATCCCTTATTAATGTCGACTGTAAAATCTTTGCAAAAGTCCTAGCCTTACGGATTAATCATTTTATCCCAGATTTAATAGACATTCATCAGTCAAGTTTTGTTAAGGGGCGATACACATCGGATAATTCTGGAACTTTTCTCAATACTATCCATCTTGCCTCTAAGTCCAGGGATCCTATAGCTGCCATAACTCTAGATGCTGAAAAAGCCTTTGATCGAGTTTGTTGGGATTTTATGTCTGGAGCATTAAAATTGCATGGTTTTAGTCCTCATATTATTAATCTTATTAGACTTTTGTACTCTTGACCCTCTACATCAATTTTAGTCAATGGTAAACAATCCCATTACTTCCCCCTGCACAGAGGTACTAGACAAGGTTGTCCTCTATCACCTCTGTTATTTATATTAGCCCTTGAGCCCCTTCTAGAGAAAATACATAGGTCATCTGATTTTTATGGTTTTAAGCATAAAGACACTGAGATTAAATTCACAGCTTATGCTGATGATATTTTACTTTTTATCTCTAAACCTCACAAGACTATTCCAGAATTGTTTAAAATATTACAAGAATACTCAAGTGTCTCAGGTTATAAGCTTAATGTAGATAAATCAGAGGTTTTGCCATTAAATGTTTACTGTCTACCAGACATGTTTAAAGATACTGGGTTTACGTGGAACTCTAAGCATATCAAATGCCTGGGTATATCCTATTCCAACTCTCTTAAAGACAATATTCAAACTAATCTCAAAGAGGTAGAGTCAAGGATTGTGAAATTACTTGACAGATGGTATCCTCTTTATTTAACTTGGTGGGGAAGACTGGCCACAATTAAAATGACGTGTTGCCCATTTTTAAGTTTTATTTATCTATGCTTCCAGATAAACTTCCTTCTAGTTTTTTAAAACTACAAATGCATTATTTATGACAGTTTTATGAAACAAACGTAAATCTTGTATATCTCTAGTTAAACTGCAGGAATCTAGAGATGTTGGAGGTGTAAATTTTCCATGCCTTAGAAGATATCACTCTGCATTTGTTTTAAAACAAGTATGGTTGTCCCTCTCTACCACTTTTCATAAAGGGACCTCTCTATGGAGTCAATTGGAACAGTCACAAATTACACCATTTACATTTAGAGATGCAGTTCGGCTTTCAAAACCTCCTAAATCTCTTTTCTCTCCAATAATAACTCATTCTATTTCTATTGCCAGGCCATTACTTCTTGCCTCTCACTCCTCATATGAGAACCTTAGGCAAATTTTAGTATGGAAAGAGTGGATGCACAAAGGCATTATAACTTTAGATCATTTAATTCTAGATAATGTTGTACTTGAATTTCAAGATATTCAACTGACATTTCATATCTCCACTTATTTCTCTGTGCAATATCAAATTCTCTTTGCTATCCTCTATAACTTATTGTCTCAATCTTTGGAGGCTCCCTCTTCTACACAGCCTAATTCCCAACATTATAATTTTTCCTCACAAGTCCCAGCGTCTTTTATATACAGAACCCTTACACATAACAGTCTTGTGAGACCAAAATCTAAAATAGAATTAGCATGGGAGCAGTATTTCAATCAAAACATTCCTATATCTACATGGAACAAAATATGGTCAAAACTCCATACAACATCCCGTTCAGCATCTACAACCCAAAGGTTATTTTACTTTTATAATAGGTTGTACTATACTCCTGTAGACCTTTATAAATTTAAACTTACTACCGATAGCAAGTGTTGGTCGTGCTCTAAAGAAAACAGTCATTATATGCACATGTTTTTTGAGTGCCCTGCAGTTCATACTTTTTGGGTACAAGTTTGGGATAAAGCTAATCAGATTTTCTCCATCAATGTACCTTTCAATTTATTACATGTTTTTTGGGGTAGTACTTCATCTATTTGGTATTCCCAACCACTGCTTGGTAAATTGGCTGATTTGCTCATTGCTAGTGCACTGCAAATTATAGCTTCTAATTGGAAAGATACTACAAAAATATCTGTTGTAACTTTGTGGAATCTGATCTGTTATAATCACAGAATGGATCGAGCAAATGCTAATACTACTCAACTGTTAATTAAAAGGGGCATGCTTTGGCTTCCTCTCACTTCTTTCCTTTCGCAACACAAGACCTTTCATACTACTGTTAATAATTAATGGTTGCTTTATTGTAACTATGTGATTTTTAATTTGCATTGTTTTAATTTTTATTTTATTTCCTTTCTCTCTTCTCTTTCTTTCTTTACTAAAACATAACAAAAAATGCTATTATTCTATGGTACAATATTATAGTCTGGTTGTGTATACAAATTGTTTCTTATAGATATAATTATCTTTGTGATTATGATTAATTTGTTTTTATTGTTTTTTTTCTTCTGGTTACAATGTATTTATTCTATTGTACCAGTGTATGCTAACTTATTCATTAAAGCATTATTAAACAAAAAAAATAAGTTAGGAAGAGCTTTCAACCCAGATACACCACCCGCACCTTGTTAGTTGTCTCCATTTGCATGAAAATGCTGGCCTGTTGCTCATATTGTAGCATGTGCGGACACTAAAAAGGGTACATTTCTGGCACCGTCCAGTCCAAATCCCTCACTATCCAGAGAGTGGTCTCCATCTCAGCACTTAGGTGTGCACACCAGTAAGGCCAGGACTGGAGAGTGCAGGGCCTTTCTTTAAAGAGGCCTCACCTACACAGCTCAAATGATGGCACGGTTTGTGCCCAGCTCACGTGCTTAATGTAAAACACTGCTGAAAAAAAAAAAAAAATTCAACTGAGGAGCCGGGAGTGTGCCAGAAGAACGAAACTACCTTCAATCAGACCCAATACACCTACACTTTATAAGGGAGAAAGGAACTCGTTACAAATTCGGAACAAAAGGTTTGGAGTCATCAAAGGTTATGAAAATTGTCAGCACCGTCTTCGGAAAGTTTTATTAATGTGCCCAACCTACTAATTAATGCTAAAACCCCTAATCACAACCTGACATGTGAAAACATATTCCTGTTTGAAACTAAAATTAGGTGTCAAAGGGAATATCCCGCAATCCTCAAGAGTTCATAGAAGGTCCTAGACTTGTTTCTTTTGGCAGCATTGAACTACACTGGAAGTCTTAGCAGCAACCAATGGCAAGCATTTGCAATGCAACGGGTATCGCACTTCTCCGAGTTAGGGCTATTGGCAGTTGTAAACTCCTAACCAGACTTTTCTTGCCTCATTAAATGGAAAAAAAGAGTGCTATTGTGCTGCTACAGTTCACTCGTAATTAAACCTATCTGCAAAAGTGCAATTACCTACGTAACCGGCAAAAGAGCAATTAACTATGTAACAGGGTCGATGTCATGCAAAACGCTTGACTTCTGCCCAGCGAGATCGTGTTGCAAAAAAAGAGAAAAAGTAGACCACAAACCAGACCGAAAACAGCGAGCCTCGTATGTTTTCAGTACTTGGTCGCTGCATTCGAGGAGGGCTAATCACCGGAAAAGGCATGACGTATGCATGCCTTCCACTAATGAAAGCAAGCAGATTTTAAAAGGCAAGCCCACGAACCAATGAAAGACACTGACGTGCATGAACGGGGCTCCGTGCCCTTTTCCAACTACTACAGCGTCTTGCAAGCGATACGCATGCGCAAGCGCATGCTAGCGCAGGCTCGACCCTAAAAAAGGTTAAATGGAGTGGAGCAGTGAGTCATGCAAGGACAGGAAAAGGTCAAGGCAGCTCCACAAGCAAGAAAAGAGGAACCTCAGGAAAGGTCTGGGAGAGTACAGACATCTAAGCATCGCAAAGCAGAAAGGCTGCTTAGGAAGGGAGGGGGGTTGTTTGGTGCAAACTGCAACCCTTATGGCAGGATTTGCAAATTGAAGCAGACGGCAAATATGCAAGCAAAGGGACACAGACTCTTCATGTTTCAGTGAAATTGTGTTACAGACATTTACTAATGTTTAAATGACAGTGTGTATGTTTCGATGTACTTTTCTCGTTATTTTTTGCCCTAGGCTAACAATCATTAATATTATTTTTCCTGGTAGTGTGAGCCAATTTTACCTCCTTTTCATCATGAAAATCTGAAAATATTTCCCCTTTATCTCCATTGATTTTGACTGTCTTCAGTGACAACTGACACCTCCCTCCAGTCCTAGGTTTTAGATCGGGGGTCTCGAACTGGTCCGTCACAAGCTCCTGGTAGCTCACCGACCCCCTAGTAGCTCATTATTAAGGCTTCATTCTGAGCTCCGTATTTCTTGCCAACCAAACTGTCGCCTAAGGATCGGTCTCGCCCCGCCCAGTTACAGGCCTTTCTCGGACTTTGAGATAGTAGAGGTTTAATTCTGAATCATTTAATATCTTCAAACCCAACGAGAAAAAAAGGACTTTAGTTCTATTTTATCACCTGTTGTCTGGAGCAGGAGTCGCCGTGACAACGTCTGTTTCCTTTTTTGGTCTAGCAACAGGCAGCTTTCGTATTTTTGCTGGAATTCGTGCATCCACACACAAAAAGCAAGAGTAGGCTTTAGATGAGCCCCTTTCATCCATTTTCTTTTTGCAGTTTCCATCAGTCAAGAAGAGCAATGTGCAATAATACATTCCGCAGTGGTGAGTTGAATAGTTGACCCTCTCCAGCATCCCATAAAAAGGGGTTCAATGGTAATAGAGTGCATTGAAACAATGCGGCATCATTTAAAGCTCTATTGTGAAAGTATTTTACACAAGAGTGGTGTAGGAAATAGAAGCTGGAAAGTTAATGCCTTCTACCATATCCTTTTGCTCCTTTTAAGTACATCATTTGTGAGGGTGGCTGAGAATTGTACGACATTACATTGCACTAGTGTGATTCAAACCCAGGACATCTTGTATACAAATTCACCCTGAAGTGGCTTTTTTGGCATGAGAACAGTTTCTTTCTGGTCCTTTGCAATTTACAGTAAAGAAAAACCAGAGTGTAAAAAAAATGATATTGAAGTCCCCTGTAACACACAAGACGGGATAAACGGTGGAAATTGTTAATAACCCATTTGAAAGATATGGGGTTATCTCTAAAGGGGCCAAACTAGCTGTTTTGGTGTGACTACACTCTGCTCAGGATGATGGTACAATTAGCATTGCCATTTTTCCAAGACATGTGAAGTATCTAATGTTGTGATGCCTCCCACCTGAAAAAACATTTTTTACCCTCAAAGAAATGTGTCTCCTGCAAGAGCATAACTTCTACTTTTGGATTCTGCAGATCTTCCACCATTCTTCATCGCTTAGACAAAGCCTAGAACCCTTTTAAATTCTACTAAATACACTTTGGCACTTATCTCGGCATTTCCTCTGCTTTATTTCAGCTACTTACCTAAGAAAATCTAACAGTGAGTAGTCTAGAGAGAGTGCTGAGTTGTCAAAAGAGGAATGTTTTTCAGCTTTTTCCATAATTTGCTTCAGACCTAAGTAACTCCCTTTTCACCATAGAGGCACCCTCCTTTTCCCAGACAGCATTGTGCGCTGAGTTGAGGGCCTCCTTTACGAGGCCCTAGCATCACACTGCGCCACCTTAATATCCTTTTTTTAACGCTCCAGGGGCGTAGTGTGCCAGCCCATATTTACAAGGCCACGCAAAGCCACTTTGTGTGGCTTTTCATGGCCTTAATAAATATGGACCCCTTCCATGCATAAAAGTGTGTGAAATGGGCATTCATGGGTGTTGCTTTGGTGTGTTCCCAGGCAACACCCATGGCCTTAAGGAATCTGATGCATTCTCAGATTTGCAAGTCTTGGAATGCGTCAGATTCCTACACCACCTCAAGGATGGCGTAAGAGTGACACCAAGGGGAAAAATATCTTAATTTCTCCCTGTTTTTTCCTCTTTCTATGTGTGCTGCATTCTACTGCACACATAGAAAGATGAAAACCCCTCTTGTGACTGTTTTGTGAAGGAAGGTGTCCTTTAATGCACAAAAACAATTATCCCCATGACGCAGACAGCCTTGCACCATGGTTGCACAGTACCTTTGTTGGCATTAGGCAGTAATTTGTGTGCCAACGCAGGGGGAGGGGACAGAAATGCACCGTATCTTGTAGATACGGCACAGCTCTGCCCTTTTCTGGTGATGAAGGGCCTTACTGTTGGACCTGGCCTTTTTTGCGGGTTCATCCCCAGACTTTTTGCCTCCTTCCTCCTTTTTTTTCTGATTACTTGCTGTTGGCTCTAGGACGCTGAGCACTTTATCACTGTTGATCAGTGCTAAATTGCAGGTGCTCTCCCTTCTAAAGTTGGTATGATTAGCTTATACCTAATTGTCACATTTAATTTACCTGTAATTCCCTTGTACAGAGTTATCCCTATGCCCAGGGCCTGTAAATTAAATGCTACTAGAGGGCCTGCAGCGCTGCTTGTTCTACCCACTGAAGCAGCTTTTGAAACCTGTCTCAGGCTTGCTAGTGCAGGGCCTGCGTGCTCAGATTACTGTCACAGAGACCTGCCATATAAATTTACTTATCATAACACATATAGAGAGTCAGGGAGACTTAAATCAAACAAATCTAAAGGAATCAGCTCATACTATCTCCCTATATATAAGACCAAAAACACAAAAAAGTATGGGGTTCACTTATAACGAGGAGCTACACCCAGGGGAAATTTTCCTGGTGCTCCTTAAACTCACTAAGTGAGTGAATGGGTGCTGTGAAGGGTCGTGAAGTGATGATGAGGGGGTATTTCCTCTACGGACTAGCTGGTCTCACACACAATATAGTGTCATGCTTCATCATTTGACCACCTAGCCCATAAATTTCTTGCCAGGCCCTGAACTCCCTTTTTACTACATATGTCACCCCTAATGTAGGCCCTAGCTAGCCTTACGGGCAGGGTGCTATGTATGTAGAAGACAGGACATATGCCTTGTTGCGTGGTCTTTCCTGGTAGTGACAAACAGCCTATTTGGTTTCTCACTGCTGTGAATGCTGCCTTCTATTAGGATTACATTGGAAATGCCCTGCTTAATGTCTAGGGGGTATTGTCTGATTTATGAGGGGTAGCGTAGGCATGTTTGATATGGTTGTAATGGTAGTGAGAAATGATGCTCTCTGGTCTAGGTGGATGTTTTATTATCATTACAGAAATGCCACTTTTAGAAAGTTAGCATTTCTCAGTGCTTCTGACTCCGGTGTTTTGCAGCTTGACTCCATTCCACATTTGGGGAGAGTGACAGTTGGGCTTTGTGCATACCTTTCAAATAGACTGTACACAGGGATGGTGGTGGTGTCACAGAGGTGCATATGCATTTTGATTGGTCTGACTGGGCTGACAGAAGGGGAAAGGGGGCACACTTGCATCTGTAAAAGCTGTGCCCTAGCCTCACACAAAGGGCTCGGCTACCCGCAACTGATGTTTGGATCCTGTGCTAGAGGAAAGAGGGGGCACGCCTAGAACCAGTTGTAACTGGTTGTAACCTCCTCTCCCCCTTTTTGTTAAACCTTTGCAATACTGAGTATAAGTACAGGGGATTTTTCCCCACAATTTGGAGACACTCTGGAATTAACATGCTTGTAACTTGACACAGTTGGAGGGACTCACCAGAAACTGCCTTGGATTGCTGCTGCTATGCTGACCTGTGACATGCTAGGTCACTTGAAGGAAGTGCCACTGTTTCATCCCTTTGTGCTGGCCTGTTGCTGGGCCCTGCCATCCTGTGCTCCATTTTGTGTTCCCCAGGAGTTGGGTGCAGTGGCCCCTGACCACTGTGATTGCTGACCCGAAGCACATGAGGAGCGCTTCAGGTTTCATGACGTAGTGCCTGGGGAATGCCTCCTTGCCCTCTGCTGAAGTGCCTGGAGAGCGCTTCCTCTTGTGGCCAGTTTAGCGCTTTGAGAGCGCTTTTATTTTGCTGGTCCTAGCGCGTTGCGAGCGCTTCACGGGTTGCTGATGTGCCAAGATCACCGCCGCGACCCTGGTGTTCATCGCGCTAGAAGTGAAAGACTCTTTTTACTTTTTGAACAGACTACGAATCAACTGCATTACCATGTTGCTTTAGGGTTATACTTTGTTGCTGGAGTGCAGGCAGTGTGCTCCCTCTCTTAAAACTCTCTTTTGGCGTCTCCCTTGAGACACAGCTGACGAGCCTTGGGAGACACCTGTGCACCTTGAGCGGTACTTAAACCTGAGAAGACATTTGTTGGCATTCCAAACAAGCCCCTAGTCCATGCTGCTCCCCGCTGATGACGGGCTAAACCCAGAAACACATGTACAGGGATATACAGCACTTGCTGCTCCTACGGACGTGAAAGAAACTTTTTACTTTTTGAACGTACTACGAATCAACTGTATTAACCATGATGCTTTGGGGTTATACTTTGTTGCTGAAGTGCAGGCAGTGTGCTCCCTCTCTTTGAAACTGTCTTTTGACGGCTCCCTTGAGCGACAGCTGATGAGCCTTGGGAGGCACCTGCATGCCATGAGCGGTACTTAAACCTGAGAAGACATTTGGCGGCATTCCAAGCAAGCCCCTAGTCCACGCTGCTCCCAGCTGATGACGGGCTAAACCCAGAAACACGTGTACAGGGATATACAGCACTTGCTGCTCCTACGGAGGTGAAAGACTCTTTTTACTTTTTGAATGTACTAAGAATCAACTGTATTTACCATGATGCTTTGGAGTTATACTTTCTTGCTGGAGTGCAGGCAGTGTGCTCCCTCTTTTGAAACTGTCTTTTGATGGGTCCCTTGAGCCACGGCTGACGAGCCTTGGGAGGCACCTGCATGCCATGAGCGGTACTTAAACCTGAGAAGACATTTGGCGTCATTCCAAGCAAGCACCTAGTCCACGCTGCTCCCTGCTGATGACGGGCTAAACCCAGAAACGCGTGTACAGGGATATACAGCACTTGCTGCACCTACGGAGGCGAAAGACTCTTTTTACATTTTGAACGGACTATGAATTGAGTGCATTTACTATGATGCTTTGGGGTTATACTTTGTTGCTCGAGTGCAGGCAGTGTGCTCCCTCTCTTTGAAACTGTCTTTAGATGGCTCCCGTGAGCTACAGCTGACGAGCCTTGGGAGGCACTTGTGTGCCATGTGCGGTATTTAAACCTGAGAAGACATTTTCTGGCATTCCAAGCAAGCCCCTAGTCCATGCTGCTCCCTGCTGATGATGGGCTAAACCCAGAAACACGTGTACAGGGTTATACAGCACTTGCTGTACCTACAGAGGTGAAAGACTCTTCTTAATTTTTGAATGGACTACGAATCGACTGCATTTACCATGATGCTTTGGGGTTATACTTTCTTGCTGGAGTGCAGGCAGTGTGCTCCCTCTCTTTGAAACAGTCTTTTGACGGTTCCCTTGAGCCACGGCTGATGAGCCTTGGGAGGCACATGTGCGTCATGAGCGGTACTTAAACCTGAGAAGACATTTGGCGGCATTCCAAGCAAGCCCCTAGTTCACGCTGCTCCCTGCTGATGGCGGGCCAAACCCAGAAACACGTGTACAGGGATATACAGCACTTGCTGCACCTACGGAGGTGAAAGACTCTTTTTACATTTTAAATGGACTACGAATCGACTGATGCTTTGGGGTTATACTTTCTTGCTGTAGTGCAGGCAGTGTGCTCCCTCTCTTTGAAACTGTCTTTTGATGGCTGCCTTGAGCCACTGCTGACGAGCCTTGGGATGCACCTGTGTGCCATGAGCGGTACTTAAACCTGAGAAGACATTTGGTGGCATTCCAAGCAAGCCCCTAGTCCACACTGCTCCCTGCTGATGATGGGCTAAACCCAGAAACACATGTACAGGGATATACAGCACTTGCTGCACCTACGGAGGTGGAAGACTCTTCTTACTTTTTGAACGGTCTACAAATCGACTGCATTTACCATGATGCTTTAGGGTTACACTAAGTTGCTGGAGTGCAGGCAGTGTGCTCCCTCTCTTTGAAACTCTCTTTTGACGGCTCCATTGAGCCACAGCTGATGAGCCTTGGGAGGCACCTGCATGCCATGAGCGGTACTTAAACCTGAGAAGACATTTGGTGGCATTCCAAGCAGGCCCCTAGTCCACGCTGCTCCCTGCTGATGACGAGCTGAACCCAGAAACATGTGTAAAGGGATATACAGCACTTGCTGCACCTATAGAGGTGAAGGACTCTTTTTACATTTTGAACGGACTATGAATTGACTGCTTTTACCATGATGCTTTGGGGTTATACTTTCTTGCTGGAGTCCAGGCAGTGTGCTCCCTCTCTTTGAAACTGTCTTTTGATGACTCCTCTGAGCCACGGCTGATGAACCTTGGGAGGCACCTGTGTGCCATGAGCGGCACTTAAACCTGAGAAGACATTTGTTGGCATTCCAAGCAAGCCCCTAGTCCACGCTTCTCCCTGCTGATGATGGGCTAAACCCAGAAACATGTGTACAGGGATATACAGCACTTGCTGCAACTACGGAGGTGAAAGACTCTTTTTGCTTTTCGAACGGGACTCGAATCGACTGCATTTACCATGGTGCTTTGGGGTTATACTTTGTTGCTCGAGTGCAGGAAGTGTGCTCCCTCTCTTTGAAACTGCTTTTAAAATGACACTGGGCAGAAAAGCAGTGCACCTATGGGTGTACTGCCTATGCTGGGGTCCCTTAACCTACATGCCCTACCATATACTATAGACTTACAGGTAGGGTCTAACAGCCAATTATAATTAGCCTAATTTGGATATCTATTTTAATCAGAACATAGGCCCTGGAACTGGTTAGCAGTGCTGTGGGTAACATCAGAGTCAGGAAAACACCAGTATGAATGAAAAATGCGGCCAAAAAGTTAGGGGGCTTCTACAATCAGCCCAGTTGGCCCACATTTACCTATGCAGCTACTTCAAAAGGATCAAATAGCAGATATGAAGCATGGTGCCAGCTTGGAAAAGGCAGGTGGCCCTCGACTGTGCCAGCGGTCAGAAAGAACCCCACATTCTTCAGTCCACCCCTGAAACTCAGTTCAGCCAATCTGAACAGCTAGATTGGGTGAGGGTCGGCAAGTGTTATTAACAAGCCTACAAAGACAATGAAGGGATATTAAACAAATTCCGAAGATCAGAATGAAGCCTTAATAATTAGCTACCAGGTGCGAGCTACTCCCAGGGGGTCCACGAGCTACCGGTAGCTTTCAATCGCACAGTGGGAAACCACTGATTTATTAAGATCAAAAGTACTGCAGAAATCCAGTGGAATTAAAAGATAGAGTGAGGAACAGAGAAGGGAAGGGAACTAATGTGTTGCTGTTGCCTAAATGTTACAGTTCGACGTGATTAGGACTAGGACGTGTGAAGTTTGTTACAGTGTTGTGCTGCTCAATATGTATTGCATTCTGGGTCATGGATATTGTTGACAAGATCAGAGATGTGTATTCTGTATTAGGTATTTATGTAAAACGAACACAGATATATTGAAAAACATCACACAAATGTAGCTTGAGAATTGTAAAAGAATGCTGAATGCACTTCTTCAATTAACACCTCCACCACATCACGAAACAACCTTTCGCTGCCGTCCCATCCTCGCCAGACTGACGTGCCAGTGGATCCCTCAGTGCACTACTTTAGCATTCTCTTCCTTACAAATTATGACATTGTTTGCACATAGTTTCTCCATACCTCAGTCGGCATTTGCTGCTCTTTGCTGACCTGACCGCTGGCCATGTGTATTTAAATACCTAATGAAATTCCACATACAACATGTGTGAAAAATGATGCTAGGATGACCTGAAATCTATTCTCTTAATCATAATGGCTCCAGCCACACTTTTGTACCTGTATTCATTTTAAGTTTGGCTATCTAAATGATTATAATGTTCCTACTGGAAGCTTCAGTCTAGAACATTTTCAACATAACACTGTAAACTGAAGGACTTATTAGGAAAACGAAGTGTCTGACAGGAATTTTAGGTAGGGTCCAGCACTACAAGGAACCCAACGCATTAACTACCACTGAAATTCTGTGTGGAATAGTTTTTCTTTTGCAATTATTCAAGCCATCTCTTATAATGGAACAGACTGTTCTGCTAAATTGGATCTTTTTTTAAAACGGAAAATTATTATACGTTAAACCTGGCATGGATATATATTCTGGCAGCATGTTAATTAAATGAAATAATTTGTGGTAGGAAATTCCCCATTCTGTCATCTTTCTTTTCCTAGACGTTTGGAAAGCATTACTGAACATGTTTCATTAAGGATAATTGCTTCTTTCATTAATGTTGCCACTTAGCTGCCTTTTTGAAGCTCTGTCAGCATGGTTTTCCATGGCTTTTGACCCACGTTACCTTGTCGCACTGTGATTTTTTTCTGTAGCATGGGCTGCAAGTTGGCACTGGCAGAATATAGTGCAACAGCATGTCATCATTTCTACAGATGAAACGACCTCAGCCACAAAGGAAAGCGTAGGATGCAATTAACTTGAACCCATTGCAGGTCCTTTGAGGATGTTCTGAGCAAACATGTGATAAATGCAATACGCCAATAAATCAATGAATAAAAAGAATAGGCAATAGTTTCAATAATGAGTTTTATGTCACCATACATTTTAGAAAAAACATTACACCAGTCAGTCGGTCAGTCAGTCATATCAATAACTATATCATCCAATAAACAACTAATCAATATTTTTTATATTACATATACACCAATCACAGGTTAAGTGCCACAATTCATTAATGTGTAAATAAACATCACATCAACATTATTTATATAACAATTAGGGGTGTGTGTAAAATATGTGTAATTTGCTTCCTCGTAAATATGCAAAATGGGAAAAACATGTGAAATTACATGTGTTCACACTATAAGAATGTGCCTCTTTTTGTGTCCTGTGAGGGTAATCCTAAGAACTGGACCTGCTCCCATTTATCCCCAGGACCAAGTAGCGGACTCCAAGGGTGAGTTGACTGATCTCCTATTAAGAGACAGGGACACAAAAGCTGCAAGAAGCCCACTTTTCCGAAGATCTTAGCTGACCATTTGTAACTGGACATGCCCTGCACCCTGATGGAGTGAACAGTGACCCCCAAGTGCTGTTCCTGAAGTCCTGGAACCCTTGACTGATGTTGGAGCATACTCCTACTACTCAAACTGCAAAAGTTGGGACTTATGAACTTTTTAACAACTTCTGCTGAAGGACCCTTGGGCGACTGGGACTGTCATCAAGACTAAGTCATTCTCATCGAATCACCGGTCAGATCCAATCTGCTAGCCTCTCATGTTGAAGAAGATTTGACTGTGTTAAGATAGGGGAAGGAAGTCGCCACCAGGTAGGTTTGATACATTTTTATTTATGATGTACGGGGCGTGGAGCAGCACTATCCTGCAAGTCCAAGAGACTCAACTATTGTAACTGCAGTAAACAGACCCATAACACAAAAACATTCTACTTTCTTTTGGCTTAAAAATCAACTGGGAACGTTCATAGCATATCCACTGTCTCAAATAACGCCACGGGCCAGATGACCTGTCCTATTCATTTGGGATGTCACCCGGTTCACTTCCCTGGGGATATACGTGACCACGGATCAGAAACTGTGACTGCAGGATGAATTCTGTGGTGCTTTCACTGAGATGTGGAACACTGGTGTTGGCTCCATCTCTCCCCACTGGGTAGGGGGGTCCTATATAAAATGATTTACCTTCCTAGGTTCCTCCACATCTATCAAAATTCATTGTTTCAGATCCCTGACGACTTTTTCTAGGCAGTGGAGGCAGAGGTCAGAACCCTTCCATGGGATGGAGGTACTCCACCTATAGCCCTTGTAATTCTGATAAAACAGACACTTAAAGGGGGTATCATCTTGCCAGAGCTACGGTTGTGCTATTAGGCGGCCTCCTACTGGTGGTTAGTGACAGGTCCTATCCAGAGCAGAGGGAGCCACTCCTGGAGGATAGAAAACAGGCACAGGAGCCCCAGAGTTTCATACGGTGACTGTATGGTATGGAAAGAGCGACAACCCTCACAGAGCCGACGGCTTCAGTAATTTGGACCTGGAGAAATGCAACATGGAAAATAGGCTGGGTGGGATGGGAAGGAGACCTGAGCAGACTAGAGGATGAGTGGGGGGACGGCATGTAGATACCCTGGAGACTTTGCCATTAGGGTGGGGTTTAGGCTGATTCAACTAAAACTGCAGCACTGAGCATATTTCACATGCACAAAGCTCCATGCTATAGGAGCGATTAACACATACTGTTGCATATGAGGATGTTGTAAGTGGGTTATGCTGCTGGATATTGTCTGGGATTGCCCAAGGGTAAGGACTGTCTGGGTAGGGGAACAACATAGTCTCTCAGAAGCAGTAGGAGTCGCACTGGAGTTTCCCCCTCAAATGGTTTCCCTAGGTATCTTGGGAGTGGTGACCCTAGACAGGTTGAGAAAATGTACATAAAGTTAATCATACACCATAGCTGCTAGGCATCTGTTTATCTGTATTATGTTGCCATGTGCTCGACAAACCTCTTGAACTTTGATGATTGACCTTGTGCTCGCAGCCTTGGGCTGCAATCTGCTTATCGCTGCCATATTACGTTTTCCAATTACAGTTCCGAGAATTGTCGTGCTTAATCAGTAACTGCCAGGACAAGTTTGTACAGGTCGTTGCCACCTCCTGCCAGCTGCATCTGTGCCTTCTCCCACCACACGTGTATCCCTGAAATATTCTGAAGGCGCAGAGGACCTTGAATACATTAGGGGTGGAGTTGTCCTCTGACTAAGCAGTTTTGTGTGTATATAAGGTTGGGTGCCCCAGAGTGAAGGGGCAGCCTCCGTAGGATAGTCACTTGACTGTCCTGGGACTCTGTATTAGCTCGAGCTATAATCCATGTAATAAAATTCTCTTTATTCCTCCAGTTGGTGACTCCGTCTGATTTGTGAACTCTCTGCTAAATTGACCCTGAGGACATAAAGGGTGTCCCTCCACCGCTGGAAAGGAGACCCTGGGTGGGGGTCTAATCTTTCCTGGTTCCTCAGTTGGCGCCCGAACAGGGACCCGAGTCAGGCATCCAGGGGACCGACCAGGTGACGGAGGACTCACGATTGGATTTCCAAAGGATGACGCCTCACTCTAGATCAGGGTTGTCACACCATGAGATAGTGATGGGTAGGCCAGCAAATGTCTGTGGGGGTCCCCAGACATCCTGTTTTGATGGACTATTGAAATGAACTCACTAATTCTTTGCGTTCTATTCACCAACAGGTGCGTGAAGCACTTACATCTGTATCCACTGATCCAGGCCACAAGATACTACCTGGAGACTGGGTCCTCACAAAGAATTTCCAGCGGAAAAAGAGTCTCGAACCTCGATGGAAAGGTCCGCGACAGGTCCTCCTTGCTACTCGAACAGCAGTTAAAGTCGAGGGAGCTAAGAATTGGATACATGCATCCCACTGTAAGAAAGTACCCCTACTCGTACCCTCTGATGAAATAAAAAGTGGTGACCACCCTACGACTGAGGACCATTTCAGCAACACTACGCAGAGTGATAAAAAACAGAACGACAGTGTGCTGCAGGAGGTTCCCTCAGATTTTGGTCACACTGAACAATTGTTTCCTGACCATACCATACCACAATCCACAAGATACGATTTCCACCCACGAAAATAAGAAAATGAACAATGAACTGATTGCTTGTCCCCTGTATTAAGTCTGACGATAGCTGCAGGGCCGTGATTTTGACTGTCGGGGCGGACCAGAGTGTGTCAATAGGACTGCTGGAATCACCCCACAGTGAAGAAACCACCAGTCACGGGCAGCACCTAGGTTGGACTGAGCTGCTAGTGGGACAAGCAATAAAGAGAAATGGGTGTTATACAAGAAGACAAGAGGAAAAAGAAGAAAATAAGTAATTTAAAAAGACTATTAGGCCCACGGATCACTTGTCTCACCATAACAATACTATTTTTGGTACTTCTGTCCTGCATTGGGTGGGTAATACATGATTCTGACTCAGAGGTCTCACCAACTATGCCACTGCCTCCATAACACAGCCATGTTTCCTTACCACCCCATGAGGAAGGACGACGTAAGGAATATGAAAACAATACCTTCATATCTATGTTACATCAACATCAGCTGGCTGTAAATAGAACAAATTGTTGGATATGTGGCTTGCTACCGAGTTCCGTGCAAAGAAAGTTGCCATATGTTGCATTCCCTTTTTCTTTTGATGGCTCCTGCAGTGCCTGGTATGAACTATCAGCCATTTGGGCTACCTCAATGGATGCTACTAATTCCGGACTATTGGTTACCCACCTATACCGGTTATGCTGGCCCACTGGAACAAGAGTTTATGGAACAAAGGAAGAAAAGTATGCTGACCGACGAAATAGGTCTACTGACATATATTTTTTATCCTTTAATACCACACCCCGGATTGGCCGAAGATTTTTTGTAACACAGGTCAAGGCTCCACTTTGTTTTCAGAAAAGTGGTAATAGAAGTGTAGGTGCCAGTAACTGTAATGCTACAGTAATATTGAATGGAACTAATTGGCCTACCATGATACCATCACGAAACTCGTATTTTGTTTGTGGTAACAATGCCTACACCTCCTTGGTACCCATCTGGACCGGCACGTGTTACATTGCTTGGTTACTACCACCAACTTACACAGCTGGCCCTCAATACCACAGGACTCGGAGAGGGGTAATATCTGCAGAAGATACCTCAGCACAAGAAGCATTGGACTACTTTAAAGGAGTCCTTCCATTTTGGGGCCCTATGATGAACAGTAGGGATATCAGACATCTCACACGAGTCGTGGAAGCAACAATAAATGAAACAGCAGGAGCTCTGAGTAACATCACTGCAGAGCTCGCTGCTGACCGCCTTGTTACTCTTCAAAACAGAATGGTTCTTGACATTATCTTGGCAGACTGTGGTGGAGTTTGTACTTTGATTGGATCGAGCTGCTGCATTTATATACCAGACAATGCCCCTTCAGTGTATAAAGCTATTCAAAGGTTGCATATGATAGCTTCCACAATACACCAAGATGAAGGAACATGGTCCTTGACCGACTGGTTTTGGGGCTTGATTTCCCAATGGGGCTGGAAGATACTAATATTCCTTTTTGTGCTTGCTGCTGTATTCCTCACCTGTTGTCTTTGTGTACAGTGCCTACCTGCTTTGTGTGGTTGCTGTATGGCATCCCTTGCCCCCTGGCCTATTCGCCCTCCTCAACACACGGCTATGCTGTCCCTTGAGCAGGAGATAAAAGACCTTATGTTCATTAACATAGACACTGAATGACGTTCAAACTTGCCTCACAATGGCAAAAGGAGGGATTGAGAAAATGTACATAAAGTTAATCATACACCATAGCTGCTAGGCATCTGTTTATCTTTATTATGTTGCCATGTGCTCAACAAACCTCTTGAACTTTGATGATTGACCTTGTGCTCGCAGCCTTGGGCTGCAATCTGCTTATCGCTGCCATATTACTTTTTCCAATTACAGTTCTGAGAATTGTCGTGCTTAATCAGTAACTGTCAGAACAAGTTTGTACAGGTTGTTGCCACCTCCTGCCAGCTGCATCTGTACCTTCTCCCACCACAGGTGTATCCCTGAAATATTCTGAAGGCCGCAGAAGACCTTGAATACATTAGGGGTGAGTTGTCCTCTGACTAAGCAGTTTTGTGTGTATATAAGGTTGGGTGCCCCAGAGTGAAGGGGCAGCCTCCGTAGGATAGTCACTTGACTGTCCTGGGACTCTGTATTAGCTCGAGCTATAATCCATGTAATAAACTTCTCTTTATTCCTCCAGTTGGTGACTCCGTCTGATTTGTGAACTCTCTGCTAAATTGACCCTGAGGACATAAAGGGTGTCCCTCCACCGCTGGGAAGAAGACCCTGGGTGGGGGTCTAATCATTCCTGGTTCCTCAAGGTACACACATTTTCTTTACAATAAAGCTCTTGAAGCTGCACAGCATAATAAGATTTTGGGGGTATGCTAAGACAGTAAGGGATTGGCTTTCTAACTTGGAGTGGTGTAAATTGGCAGAGGAACCAATATTTTGGGTGAGAGGCTGTTGCCGTAAATTCACAAAGAATGGGCAAGAGGTAGAGGGGCGGTACGGAGGTGCCCCCCAAGGGCTGCTGACTTTGAGGAGGGGGCTCAGCAACTGTGGGTGCTTATGTAGAGAGGGGGCATCCACTGGAGATCAGGACCCATGAAGTTCAGAGAGAGAACTCATTGTATTTATAGATCTGGGTCTTATATGATTCATGCTAGCAAAAGTCACTCAGAATATCCCTTATACATGTATGCTGCAGTTGCCGCAGGGGGTTGATTTGAACATGTTCAATCTTATGTTGTGCTTGTTTGTGATAAATGCACAATAAAAAGATTTTTTTTTAAATGCTACTTTCCACAATCCATTACCAACCCATGCCACATGTCTTTCCTCCCACAGCATTATATATTTTTAGCAAAATTGATAATCAGAAAGACACTGAATAAAGATAAACTTTAAAAACCTTAAAAAGCTTCAACCATTCATTGAGACATATTTTTTCCACAAAACCCGAAGCCAAATTTATTAGAGTTTTGCATCTTCCTTGCTCCCTGCAAGGTGATGCAGGGTGACTCAAAACCTAGAAATAGATTTACCAAGCTACGCAAGGCCACCTTGTTTGGCCCTGTATGGGTTGCTAAATCTGGAATAACGCACAGCAATGAAAGTCCCTGGGAGGCATTCCATGGGTGGAGTGTGGTAGCTCCACAATCAGAGCATGGATTTTGGTGCATTCCCGGATTTACCATGAGTGGTAGACACCGAATGTATCAAAATGCTATGTCTTCCCAAGGGAGGCATAAAAGGAGAATATCTTTATTTTACCTAATTTTTCCTTTTTCTATGTGTGCTGCTTTACGAAGCACACATAGAAAGAGGAAAACATCTGTAGGAACGCTTTTTGTGCATGAACGTGTCCCTGAACAAAAACAGTTCTGTATGCAATGCAAGCAACCTTGCACCGTGGTGCAAGGGTGCTTGCGTTAGAGCTAGGCAGCAAAGAGTACACCAGTACAAGGAGAGGGCAGGAATGCACCATATAAAGTTAAATATAGCACAGTCCTGCCCTCTTCCTGTCACACAATGCAGCACAGCAAGGTGTCTTGCTGCACTGTGTTACATTTTGATAAATCTGCCCGTTAATTCTTACATATTGACCAAACTTCACACAAGGCATTTTCAGATTGTAATTATGTTGTGCTCTTTTTAATCTTTGATAAGACTCCACTCTCTTCTTCATCTCGTAATCTGATTTGACACCAAACGTTTTCACATTTTTAAACATCAACCACCATGGAGTCAACCTAGTAATAGGCTTTCCTTCTCTTAGAAGATCAATAGACATTATGCCTGTCGCAGAATGTGGTGTTATCCTGTATGATACTAACATGTTTTGCAATGACTTCTTCCCCAGTAATCACAAATTAAGTACTAATTGTATAGCTTCTTTTAGGACCCTTTCAATTTGCTCTCCCTGCCCATTTGCTTCAGTACAATTCAAAGCAACTCTGGTATGCTTAATCCCATAATTCTTCAAACATATTTGCATTTTCTCTGACATCAGCTATGTACCATTATCTGAGACCAAAACCTCAGGAACTACCTGATGAGAAAAAACATCTTCTAGGAATTATGGGCCAGATGTAGGAAGCCTTTTGCGAATGCGGTCGCAAACCAACTCGCAGTTACCACCAGTGTCACACTGGTGGTAACTCATTCGCAAAAGGGAAGGGGTCCCCATGGGACCCCTTCCCCTTTGTGAATGCCGAAAAAAATTTTTTTTCAGAGCAGGCAGTGGTCATATGGACCACTGCCTACTCTGAAAAAAACAAAACCAAATGGTTTCGTATTTTATTTAATTTTGCAACTCGTTTTCCTTTAAGGAAAACGGGCTGCAAAATGAAAAAAAAAACTGCTTTATTTAAAAAGCAGTCACAGACATGGAGGTCTGCTGACTACAGCAAGCCACCATCCCTGTGAGTGCAGGGACTCGCTATGTGGTCGCAAACTGCGACCCACCTCATTAATATTAATGAGGTGGGTCTTTGCGACCCCATAGCGAGTCGCAGAAGGTGTCTGAGACACCTTTCTGCATATAGTTTTGCGAGTTGCAAATTGCGAGTCGGTCAGACTCGCAATTTGCAAGTCGCAAAATTTTACTTTCCTACATCTGGCCCTATGTTACTATATCAGTAGCTCAAGGAGGTCAGGTCTCAATCAGGCTGGGATCAGGCGTGGGTTCAAAAAAGTTGGATCCTTTTCTGTCCCTGAGGCTGTGATTAGGAGGCCTGCCAACAAGCCCCTGGAGTCACTCTGGAAGTCCTGGGATCAAGCAGGAAAGCAGGTCTCAATCTGTAGGGCAGTGCTCTGAGAGCACAAGGGAGGCTTCAAGCAGCAGGGCAATCCTTTTGGTACTTGATGGCAAGTGCACATCAGGCCACAGCAGTAGGGCAGTCCTCCAAGAGTTCTTCTGCAGGTCCAGGAGTGAACTGAAGAGAGTGTCTAAGGGTCCTATTTTTCTACCTGATGCCAGCTTTGAAGTGGAAGACACATCTGGAGTTTTCCCTCACAGTGGTTGGAATTTCCTGCCTCCCTGTTCTGGTCCCAGTCTCCCTGAAGTCACAACACTCTAATGTAAAGTTCTTTGTGTGTATGCTAAGGCTGGGTCTTTGAAGTGCAAATAGGTCTGCTTTGGATTGGGCATCCTGCTACCACTGCGTCCCTCTATTGTATGGCCGTATAGGAGGAATACACAGAGGCCAAATGCCAACTACTCCTGGTCATGGGATCAAGAAGAATTACACGTATTATATTCCCTAGACACCAAACATGACAGTCCCACCTGCCCCAAAACAAAAAATGTAATTATTAAATGTAATAAGGTAACCCATGTTATCCAATAGGAGAGGTAGGCCTCACAGTAGTGACAAATGAATGTAGGACTTTTTCACTACCAGGACATGTAAATCTTAAAAGTGCATGCCCAATTTTTAAATGTACTTCCCCCCACCCCCCCTTTTGGGCTGTTTAGGACCCACCTTAGCGGTTCCTTATATAATAAAAAGGGAATTTTAGGCAGGGCAGGCTGTGTATTTTAACAAGTTGAATTGGCAGTTTAAAACTGCCTACAGTCTGCAATGTCATGCCTGGGACATTTTAATGGGAAACTTAAGTCAGTGGCAAATAAGTGCTGCAGTCCTACTAGTACCACGTAAACTGCCAGCCCTGTGTAAATGGTATGCCACTTCAGTAGGGACTTATAGGCAAATTGAATATACCTAGTGTTCAATTAGCATAACCAAATGTCACTTTCACATGTTCCAGTGATATAGGTGCTGTCATTCACAATAGATGCCTTCATGTTGACTTTGTTCTTAAGTTGTGTGTGGCTGAAGCACTTTTGTTCTAGTGATACTCCAACTGTCAAGACTAACCAATATCCCACACAGGAACGACACTCAGCACTTACTTCTCATCAGGATGTCACAGATATCAGAAAGTGACAAACCATGCCTCTGAAAACCCCTATCAATCTTTGCCTCCGAGAAATCCAAGAGTTGTACTCCCTAGGCTGACAATGACTGAAACGCTTCTCCACCTAATGCAAGTTTCCTGCACTTTACCAATGTTAAGATAATTAAACAAACTCTCTACTAGGTAGATTTCATATATCTTTATTTAAGATGTACAGGGAATAGAGCAGCCCAAACCTCCAACCTCAAGAGACTTGCGAGTTATACACTCAGAGACAATGACATTCTACATCGCACATTTCACTTCCATTTTACACCAAAGACTTTCTTAAACATTTCTAAGTCAGAATGTCGAGGTCTTCATCAGGAGTGACGCTGGGCAAAATTGATCAGCCTGAGACCTTCCTAGGCACAGATGCTGAACTTCCCCCAATTAGAGCTTTCCCACCCACTTAGTCTTCGTATTCAGACTTGCCCTGCTGAAAATGTTACAGTCTCATAAAATTATGAAATCATAAGGTATTTCTTTGACTGGGACCAACCTGGTTCTTGTATCCGACCCACATTTCACTGCAGCCAGCCTTAAAACTTACCTTTGTCCTGGCCATGACCCAAATTACCTGAGTTTGGTGCTTTGTGTTTTTTGAAGCAATTTTTTATTTAAAACTTTAAAAGTTCATATCTCCTGCTCCCTTATTGGATTATTGTACTTTCAAACCAATTACACATGTTCTTAAGTTAATCGTGGCTTATCTGTGCCAAACCTACCAGGGGTTGAGCTCAGACTTAAATTAATGAAACCTTTATTCAACCTAACAAAATAGTGGCATGCCATCATCCATCCTACTTATAATCAACATGCTTCCGTAGACAAAATACAAATTCATCATTTAGCACTGTATTTTAGCCAAAATGCATATTTGCATTCATTTTGGATTTGAAGATGCATTTTGTGATAATAATAGTGGCAAAAACAAACAAGTGCCACAAATAACAGGCACTAATATTCTACTCATTTGCATGGGTCCAGCACTCCCTTGCTAAAATTTGAGGGAAAATGATTTGGTGTAGTGGTGTTATTTTGGGAATTTTACAATTATAACATGAAATTCTCAAAATTATACAAATTACACCAGCATAACTCAAATTTCATCCAGGACTAAAAAGAAATCTGAATGCATATGATTCCAAGAGTGAAAAGCATATAAGAAGATAATAAAGAGAGGGATACATAACAAGTTTCTGTTCACAACCTTGTTTTTAAAAATTGTGATCTATGGATTTTCCCAAGTTTTAGCATAGAGGCAGGTAGGCAGGAGAATAAACCACCCCTGAAACAAAACATCCACAAAAATCAAACTTAGCTATAGAAATCTGTTCCACCCAAGTTAAAAGAGGAGAGGTGAAGGTTCAATTAAAGTATCACAAACATAAAGATAAAGCATAGGAGAGAAGTTCAAGTGTGTCTAAAAGAAAGATATAGAAGAAGCCAACTTGAGTAACATATCTTTTGGGTTGCCTAGAGCCGGACAGAGTGGGGGCTGGTTTCATTGCTGTGAGGGCTGGTTTTGTTGTTTGGGACCTGTCAGCCACTTTCTACTTGCAGTACTTAATAAACAATGCACAAATCGATGGTTCTAAGGCATGCTTGATGTGTACTTTAAAAACTTGTGTTTTTCATTGTTTGTTTATAAAAGAACTTCTGGTGGCAAGTGTGGCCCTGGTTGTCTGCCAAGGCTACCTCAAAGCTCAACAAAGAGCAGGACCTACACTTTCCATGTGACATATAGTTAATTAATTCTCAAGAACATGACCTATAAAACAGGGCAGCTTTTGTGACATGAGGTCTAAAATGAATAACCCATGAGGCAGTACCCGAAGCATCTTTCTACAAGCTCACAGAACGTTGTTTAAAATTAAATTCTAAACAGTTGATAATTCTTCTCATTGGTGAGCTTTGTAATACTGTAGTCAGACAAAAGGGGTTGTCCCTATGCTAATCCCAATCGTTCAAGTATTTAAAGAATGGATTATTAAAATGAGTAGCATTCTGAATGTTATACAATCATTGGGAATGGACACTGGAATAGTTGATATCCAAATAAAAACATAAAAGACTTTTGGCCAGATGTATCATCCATTTTTGAGGTTGCAAACAGCCCGACCAGACCGTTTGTGACTGCAAAAATGCATTTTGGTATGTATGAATTCCAATTTGTGATTCAGTAACTTGTTGCTGAATCGCAATTTGGAATTGCGTCTACATACCAATTTGTTATTAGGAAGGGGCGTGTCAAGGACATCCCTTCCTTATACCGAATCGCAGCGGTATGTAGCAATGTTTTGTTACCGAAATGCGGTCACAAAACATTCACATTTTAACACCATCTCCAAGTAGGTGGTAACACCATTCAAAAATGGGAAGGGGTCCCTGGTTACCCCTTTTTCTTTGTGCATGCATGCAAAAACATTTTTTAAGAACAGGCAGTACTCATCGATTTACAGGTCCCGCTGTCAAAACCAGAAGTGTCTGCTGCGGCTTGGCTGCAGCTGCAGAGCTGCCAAGCCACAGCAAACAGCTATGTCCTGGGGGTGGGCACTCTGGGAAATTGCAGGAGCCGGCCCTGGGGGCTAGCACTCCCCAAGAGTCCCCAGAGTCCATGGGAAAGGAAGTGGTGTCATGGGGTTCAGTGCTGAGGCTAGCAGGGAGAGCTGGAGACTGGATGAGCATCAGCTGCTGAGTGGTAGACCGGAATCCCCTGCCACAGAGAGACGTGTGTGGCCTGAGATAGTGCCTTAGGGCCCAGTGGCAAGCCAGGCTAGGCACTTTGTGAAAATTCCAGGCTGCTGGTGGTGAGCTGGTTTGCTGCTGCTAGTGCTGTGCAGTAAAGAAAGGGTGGTCTGAGGCTGTGTGTAGGTGCAGAGGAATTGATTGCAAGGCTGGTGCAAGACAGGAGGTGTGCTTGGCCCTCTGTAGCAAGTTTTGAAGGAGGACAGCTGATGAAGGGAAGTGTGCAGGCGTGGAGAGCAGAAGGCTCCAGTCCGGTAGGCTGTGTCAGCACTAGAGGCCTGAAAAGGCAAATGACCCTGGCCTAAATGCTCCCAATCTTGGAAGTGCTAAGCATGGTCAGGCTGCCTGACCCTACTTAGTGATTCTGAGATCTGGTGCATTCAGGTCAGGTTGGTAGGGCAGATGGCACTCTGCCGCATGCAGAATTCTGTGGAATTCCAGGGAGTCTTTAGCCAACTCCATGGAATTCTACAGAGTAGAACTCTGTGAGCTCCGCCCACCCCTAATTTATAGCAATCATAAATATTTTTTTAGAATGTTACGTTCCCTTGTCCAGTGTTCTCAGCTTCAATACTTTATAAACGAAGTGTGTATAGTTACTCATCCTTGAAAAGTGGGTGGAAAAAAACAGTCACATGAACTGTAAAAAAAAAAAAAAACTTAAGTACATACCATGTTATTTCAAATTAACATTACTATGTATGACGCTCACCACAAATATTTACCAAACTCTTTTAGGTACATGCTTGTTAAATAATTGAAAGTATATCATAGCTTCATAATATAATTAATGTGCATGAATCATAGCAGTAGTTATTAGTGGTGGGCGGGAAGCTCTGCTTCGCTGGCAGTGCTAGTGGAGTTTTTCGCACTCCGTGCTCTGCTTGGAGCATGGAGTTCACAGAAAAATTCCACTAGCCCCACCAGCGGAGCAGAGCTCACCCAGTATGCAATGCAGCCCAGTTTTGGGCTACACAGTGCAAGCACAGACAGTCTGCACTTATGCTGTGCAGCCCATAAATGGATCCCGGGGCAGGCCTCCCTCTGCCAGCAGCCCGGGAGAAGGGGAAAGAGGGAGGCAGAAATCCAGACCAGTGCGTAGGACAACGAGAACCCCATGGAGGACTCAGGTAATTCTTTGTTTCTTTTCTTATTTTCTTTTGTTTGTGCACACGGGGCAGGCCGGTGCACAAAAGGCCTGGCAGCTGCCAATATTCATAAATGGTGCATCTACACTTAAACCTTGAGACTTATGTATTGTTACAGCATATGCTAGAGATATTGAAAGATGCTTTCTGCAAACATAAAAGTATTTCACAAGTAGGAATGTGAAGCAGACCTTGCTATATGTTTCACACCTTCAAGATCATCAAATTGACTTCCTAGATATTTAACCTAATTTCTCTTTGGATACAAAATGAAATCAATTATTTTACCCATGGCTCCGTTAACCAATCTTTTTTCAACTTTGAAATTACACCACAAAATCACCCTCTAGTTCTTAAAAAAAACACCTAAACACTTTTCTAATCTAGCAGTTTTGAAACTGACTTTTCCAAAGAGTTGAGTTTTGATTGTAGTTTTTCACTCAACAGTATTGTCACTCCTTGGTGTTAAATGTTATCAATTCAATTTCAATATTTGTTCTTTCTCCAGTTGTAGTAATTCTTCATTGAAAGAGGTGCATTCTTTAAAAGTAGGCATTAGACACACAGTGGATTTTCCGTGTTGAATGAATTCCAACATAAACTGTGCTGCGGATAATTTAGAAAGAAATGTGTCATTTATAAGTTGGGTTCCCAAGCAACCTTTCCCTTCTTTTAATAGTATTCTTCCTCTGATATCCTTCAGAATATTTACATATTGCTTATCAGATGATTGACGCATGGTTCTACTTAGTTTTTTTAAATGGGAATTCAACCAAATGTTGACATTTCCCAATCGTCCCAAAGAAGTAAGAGTTTCTTCATGTAAGAGTGTCTTGTATACAGACTGTCCTTTCACTGGGGTAAGTTGTAACAAATCACCAACAACAATTACATGTTTTCCACCAAAAAGGACATCATAATCTGTCTGTTGCATTCTTAAATGTACAAAGGTGAGCATTTAGAACCAGATGGACGACATCGAGTTTTGCAATTCTCAATGTGTGATTCATTTGCAAAGTTGCAAAACCAAATGCACAACAGTGTAACTCACACTTTTTGCGATTCCCAATACTTAATATTCATGAGGTAGGTCGCAATTTGCGACCCCATTGGGAATGGCTGCACTTATAGGGATGGTGGCCTGCTGGGAACAGGAGACCACCATGTCTTTAACTGCTTTTTAAATAAGGCAGTTTTTTTTCATGCAGCCCATTTCCCTTAAAGGATAACAGGTTGCATTTCAAAATGAAAAATGAAAAGTGTTCTTTTCATTTTTTCAGAGTAGGCAGTGGTCTACGGGACCACTGCCTGCTCTGAAGAAATATTTTCGCATTAATTCACAAAGGGGAAGGTGTCCCGTTTGTGAACAGGTTACCACCAATTTGAAATTGGTGGTAACTGCGATTGTTTTGCAACCGCAATTGAGGTCACAAAACAATCATACATTCCCCTGCGACTTGCAATTAGGAAGGGATGCCCTTGGAGCGCCCCTTCCTTATTGCGAGGCACAATCCCTATTTTGCAAGTCGGTATTTGCATGCCGGCTCACAAAATAGGGATAGTACATTGGGAAAGGACATTTTGCAGTCACAAAAGGGGAAATTCACCATTTGCGACTGCATAATGGTGTCATACATCGGGCCCTAAGTTTGAGACCACGTTCAACTCATCGATGATTAAAAGTTACAATTTCCTGAAAGAACTCTGGAAACTTCTTAACAAGCTTCTCCGGATAACCTTTGATGTACCAGTTTATTACTGTGTTCAATAGGCAGCATAAGTAGACGATGTGAGGTAATTCCTTTGATGTTATCAGCTAATCCAGGGGCTGTTACTAAACACAATTACTTAGACTCTGTAGTCTTCTGTAGATAGATGGTCAGAACATGTATTAAAAAGCTTTTTCTAGTTCCAGCTTCTCCACTGATTTACAAAAGAAGAGGTATAAAACCTAAACATTGATGGGTTTCATGAAGTAATCCATGCTCTATTTTTTCTTTCACGTCCATGCATATTTATTTCTACTTATTATTGAGTTGTTCGACTAATGGTTCCAAATCTAACTTTTCTTGTCTTTCTTATTGCATTGCTGTCTGCACTTCATTCATCACTATGGCAGCTTCATTTTCAATTATTGCCTGTCCAAGAGGTTCTTGACTGAGAAGTCCAGAACTCTGGCTGCTTTGAGAACTATCCTTTGTTATCTCAATAGGAATTGTTTCCTTTTATTCGATTTCTTCATTTAACATTTTCAGTTAATCCAGAAATATTGGACACTCAATGGTATCTTTTAAAGAATTGAAAGAGTTTTCGTAGCAGTCATACTGTCCAAGTAGCCCTGTTTCAGATCTCCAGGGTTTGAGTAGCTGGAGAAGTGCTAAATAGAAAAATTATTTTTTTCTCAGCTGTTTGTCAACTAAGTTTTCTATGGTTTATTAAGTTACCTTTTGCATGCCAAACCAAACAACCAAGGACATTCAGCTACACCATATTTGCCTTCATCAATGTTTTCTGAAACATAATTTTTGTACCTGTACTGCTGCAGAATTTTGTAAAGACACATATTTTTGAGGTGTGGAATTCTTCTTGGATAGTAAGTATCCAGGATATTTGTTTTTACAATATCTGTGCTCTCTGGATCAAACCCTGCTAAGTATTGAGTTCCAGAGTAAGATTTCAAAACACGTTGACAAGGCCTAGACTAACCCAAACAATTCCTCTAGACCTTGAGAACCAGCTAGCTGAACTCAACCTATCATCTCACTCAAATGACCTTATCTCTCTATGTGACAGCATTTTCAAACTGAAAGTGTATAATTTTTTTGATAGACATTTTTCTGTTTTCTTTGACTTTGTGATGTATGAAGTGACATAGCAAACAACAGCAATAGAATTGTCAGCAACAAACTGTGGTCCATATTTATAGATGGTTAGTGTCGCATTAGCGCCATTTATTCTTGCGCTAAAACAGCGCTAACCTAACTTCATATTTATATTTTGATGCTAGACCTGTCTAGCATTAAAATATTGGAGTCAGCGTTATGTTAAGGATGTGCAAAACCACCTTGAGTCAATGAGATGCAAGGTAGGCATTCCCATCCTAAATATGCCGCTAACCCCCCAGCGTCATATTTACCTCCAGGCGCAGAAACGACCCTCAAGGAGAAGGAGGGCCTTAATAATGGTACTAAGCCTGCTCAGCACCATTATTTAACGCCTGGGTCAGACCAGGCGTTAGGGTGCAGGTAGACCCATTTCCATGACAAAACACCATGGAATGGACACAAAGATATCCACCACAAGCCCCAGCAACAACACCACCCACACCACAGGGACACTACAGGAGGGGGGACCCCATCCCAGATAAGTTTAGGTGAGTATATTTTTTTATTTATAAGTGCCATTGGGGACCCTTACATGGGGCCCCTTGCTTGGCACTGGGTATTTTGGGCTTGCCCAGGGGACACTGGTTCTCTGTGGTGGCCATTGGGGTGGTGGGAATGACTGCTGTCTAAACTTAGACAGGAGTCATTTTTTGGCTGCATGTGCTTCAGAAAATGATGCTAGGCTGATTAGCTTCAGAATTTTTGCCGCTAACCAGCCTAACATAATTTTTGACCCACCAACGCCATTCCCCCTAATGTCACCCCCCCTCCCGGATGCTAGCCATTCCTTAGTGCCATTGTGCATCATTACTTAAATATGGCACATGGCTGGTGCTATGGAATGGTGTTAGCTCGCACTAAATAAAATGACGCACAACTGCGTTAGCACAGTTGTGCACCATTTTCCATAAATATGGGCCTGCATGTTCCTATTTGGAATCCATAATTTCAGGATGCCAGGGCTATAATGGGTGATATAATTGGAGGCCTTTGAGCTTCTCAGATTATATGTATTTTTGTATGTATTTTTTGGTAATTTTCTTGTCAGTGTGTGCCTCACTGCAGATAAAAAGCTGTTCAAGTTTCCTTTTGAAATGATAGGCCTTGGAAATCCAAAATGACACCTTGTATAAAACGTTCCTTTACATCTGTATCTTCGGCAACAATACTGCCACATTGATGTGTTGGAAGCGTACAACTTGCTGCCACAGTGGTTTGTTATTCTTCTCATCTGGAATACTACATGTTACATACCGTTCTATAAAAGACAGGACACACTCATCAGTATCAGTTCCAAATTTTGGTGCATCCTTTATCCATAAGAACATATGTATATGAGGAGCACCTCTTGCCTGGTATTCTTTCCTCCCAAAAAATCTGTAACTCCTCCAACAGGAGGATTTGTTTTATTGCATATAAAACTCATCATCGCTTGAAACGTGTGATTGAAATACCTATATACTTTAGCAGGATCCAAAGTGCAAAGTTCTCCTGCTGTCTTCAAATGTATATCCTTAATATTGGAGTTAACTTCTCTTAGAAATTGTAGCAAATCGTCTCATGCATACTCTGCGCAGTTAAGCATTACAAACCAAAAAGGTGGACCTACGTTGCAGAGCAGACATTTAAATTCTCCATGACAACAAGACCAGTATTCGTTAGTCCTACATAGACATGCCATTAAGTTAAGTTGTACTCCCGGTTTTATCCTTAACTTGTATTTTATCAACAAAATCTCTTGCAGAAAGATTTTGCAGATTGGCACCTGTCTTCAAAATGTGGTTCACAGCATTAGAGTGTCCTGAGAAGTCACTCCCAAATAACCGATAGAATATAAGGAATAGATTGTTGACCTATATTCAGCTGCTGGTATTTGTAAAGGTCTAACATTGTAGGGCTCATATTGTAGCTCCCATCTACTCCTGTGGGAAATAGCTGTGGGAAACAGTGAGCCTCTAAACCTTTTTCTCACATACTCACTGGAGCTCCTCTAGCTTGTTTCATTTGAAACAATCAATAGCATCCCCTACAACCTCTTCTGAATGTAGTGGATGAATACTAAAGTGCTCATATATTTCTTCTGAATTCTGCTAATCCATTTTTCTACTTGTCCATTTAATTGCAGTGCTTTATCATAGATACAACTTACATCTCCAGTAATATCCACGTTTACAAAAACATTATTTTCTTTCAAGTACACTGTAGCCTTTTTACTTTATTCACATCCACTAATTCTAGCCAGATTTTTTGTACTTTTGGTGGGTACTCCATCTACTAGAATAATGATTGGTGCATCTATTTCTTTTTCAACACCGACAGTATCAGCATTGTTTTAATCTTGAGGTAAAAGTACAACTCTTCCTTTAAGTCCTGTATTTCTGTTGGTGGCAGTTTCCCTGTTTTGGCTCTATTAGAATAATTGCTTGAAATGGGTGCACAGATTGTATTAGAATGAGTTCATGCACATTTAATCAATATTGTTTTTCTAGAACTGGCAATAATACTAATCTATTATGAACTGCTCTAGCTGGCTTTATATCATTCTCCAATGTGCTATAACAATACTTACATATTGTTTCTTTTGTGTCTAAATTAAACTGTTCTTTTACAATTAGATATGAAACAAATTCCCTCCACTTATCATTGCTGTTTTTTTCAGTTTTAGAAAACGAGTTTGGTTTTTGTAATGAGTACAACAAATACATATGTACTCAGGCTTCTCAGAACACACTGTATTGAACTTTTTGAACTCCTACTTATAATTTTCAATACGTATCTGTCTATCTATTTCTTCTACAGCTGTGTTCTACACCTCTCAACACTTCTATCCTCATTTTCTCTATTCTCTGCTTGAGGCCCAGAGAAATGGAACTGAATATGTTTTGCAACTTTGTCAACCTCTGCCACACTACCACTCTGTTCAGATCGCCTAAACGTAAAGCTTTTAGAAAATATAGCCCGATATTTATACTTTTTCAGCGCCACATTTGAGTAATTTTTTGACGCAAAAGCGGCGCAAACTTACAAAATCCAATTGTATTTTGTAAGTTTGTGCCGCTTTTGAGTCAAAAAGTGGCGCAAATGCGGCGCTAAAAAAGTATAAATATGGGCCATAGTCTCCTGACTAGATTATATATTTTTGAATGATGCACAGCTAATATTCTAGAGTGGTGAAAAGTGCTATTTCACACTTTCTTTGAAAGACATGCCAATGAAGAAGTGCATTTTCTAACTTTGCATGGATCTAATTCTTGAACCATCTTAATTTTATGTTATAGACTTCTCCATGAAAATTCTCTTAGAACATTTTTTAATTTATCAATTGATTTCTGAAGGACAGTACAAATATTGCTACACTTCCACTTGTACACAGGACAGGACCTTCCTTACGCCTACCTTGTACTTCTTCAGCTATCACTTGTTCTATATTCCTAGGATCTGTGGGGTATATTTACATGGAACTGGCAAAGCGCTGCTTCCAAAATTGGCAGTGCCACACTGGGTTAGTTCTGAAATGCAGGGATGCACTTAATTTACAAAAATAGGGTGCTAAATTTAGCTACCAGTGCCAACCCAGGCATCCTTGCACGATAGTGCAATCGTGTCTGCATTAAAGGGAATGACCGTTTATGTGCAGGAAGGTGCCCCTTCCTGTATATAAATAATCTTCAATTACAATTTGGCCCTTCTATGTGTGCTGCAGAATCCAGCACACTTAGAAGTAGCAAATTGTTATTATTGAATCATTGTTTATGTGCAGGAAGGGGCACCTTCCTGCACATAAACAATTATTAATGGCCTTTTGTTCCTTTTTTGCATGCTGCAGAATGCAGCACATATAGAAAAAGCAAAAATGAGGAGAAATAAAAGTATTTCTCCTTGTTACATAATGCTAATGCCACCCCTGGTGTGGTGTTTGTTTTTGGCGCTGCCAAAGATTTACGATTCCTTGTAAATCTGGGGCAGCTTCAAAAGCAATGGGTGTTGCAGAGGAACACCCACAGCAACACCCATTGCCTGGCCCTCTGCCCCAGAAATCTGCATCAGAGGGGCCCATATTTACAAGGCAGCATTAAGCCACATAAACCGACTTAGCGCCACCTTGTAAATATGGCCCAGTGCACAGCGCCACCAGAGCATCCCTAACAGTGACGCTCTGGTGATGCTAGGGGCATGTAAATATGCCCGTATCTGTTTTATTTATCTGGGATTGCCATCCTTCACTTCATAGCAATGGCCACTTGTGTCAACTGCATGCATTAATGTGTTCTCATGCAAGTATCTCTCCTCATTAAAAAATGGTTCTGGGCTAGATGTGCGCATCCATTCAGCTTTAAAACCTTTATAAAAATGACTTTTGTTAATAAGCCTTTTCCTTAATGTTCTTTTTCTCTTGCAGACCACTGCTTTGTCTAATGTCTTCATTCTGTATAATATTATGAAAAAAAGTTCATTTTTCTAACAACTCTACTCTCAATAGGTTGCTTCTGCTTTACTATAGCACTTCTCTTTTTATACTTCATCTTTTTCATCAAATTTTGTGTTACTTTTGTTAAAAACTTTTTAACTTTTATCTCCTTAAACTGTTTTCGTCTCCAAGTCAACGCCTTCCTTTCCTGATTACATCTACTTTTACTAGCATGTAATCCTTCCTCTTTATCATTTAATTTACAACTCCTCTTTTCATTGGACTTTTTTTCAGTTTGCAATTTATGATATACTTATTTTTGGAAAGTCCTTAATGCTCTTACCAGCTGTTCTTTTTTTCTTGTCCACAAGACCTCTTTCCCCTCCGCCCCCCTTTTATTCATCCCAAGCCTTTGGATTGAGTAAATGAAGGATAAACTCCCAATTAACACTTCTGGATTTCTTTCCTCCTCCACCCCTCCATTACTCCAGTCAATCTAACTAACAAACTCTCATATCCGCAACTCAAATTAACTCATAATAATACTAAAACTGTACTCATTATTAAATTATACTAATCCATCACTAATTCTTGTTGGGTACCGGAGTAGCGTGCTACTCATCGAAAAACGCTTCGACGCCTCGTCAGGGGTAGTAAGCGCTATATAAACACGATTACAATACAATACAATACATTGTCCACCTTATATGACTGTTTACTGTCAGTTTGAATTAGGTTGTATGGTTTCCTCTGTTTGTTTTTTCTTTTTCTCTTATTAGACCTTCTGATTCTTCTATTTTCGAGTACAACTATATATCTGCAAATCAAATAAAAATAAATTTACTTTTATAGAAAACTGTATAACATTATATACTACAAATTAGCTCTGCCCGTGTATTTACTACTAAATACAAGTGATGTAATGATTATCTAATAGAGTAACACATTATTTGTACTAAAAGTTCACTTTAACACTTTACAAATGTATTTTAATGCCACTTCAAAGAAGGACTAAAAGTGCATACTCAGCCTATGCACTAGTAGAGTGAAGTCATGTTTTAAGGAGTAGCTCTCTATATGGCTGACTAGTTTATGTCAGTACCCGGTTACATATCTGTATGACTGTATGAGTCCCTCAATTGTGTTCCATCAGATGTTTAAGTAAATATGTGACTATATCACTGGCTCTTTTACTAACTGTATGAATCTGTAAATGTGTCTCTAAGCGACTCTATAAATCAGTTACTTCCTGTGTTGGTAACTACAATAGTATGTAACTCTGTGTGGAATTCACTCTGATACTGCTGGCTACATAACTACTACATATGTATGTGCTTGAATTTATAAGTAACCATCTTGCTATCTATCTAAAATCACTATAAAACTATGGGGCATATTTGCAAGAAACTGGTGCATCAGTGCTGATGTGCCAGTTTTCTTGAGTTGCTCCTGCCCTACCTAACAACACCATGAGTGCACTGTATTTACAATACAGCGCACCACGGTGCATATTAGGGCAATAGCGACAACATTTTTTTCCGCTATTGTGGTGCTTTGCTGCGCTAGGGTCAAAAATTTAGACGATAGTGCAGCAAAGTGCCTGGAGGTCCATTGATTAAAATGGGTGCATCACTTTACTGTCCTTTATGAGCAGGCTTTAAAAATTATGCCAAAAATGGTTCCGTTAAATTTTGTAGATTTCACTGCGCCATATTTGTGAGCCTCCTAATGCCGGAACACCCCCCCTTGCATACATTATGCCTGAAGCAGGCATAATATTGTGCAAGTGAAAATTTACTCCTTAAGCCACATTAGTATAAAAAAATGATGTTAGTGTGATGCAAAGAGGTGCTAGGGCATTGTAAATCTGGCCCTATGTGTGTCACTGTAAGACTGGATGTGAGATTGTCTGTCCGGATGTGAGATTGGGAGTCAGAATCTGTGGGTGTGAGTGGCTGTGAGAAGGTTTTAATGTGAAAGTGGTTGTGACAGACTCTCTCTAGTCGTGAACCGTGTGTGACAGTGTCTGTCTTGGTGTGACACTGGGCATGAGCATCAGTGTGAGAGTGTCTGTTTTGCTATGACTGTGTGTGTGACATTGTCTATGTGAGTGTCAGAGTAGACAGAGACAGTTTGCCCCAGTGACAGTGTAGCTGAGATTCTCCTTATGGATATGAAACTGGGTGTAAGAGCATCTGTCTGAGTGTGAGACTGGGTATAACAGACTTTCTCTAAGTGCAACAATAGGTGTTTGAGTGTTTGTGTGGATGTGAGAGTAGTTGTCAGACTATCTAGGTGTGACAGTGACTTGGAGATGGACTGTACATTTGTGCGAGTGAGTGAAACAGTGTCGGTCTGAGTGAGACACTGTTTTGTGACTATGGTTTTTATTACAACCCTGGAGGTCATAAGACCGCCAGGGCCGCGGTGGAGGTTGGACCACTCCCATTGCGGCAGTCTGGCCTCCACATTTTGACGCGCCACGGCCCGATTGTGCAGGCAGTAAAAAGCACAACAGGTGCTGTTGCACCCGACGCACCACAACATTGCCGCCGGCATGATTACAAGCTGGTGTCAATGTTGTGGTGAGTTTCCAGCTGGGCCTTCGCTGCCCACCAAACTATTAGTAATGCCCTATGTGTCTGTGAGAGTATGTTTGAGGTTGTATTTCTGGATGTGAGAGTGGATGCTATGGTGTGACTGTGGGTGTGACAGTGGATGTGTCAGTTTTTCTGCCCTTTTCTTAATAGCCATACCATTACTACAATAGCCTGCACACTTCATTTATAAATGAGCACAGAGCTCTGCAAGTGCATTTGTAACTCAGTGAGACTTAGAAGAATATCTATAACTTTTTAAACAGAAACCACCCTGCTGTATTATCTACCTACATAGTAACTGAGTGCTCAGTTTTGTGTAGTAAAATGATACTTTGAGGATTGCCAGGAAGCCTTTTTAATGGAAAGTCTACCTCATAGTAAAAGTACAGATTTATATTCTTCATTCTGGCTCCTTAACTGTGCCAACAAAGTAGCCCCAATCACGAGCTCTATCTCTAGAAGATTCAGTAAACGGGTAAAATGGTCCACCCCTGAACTCCGCACACTCAAAGGAGACTGCAAATGACTGGAAATATGGTGGTGCACCAGCAAAGACCAAACAGACTGTGCAATCTACAAAAAAGTGCTAAAAAAATACCATCTCTGGATCAAACAAACCAAAACGTTTGCCCTCCTCAACCGCATTAAGGAAAGTGGCAACTACCAAAGGAACTATTCAAGATCATCAAAGAGTTCTCCTGCTCGATGGCCACTGAAAATGCTATCCAACTGTCACAGACCTTCTGGAACTCACTGGCTGAATACTTCCACAACAATATCACACCTATTTACAGTAATTCTTATCACCAGTTCACCAATGTCAAACACCTTCTCACCTCAGAAAAAGGATCTCACTGTCACCTGATCACAGACTAGATGCCTCCCTTCCACCCAGGAAACAGGGGACCACATGAGATCCGCCCCCTCCAGCTCACCCAAAATCCCCTGCCCTCACCATATCTTGAACCTAGGCCAGAAGGATATCAGCCAAATCCTCACTCCCATCATTAACACCTCCATCAGAACAGCCTTCATAACCAAAACCAAGAAACATGCTGAAGTCCAGCCACTCCTCAAAAAAACCTACTGCAGAACCCAGCAAATTCAAAAAGAGTCAACCCATCTCACTGCTCCCATTCCTGTCTAAAATCCTGGAAAAAGCCATCAACAAACAACTCTCTGAACAGCTGGAAAAATACAACTTGCTAGACACGTCTCAATGCAGCTTCCACTCAAACTACAGCATGGAGACCACCCTCATTGCTGCAACAGATTACATCAGGTCCCTCCTAGACCAAGGAGATAAGGTGGCAGTTATACTACTCGACCTCTCTGCCACCTTCAGCACCATCTCCCACTACACCCTCACCTCAAGACTTCACCACATCGGGATCCGAAGCAACAGCCTCAAATGGATCCACACCTTCATCACAGGATGCATCCACAGAGTCTGTCTCCCTCCATTTACCTCAGAACCCAAGGACATCACATGCGGAGTCCGCCAGGGCTCTGCCCCACCCTATTCAACACCTATGTGACACCACTGGCAGAGATCATGCACTCCTATGAACTCAACATCATCTCATACACCGACGACACACAGCTCGTCCTCTCCCTTGCCGAAGGGCACACCTCAATCAGAGACCAAAGCTCCCTCAGAGAAACTTTCAGCAAAATCATGAGCCATGCTGCCAACTGGATGAGAGACAACTGCCACAAGCTTAACACAGGGAAAACAGAAGTGATAATCCTTGGGAACAACCCCTCCCCCTGGAATGACTCATGGTGGCCCGCCACTCAGACAACCCATGACCCCAACTGAACACACCCAAAATGTAGGCTTCATCATGGACAACAAGTTCACCTTCAGGACACATGTAAACACCGTTGCCTCATCCTGCTTCCACCAACTACGCATGCTTCACAAGATATTCAAATGGATCCCCACTGAATCCTAAAAGGCAGTAACCCAGGCCACTGCTGTGCTACAGAAACGCCTTATATCTGGGACTGACCAGAACACTCCTCGGCAGACTCCAGTCCACCCAGAACACAGCAGCAAGACTCATTCTTGATTTATCCTAAAGAACCCACATCACTCCCCACCTCAGGGACGTACACTGGCTCAAGGACGGACACTGGCTGCCCATACGCAAGAGATGCAATTTAACGGTCCTCACCATCACCTTCAATTCCCTCCACAACATTGGACCCAATCTCATCAACCACAGACTCTCCTTCCACCAACCTGCCAGAGAGCTCCGATCTACCAACCTCGACCTCACCATATCCAGAGATTCCGACATACCCGAAGCGGAATTGTAAAAACCTACTCACCCACCCATCTACAAACAACACCCACCCTCGCCGAATTCAGGAAGAAGCTCAAGAGGAGTGACACATTGGCTCATAAAAGATAGGGATGCAAACACTTCCATCAATGATTACAGATGACTTTTTTAAAAAAAAGATATGCAGAGAAAAACACTTGCTTTGTCTTGACTGTGAGCAAGAAATTAGGATGATTAGAACTTTACAGAACTTTACAGAAGTGAATATTCAACTTCAGCACCTGCTTTGTTTATATCTGTAAGTGCTGCCGATTGAGGTTGAATTTCTGTGTAACGACTATTGTGCCAGAATGAATCTTGCCCTGCGAATTTATCCAAGAAGAAACCAGCATTTTGTGCAAAATGATTACCCAAATGGAGTACTTTCTACTGGCTGATTAGTAAGTGCTACCTCATTGATAAAATGTATAGTGCATCACCTACACTACAGGTGCATAAAGGATACCAAGGTAATACCTCCTGTTACCTTGTGTGTATTTAACTTTGTCACTGTGATTGTTCCTTGAGCCTCTTCATCAGATAATTTTCAAGGTGCAACTGCAGATCTGCAGCTCTAACTTGAATTTTTTTTCCCAATTTTTGGGGACCACAGGGGGGAACCTCAAGACCCCAACTTTCCCAGCCAGCTCTTGTCTCCTGCAGGAGCCATCATTGCTCCTGCAAGCCGGGATATACTTAAATAGGGAGGGGAGCATGTACCCCCCTCCATTGTTTCCTTTCAACCCTGGGGAGGTGGTGGTCCCTGAGGCATGGAGGGGGTGTGCTGCTCTCCACATTAAGTATACTGATTGCCCTGGGGAGGTGACAATCCCCAGCGCATGGTGTGACATGTGCCTCCCCTATACATTATGTTTATTGCCCCGGGTGGTGGTTGTCCCTACGGCTGTGTGGGGGTGTGTGGCCCCCCACTACATTGATTATTGCCATAGGACGGTGGCGGTCCTTGGGAGTTCAGGGGGGCTGCACAGTCCCCCACATTAAGTATACTGATTGCCCTGGGGAGGAGGCTGTCCCTGCAGTGCAGGAGGCCTGCAAGGTCCTCCCACATATTATCTTAACATAGCCTGGGGAGGTGGTGGTCCCCAGGGCTTCTAAAGCCCTAGGAGGGAGGCCTATGCACCCCCTTCCTATTTTTACCCCCTAATTCCCCCAGGACCTGGCCTACAAAGGGGTCAGATAAATGAAGAGTGTGGGAGACTGCACTTTAAAAAAAAAAAACAATCTCAGAAACATCCAGTAATCCTTCCTTGTATTTGAGATTTAAACAAAAATTAAACTTAGCCCTAGCGGGGTCCCAGGAAGACCCCTTCACCAAGGTTAGGGACTCAGGGTATCCCTACCTTGGCCCCTTTTCTTTTGTTATCTCTTTTTGTGGACTTGGCTGAAGCCGTGTCCTAAAACGGATGCCAACTCTTCCTTGGTGAGGTGTTGGCAGCCAATCAAATATCAGCCCAGGGACAGTTCCCGCAGCTCGGGCTGAAGGTGTGTCTAGAGATCCTATGGGAATTAACATGGGAACACACAGTTTTTGGACCCCTCCTTTTTCATTGCTCACACTTGACGAACCACCCAGAAACTTTCCTGGTGCACCAAGATTCTGTAGGACACTTTTTTGAGGGAAAATGTTGTCAATATATAGTCAAAAGTCAAAAAACACTTTTTCTATGGAAATTAGGTCCCACCTATAACTACCTACTGGCAACGTCCAGTAGGTCATTTATATATAAAGACAGATAGATATAGATATATAGATATAGATATATAGTAAATAGATGTGGATTTAGCAAGTGTAACTCCATACGCCCCTATATGGACTTACTTTCTGCTATTTTGTCCCATGATACTTTGTCCTGAAGATTCTGGAATTACAGCACAATATTCAAGGGGCGATATTTAGTAGTAGAGCAAGTTTGTGTGACTTTGCAGGACTTTGTAAAAAAAGGTAATGCATTGTAATGTCTTGTGCTATCTTGTGTTGGGGAGGGATTACATGAGTGAAGAATGAGCCACGTTTTAGGGTTAGGCATAACTTGTAATTCTGTGTAGTGTAATCACACAAAATTTCCCAAGAATTCTGCAAGATTAGCCAGAATTACAGGTGAAGGGTAATTCTTCATCTTGCTCTATTTTCTTATGAAAACATGTCCCCTTGCATCCACATGGATGCAAGATTGCACTTTACACTAAGAAAAAGCAATACATGCAAAAGAATATGAATAGCAATCAGTCACTCACGTTCAGTAAATGTGCACCTGGGGTAGATTTTCCTGCCATTAAGCACTAATTTCTTAGCACAAAATACACCCTCACATCCAAAATGGACATAAGGATGCATTTTGCACTAAGAAATTGTGCTAAATGCAACAGAACACAAATAGCGAGTATGACCAGACACTCATGCTCATTAAATGTGCTATCATAGTAGGATTTCTTTAACCCAAATTGTTCTTAGTTACCTGACTGTGCGTAATCGCATTTTTGTTAGAAATTCCATGTCAAAGAGCAATGCGAATTACAGAAATTACTCTGATTACTCCGGCGTAATAGAAATTCTGCCCAGGCCTACCATGAATTTTGACACAAACCTATATTTACTGATTTGGGCTAACATCAAAATGGTGCACCTACCCAATGCTGGCTTTATGAGGGGAAAGATCATTATTTCTACTCATTATTCCTCTCTGTATGTGTGCTTCAGAATACAGCAGACAAGCAAAGAGGAATTATGAGTAGAAATAATCTTTCATGAGGCTTCGGTGGCGCAGTGTGCAGCTAGGGCCTCTCACAAATGAGGCCCACAATTCAGCACACAATGCTGTCTGGGAAAAAGAGGGTGCCTCCACGGTGGGACGGGAGTTACTTAGGGTCTGAAGTAAATTATAGAAAAAGCTGAAAAACATTCCTGGTTTGACTAACTCTTGGTTAAATAGAATTTAAAAGAGTTCCAAGCTTCCTCTAAGAGATGAAGAATGCTGGAATATCTGCAGAATCCAAAAGTAGGAATTGTGCTCTTGCAGGAAACACATTTCTTTGAGGGTTAAAAGATTTTTTTCAGGTAGAAGGCATCACAACATTCGATACTTCACCTGTCTTGGAAAAATAGCAATACTAATTATGCCATCATCCTGAGTGTAGTCACACCAAAACAGCTAGTTTGGCCCCTTTAGAGATAACCCCATATCTTTCTAAAGGGTTATTAACAATTTCAAAGAGTTTATCCCGTTTTGTGTTTTACAGGAGACTTCAATATCATTTTTTACACTCTAGTTTTTCTTTACTGTAAATTGCAAAGGACCAGAAAGAAACTGTTCGCATGCCAAAAAAGCCATTTTAGGGTGAATGTATATATACACGATGCACTAGATTTGAATCACAAACTAGTGCTATGTTATGTCCTACAATTCTCAGCCACCCTCACAAATGATGTACTCGAAAGGAGCAAAAGGATATGGTAAAAGGCATTTACTTTCCAGCTTCTCTTTTATACACCACTTTTGCGTGAAATACTTTCACAATAGAGCTTTAAATACCGCATTGTTTCAATGCACTCTGTTACCAATTTACCCCTTTTTTATGGGATGCTGGGGAGGGGCAACTATTCAACTCACCACTGCGAAATGTATTATTGCACATTACTCTTCTTGACTGATAGAAACTGCAAAAGATACTTCAAACAGTAAATGGATGAAAGGGACTCGCCTAAAGCCTACTCTCGCTGTTTGTGTGTGGAGGCAGGAATGCCAGCAAAAAATACGAAAGCTGCCTTTTGTTAGACCGAAAAAGGAAACAGACATTGTCAAGGATAGTGCTACTCCGGACAACAGGTGATACAAAAGAACTAAAGTCCTTTTCGTCTCATTGGGCTTGAAAATATTAAATGATTCATAATTAAACCTCTACTATCTCTATGTCCTGAGACAGGCCTGTAACTGGTTGGGGCGAGACCTAGGCGACAGTTTGGTATAGGAACCTGCTAGCAAAACAGGCAGAGCCCCAGAACCTAAGAGTTTCACCCAAAAAGCGATTTTAATAGGCATTAGGATAAAATAAACTGTGCCTGTTTGCTGCCACCTACTTCAATAGCCTCCACTTCCTCCATATGAAGTGGTTTAAAGCCAGCAGGCACTTCACAATTGACGGCTCTGTATGTTGACAGAGAGAAAGAAAGACTGCAAGAGGTTGAAAGAAAATTAATAGTTATGAACAGTTAGTATAGTTTTAGAAAATCTACCATCTTATTTTGTCTACTGCATTAGTTGACTTATCTGCCATCTTTCTTGTATTCTCCACCTTTCACTTCCCTCTCTAAGTACCTTCCTCGTTTCCTTTGTAAGCCTCAAACACCATTGCTTCATTTATCCCTCACCTCCTAACATGCCCTACTTCTCCTATTTCCATTGTTTCCTCCTTCCATCCCTGAATTATTCATTCATGCATTAATTCTTCCATGGAATCCTTTCTTCACCTCTTAATTTGTCCTTTCCTTACTCCTTCTTTCGCCCCTTCCTTCATTCTTTGTTTCCTTCTCTCACCTTAGATCAGTGGGTTTCAAACGTTTAATGCTGAGCCCCGCAGTGGAAAAAAAAAAAAAAACGGACCCCCCCTTCAGATTTTTTCACAATTATTCTATTCAACTGGCAAGATTTAAATATGTCTAGAATTGTTTAAACATTGCAGCTAAGTTATGTTACCTCTTTAAAAATGCAATTGATGTTTTTTTTGCTTGGGCAAGAGCCTTCCCCCCTGCCAATCACTTGACGATCCTCTAGGGGGGGCGGCCCCCAGTTTGAAGACCCCTGCCTTAGATGGACCCAGTCTCTGAATGCTTAGTCACACTTAGATATGCAGAGTGCCGTCACTATAGGCTGTTTGAATACTGAATCCTGGTCCTGGCATCACACCCTAAGGGCCAGATGTAGCAAACTTTTGCGAGTCGCAAATGGCCCGAATCGCAATTTGCGACCCCGCAAAAGTGTAAATGGGATGCAAAAATCCCATTTCCGACTCGCAAAATGCGACGCAAGCCATTACCGACTCGCAAAAATAGCGACCCCATTTTGCGACCCGCAAATAGGAAGTCGCAATTTCCGACTCGCTAAATTTTTCCTACCTACATCTGGCCCTAAATATCTGCTCAGTCAGAGGTCTCTACTGTCAGTGCAGTGAGTGCTATTCGGAGTGATTCTTGTGGTTTGTACCTTCATAAGGTAGTGATATAGGCCTACTGCATTAGGAAAATAAAAAAGCATCCATAAGTAGTGCCTAGATCTTTGGCTGTAGGGGGACCTGGCACCCTCCAGCCTTGTCCCAGCAATGTTCAAACATGGGTCCTGAGACAAAAGTCCTACATGGACTCAGCCAGCACTGGGCTCTATGTGACTGTAACGAAAACGCAAGTGGTTCGTGTCTATACTACCACTAGTTGTAGACGAATATGGCACCCCAGATGGGTTCATATCCTTTCATGTCCTAACAATTGATACAGAAGCCACAATAATGAGTTAGGTGTAATTAGGTGCACAGGCCCAGACGGTTTCTTTGCAATTCCGCGAACTCTGAAAAGTTAATCGCCGCAAAATGGGGAATAACCACGCAGACCCTATTTATCCAGGCGGTATTCTGCATGGAAATCCCTTAAAAAATAATGCTCACATCTACCACCTGCTCTGAACCGGAGATACATTTGAGTGGCGGGATGTAGGGGGAGTGCTTTTCGGTGTGTAAGTATTCAAACTCTCAGTCGATCAGAGTTTTCATTACGGTTTGTATTAACTGCTAGAGAGTCAACATGTCCCTTCTATTATAAGAGTCACAGGCATTCATCATGTAGCTGTACTCGCATGGAAATCGAGCGGGAAAATGCCACGCAGGCTTTTGGTGGAAAATGAAGCATGCCCTCTAAAAATAATTGTGTAGCCTGTGGCTTTTGTTTATTGACCCTTTTTAAAAGTAAGATAAGTGAGAATGAAAGATGTATTTTACTTTCTCGGAGAGCCAAAACAACAGAGAAAATTGGAGGTTCTGGAAAGAGAATGATGGGTGTTTATTTGTAAACCCCCATTTCAGTTTTTTATTATTTTGAACAACCTTATGCATCGTGTATGGTGAATGATAAATTGGAAAACAACCTGAGTTGGGCAGATTTATTACACCAATCCTGAGAGACTGCTGCCAGGAAGAGAGCCAGCCCCTGAAACAATACACGAGAGAAACTACTTATTAGAATTTAGAATGCAAAATAAACATAAGCAAAACAGCATAACACACTTCAGTGAACCCAACAAAACATTTAGGGGTAGATTTAAGAGCCCCTAGCGCCTCCTTCCACCACATTAGTCTTTTTTGTTTACGTTCATGTGGCCCAACGAGGCCAAAACTGCCATGCCAAATTTACAAAGTGGCGCAATAATGCATTGCACCATTTTGTAACACTTTGTGCTACATTATGCCTGCGCCAGGCATAATGTATGCAAAGAGGGCGCTCTCCGTTAGGGGGGCCGGAAAATGCTGCAAAGAAATCTAGGAGATTTTTTTTTGCAAAAAAAAAATCTGCACTTTTAACGCCTGCTCAGAGCATGAGTTGAAAGAAGGCACACCTTTGTTTTCAATGGGCATCAATGGGCTTTTGTTTATTAGGATTAGTGTACAAGTTTTGGCGCTAATCCTGAAAGCTCCAAACTAGCGTCAAAAATTTTGATGCTAGTTTCTCTAACTACTGCCATGGTGCGCAGTATCTTAGATACAGCATACACATGGTGGCGCTAGGGGGGGCACCTAGGGGCGCAAAGAAAGTGGCCCTGCATTGGGTGCAGCACCACTTTCATTAAATCAGGCCCTTAAATTTTAACAAAATCTTCTAATTTTTATAGGCACTTAATGATCTCACTAGATTTCACCACTCATTCTTTCAAACTTCTTTCTTCTGCACCTATATGTCTGCACTCTAGAAACCTCAGAATGAGCCACAGGGTGATCCAAAGCATTCGGGTGAAAGCAGGCACCACATTACCTGACGCCTCAGAGACCACAACTTCACTCTCACTTCCATCCGTGGCTACATCCACCTTCTCTTCCTTCCATGGCTTTTCAGCCAATTACTCATCACCGGAGGCATGATTCATCAGGCATCAGAATCACAGTCACCTTTCTGACAACTTTCTGAAATGCCAGATTTTAACACCACTTAACGATGTAGAATTGGTTAGGACTTTAATATTCAGTGGCTAACACAAGTCACGATCCGCCGCTTTTGACTTCACAGGTTTTTTCACCTTAACCCATCCACAAATTCCCAATTTCACAATTTCACAATTTTGGTTATGTGCTTGTGATTATAGTATTATTTGCATACATCTTGACCACGTGTAATGTGCTCTCTCATTATGGAAGTGGACCTACCGCTTTGTGTCTCATCTGACATCTAGCACACAGTGCCCTTAGTTACCTAATAATTAAAAAAAGTCTGCGTCCAGCCACAGTAGGTGTAGTGCACTGAACCCAAATCTATGTTTTATTTCACTTTCTCAGCATAAACTCTTCTTTAATGCAATATGTACGCGGACCACTTTGGTAAACCTTTCGACTACACCAAGACCAGCTACCTGACATAGCGATCTAACCATGTGTTTGCGGTAGGAGACAGGGGAAACTCAATAATAGAACTTAGGGGGTCATTCTGACTCCCGCCGGGCGTGGTCACCGCGTGCCCGGCGGGAGCCGCCAAAATACCGTACCGCGGTCGGAAGACCGCAGTGGGTATTTTGAGGTTTCCCCTGGGCTGGCGGGCGGCCTCCAAAAGGCCGCCCGCCAGCCCAGGGGAAAACGTCCTTCCCACGATGAAGCCGGCTCGTAATCGAGCCGGCGGAGTAGGAAGGTGCGACGGGTGCTACTGCACCCGTCGCATATTTCACTGTCTGCTAAGCAGACAGTGAAATACAAGCGGGGCCCTCTTACAGGGGCCCCTGCAGTGCCCATGCCATTGGCATGGGCACTGCAGGGGCCCCCAGGGGCCCCGCGACACCCCCTACCGCCATCCTGTTCCTGGCGGGCGAACCGCCAGGAACAGGATGGCGGTAGGGGGTGTCAGAATCCCCTCGGCGGCGCAGCTTGCCTTGGAGGATTCCAACGGGCAGTGGTAAACCGGCGGGAGACCGCCGGTTTACCCTTTCTGACCGCGGCTGAACCGCCGCGGTCAGAATGCCCTCGGGAGCACCGCCAGCCTGTTGGCGGTGCTCCCGTGGTCGGTAACCCTGGCGGCCACCGGCCGCCAGGGTCAGAATGACCCCCTTAGTATGCAAAATAAACACAAGCAAACAACACAAGGAGCGACTTGCATGCCAATAAACTCGATGCAAATTGTCTCTCCTGCATGAGAAGTCAATGAAAGAAATACATTCTCCCAATTATTGTGTTTTAAAATCTTCACTTTATTCTTCAAAAATGTTGGCATTTATGAAGAGTGAATAAACCCTGTTTTTTTAATTAGATTATTATTGAACATTAATGATGCCTGCTGGAGCTCAGCATCCTTATAGTGTGTGAACGCTGGGGAGAGATCTGGTTAGTGTCCTACACTTGTAGATATGGTGCTTTCCTGTTCTCCTCCTCTCAATGCAATCTAGCAGCTTTGTTTGCTGCTCTGTGTTGTGTGACAGTGTGAAAAATATGGGTCTAAATGCAGCAGATTATTAATTCTGAGTGGACTTTCTTGAGGCAGACCATTGTATTCCTTCCAAACTAATCGATCATCGCTGCAAACGGGTGTAAATTACTGGTGATTACACCAGCCTTATATAGCCTTTCCTAACAGTAAAATAAATTGTGAATTAAAAAACATTTGTGTTAAGATAACATTAAAATAAGAAACGTGGAAATCAAACATCTGTTTCAGCAACTTCAGGAAATGAAACAAAAATATTCTCTGCTGCAGTTTAGAAGTATTTGGTTACCTGCAAAAGGTGATGTGTATGGTTTTATAGCCTGGTACATTAATGTTTTTACTCATGAGAATGCATTGTTTTTGTATTAATTATTTATTATGTATTGTTTATAGGCTTCATTAATAAAAACCCTTACATAAAATACAGCAATAACATTTTTAAAAATAGCACAATAAAATTTAAATCAGTCATGTGACTCAGTGTTCTCATTATCACAAGCAGGTGAAATGCAATAGGCATAAAGTGCATAATCAATTGTAGAGTTTAGTACTATTGGGTGTTAGAATGGGGTCTCTAGTTGGCAGAGGTTTTCACCTTTGTCCAAAAAGGGACTACAATCTTAGTCAGGGTAAGTCACATACAATCCAAATTATCCTGTGCCCACCGTTTGGTAGCTTGGCACGGAGCAGTCAGGCTTAACTTGGAAGGCAATGTGTAAAGTATTTGTGCAATAAACCATGCAATAACACAGTGAAAACACCACAAAAATTCACCAAACAGGTTTAGAAAAATATAAGAAATGTATCTGGTTAAAGGCACGAGTTTCCTTGAAGAGATGAAGTGTTTGTGTCCCTGAGACTTCAGAAAACATGAGGCAAGCTCAATTCAAGCCCTTGGAGAGCACTTCTCAGCATAGTCAAATGCCAGCAAGGCAGCAGGGCAACAGCAAGGCAGTAGTCCTTCACAGCAAAGCAGGCCAGGTGTGTTCTTTGAGCAGCCAGGCAGTTCCTCTTGCTAGGATGCAGGATCTGGCCCAGAAGTGTCAGATTTTGTGGGGTGAGGGACCCAGTTTATAGACCCAAAAATGCCTTTGAAGTGGGGGAGACTTCAAAGAGTCATTTTGAAGTGCACAAGATCCCCTTTCAGTACAGGTCTGTCTGCCAGGGTCCCAGTAGCATATGCACTTTAGCACTGATTAGCAGTGGTAAAGTGTGCAGAGTCCTAAAACCAGCAAAAACAGTGTCAGAAAAGTGGAGGGAGGCAGGCAAAAAGTTGGAGGATGACCACCATAAGTCTGTCAGGTCTAACATGTGTCCTCCTCAGCTGAAAGTGGGGAGAGCTACCCATCCCCTTGGGAGCTCTCATCGCTAAGGCAGAAGTATCTGGAGAGACCATCAGCATTGGCGTGTCAGTCCACGGCCGATGCTCCACCATAATGTCCATCCTGTGTAGGTAAATGCACCACCTCAAGAGTTTAGGATTTTCACCACTCATCTGCATGAGTCATCTGAGGGGCCAGTGGTCTGTCTGAACCCAGACTTGAGTCCCAAACATGTATGGTCTCAGCTTCTTCAGTACCAAGACCACAGCAAATGCTTCTCTTTCAATAGCACTCCACCTCTGTTCCCGTAGTAATAGTCTTCTGCTAATAAAGACTACTGGTTGGTCTAAGCCCTCCTCATTCAGCTCTGCTAGAACCGCCCCTATGCCATGCTCAGAAGTGTCTATCTGAACGATTAACTCTTTGGAGTAGTCAGGGGCCCTGAGCACGGGTGCCATTCACATGGCTTCCTTCAGGGGAGTCAAAGGCTTTCTGACAAGCCTCTGTACAATTCATCTACCTAGGTTGTTTCTTAGATGTGAGTTCTGTTAAGGGGGCCACTATGGTGCCATAGCCCTTAACAAATCTGCGGTAGTACTCAGTGAGACACAAGAAAGCTCTCACCTCTGTCTGGGTTCTAGGTGGCTGCCAGGCCTTGATTGTCTCAATCTTGGCCTGGAGGGGGTGCACCTTGCCACCACCTATCCGGTGTCCCAAGTACAACACGGAACACTGCCCAATCTGGCCCCTACTGGCCTTGATGGTCAGGCCTGCCTGCTGCAGAGTCTGAAGCACCTCCTTGAGGTGGAGCAGGTGTTCCTCCCAGTTGGAACTGTAGACCGCAATGTCATCTAAGCATGCTGCGCAGAACACATCCTTGCCAGATAGGACCCTGTTAACCAACTGTTGAAAGGTAGCGTGGGCAATTTTGAATCCAAAGGGCATTACTCTGAACTGGTAATGCCCCTCATTAGTAGAAAAAGCAGATCTCTCTTTAGCCCCCTCAGTCAAGGCGATCTGCCAGTACCCTGATGTGAGATCAAAGGTACTGGGGAATTTGATAGTGCCTAGCCTGTCTACAAGCTCATCAGCTCGGGGGGATGGCGTGAGCATCTGTCTTCGTGACAGAATTGAGACCCCAGTAGTCCATGCAGAACCTAAGTTCTGGCTTGGCACCGGGAGCGGCAGCCTTGGGAACTAACACCACAGGGCTGGACCAGGGACTGCTGGACTTCTCAATCACCCCAAGAGCCAGCATCTTGGCAACTTACTCCTTGATACTAGCCCTAACCTTGTCTGACACTCTTTAAATTTTGTTCTTTGCAGAGGGACTGTCTTCTGTGTCAATGTCATGGACACACAAGTGTATGAGTCCAGGGGTGTGGGAAAACAGGAAAGAAAACTTTTCCAATAACTAGTAACAGTCCCTTCTCTGATCTAGGGCCAGGGAGTCAGAGACGTTGACACCCTCCACTGACCCATCACCTTCCTTTGTAGAGAGAAGGTCGGGGAGAGGTTCACTCTCCTATTCCATACCCTCATCTGTCACCAGAAGCATGTTGAATTCAGACCTTTCAAAATGAGACTTCAGTCAGTTCTGAAGGAGCACCCTTAGTGGGTTTCTAGGGAACTTGAGGTCCACCAAGTAAGTGCCCCCCTTCCGCTCCTTGAGTGCAAATGGGCCAGTCCAGTGGTCCTGGAGAGTCCTAAGCCCTACTGGCTCTATCACCCATACTTTGTCACCCGGTTGAATCTCTACCAGGGTGGCCTTCTGGTCATACCATTGTTTCATTACCTCTTGATTGGCCTTGAGGTTGCTCTTGGCCTTTTTCCAGAAGCATTGCATCTGGTTGCAGATGTCCAGCATGTAACTGACCACATCCTGAGGGGTTTCCTGGAAGTTTTCTCCCACCCCTCTTTTACTATGCTTAGGGGACCCAGAAGGGTACCCATAGAGAAGTCGAACCCCACCCCCTTCTGGGGCACCTCTCTATAAGCAAAGAAAGGACATCCAACTTATGCCTGATGGCCTCAGGGAGGCCAGTGATCATGCCTTTCAAGGTCTTGTTGAATCTCTCCACAAGACCATTGGATTGAGGATGGTAATGGTGGTGAACCGGTAGGTCACCCCACACGCATCCCACATAGACTTCATGTATGCAGACATGATGTTTGTGCCTCTGTCAGATTCAGTCTCCTTTGGGAATCCCACACAGGTAAATATCCCCATCAGAGCTCTGATCACCACCGATGCAGTCACTGTCCTCAGATGGATTGCCTCTGGGAAGCAGGTGGCATGGTCCACCAAAACCAGTGTAAACCTGTTGCTTAAGGCAGTCTTGGGGCCAAGGCACCAATGACGTTGATGCCCACTGTTTCAAAGGCGGTGCCAATGACGGGGAGTGGGATCAGGGGGGCCTTGAGCCTTTTCCCTGTCTTCCCAGTAGCCTGGCAGGTTGGGCAGGACCTACAGAATGCATCAGAGGCCACCCGCATTCGGTGCCAATAAGAGTGGGTGACAAGCTTTGGTAAAGGTCTTGTCTTGCCCCAAATGTCCTGCTAGACGGATATCGTGAGCCAGACCCAGTAGGAAGGACTGGTAACACTGGAGGAAAACCAGCACAAGTGCTGCCCCAGCCTCCGCTACCTTAGGCTCACTGTAGAGGAGATAATTCTTCCAGTATACGTAGTGATCACCAGAGGCTTCACCTGCTGCTTGGGCTGAGGCCTGTTGCCTCAGAGGCCCCATGGTGACAGAGGCCGGGCGCAAGCCTGAGACTGTAGGGTAGCAATCCGAACTTGTCCCTCCTCCTGTGCCCCAAACCCTCATTCTTCATTGCCTGAGGACCATGTTCCCCTCATTTCCCCCCAGCTATCCAGCTTGCCAGCTGCACCCACCCTGGATCCAGCAGTGCGTTTCAGACCCTGCAGCCTTGGGGCGCTGACTTGACTGTGCTGCCCGGGCCAGAGGTTGCCTAGTCCCACTCCCTCCTCACTTGCCCAGCGTGGGAACCTTTGTCGTTCAGCACCAGGTGGCACCACAATGTCACCTACTTTGGGCCAGTGGTGCTTCTGGGAGCCTTGCTGCTGGATGTGCCCCTGATCCCCGATCTGACACTGGGACACCAACTGAGCACCTGCAGACCCTTTAGGGAATTTTGCTGCTTATATCTCCCCCTCACCTGCCCTCCATGTTTATTCCCACTTGGTTGCTGGGACCCCCACCATCATACCATTGATTCTCTTCATCATTCATTGGTCTTGTGCTGACTGAGCTGGACTGGAACTGCTTCCTTTGTCTCTGCTCCCATTAACATTCATTGCACAGTGCTGGTTCCTTCCTGCCCGAACTCCCCTGACTTACATCTCTGGGACTAGACAAACTCTGGCCCTGGCTTGATCGCTGGACTGTTAACTCCTCCTCCACCATAACCACTGCATTCCTGTGATTGGCGCTTAAATCCTCTGGCCACTCTGGTGAACCCTGAAACTACTCGTCATAGATCACGGGGACCTCAAACAATGTACGCTCACCTTCGACCACACCAAGGCAACTAGGAGGTCTGACTCCCTCTCTGATGCAGAGGAAGGGCAAAGTGAGACAGCTTGCTGAACTTCAAGGGTGCTCAGCTGCCATTATGCGGAGCTCTGGGCTGACTTCCGGCCATCAACTGTCATGGTACTCATCTAGATGCGGTGGAGGAGCGTGTTTCCGGCCTGGAGAATGGTGTGACCTCTCTGAATCAACGCTTGGCAAAGATGGAGCATCTCCTGATGGCAGTTGCTATAAAGAACGAGGGCCTCAAGGCTCATACAGGAACAACATTCCCATAGTGGACTTTGCAGAATCCATGGACAAGGGGTGCCCCAACCACTTTGTGGAAAGTCTGTAGTCTGAAAATATTTGGCACCAAACATTTCACATCTAAATCTTTTGTGAAAGGGGCCCACACGTCGCTGGGTTTCCATCCCCCTCCGCGGACTTCCCCCACCCCATCATGGATCACTTGCTTAATTACATGGACTGTGACACTGCACTTCCTCTGGCACAAGAGCAAGGCCCATTGCAGTATCAGGGCACCACGATTTCAAAATATCCTGGATTTACACTGGCCATGCAGGAGGCATGCCAGAATTTCAATGACTCAAAAGCCCTACTACACAAGCGTGGACTCAAATGGGGCATGCTTTATCCAGTAGGGTTACGGGTGGTTGTGGATGGCAAGGCCCAATTCTTTGACACCTCCGCAGAGGTATCAACTTTTTGCAAGCAGCAGAGACTTAATAAGCTCTCCTCATCTCGCTCCACACTTGAGTGCTCCCCTCCAGTCCTCAGTGTTCCAGCAAGTGCTGACCTCTTCCCTAATGGCTGAACTGCTCCCTGACCTGTCTACTGACACTACCGCTGATGTGTTGTGCCTGCTGGCTGCTCCTCTTTGATAGTAGCCTGTTCTAAATTCAGCTTCAAATGACCCTTCTTGTAACCCTATTAAAATGTACTCGTATAAGCCAACACTCTTCAAAGTGGGCATCTATTGCCACAGCGTTGTCCTTCCCCCAGGAGTATTCCATGCTGCTCTTGTTGGTTTTTCTGCTTGTTGTTTGGGTATTGATGGGGTTTACTGGGTCTCTGTTGCCTTGTTAGGGTGGGGGGTGTTTTTTGTTGGTTTACAAAGGTGTTGCTTTTTGTTATCTTTTCAATTCTATAGTATGTTGGACAAGACTGCCCCTTGCATCAAACACATGACTTAACTTACACAACGCCCTTTTAATATCGATGATAGAGGGTGATAGACAGGTAGTGGAACTCAGGTTTCTGACGTTGAATATCTGTGGCCTTAACAATTCATAGGAAGGCAAACAGGCATTGTCATATGTCCTTAGACATAGCATCAAGGACGTGTTTTTACAAGAAATGCACTTCCCTCCCTACTCCTCTCGTAAGTTTGCACCATCCTGGGAACCCCACACACTTTGCCAGTTATAGTACGTATACTCTTAAGGTTTGCACACTCCACCATAAAAGTATCCCCATCAGCTACCATTCCACTGTTGCATATAAGAAGAGACTTTGCATACTTGTGACTGGTACTCTGTTAGGCTGACGGGTCCTCAAAATGAATGTTTATTCTCCTAATGTGGATGATCCCCTCTTCTTTCAGGAACTGTCAGCCCTGCTCTGTCATTTAGATACAGATATCATCTTATTGGGGGAAGACCGGAATTTAGTTTTTGATTGCTCTCTGTACACTGGTAGTGTACATTCCAGCGGCAAACCGCATGTGCTGCATGTCCTCCGTGATATTATTGACACACATGCTCTTAAAGATGCTTGGCATCTCTGCCACTCCACCACACTGGGATACACTTTCTGTTCTGACCCCCACGCAGTCACTACTAGTATATATCAGAGGATGCTGACCTGTGGCTCAGAGATGCACAACCTTTGCCACGTACATTGTCCGATCATGCCCCAGTCAAGCTGGTGATTGAGTTCCCCCATGAAGAAGGGTGGGAGCATCAATGGTGCTTCCCTGGTACGGCCTTGTTGGGTGTGATTTTCCATTCAGATTTTCCATTCAGAACTTTGCAACCTTGTTCTTAAATATTTTGAAGCTCTGTTCGCAGTCATGCTATATTATGGGACACCTTCAAGGCCTACATCTGTGAAATTTGCATTTCGAAACACACAGTGTACTCCTCGACACCTGCACCAGTCTGGCACAAATTTGAGGCTGAACTCATCGATATTGACAGAGCTGACTCCAGACAAGCTAATTCTTTTTACCTTCACAGACGCTCCATCCTCATTGCTGAATTTCAAGACCTTGCTGAGAGGAAAACCGCGTATCTGGGTAAATATTCCAGGGCTTGCACATATGATGAGGGAGAACATCTAACCAGTCTCTTGTGCCCTAGTCGGGGCCCAGAGTGTATCACCGAACTCCAATTGATGGTGATGTCCGGGTTACTAGCAGCAAAGATATTCTTCATGAATTAGTATTATACTAAATGCGTCTTTACATTTTGTAGTTGAATTCTGATGGGGCAATGCCAATTCCTGAGTGAGCCATTTACCAGCGAAATCTCTCAAGCCATTGACTTCCTTTAGGGCTTCAAGGACCTTGGCTGTGATGGCGTCACAGGTGCCTTTTATAAGGCACACAAGGGTATCTTCGTCCCTCACTTGCTAGACATGTGCCCGAGGACCTTGAAACTGGAGTCCTCTCACCCACCCTGTGGGAAACAGTGATCTCCTTACTGCTTAAACCTGGCAAAGACCCACTCCACTGTGCCTCTCTCCTGGCCAGTCTCCTTGCTTAATGTTGGCAACAAGATCCTTGTTAAAGCAGTGGCCCACCAGATTGTCCCTGCTGCTTGAACAAATCATTTCACCCATTCAAACTCGATTTGTAGGACTACCTCTCTGAACTTGCGTGTGGTTCTGAACAGGTCCTCTCTGGACGTGCCTGCAGCCATTGCTCTTCTTGATGTGCAGAAGGCTTTTGATTCTTTAGAGTGGCCCTTTCTACATGCAACATTTTGGAGCCTGTGATTTCCTAATGGATTCCTTGCCCTCATCTCCCATCTATGCTTGGACCTGGTGGCCCACAACCGGGTGAATGGGTCTATTTCTGAACCCTTTTCCATCTCAAGAGCCACTAGGCAGGGATACCCCCTTTCACCCCTACTGTTCACCATAGCTATGGACCCTCTGGTCCACCATCTTCAAGAAAACCACATGCACTGTAGGGTTCAATTTGCTCCTGGCCCATTACTCATTTACATGTACACGGATGACATTCTATGTTTATTCGATACCCTTCAGATAATTTGGCCCCTTAGTGTGGGAGATTATTTATTTTGGTGGCCTCTCTGGTATACAAGTTAGTTAGGCGAAATCAGAGCTTTTCATCCTCACAGATATTACTATGCCTACTCCCTGTGAATATCTTCTTAAATGGTGTGAAGACTCGATTAAATATTTGGGCATGATTCTAAATAAGTATAAAGAGCAAGTGGTTAGCCTCAACTACGGCTCTGCTGTCAATAGGTTTATGGTCCAAACTGAGCGTTGGATTCGGCTTCCTCTCCATGGTGTGGCAGATAGCCATTATTAAAAATAAAATTGTATTTGTGTTTAAATATACCCATCCCTTTGCCAAACTCCTTTCTCACACGGTGCAGTCTTCTTTTAAAATTGATCTGGGCAGGTTGCAGGCCACGAATAGCCTTGAATTCCCTTATTATTCCCTGCAACTGGGGTTGGTTTGCGGTCCCCGACTTCCCGATATACTTTCATGTAGCTCAGGCCGAGTTTGCATATCATTGGCATCACCCAAATGCTAGCCTGCCTTATGCCAAACCTGAGCTTGACGTGGCCGGTACTACCATGCTGGCAGCTCTGTTGCCACAGGGCCTTAGGCTACACCCCTCAGATGCCCAGACATTGTTGACCATGTGTCGGACCTGGCAAAAGCTTATTCTGATCCTGAGCAAGGACTCCATGTACTCTCCTGTGCTTCCTCTTTCAGAAAATCTGTAGCTGCCTTTAACAATGGATAGACTTGTCCAACAAACACTGACACAACATGAAATGCACACATTGGGAGACTTATTTCTGGATGGCCATGTGCTTCCCTATTTGGTAGAAACTGGATTTGTTGCCGCCACCTATTCTGACAAATTCATATTTTGGTGGCTAAATGGGTCGCTCTGCTCCTGCATTTTCTCTTATCCCTTGGCCCCCAATGACCACACCCCCCTCACAGTGTTACTAATGAGCAAGGAGGAGACCCATATGGTCGATCATTCTTGCATGGCCCTTGTTAGACCTGGCATCCTTGGCATGGTCTCCCCTGTCTTTTTTGCCTCTGCTTCTCATGTTTTGACTGTGTGCTTGGCTCTGTTTTTTCTGTTATTGGTACTCTGGGCACTTTACCACTGCTGACCAGTGCTAAAGTGCAAGTGCTCCTGTGTAAATTATAAGTGTAATTGGCTTTTCCATGATTCGCATATTTGATTTACCCGTCAGTCCCTAGTAAAGTGCACTAGAGGTGCCCAGGGCCTGTAAATCAAATGCTGTTAGTGGGCCTGCAGCACTAATTGTCCCCACAAGAGTAGCCCTGTAAACATGGCTCAGACCTGCAACTGCAGTGCCTGTGTGTGAAGTTTTAAACTGCAAATTCAACCTAGCCAGTATTCCCATTTGCCAGGCCTAAACCTTCCCTTTTCCTACATGTAAGGCACCCCTAAGGTCGGCCCTAGGTAGCCCCATGCGTATGTTAAAGGTGAGACATGTCCTGGTGTGTTTTACATGTCCTGACAGTGAAATACTGCCAAATTCTGTTTTCACTTTTGCAAGGCCTATCTCTCCTATAGGTTAACATGGGAGCTGCCTTTAAATCATACTTAAGTTCAGATTCCCTTTGGGTGCAGATAGAAATCTGGAGTTTGGTATCTCTGAACTCCCAATTTAAAAATGCATCTTTTAGTAAAGCTGTTTTTTAAATTGTCAGATTGAAAATGCCACTTTTAGAAAGTGGGCATTTTCTTGCTTAAACTATTCTGTGACTCTGCCTGTTTGTGGATTCCCTGTCTGGGTCAGTTTGACAGTTGGGCTGTTTGTGAACCCCATCTAGACAGTGAGACAAAGGGATCTGGGGTGTAGCCTGCATATCCTGATGGGCCATCTGATCTAGAGTGGAGGGAGGAGTGGTCACTTACACCTGAATGGATTGTGCCTGCCGTCACACAATGCAGTCTCAAACCCCCTGGTGTGAGTCTGGAGCCTGGCCTGGGCAAGGCAGGATCTTGTGAACAACAGATACTTTTCTTTGAACTTAGCCTACTTCAAAGGCAGAAAGGGGTATAAGTAGTGGACCCAAAACCCCACATTTTAAGATTGCTTCTGGAATCAAGAAGAACCTCTGCCAAGGAGAAAAGTTGAAGGGCTGGAGGAGGAGTACTGCCCCTTTGCCTGTGACTGTGCTTTGCTGGGTTGGTCTGCAGTTGCTGCTCCTCCCTGAAAGAGAACAAAGACCGGACTTTGTGGAATATTCCTGCTTGTGAAGAATCTCCAAGGGCTTGAACTAAGCTTGCGTCTTGTTTTGAAGTCTCACGGCTGTCAAAAAGTTCCTCTGCCAGCACCTCCTGTTGTAGTTGGACTCTTGCTCTAGGCAAGACTGCTGGTTTAAGACAGTATTTATGTTTGTAGGTGACTAAGCCTATCCTACAACAAGTCGCAACTATAGTCCCAACCCTTCCAGCTCACTAGCAGTACCTCACCAAAAACCCAAACAGTTAAAGGTGATTTGTGGCAGCCTGGACTCAAGAGTATGACATCTCAGGGAGTGTCATGGTTAAACGGAGATTACCCCTTTCTCACAGATACATCATGTCTCAACCAAACACAGGCAATAATATACATGCAGTAAGGTTTCAATAGTTTTTATTCATCACAATCTGCAATCTGCAGTAAATTGCATGGGCTGCAATGATTGGGATAATGAACAATGCAAGAGACAGAATGGTAAAAACAAGAGCCATGATTATAAAGACCCCACCATCTTGCAGTAACATAGAAAGACATAGAGGGGGTCATTACAACCCTGGCGGACGGTGTTAAAGCTGCGGTAATACCGCAAACAGGCCGGCGGAAAAAAAAGGGAATTATGACCGTGGTGGAAACCGCCAACATAGACAGCCACTTTAACACTCCGACCGCCACAGCGGTACAGACAAGCAGCGCGGCGGTCACCGCCAACAGACAGGCGGAAGACAATGTACTGCCCACAGTATCACAACCCGCCAATCCACCACCTTTTCCGGGGCAGATTCACCGTGGATAAAAACAAGGCGGAAACAGCCATTTCAAAGGGAAAACACTCACCTCTACACACTCCACGAGGAAGGAGGCCACCATGGAGCCGGAACTACAAATACTCCCTGCTCTTGTCTTCCTGCTCCTCTACGAACACCAGCAACGTAGGCGCCGAAGACAACGGTGAGTACTGCACCTACGACATAGGGGAGGGGGGAGGCAAAAGTCACAGACACACACATGCAACACCCCCACCCGCAACCCGACCCTCACCCACTACAACACACACACCAATGCATTTCCAAACAGCACAGTAACAACCCCCCCGGATGAATGCAAAGACAAAAGGAAATCAGTTCAAACTTTGTAATGTATCAAAATACAGTAACCAATGATATACAGATATATATCAACATTATAAAAATCATACATCACGATTAGTACTGCAGGTATGCACATATCAATGTCCGTGGACCACTGGGCCCACAATGAATGGGCGAGGCCCACACTAGATACCTGTCCACAAACGGAGAGAACACTGCAGGGGCATCAGATAGAAATACAACAGGCACCTCAGGGGAAGGGAAGGGGGGGGGGCACTTCAGCCGGATGACTGCACCACGCCAGATCCACAACGGGGCTCCATGCCCATTGATGTATCCTGGGGAGTGCAAAGCTACAGTCTCTCAAGTCTCTACAGTGGGTGGTTTGCCCACTGTACCATCCTGGGGAGTGCAAAGCCACAGTCTCACAAGTCTTTTCAGTGGGTGGTTTGCCCACTGTACCATCCTGGGGAGTGCAAAGCCACAGTCTCTCCAGTCTCTACAGTGGGTGGGTTGCCCACTCTACCATCATGGGGAGTGCAAAGCCACAGTCTCACAAGTCTTTTCAGTCGGTGGTTTGCCCACTGCTTTATCCTGGGGAGTGCAAAGCCACAGTCTCTCAAGTGGATCACAGTCTCCACTGGTTCAGGAGGGTGACTGGTGCCCAGAGTGCTTCATCCTGTGCAGGACAGACGGAGTGGATGCAGGTCTCCACTGGTTCTGGAGGGGGACTGGTGCCCAGAGTGCTTGATCCTGTGCAGGACAGACGGAGTGGATGCAGGTCTTCATCCTGTGCAGGACAGACGGAGTGGATGCAGGTCTCCACTGGTTCTAGAGGGGGACTGGTGCTCAGAGTGCTTCATCCTGTGCAGGACAGACGGAGTGGATGCAGGTCTCCACTGGTTCTGGAGGGGGACTGGTGCCCAGAGTGCATCACGCTCCCCGTGACGGTCCCAGTTCCGTCACTGTCCCAGCTGCACATGGGCTAACGATGCTTGATTTGGCATTCTTTGCCCTGTTCAGCGGTCTTCACCATGGCGGTCTCTGCCCTGTTCAGCGGTGCTTGCCTTTGCTGTCTCTGACCAGTTCAGCGGTGCAGTGCCATGGCTGTCTTTGCCCTGTTCAGCGGTCTTCACCATGGCGGTTTTTGCCCTGTTCAGCGGTGCTTGCCTTTGCTGTCTCTGACCTGCTCAGCGGTGCAGTGCCATGGCGGTCTTTGCCTTGTTCAGCGGTCTTCACCATGGCGGTCTTTGCCCTGTTCATCGGTGCTTGCCTTTGCTGTCTCTGACCTGTTCAGCGGTGCATTGCCATGGCGGTCTTTGCCCTGTTCAGCGGCGCTTGCCTTTGCTGTCTCTGACCTGTTCAGCGGTGCAGTGCCATGGCGGTCTTTGCCCTGTTCAGCGGTCTTCACCATGGCGGTCTTTGCCCTGCTCAGCGGTGCTTGCCTTTGCTGTCTCTGACCTGTTCAGCGGTGCATTGCCATGGCTGTCTTTGCCCTGTTCAGCGGTGCTTGCCTTTGCTGTCTCTGACCTGTGCAGCGGTGTGTGGCATGACGGTCTCTCAGTGCCCAGCGGGGCTGTGGCTGCCGGGGCCCTCCAGGGCACTGACGCTGGCGGTGGTCTCCGGACCAGTGACGATACTGCTGCCCTCCAGGGCACTGACTCTGGCGGTGGTCTCCGGACCAGTGACGATACTGCTGCCCTCCAGGGCACTGACTCTGGCGGTGGTCTCCAGACCAGTGATGAAACTGCTGGCGGTGGCATCCCGGCCGGCGGGGAGGATGGCGGCCTTCTCCGCCATGCTGCTCTTACCAGACCTTGGAGACCTCTTCTGCCCCTTCACCACCTTGGGAGGAGTCACAGCTGACTCGACATTCCCCCCGGGACTCTTGTGAGCTGTTTTGCCGGCAGGAGTCTTCACCCTCTCCCGTCGGGCACTTTCCAACTTAAGGTGCTTTACAGGGGGTGGACTGGCAGTGCTTTGGCTCCGTGTCACACTGGCTGCCCTTGTGGCCGGTGCACTCCACAGACCTTTAACACGCACCACTGGTACCGGACATTTTTTGGCTCAGGTGCTACTATGGGACCTATGAATTGGAGGGGGGGGTGGTGGGAAAGAGGTCAACGTTGCTCAGGAAGAGTCTCTGACGAACACTGGGATGGGTATCTGGAGTGGGTCTGGGAGTGGAGGAAGAGGAGGTGGTTGTGGGAGGTGTAACTTTAGGTGATTTGGGTGCAGGTGCATGTACTGGAGGCTGTTGTGAGGTGGATGGATGTTGGGTGTGTGGGTGCCCGCGTTTGTGTACTTTGGGAGGGGGTGTCACAGACACACTGGGAGTGGACACAGGGGACGTGTAAATGGTAGTGGGGGTGGTGAGTGCAGGTGAGCGGGGTGTGGTGCTGGGTGTTCTGGTGAGAGTCCTAGTGCCTGTAGATGTAGTGCATGCAGGTGAGAGTGTAGACGACACTGGGAGGGAGGAGGGAGACGACGAGGAGGGGGACACAGTGGAGGCAGTGGATGTTGCTGTGTCTGTATATGGGTGATGCTTGTGTGAGTGCATGTGGGATGTGTGGTGCCTATGTTTGCCAGAGACACTTTTGGGTGTTGAGGTGTGTGCATGCTGGTCTGATGGTGTGCTTGGGATAGGCTGGGGTACAGGGGATTGGGTCTGGGTGGAGGAAGTTGGAGGGGGGAGGCTAGACACAGGGACAATGGCTGCCATCAGTGCTGAGGCCAGAGATTGCAGGGTTCGATGAAGGGCAGTCTGACCAGAATGAATTCCCTCCAGGAATGCATTACTGTGTTACAACTCCCTTTCTACACCCTGGATGGCATTCACAATGGTAGACTGCCCAACAGTGAGTGACCTGAGGAGGTCAATGGCCTCCTCACAGAGGGCAGCAGGGGTGACTGGGGCAGGGCCTGAGGTGCCTGGGGCGAAGGTGATGCCCACCCTCCTGGGTGAGCGGGCACGGAGTGAAGGCTGAGGGGCTGCTGGGAGGGCGGTGCTGGTAGGTGGGGTGGCGGCTGTACCTGTAGAAGTGGGGGGCACAGATGGTGCCGCCACCACAAGGGAGCTCCCGTCGGAGGAAAAGCCCGGTTCGCTGGTTGCTGATCCGGTGACCGACGTGAAGCTCCCCTCGCCCTCCGTCCCACTGGTGTATTCGTAGTCCGTGGTTTGGCCCTCCATGGCCATGTGGGATGCAGCTCCCTCGTGCTCCGGTGCCACTGTACCTCCGCCTGATGATGCTAATGCACAGAAGAACAGGGAGAGCACAAAAAGGGGTGGGGAAACAGAAGAAAGACAGGTTGAGTGCATGGCTTACCGCTACCGTTGGCGGACAATACAGACACAGCAGCCCCCTGCACTACGCCGTGCTCTTGGCCTCTACAGATGCAATTTCTGGGATATGGCCTACATGGCTATAAGTGTCATCTGTCCACATAGATGACACAGGGGCATGTATACCTGTACTTGGCACTCTACAGAGGTGGGGTGGGGGGCCAGAGGGCCATGCCTTACGAAGGGGCCTAGCCTACGGAACTCACCCTGGCCTAGGGAAACCCACAGCCCTCCTCCCCCACCCAGACCCCTCCACTGCGCGCTAAGTCCGCAGAATGAGAGTGTACCCACCCCCTTGTGTCTGCTGTGATGCCCACAAGCGCCCATCCAACACAGGGTAGGCCACCGCCAGGATCCGGAACATCAGGGGGGTCATGGTGCAACGGGCACCCCTCCCACGTTGGGAGGCCATCCCCAGCTGAGCCTCCGCCGTCTTCTTGCTGCAGCGGCGAATGTCCTCCCATCTCTTACGGCAGTGGGTGCCCTGTCTCTGGTGGACCCCCAGGGTCCGGACGTCCTTGGCGATGGCACGCCAAATGTCCTTCTTCTGGTGGGCGCTGACCTACATGACATGTACAGGGGAAGAAGAGAAGTCATTACCAACTGCACCTTCGAAGTGACTGGCCCCCATCCCTACCCTTGCCAGGTGGCACATGCATTCACAGTCCTTAATGATCGCAGAACTCTGCCCCTTTCCTACTGAAATCCAGCCCTCTCCACCCAGCATAGCCCATACAACGTGCTCCCTGTGTACTTACCTGTTGGTCTGGAGGACCGTAGAGTAGCGTGTACTGGGGGAGGACCCCGTCCACGAGCTTCTCCAACTCCTGAGCAGTGAAGGCAGGGGCCCTTTCCCCAGACGCAGCAGCCATTGTCTCTTCCAGACCGAGGTCACAGCAGAACTTGCAGTGTAGGTCCTCTCCTGTCGAAGATCAGGTATCGAGTGATTGAACAGATAGAAAATGGCAGTCACGTCCGCGGCGGTGACGTCCGCGGTGGTGCGTATCATCACCGCTTGCGCAATTCATCATTGGCTCCTGGGACCCATAGGGTCCAATGTTAACCAATGCAGCATTGCACCGCGGTCTACGACCGACTACCGAGACGGTGTACAACGCCAGCGCAGTTACCTCACATCCCATTGTCCCAGTTTAGAAGTCAGGCAGCCGCCATTACAGGGGCCCACATGGCTTCATTTACTACTGCGTCACACATACCTAGGCCTACACTCAACACACATACAGGAGGAGTTTAGTATTTGGTGTTGTGTTCTGTGTAGCTGTGGGTACATACCTGACAATTTGTTGACTCTGTGGTCGCTGTTGTCCTTCTTAGGCACCGTCAGCTGGGACATTTGAGGAGATGGCGGAATCCTCCAGTGTACCGACCGCTGGTGGACCTGTTAACAATGGAGGAGCGACATTTGATCATCACCTACAGGTTTGACCGTGCCACAATCCAGGAACTGTGTACCCAGTTGGAGCCAGACCTGATCTCACCAATCCGCCATCCCACAGGAATACCCCCTGAAGTGCAACTCAGTCAACACAGAGTGTTCATAGGTGGCCTCATGGATCAGCCTTAGTCTCAAGGGGGATGACCATGTATGAACCCTCATCGGGGACATCAGTAGTTCTTGGTCCACAGGAGACACTGGCGTGATGACAAGACACACTGTTGGCAAATGTTCAAAAAAGCACCATACGCAGCGAAAGACAGGCTGCACGCACCAGAGGAGTGGTCGGAATGACAATGACCAATCCCATTCCTCCAGCAAGGAAGCAATGTAGATCTGAACCATGTGTTCACGGCCCAGTTGTGCTGGCGGTAGCTGCTCCATGTTCCATGTGGCTGTAAAGGAAAGACCACTGCGAATCAGAAGAATTAGCAGCAGTATTCTGCCAATCAATGACAACATTTTAGGAAAGCCACCAACCACACTTGAAAAGAGTGAATGGATGGCCGACTGGATGACTCCGAAGATAGTCTGGAAGATTGACACAAATCCAGACCTGACAGCCTTAAAGAAATGGACAATCCCAATAGTGTTCGAGGGGTTGAAAATTCTGGATACCAGCTCACCAAAGTGCTTGGGGAAGTTGGTATTTAATAGGGATTGTATCTCGGCTGATGATCTCGCAATCTGGAGAGCATACGTCTCTCTAGCTGATGTCAACGCGACCTGTCTTTGAAACAGTAGCGCCTTTAGTCTGCTCAGCTTGTCATAATTTACATTAATAGTATCAATGTAAGGCCACATTTCTGATACCTCTGTCTCTCGCGTGGGGGGAATAAAACATGTCCACAACACATAACGACCTTAGAGACTGAAATTGTGTAGGCAATTCCGGGTCGCATACCGCAACAGCTTTGATCGCTCAGCACCACATAACTGTAATTGAAAAGTACATGAAATGCTGGTAGAATCAAAGAGACGGGAGTACCCTTCAGAAAACAGGCTAAGTTTGCGACCCCCGCATTGCAATGCCCGTGAAGGGACACCTGCTTGTTTCAGGCATTTCGAAAAATGAAAAGTGGAAATGGGCAGATTGATGATGCCTTGTAGGAGCCATACTGTCGAAGGACTCTCTGCGATTGTAAAATGCAACTTTTCTAACCTCTCTATATGAAGCATGGTAAAACTCGTTTCTCTTTTAGCCATTGTCCTTTGTTCCCTCAATAAATTAAAAGCAGTGAACAATTCACTACTGTTAATGTATCTTCATGGAATACAGCCTTTCTTCAATGTTTGTAGCGTACAACCAAACTGCATAATAGAACCCAGCAGACTTTTTCCATGGAATAAATGGGACATGTCTGTCTGAATGATATCTATCGTAGACGACACTAGGGGGGTTATTACAACTTTGGAGGAGGTGTTAATCCGTCCCAAAAGTGACGGTAAAGTGACGGATATACCACAAGCCGTATTATGAGTTCCATAGGATATAATGGACTCGTAATATGGCTGGTGGTATATCCGTCACTTTACCGTCACTTTTGGGACGGATTAACACCTCCTCCAAAGCTGTAATAACCCCCTATGTTTGTTAGTGAATACATTCTGTTGGACAGAGTGTTCATGCCGTTACGGACAACTGCTAAAGCTTTTCTAAGTTTTCCTTATCTAGTTGCCTTGAACCCGCAGCAGCTTCTATCTGAGAAAGTTTCCATATCTCATTATACATAGCATAGATGAACTTTTAGAGCGCTGTTTCCAAGGACCTAACAAAAAGTCTATGGGGGTCATTACAACATTGGCGGTAAAAGCCGCTTACCGCCATGCAGAAGACCGCCAACATACCGCTGCAGCCACGGAATTCCGCCACAGCTAGTATGACCCACATCTCGGAATCCGCCGAAATTCAGACACCCACACAAGTCCGCCACACCAAAGGTCAGTGATAAACTGGCGAAAACAAATCCTCCACCGTCATGCCAACAGAAACACGCCCATGCTATTACGACCCACGAATCCACGCAGCGGTCTTTCAACCGCGGTATTCCATTGGCGGTACACACCGCCGCGCTCAAAATACACACACATCTCCAAAACACCGCCACATTAGACAATTCGAAGTACACACACCTGATACACATACAAACACCACTCCCACACACCCAACACAATATAAAACACACACCCACATCACCCACAAACCCCTACGACCAAAATTTTGAGACGAAGGCCAGAGAGTGAGCACAGCAATAGACAACCCTACCACACAGAGGCACACGACACCATCACCCACACAACATCCACGCACAAAACAGAAAACACCACTACACATCACCACATTCACCACCCCACACACATCACCTACACCACCCAATGGCACGCCAAAGACACCCCAGGTTTTCGGAGGAGGAGCTCAGGGTCATGGTGGAGCAAATAGTCCGGGTAGAGCCACAGCTATTTGGATCACAGGTGCAGCACACCTCTATAGCTAGGAAGATGGAGCTATGGCGAAGAATAGTCGACAGGGTCAACCCAGTGGGACAACACCCAAGAAATCGGGAGGACATCAGGAAGAGGCGGAACGACCTACGGGGGAAGGTGTGTTCCGTGGTCTCCAGACACAACATCGCAGTTCAGCGGACTGGTGGCGGACCCCCACCTACTCCCCCACAACTAACAACATGGGAGGAGCAGGTCTTGACCATTATGCATCCTGAGGGCCTCGGAGGAGTCGGTGGAGGAATGGACACTGGTAAGTCTAATCTTAACTATCATATCCCCCACCCTACCTGCATGCTATCACACACCCTCACCCTCGCCCCATCCCCTATCACTCCAACTCCTCACTAATGTACTAATAACACAAACCACCCATCCCAACACCAAGCCCTGCATGACACAACAAAGCATGGACACCCATCACTAAAGCATGCCCACTGCACATACCCATAACAACGCCTAACCATCATCACACAAGCCCCCACACAGGAATGCTAGCACTTTGGTACACGCTCACCCACCCATTGCACACCATGACACACATAGATGCAATAATCATGCTGTTATACCCCTGCAGGACCACTACCTAATGTCACCAGACAGGAGGGTCTAGACATCTCTACCCCACCCACAGGAGAGGCCCACAGTGATGACAGAAGCTCTGGCCAACTGGATCCAGATGACCAGCCCGGACCATCGTGGGCCTCGGGACAGTTGGTTCCCCTCGCACAGGCACATCCCAACACTGACCTTCCACCCTCTGGAAACACCAGTACAGCACCCACCCAGCGGGCCCATACCTCCGTCCCCAGGACACGTCAATCAGCTGTGTGTCCACCACTACAGGGAACCCAGGATAACCCACCACCCCAACAACAACAGGGATCTGGAGGCAGTGGTAGTGGGCACACGGTCCAGGGGACGGAGGCACAGGAACACAGGGGAACTGGGAGGGCTGCTGTGCGACAGGGGGCGGACAGGCCAAGGGAACCCACTCTCCACGAGGCCCTCTCCTCCATCATGGGAGCATACCACCACTCCCAGGAGACGATTGCTACAGTCCTGGCCAAGGTTCAGGAGACCCAGGTCCTGCAGGAGGAACAGTATTTGGGCTTCAGGGAGGAACTCAGGACCATCAGCTCCGCCCTGGGCACCATCGTAGGGGTGCTGAAGGACATACAGAACACCATGAGGGACACCGTGGCACTCCAAGGGGCCCCGACACTAGCATGGACGATGAACTGCCCACCACCTCCGCCGGCGCTAGTGGACAGGACGCCCCGCCACAGGACCACCACACCAGCACCCCACCCCCTGCAGACGGACAACCACCCCGCAAGCGGTCACTGAGATCCAGGAACAGGACAGAGCACGATGGCAAGACCCCCGCCAAGAAATAAGAACACCCTGATTGTCATCCCACTGTACCACTTTGTAACCCTGTCCATATTGGAACTGCCCCAGCTCCACTTCCTATGCCCATATGGGCAGTGCACCTGTGAGACTAATAGACTGGACTCTGCCATGGACATTCTTCCACCATCACCCATCACCATTTTACCACCCCCCTCCAATATTTAGCACTGCAATAAACACCCTTGAACCACAAAACAATCGGGAGTCAGTCTGTGATATTGAAAATGTGTATTAGCTATAACAATGACAAAATCAGTTCTCAATAGTAATGTCAACATACCTATGTCACACATCACAAGTCCATGAAGGATGCAAGCAGATGACACACGTTGGTAACCACACCTGTGAAACCGTAATGGAAATGTACAACTCAGTTACCAAATACTGCTTGAAATTTACAGACAGGATAGAGGTAGAAGTGTGAAAGTACTTGTAGTAGACAAGAAAGTGTTAGCACCTGTGTGTCACTGGAAATATTGCTGTATGACTGAGTCCCTGTTGTCAATGTCTTCTTCCTCTGCTTCCTCCTCATCACTGTCCACAGGCTCCACAGCTGCCACAACACCGTCATCTGGACCATCCTCCTGCAGAAAAGGCACCTGGCATCGCAAAGCAAGATTGTGAAGCATGGAGCAGGCGATGATGATCTGGCACACCTTCCTTGGTGAGTAGAATAGGGAACCACCTGTCATATGGAGGCACCTGAACATGGCCTTCAGGAGGCCGAAGGTGCGTTCGATCACCCTCCTAGTCCGTCCATGGGCCTCATTGTTCCTCTGCCCTGGTCCTGGGATTCCTCACTGGGGTCATTAGCCATGACAGGTTGGGGTAACCAGAGTCACCTAATAGCCACACCCGGTGCCTCTGGAGTTGACCCATCACATAAGGGATGCTGCTATTCCGCAGGATGTAGGCGTCATGCACTGAGCCAGGGAACATAGCATTTACCTGGGAGATGTACTGGTCTGCCAAACATACCATCTGTACATTCATCGAATGATAACTCTTCCGGTTTCTGTACACCTGTTCACTCCTTTGGGGGGGGGAACCAGAGCTACATGGGTCCCATCAATGGCACCTATGATGTTAGGGATATGTCCCAGGGCATAGAAGTCACCTTTAACAGTAGATAAATCCTCCACCTGAGGGAAAACTATGTAGCTCCTCATGTGTTTCAGCAGGGCAGACAACACTCTGGACAACAAGTTGGAAAACATAGGCTGGGACATCCCTGATGCCATGGCCACAGTGGTTTGAAAAGACCCACTTGCTAGGAAATGGATCACTGATAGCACCTGCACTTGAGGGGGGATTCCTGTGGGATGGCGGATTGGTGACATCAGGTCTGGCTCCAACTGGGTACACAGTTCCTGGATTGTGGCACGTCAAACCTGTAGGTGATGATTAAATGTCACTCCTCCATTGTCAACAGGTCCACTAGTGGTCGGTACACCGGAGGACTCTGCCATCTCCTCACATGTCCCAGCTGACGGTGCCTAGGAAGGACAACAGCGACCACAGAGTCAAGCAATTCAGAGGTATGTACCCACAGCTACACAGAACACAAAACAAAATCCAAAAGAGTTGTCTGTATGTGTGTGTAGTCCAGGCCTCGGTATGTGTGACGCACTAGAAAATGAAGCCATGTGGGCCCCTGAAATGGCAGATGCCTGACCTCTAAACTGGGACAATGGGATGTGAGGTAACTGTGCTGGCATTATACACCGTTGCGGTAGGCGGTCGTAGACCGCAGCGCAATGCCGCATTGGTTAACATTGGACCCTATGGGTCCCAGGAGCCAATTACGAAGTGCGCCAGCGGTGATGATATGCACCGCCGCGGACGTGACCGCCATTTACTATCTGTTCAATCACTCAATACCTGAATTTCGACAGGAGAGGACCTATACTGCAAGTGCTGCTGTGACCTCGGTCTGGAAGAGACAATGGCACGTGTGTCTGAGGAAAGGGCCCCTGCCTTCAGTGCACAGGAGTTGGAGAAGCTCGTGGACGGGGTCCTCCCCCAGTACATGCTACTCTACGGTCCTCCAGACCAACAGGTGAGTACATAGGGTGCAAGTTGTATGGGCTATGCCTGGGTGGAGAGGGCTGGATGTAAGAAGGAAGGGGGCACAGTTCAGTGAGCATAAATGAGTGTGAATGCATGTGCCACATGGCAAGGGCAGGGTTGTGGGCCACTCACTTCGACGGTGCAGTTGGTAATGACTTCTCTTCTTCCCCTGTACATGTCATGTAGGTCAGCGCCAACCAGAAGAAGGACATTTGGCATGCCATCGCCAAGGACGTCCGGACCCTGGGGGTCCACCAGAGACGGGGCACCCACTGCCGTAAAAGATGGGAGGATGGGAGACCACCACCAGAGTCAGTGCCCTGGAGGGCAGCACAATCGTCACCGGTCAGGAGACCACAGCCAGAGTCAGTGCCCTGGAGGGCCCCGACAGCCACAGCCCCGCTGGGCAATGAGGGACCGCTATGGCACACACCGCTGAACAGGGCAAGCACCGCTGAACAGGGAAGAAACCGCCATGGCAAGCACCGCTGAACAGGGGAAGCACCGCTGAACAGGGCAGAAACCGCCATGGCAAGCACCGCTGAACAGGGCAAGCATCGCTGAACAGGGCAAAGACCGCCATGGAAAGCACCGCTGAACAGGGCAAGCACCGCTGAACAGGGCAAAGACCGCCATGGCAAGCACCGCTGAACAGGGCAAGCACCGCTGAACAGGGCAGAAACCGCCATGGCAAGCACCGCTGAACAGGGCAAGCACCGCTGAACAGGGCAAAGACCGCCATGGCAAGCACCGCTGAACAGGGCAAGCACCACTGAACAGGGCAGAAACCGCCATGGCAAGCACAGCTGAACAGGGGAAGCACCACTGAACAGGGCAAAGACCGCCATGGCAAGCACCGCTGAACAGGGCAAGCACCGCTGAACAGGGCAAAAACCGGCATGGCAAGCACCGCTGAACAGGGGAAGCACCGCTGAACAGGGCAAAGACCGCCAACTCAAGCCCCACTAGCCCATGGGCGGCAGGGGCAGTGACGCAACTGGGACCGTCACGGGGTGAGTGATGCACTCTGGGCACCAGTCCCCCTCCAGAACCAGTGGAGACATGCATCCACTACCTCTGTCCTTCACAGAATGAAGCACTCTGGGCACCAGTCCCCCTCCAGAACCAGTGGAGACATGCATCCACTACCTCTGTCCTTCACAGGATGAAGCACTCTGGGCACCAATCCCCCTCCAGAACCAGTGGAGACTGTTATCGCCTTGAGAGACTGTGGCTTTGCACTGCCCAGAATGTTCCAGTGGGCAACCCACCCACTGTAGAGACTTGAGAAACTGTGGCTTTGCACTCCCCAGGAAATGGCAGTGGGCAACCCACCCACTGTAGAGACTTGAGAGACTGTGGCTTTGCACTCTCCAAGATACATCAATGGCCATGGAGCCCCGTCGTGGATCTGGCATGGTGCTGTCATCCGGCGGAGGTGCCCCCCCTTACCTTCCCCCTGAGGTGCCTGTTGTATTTCTATCTGATGCCCCTGCAGTGTTCTCTATGTTTCTGGACAGGTACCTAGTGTGGGCCTCGCCCATGCATTTTGGGCCCAGTGGTCCACGGACATTGGATGGTGCATACCTGCACTACTGATCGTGATGTATATATTTTGGCATTTGTAAATATTTCTGTATATATTAGCTTACTGTATTTTGATACAATACAATGGTTGTAGTCAATTCCTTTTGTCTTTGCATTCTTCCGGGGGGGTTGGGGGTTGTTACTGTGATGTTTGGAAATGCATTGGTGTGTGTGTTGTAGTGTGCGAGGGTCGGGTTGGGGGTGGGGGTGTTGCACGTGTGAGTCCGTGACTTTTGCCTCCCCCCTCCCCTATGTCGTAGGTGCAGTACTCACCGTTGTCTTCTGCGCCGCCGTTGCTGATGTTCGTAGAGGAGCAAGAACACTATCGCAGGGAGTATTTGGAGTTCCGGCTCCATGGTGTCCTCCTTGCTTGTGGAGTGTGTAGAGGTGAGCGTTTTCCCATTGAAATGTCTGTTTCCGCCGTGTTTTTATCCACGGTGAATCCGCCCCGGAAAAGGTGGCGGATTGGCCTGTTGTAATACTGTGGGTGGTACTTTGTCTTCCGCCTGTCTGTTGGCGGTGACCGCCGCGCTGTTTGTCTGTACCGCCGTGGCAGTCGGAGTGTTAAAGTGGCTATCTATGTTGGCGGTTTCCGCCACGATCATAATTCCCTTTTTTTTCCGCCGGCCTGTTTGAGGTCTTACCGCCGCTTTAACACCTACCGCCAGGGTTGTAATGACCCCCTATATCTTCAGAAAGTGTGTTAAGGTGTTCTTTAACTGCGGCTAACTTGTTAGACTGTACCCATAGTTGGCACAGCTTACCCACACTGTATGTAGTAACTATCCCCATGTGTTGACCTGAGATAAAGCGAGGATCTGGCCGGCTTGAAACCCCCTGAGGATTTCAAAAAACGCGCCTGACAACCATTGGTGTCCACTGGCCAAATTAACCACCCTCCGGGACTGGAAAGTGAAGAATTATAGGTACCAGCCTGAATCATTGCATCCAGCTCTTCCTCCGTGCTGTTCAGGAAGAATTGCCAATCATTAAACTTCGCCGGTGTGGGACTACTGGGCGTGTTCATGTCTTTTATTTTTTGCTAACCCTAGGCAGGACATCTGTTAAAAAGATCATTTGCACAGGAATCAGGCATGCCCTAAATAAAGCTTCCCTACACTATATCTGACAATCTTGTGTTCCCCATACACTCTTTAAATCAATAGTGTTCTTCCAGTGATCGTAACCTTCAACAGAGAGACGGGAAACAAAGGAATCTGAATAAATCCGTTTTTTGTCTGTTAGCAAATTTTTCCTAATTCTTGAAGGAGGTAATTTGAAAAAATATGACTCGGAATTTTTTGTGTCATGCCCAGAACAATAAGTACATTTCTCGAAATAACTTTTCAGGCTTCCCACTGGTGGTGTCAAACAATGTTCCCAATGTGTGTAATTGAGTACCGGTGTATGTCTAGTTGCACAGTGCAGGTAGTAATGTCCCCAAATATTATAGCAGAACATTTCCCCGTAATTCATTGCATTTACATATACATCATCACTTTCAAATACTGAATAGTCCTTCATTTCATTTAACAAAGAATCAACTGTCTGGACATCCCAATCATCAGATACAACACTTGGTGCAATAACATCTGTCATAGATATTTTAAATACATATGGAATTTGGATAACCTCAGTAGGCCCGTATATTTCAAAAGGAACTTTGTCCCACTCAATCCTATCAGAAATGGGTCCAGCTGAAATGTTCACTGGGGACAAGTCCCTGTGAACCTTGTCTGAGGAATGATATGGAGTTAAGACTTCATCCACAGGCTCCACAGAGGAGCGTTCAGGAATGTATTGACCATTTATGAGCAAAAAGAAAACAGTCATGAAACTAATCCATAGAAATAAGGTAGAAAATGTCAGGCTGAACCACGGATAGTTCCAGGGGTATATGAAGTAATTCGTTTTAAGCCATGGATATAGCTTACGTCTCTTTGAAACATTTTCAGTCACTGGAGTGGATGAGTCTGAAGAAAAGTCATCAATATTGATGAAGTGTCCATAGGCAGTCTCTGCAAACATGGGAGCAAGTGCAGTACTTGTAGTTGGGACCACTTCATGTGGAGGCTCATAATAGATGGTGCCATCAGTATGTGTTGTATTGGTGTATAAAATGGCCAAATCTTGGACGGGAGTTGTTGTTGAAGTGGTAACAGGAACCAACAAAAACAAATTTTCCACCCTCTCCATGATCGAGGAGGAATTTGTAGCATTGTTGGATATTGTTTCATAAAAGTAGTGTTGTTCATTCTATTTTGAAGAAGTATGTACTGTTGAGTAGTGAGCGGGGATCGTGAACTACCCAAGGGACCTCTGGGTCTACTGTGCAGGATCGGCCACATGGTGAAGTTTGACATTGTCAATGGAAATGAATTTGTTTCCTCGTGAACCAGGCAGCGGTGGCAAGATAACAGTTCTGGCACCTTGTTCTCCCAGGACTGAGGACTGAGACCAGTGCTCTGTAGGATGGACCGAATTCCTTCTTCACAGCGATCTTTTCACGAACCAGATCCCCAACTTTAGGAATCCAGCCAGTGGAAGTTGTTGGTATATCCCTTATTCCTAAGGTGGCAGCACTGGTGGATGATTTATCATCACAAAATTGCTGAAGCTCATGTAAGACAGTGAGATGTTCATTTATGTCAAAAAGGTGTTTCTGCTGCCACCATTCCAGAGCCATAAGATCTGGGACATACATAGGTATCTCAAAGAGAACCTCACAGGGGGTGCATCCCCCAAGGACCATCCCAGTAGATTATTCAGTGCTCTCTGGACCCCACATAGGTGATGAAGCCAGCTGTGACCAGAACCTAATACTCTAGCTGTTAAGGACTGCTTTAGATCACGGTTCTGCCTCTCCACGACTGAATTTCCCTCAGAATGGTATGGTGAGGAGTAATGGAGTTCAACACCCATCGTCCCCATGGTGTCCCTGAATGCCTTAGAGGCAAATGCAGGGCCCTGGTCCGAATGGTACGCTGCAACCTCATATGTACCGATAAAGATCAGCAATACCCACAGGAATCTAGAAGAATCTACAGCTACTAGGATGTATCTGTATGCATCATCAGGCTGGAGTGGACCACAATGGTCCAGGTACACACATTGTAATGGCCTGCTGGACACTATGAGGGATGTCTGTGGTGGGCTTTTGACATTGGAGCCCTTTATTTGCTGGCAAATTGCTTTGCCTGTTTGTATAGCCCCGGCCACCAGAATTGTTTCTGCAAGAGTGTTACTGTGGCCAAAATACCAGCATGAGTAGAAGCAACACCCTCATGTGTTGCTTTCACTAGATCTAATCTCTGGTCTTGGTTGGGGATTGCTCGGTCTCCAACCCCAGGAAGTGTTGCGTAGGCAACATTCTGCACACTGATGTGGTAAGAATATTTTGTAGGGTACACTTTTGGGAGGGGCTTGCCATCAGCCGCAGCTTTCACGGCAGTCAGAATTTCATTATCCAATCTCGTATGGGAACGAGTCACTACAGCCACAGATGCCGTAGCTACTGCAGATTTGGCTGCTTCATCAGACAAAGTATTGCTGATAACGTGTACTGCTACACGTTTTTGGCCCAATGTATGTACTACAAGGACACACAGTAGCTTATCCTTAAGATCAGCCACCCTCCCCACAGTGTCAGTGTCTTGTGTTCATTACACTGCACTCTCCGCTGAGACTCCTGCCCTGCCAAGTAGTGTCCTATCCAGTCCCTAGGCCCTTGAAAGGTGAAGTTGGCAGACCAAAAGCTGAAATCCACGCACCGAACACCATGCAGGGAAATTTTTGCTACACCACCTACAACGCGGCTGAAAAATTATGTACCACAGGCTTCGCAGCAAAAATAGACGCTCACTTGCATCGCAACTGGGAGATCGAGGCATTGCGGTTGGAGAAATGACGGAACACCCGCTTGCAGCTGCTGATAACAATGCAAAACTCCACGCAGCCCAGTTTCCGAACACACTGCGACCGGATTTCTCACACATCGTTCCCTGGGCCTCAAAGTCACATTGAACCTGAGCAGGTCTCAGGTGCCCTGTCCGGAAATCGACGCATCGCTCTCTTGCAAGGGAGACAAGCATTTGCAATGCAATGGGTCTCACATCTGCTCGAGTTAGAGCTATTAGCGTTATAAACTCCTAACCCGACTTTTCTTGCCACATTAATTGAAAATGGAAAGTTAAACTCTTTCACATAAGGGAGCCGATTCACAGGGCCACAGCCGCTATGAGCATCAGCTTGAAGAGATACACAAAAGGAAAAGAAGTTCGCTCGCAATTAAACTTATTGGCAAAAGTGCAATTAGCCATGTAACAGGGGCGATGGCCAAGGCGGTAACAAAACCTCCCCAAGAGGGACAAAGGTAAACCATTTACCAATGTAATCAAAGGATTTTTGAAGGGCAAGCCCACGAACGAGTGGTAGTGATGGGCGTGAGGTGGCCGTTGTTAAAAGCCCAGATACACACCAACACGTCGGGAAAAGCAGCGCATTTGCGCTGCAATTCTTGACCTAAAAAACGATGCATCGCTGACCCCGACAAGAGGAGATACGATGCGCGGCCTCACTTGCGAGTAAGGAATCAACACATCACTGACTTTTCTGACGCACGCTCGCCTGTGCAGCTTTACCTTTGACACAAACCAGGTACTTTGTGTAAAATCAACATTTCTATTGTTTTTTATGGAGTAACACTCTTATTCTTTTGAAAATTCATATCTTGACTTGTGTATGTTGGAATTTTGTTGTTTTGGTCTTGTTTGATTTAGATAATTATTGCCTATTTTTCTAAACTGGTGTGGTGTTCATTTTGTAGTGTTTTCACTGTATTACTGTGTGTGTTGGTACAAATATTTTACACATTGCTTCTGGGATAAGCCTTCCTGCTCGTGCCAAGCTACCAAGTGGGTGAGTGGAAACAACCAGGTGTGTTTCTCCTTTGCCATGACTACAGTGAGGGTCCTTGCTTGGACAGGGGGTAACCTGACTCCCAACCAAAGACCCCATTTCTATCACTTGTGATCAGCGGTGAGGATTGGACTTGTATTTGTACTTGACATACAGTGATCAAGTGTACACTGCTGTTTTCAGTGCAGACCATTACATGACCACATGCTACTTGTCTTTGTGTTTTTGCTTTTTCTCTTTTTGTACTATCTTCTGTGTCCATATTTTTGGTGATTTTTTTTTTAACTTCTCTTGGGAACTCTCTGTTTTTTTAGAAACTTTGCACTTGTGAGTGAACCTTATCAACATGTCTCAATCTGAGGACACACCAACTGTATCTACAAAAGCTATTTTTAAGTTAGAGAAACTGGAGGAGTACACAGTGGCTCAACTCAAGCAATTTTATAAGGATCTTCCGTGCCCAATCATTGAGGGCCTGGGTGGCAGCCAAGAAGGCTGGGAGGCACACAGAGGAGGAGGATGAGGGTGAGAAGGTGCAGAGTATTCATAATGTGCTAGTGGATGTGCCTGTTCTGCCTGAGGGGAGGGTCTCCAGGGCAGGTAGCAGTGTGTCATCCAAGGGTCTGACTCCTGAAGAGTTGCAGGACAGACTGGCAGAGTGGTTGAACTAGTTGCAATTAGAGAAGCTTAAAATGGAGATGGAAGAGAGAAGGTTGGCCATTGAGAAGAAAAAGATGCTATTGGCTCATGAACTTAGTTTAAGGGAGCTGGATCAGAGGAACCAATTTAGCAGAGATGGTGGTGGCAGTACCTCAGTGCAACCCGAGATGCCATACTCACAAGATATAGTCTCACTCCTGAGCAGTACAAGGATACGTTTAGGTCCTACAAAAAGAAGGAATCCCAAACTTGGTTGGAATGTCTTCACTCTTTCTACAGGTCAATGGATGGTTGGGTGAAGGGCAGCAAGTTGACAACTTATGAGGGGCTGTACAGTTTGATTGCATGGGAGCATTTGTCCAGTCTTTGTTTTCCAGAGATGTGCCAGCACCTAATTGACAGCAAGCTGACTGACCCCAGAAAGCTTGAGCAAGAAGTGGACTGGTGGGAGAGCACCAGGGTCCAGAAGAGGTATGGGGTAGACCATGCCAAGGGTGGGCAGGGTCCCCATCAGAAGAAGTGGGGGGTAAGGGTAAACATGGGGTGTTCTCTAAAGGGCCCCAACCTAGTTCCCAAGGCAAGAATTTCCAACTGACCTGGATGATTTCCCTTGGAAGAAGGTGGAACACAGGTCTCACTTGGAGATGTAGGGCTTGCCAGGGTGGGTGTGGGTGTCCGCCTGGTCAATGTAGTCCCATCAGGGTGATCAGGTGACCCTGGGGCCTGAAAGAGTGGCCCAGGTGTCTGCCAGAAGGAGAAAGTGCAAGGGGCATGGGAAACCGGCCCCAAAAGTTCACACGGTCTGGGTGGAGGCTGAACTTGAGGAGGATGTCCTGGAGCATACAGGGGAACACGTGGCTGAGCTGGGAGAGGTCCCTGAGCTGACACAGTGGCAGGAGGAAGGGGGACCCACCAGGGATGCATTCTGTAAGGTCCAGGAGACATGCCCTACTCTAGAGGGTTTTTGGCAACAGGCTGCAGACCAGGCATCTGGCACGGAGTCTGGGTCACATCTGATTCACTGGGAGGATGGCCTCCTCTATAGTGAGCCTAAGGTTGCTGAGCCTGGGCCATCCTGTGTGCTGGTGGTACCCCAGTGCTCCAGAGCCTTCCTACTGGGTCTGGCTCATGATGTGTCTTTGGCAGGACATTTGGGGCAGGACAAGACCTTTAAGAGGCTTGCCACCCACTTTTGCTGGCCCCTAATGAGCAGGCACTCTGATGCATATTGTGGGTCTTGCCAAACTTGTCAGGCAAGTGGCAAGAGTGGGGGTAAATGTAAGGCTCCCCTCAAACATTTCCCTGTTGTCAGTACTCCCTTTGAAAGGTTGGGTATTGACATTGTGGGGCCTCTGGATCCCAAGACAGCCACGGGCAACAGGTTTATCCTTGTCTTGGTGGACCATGCCACCCGATACCCAGAAGCCATACTTCTAAGATCCATCTCAAACCCGGTGGTGGGAAGGGCATTGATGGTGTTTTTACCCGCATGGGGTTCCCCAAAGAGGTAGTCTCTGATAGGGTACCAACTTCATATCTACTTATATGAAGTTTTTGTAGAAGGAGTGTGGGGTGACATATAAGTTCACCACTCCAAGGAAAAGGTCTGGCTGAAAGATTCAACTGCACCTAGAAAGGCATGATTGAGCTCTTGAGGCGTAAGTGGGACGTCTTCTTGCAATGCCTTCTGTTTGCTTACAGGGAGGTGCCACAAAAGGGACTTGGTTTTTGCTCCTTGCAACTGTTGTATGGATACCCTGTGAGAGGGCCTCTGAGTCTGGTTATTAAAGGCTTGGAGAAGGTCTCCAGTAAGCCCCCACAGGATGATTTTAGCTACATACTGGCTTTTAGGAACCAGACAACTCGCTTTAGGAAGCTCTCCCTAGAAGCAAGCCAGGAAGATATGAAGTGGTGGTACAACCAGAATTCCACTCTGGTTGAGTACCAGCCTGGCCAGAATGTGTGAATGATGGCCCCAGTGGAGCCTAGGGCACTCCAGGACAAGTGGACTGGGCCTTTTGAGGTGATGGAGCACAAGAGCAATGTCAACAATCTGGTGAACTTGCGAACTCCCAGGAACCCTTTGAGGGTCCTGCACGTGAACAGCCTCAAACCTCACTTTGAGAGGTCTGAGTTGACAATGCTCCTAGCAACAGATGACAGGGTAGAGGAAGAAAAAGAACCTCTTCCTGACCTCCTGTCTGCTAAGGAAAAAGATGGGTCTGTGGAGGTTGTGAACCTCTACCCCCTCTGACTCCAGAACAACAGAGTGATTGTCACCAGGTGTTGTAACAGTTCTCCTCACTGTTTTCCTTGGTCCCAGGGATCACTAATATGTGTACACATGATGTGGACACTGGGGACAGTCCACCTGTAAAATACAAGGTTTACAGAGTGACTGTCAAGGTCAGGGCTAACATGAGGTGTCCAAGATGTTAGCATTAGGGGTTATTGAGTTTTCCAGTAGCCCTTGGGCCAGCCCAGTGGTCTTGGTCCCAAAGGCTGCTGCTCCTGATGCCACTCCAGAACTCAGGTTCTGTGTGGATTAACGTGGACTCAACAGAGTCACAAAAACTGATGCGCACCCCATCCCCCAAGTTGATGAGCTCATTGATTAGTTAGGGGCAGCCAAATACCTCAGCACATTTCCCTTAACGTCTGTGTCGCAGGTTGAACAGTATGAAGACCACTGAGGCGGTTGTTTAATTAGTGGTAAGTGGTTTATTTTTGTTAATTATACGGAAAGTAGGGTATGTTTAACAAAGTCACAAGTGGTTTCGTCTTTCTTAGTCGCTGTCTTCTTATTTCGTATCTTTTCCCCGGGTTCGTGATTGTTTGTTCTTGCTTCTTATTTTACAGGTGACCCAGCTGCCTTGCTCGCTCGTCGGAGTCCAGGGTGGTGCCGTAAAATAGAAGGAAAAACGCCAAGGTAAGTATTGATTTTTTTATTAGGGTTCTTCCTTTCTCTTATCTCTGGACTGGGAGGCGGTACACACAAAAGGAGAGGGTTGGTGCCAGTGAGGAGTGCTTTAGGGAATAGTGTGAACACATCTATTCTTATTGTAGGAATAAGTGACACTGGTGAGTTACTTATAGTGCCCTTCCTTCTACCTCCCTTTCCAACCCTCCTCTATGACCCCTCCTCAGTCCCTTTTTCCCCAATTTCCCTCCGTCTTGTCCAAAAGGATCGTACCTTGTTTAGCCACGACCCTCCAGGGTCGTGGCTGGCTTGGTAGTGTTCCTCCTGCTGATCTCCTGCTTCCAGATCCTGGAACTCTTCTTCTCTCTCTCCCTCCTCCGGTTCCTTGTCTGCTTCTTTCCTGGTCCTTGGTTCCTCCTGGCTCTCCTCTCTCCTTGCCCTCTCCATGTCCTCCTCTCTCCTCACTCTCTTCGTGTTCTCCTTTCTCCCCGCTCTCTCCGTTGCGTCTCCGTTTTCTGTGTCTCCAGCCCGGGAAAATGACATCGTTTCCCGGGCAACGCCGTCCTGCCTGACGCTCTCGGGCCGCGTCTCCCCGGCAACGGGAAGACGCAGAAATGACATATCGGCCGCGGCCGATACGTCATTCGCCGTGCTTGTAGCCGGGATCGCCCGGCTACATACCACTCCCCATGAAAGGTCCTGCTCGAGGACCGTAGCAGCGTCTGGGAAGCGAGATAAATAGTCAGCTGGGGCCTGTTGGTGACCTGGGATGTGACGGACCTGAAAGGAAAAGGGTTGCAATTCAAGGAACCATCGTAAAATCCGAGAATTGGTATCCTTATGAGCAGACAACCACGTGAGGGGAGCATGATCCGTAAAAAGTATGAAGGGTCGGCCTAGAAGGTAATATTGTAATGTATCCACGGCCCATTTTATGTCCAGACATTCTTTTTCAATGGTCAGATAGTGTTGTTCCCGGGGAAACAGCTTCCTACTGACGTATACTACCGGATGATCCCTACCATCCCCGTCGGGTTGGGCCAATACTCCCCCTAAACCCACATCTGAGGCATCAGTATAGAGATGGAAAGGTTTCGAGAAATCCGGGCATCGGAGGATCGGGTCTTTGGTGAGGAAGGATTTTAGTCGTTCAAAGCTGGTGTTCTGTTGATCCGAAAAGGGTGCTAGCCTATTAGGATGGGATTTAGACAGAAGGTCTGTGAGAGGGGCGGCCAATGTAGAATAATCAGGTATAAATCTTCTATAATAGCCTACTAACCCTAGGAAGGATCATAACTCTTTCTTTGTTGTCGGTTTAGGTGCATTTAGTATGGCCTCTACCTTTTTTGTTTGAGGTTTTAGGTTCCCTTGACTAATTTTGTAGCCCAAGTATGATATGTCGGGTGTTCCTATGACGCACTTTTTAGGATTGGCAGTTAATCCAGCGGTGCCCAGAGTGTGGAAAATTTGGTGTAAATGTTTTAGATGATCATTCCAGGTTTCACTGAAAATCACTACATCATCTAGGTAGGCTGCTGCAAAAGACTGGAAGGGATTTAAGAGTTTATCCATTAACCTCTGGAATGTAGCTGGTGCTCCATGGACCCAAAGGGTAGCACAGTGAATTGATAAAGACCGGACTGGGTGGCGAACGCTGTTTTCTCTTTATCCTCTGTGGCTAAGGGAATCTGCCAATACCCTTTTGTCAAATCTAAGGTAGTCATATATTTGGCTCTTCCTAGTTTCTCTACGTCTTCAACTCTGGGTATAGGATAAGTGTCAAACATGGAGTTTTCGTTCAGTTTCCTGAAATCAATACAGAATCTAATAGTACCATCGGGTTTTGGTACTAACACCACCGGGGAGCACCAGGGACTATTTCACGGTTCAATCACCCCTTGTTCTAACATTTTCTGTATTTCAGCCTCCATAATCTGCTTCCTCGCCTCAGGAATACGATACGGCCGTAACCTCACAATTTTCCCTGGTATGGTTCTTATTTTATGGGTTATCAAGGTGGTTTTACCTGGTAATGTTGAAAAAAAATCCCGGAAGTGTTCTAGTAAGCTGTATACCTGTTACTTCTCTGCTTTTGTTAAGGTTTCATTTACTGGGGGTAGCTCTTCCCTGTTGCTGTGTTTGGTTGGACAGAACTCTATACTTGACTTATTATTAGGACATAGGAATCCTGCCAACACGCTGGCAGTGTTCGAGGGGTGTGGTTTTTCCCATTTTTTTAGGAGATTTATGTGATAAATCTGTGATTTCTGGGGAGTGTTTGATAATTCAACCAGGTAGGTAACCGGAGATACTGCTCTTATTATCTTATAGGGACCCTGCCATTTGGCGATTAGTTTTTGTTCTGAGGTTGGACGCATAATTAAAACCTGATCTCCTGGTTGTAAAACTCGTAACTTGCTCCCTCGGTCATAATATTGTTTTTGATTGTTTTGAGCGTGTTCCATATTCACTTTGACCGTGTCCCATAGACTTTGTAGCTATGACCTTAAATTGTGGGCATATTCTAGAAGGGGCCTTCCCCGTCTTCTGCCTCTTCCTCCCATGTTTCGATGGCCATGTCAAGAAGAGATCTTGGCTGTCTTCCGAACACCAGCTCGAATGGGCTGTGACCTGTAGAGGACTGTTCATGTGTTCGAATAGCGTATAATACTAAGGGTAGTTTTTGATCCCAGTCTCTCCCTGACTCTTCCATCACTTTTCTCAATAATGTTTTTATTGTTCGGTTATATCGTTCCACTAGTCCATCCGTCTGTGGATGATATACCGAGGTACGGATTTGGGAAATACCTAAAGTTTTACATACTTGCTTCATCAGAGTAGACATGAAAGGAGTCCCCTGGTCGGTGAGTATTTCATGCAGGAATCCGACTCGGGAAAAAACGTTTATCATTGCTTGGGCCACTGTCTTAGTTGTCATACTTTTTAAGGGAACGGCCTCAGGGTATCGTGTGGCATAGTCAACTATGACTAGGATATACGTGTGACCCTTTGTGGATGGTACTACAGGTCCAATCAGGTCCATTCCTATCCTACTGAAGGGGATATCTATAATGGGTAGGGGCATCAGAGGTGCTTTCTTAGGTCTGCCGGGTTCAGTGAGTTGGCATCGGGGACATTGAGAACAATATTTACGTATGTGAGCAAACACCCCCGGCCAATAGAACCGTCTAAGAAGATATTCTTCGGTTTTTTACCTCCCGTAATGACCTCCCCCCGGTTGACAATGTGCCATCGTTAGGACCTGATTTCTATAATGATCGGGTACCACTAATTGTTGTTTACGTTCTCCGGTACCGGTAGTGGTTATTCGATATAAGAGGTTTTTCTTAATTAGGAAGTAGGGACCCACCTCTTCGGTTTCTTCTTCTCTGGCCGACTTCCAGGCGTGGGCGAGAGAAGGATCTACTCTTTGCTGTTGGGGAAAACTGACAGGGACTTCGTGAGTTTCTGCAATAATGCCTGTGTTCGATCCTGATCTCTCCTTGTCCAAGTAATTCAATGTTTCTATTCGTTTCTCTCTGCGTGATAACTTCCTCCGAATTGTGGGACTTTCTATGCTGCTATCGGAAAAAGGAGCGTCTCTCCACCAATCCTGTGTCAGTTTGGGTTGTCGAACATAATCCAGTATTTCTTAGAAATGTTCGTAATCAGTTCCAATGATACACTCCTCAATCAGATTGGGCATTATACCCATCGGTAAGACATCCCGGTGTTTTCCCCATTCTACTGTGACTTCATATAAAGGGTATTGTTCCTTATCTCCGTGTATGCAACATATATTCACCCACTGTTCTGTTCTTTCATCTACTATGGGGACTATGTCTTGTCTTACCACCGACTGACTACACCCTGAGTCAATAAGGGCCCATATTGTTTTCCTGTTGAGTTTTAGAAGCTGTTTAAACTTCTGGTTACCTCTCCCGGTACACAGTATCCGTCGCCTAGTAACCCCGATTTCCATTGGCTCACTACTATCCTGTTTTCTGGGGCACGTTCAGGCAATGTGGCCCCATTCCCCACAGCTGTAACATTGGGGTCCTGCTACCGGTGGAGGGTTAGGAAATCGGGGAGGTACTGTCTCCTCCGAAAAGGTTCGTGGCGTAAATTTAGGATTGGAAGGTCCTGGCTTTAAACTGGGTCGGGTGGACATATTTCTCACATCGGTGGAGCGATGATACGCACACGCTAGATCAATTGCCATGTCAGTAGTCACCTTTGGATGTTGACGGATCCAGTGTTTAGTGGTGGTAGGCAGGGACTCTAAATATTGTTCAAGGACAATTGTTTGGATCACTTCCTCCCTACTATTTCCGGAAGAACCTAACCATTTTAAGGCCAAATCCTTAACCCGATAATAAAAGGTTCGGGGATCTTCATTCGGTCCCCATTTGATTTTTCTAAATTTAACCCTATAGTATTCCGTGTCATGTCTCACACGTTCTAAGATACTAGTCTTTATCTCTTGGTATGGCGTGGTTCCACCCGGGTTTGCTGCCTGATATGCTGCTTGTAAGATCCCTGTAAGTAAGGGTGCAACATACTGCCCCCATCTATCCTCAGGCCATTGGGCTGACGATGCCACTCTCTCAAAATTAGTAAAAAAGGCTTTGGGGTCTTCTCCGTCTTGATATTTCTGTAACACGGAACTGGGTACATTGGGATGCACTTTACTACTAGCAATTGTCTCAGTCAATTTTTTCATAGCCGTCTCATGGACCAGTTGATTATTCGCGAGGATGGTCGCCTGACTTTTCAAAGCCGACTGTAATGCTTCCCTGTCCTCTTTGGCCTCTCGCTGGTGAGCCTCCCACACCAGTTGGAGATGGCGTTGTCCCTCGGCCAATTGCTTTATCATATCCTCCAATGAGGGTTGGTCACTCATGGTTATACTGTTCGACTACTGCGAGGAGGCTAAAGAGGTTTTAAATCCCACTTCTGACACCACTGTCGCAGGTTGAACAGTATGAAGACCACTGAGGCGGTTGTTTAATTAGTGGTAAGTGGTTTATTTTTGTTAATTATACGGAAAGTAGGGTATGTTTAACAAAGTCACAAGTGGTTTCGTCTTTCTTAGTCGCTGTCTTCTTATTTCGTATCTTTTCCCCGGGTTCGTGATTGTTTGTTCTTGCTTCTTATTTTACAGGTGACCCAGCTGCCTTGCTCGCTCGTCAGAGTCCAGGGTGGTGCCGTAAAATAGAAGGAAAAACGCCAAGGTAAGTATTGATTTTTTTATTAGGGTTCTTCCTTTATCTTATCTCTGGACTGGGAGGCGGTACACACAAAAGGAGAGGGTTGGTGCCAGTGAGGAGTGCTTTAGGGAATAGTGTGAACACATCTATTCTTATTGTAGGAATAAGTGACACTGGTGAGTTACTTATAGTGCCCTTCCTTCTACCTCCCTTTCCAACCCTCCTCTATGACCCCTCCCCAGTCCCTTTTTCCCCAATTTCCCTCCGTCTTGTCCAAAAGGACCGTACCTTGTTTAGCCACGACCCTCCAGGGTCGTGGCTGGCTTGGTAGTGTTCCTCCTGCTGATCTCCTGCTTCCAGATCCTGGAACTCTTCTTCTCTCTCTCCCTCCTCCGGTTCCTCGTCTGCTTCTTTCCTGGTCCTTGGTTCCTCCTGGCTCTCCTCTCTCCTTGCCCTCTCCGTGTCCTCCTCTCTCCTCACTCTCTTCGTGTTCTCCTTTCTCCCCGCTCTCTCCGTTGCGTCTCCGTTTTCTGTGTCTCCAGCTCGGGAAACTGACGTCGTTTCCCGGGCAACGCCGTCCTGCCTGCCGCTCTCGGGCCGCGTCTCCCCGGCAACGGGAAGACGCGGAAATGACGTATCGGCCGCGGCCGATACGTCATTCGCCGTGCTTGTAGCCGGGATCGCCCGGCTACAGTCTGGTTATTGGCAGATTGCCCTGAGCGAGGGGACGAAGGAGAGGTCTGCATTCTCCATCCCAGATGGGCACTACCAGTTTAGAGTGATGCCCACTGGAATGAAGAATGCCCCTGCCACCTTTCAGAGGTTGGTTAACCAGGTTTAGGCTAAACTGAAGGACTTCAGTGCCGCCTACCTGGATGACATTGCTGTGTTCAGCTCCAGCTGGGATGAACACTTACAGCACCTCTGCAAAGTATTGGAGGCTATGCAGAAGGTAGGTCTCAATATTAAGGCAAGTAAGTGCCAAATAGGGCAGGGGTCTGTGGAGTACTTGGGACTCCAGGTGGGGAGTGGCTAGGTGGCACCCCTACAGGCAAAGATTGATGCCATTCTGGCTTGGGAGCCTCCCAAGACCCAGACTGAGGTGAGGGCCTTTCTAGGTCTCACAGGATACTACAGAAGGTTTGTCAAAGGGTATGACGCAATTGTTGCTCCCTTGACTGATTTAACCTCCAAAAAGCAGCCCAGAAAGGTGACCTGGACTGAGGCTTGCCTGACAGCTTTTGATGCCCTGAAGACAGCCATGTGCACGGCACCCGTGCTGAAGGCACCTGACTTCTCTAAATAATTTGTTGTGTAGACTGATGCTTCAGAGCATGGTGTGGGAGCAATGTTGTCACTGATAAATGAACAGGGCGTAGACAAGCCTGTAGCCTTTGTTAGTAGGAGGTTACCTCCCCGGGAACATAGGTGGAGTGTGATTGGGCGTAAGTCTTTTACTGTGGTCTGGGCACTGAAGAAGCTAAGACCCTACTTGTTTGGGTCTCACTTCCGGGTTCAGACAGACCACAGGCCCCTCAGATGGTTAATGCAGATGAGGGGTGAGAACCCAAAACTGTTGAGGTGGTCTATCTCCCTGCAGGGAATGGACTTTATGGTCGAACACCGCCCTGGCACAGAACACACCAGTGCTGATGGTCTGTCCATATTCTTCCACGTTAGTGATGAGGACTCCCATAAGGTTGGGTAACTCTCCCCAATTTCAGCTGGGGGGGACAAGTGTTAGACCTGGAATCCTTGGCGTGGTTTCCCCTGTCTTTTTTGCCTCCGCTCACCATGTTTTGACTTTGTGCTTGGCTCTGTTTTTGTTGTTTTTGGTACTCTTGGTACTTTACCACTGCTGACCAGTGCTAAAGTGCAAGTGCTCCTGTGTAAATTGTAAGTATAATTGGCTTTTCCATGATTGGCATATTTGATTTACTAGTCAGTCCCTAGTAAAGTGCACTAGAGGTGCCGAGGGCCTGTAAATCAAATGCTACTAGCGGGCCTGCAACACTAATTGTGCCACCCACGTTAGTAGCCCTGTAATCATGGCTCAGACCTGCCACTGCAGTGTCTGTGTGTGCAGGTTTAAACTACCTTAGATACCCCTAAGGCACCCCTAAGTTCGGCCCTAGGTAGCCCCATGGGCAGGGTGCAGTGTATGTTAAAGGTGGGACATGTACTGGTGTGTTTTACATGTCCTGACAGTGAAATACTGCCAAATTCGGTTTTCACTGCTGCAAGGCACATCTCTCCCATAGTTTAACATGGGGGCTCCCTTTAAATCATATTTAAGTGCAAATTCCCTTTGGGTGCAGATAGAAATTTGAAGTTTGGTGTCTCTGAACTCATAATTTAAAAATGCATCTTTTGATAAAGCTTATTTTTAAATTGTCAGTTTGAAAATGACACTTTTAGAAAGTGGGCATTTTCTTGCTTAAACCATTCTGTGAATCTGCCTGTTTCTGGACTCCCTGTCTAGCCTTGGTTCTGCAGATCTGAAAAGCTCCTCAGTAATGTTAAAACTTGTAAAGATCTAACCAGGAATCTTTGATTAGTACTATTTATCAGGGTTTCTACGAACAGAGGAGAGATTATCTTTCCTGGCTTGTGGCCAAATGGAGCAGGATTCTCTCCTGCAAACTGTTGCCCTCAGAGACACGTAGGGGCAAATTTAAGAGCCCCTATTGCCACCTTAGCGCCACCATAGTGTCTTTTGTTTGATGCTAAGACGGTATTAAAGTGGCATGCATTGCGCCACTTTGTAAACCCTTGCGCAACATTATGCCTGCACCAGGCATAATTTATGCAAGGGGTGCATTCCCCATTGGGGGGGGCAAAAGGCCAAACAAATGCAGCAAGAAAATCCAAGAGATTTACTTGTGCCATATTCTTCAACACTTTTAATGCCTACTCTGAGCAGGCGTAAAAAGGGGTCATACCATTATTTATAATGGGCCCCTATGCACTCTGCAGGAGTAGCACCAAAATTCTGGTGCTACTCCTGCAGAGTACATCAATAGTGTAAAAAAATGACGCTATTGCCCCCTACTCTTCACCATAGTGCACCGTATTTTAAATATGGCACACACATGGTGGTGGTAGGTGGGCACTAAGGGCCGCAAGGAAAGTGGCGCTGCCCCATAGTGCTCTAAAGACAGTGGAGGGTGCCATGTACTCCATCAATTTAGGACAATATGCTTTACTACCCTCCAGAAAAAAAGGTGAGTTGGGGGCATGGAGAGCAGCTAGGACAACACTAAGGGGGTCATTACAACATTGGCGGTAAAAGCCGCTTACCGCCGTGCAGTTGACCGCCAATACACCGCTGCGGCCGCGGAATTCCGCCACTGCTATTATGACCCACATCTCTGAACCCGCCGAAAATTCAGACACCCAAACAAGTCCGCCACACCAAAGGTCAGTGAGAAACTGGCAAATACAAAACCTCCACCTCCACGCCAACAGAAACACGCCCATGCTATTATGACCCACGAATCCGCGCTCAAAATACACACACATCTCCAAAACACCACCACATTGGACAATTCCAAATACACACACCTGATACACATACAAAAACCACTCCCACACACCCAACACTATATAAAACACAAACCCACATCACCCACAAACCCCTACGACCAAAATGTATTCACGAAGGCCAGAGAGACAGCACAGAATAGACAATCCCACCACACAGAGGCACACAACACCATCACCCACACAACATCCACGCACAAAACACCACACACCACTACACATCACCACACACATCAACACTCACACCGCTCCACACATCACACACACCACCCCATGTCACGCCAAAGACACCCCCGCTTTTCCGAGGAGGAGCTGAGGGTCATGGTGGAGGAAATCCTACAGGTAGAGCCACAGCTATTTGGCTCACAGGTGCAGCACACATCCATAGCCAGGAAGATGGAGCTATGGCGAAGAATCGTGGACAGGGTCAACGCTGTGGGACAGCATCCAAGAAATCAGGAGGACATCAGGAAGAGGTGGAACGACCTACGGGGGAAGGTGCGTTCAGCGGTCTCCAGGCACAACATCGCGGTTCAGCGGACTGCCGGCGGACCCCTACCTCCTCCACCACAACTAACAACATGGGAGGAGCAAGTCTTGACTATCATGCATCCAGAGGGCCTCGGAGGAGTCGGTGGAGGAATGGACACTGGTAAGTCAATTCGTAACTATCATATCCCCCACCCTACCTGCATGCTATCACACACCCCCACCCTCACATCCTCCCCCATCACCCAAACTCCTCACTAATGTACTAAGAACACAAACCACACATCCCAACACCAAGCATGGACACCCATCACTAAAGCATGCTCACTGCACATACCCATACCCATAACAACCGCTAACCATCATCACACAAGCCCCCACACAGAAATGCTTGCACTGAGGTACACGCTCACCCACCCATTGCACACCATGACACACACACATGCAATAATCATGCTCTTATGCCCCTGCAGGATCACGAAGGACCGTCACCACCCTGGAGGGTCCAGACAATTCCACTCCACCAACAGAAGAGGCCCACAGTGACGATAGCAGCTCTGCCCTACTGGATCCTCATGACCAGCCCAGACCATCGTGGGCCTCGGGAAAGTTGGTTCCCCTCACACAGGCACAGCCCAACACTGACCTTCCACCCTCTAGTAACACCAGCACAGCACCCACCCAGCGGGCCCAAACCTCCGTACCCAGGACAGGTCAATCAGCTGTGTGTCCACCACTACAGGGAACCCAGGATAACCCACCACCCCAACCACAACAGGGACCTGGGGGCAGTGGTAGTGGGCACATGGTCCAGGGGAAGGAGGCACAGGAACACAGGGGAACTGGGAGGGCTGCTGTGCGACAGGGGGCGGACAGGCCAAGGGAACCCACTCTCCACGAGGCCCTCTCCTCCATCAATGGAGCATACCACCACTCCCAGGAGACGATGGCGACGGTCCTGGTCAAGTTTCAGGAGACCCAGCGCCTGCAGGAGGAACAGTATTTGGCGTTCAGGGAGGAGCTCAGGACCATCAGCTCCGCCTTGGGCACCATCGTAGGGGTGCTGAAGGACATACAGCAGACCTTGAGGGACACCGTGGCAATCCAAGGGGCCCCTGACACTAGCATGGACGATGAACTGCCCACCACCTCCGCCGGCGCTAGTGGACTGGATGCCCCGCCACAGGACCACCAAACCAACACCCTACCCCCTGCAGACGGACAACCACCACACAAGCGGTCCCTGGGATCCAGGAACAGGACACAGCAAGATGGCAAGACCCCCGCCAGGAAAAGAGACCACCCTGATTGTCCTCCCACTGTCCCACTTTGTTACCCTGTCCATACTTAAACTGCCCCAGCTCCACTTCCTTTGCCCATATGGCCAGTGCACCTGTGAGAGTAATAGACTGGACTCTGCCATGGACATTCCTCCACCATCACCCATCACCATTTTACAACCCCCCTCCAATTTTGAGCACTTCAATAAACACCCTTGAACCACAAAACAATGTTGAGTCAGTCTATGATTTTGTAAATTGTATTATCAATGACAGTTTCGAAATGCGTTTCTAGTTGTAAAGGCAACATACCTATGTCACACATCACAAGTCCTTGAAGGATGCATGCAGATGACACACGTTGGTAAGCACACCTGTGAAACCGTAATGTAAAGGAACAACTCAGTTACCAAATAATCCTATGAAATTAAACACAGGATAGAGGAAGACGTGTGGCAGTGAATGTAATGGTAAAAATGAAAATGTTCTCACCTGTGTGTCACTGGAAATATTGCTGTATGACTGACTCCCTGTTGTCGTTGTCTTCTTCCTCAGCTTCCTCCTCATCACTGTCCACAGGCTCCACAGCTGCCACAACACCGTCATCTGGACCATCTTCCTGCAGAAAAGGCACCTGGCGTCGCAAAGCAAGATTGTGAAGCATCGAGCAGGCGATGATGATCTGGCACACCTTCTTCGGTGAGTAGAATAGGGAACCACCTGTCATATGGAGGCACCTGAACCTGGCCTTCAGGAGGCCGAAGGTGCGTTCGGTCACCCTCCTAGTCCGCCCATGGGCCTCATTGTAGCGTTCCTCTGCCCTGGTCCTGGGATTCCTCACTGGGGTCAATAGCCAGGACAGGTTGGGGTAACCAGAGTCCCCTAATAGCCACACACGGTGCCTCTGGAGTTGACCCATCATATCAGGGATGCTGCTTTTCCGCAGGATGTAGGCGTCATGCACTGAGCCAGGGAACATAGCATTTACCTGGGAGATGTACTGGTCTGCCAAACATACCATCTGTACATTCATAGAATGATAACTCTTCCGGTTCCTGTACACCTGTTCACTCCTGTGGGGGGGGGACCAGAGCTACATGGGTCCCATCAATGGCACCTATGATGTTGGGGATATGTCCAAGGGCATAGAAGTCACCTTTCACTGTAGCCAAATCTTCCACCTCAGGGAAAATGATGTATCTCCTTACGTATTCAGCAGGGCAGACAACACTCTGGACAACACGTTGAAAAACATAGGCTGGGACATCCCTGATGCCATGGCTACTGTTGTCTGAAAAGAGCCACTTGCAAGGAAATGGAGCACTGACAGCACCTGCACGTCAGGGGGGATTGCAGTGGGATGGCGGATTGGTGAAATCAGGTCTGGCTCCAACTGGGTACATAGTTCCTGGATAGTGGCACGGTCAAACCTGTAGGTGACGATTAAATGTCGCTCCTCCATTGTCAACAGGTCCACCAGCGGTCGGTACACCGGAGGATTCCGCCATCTTCTCAATTGTCCCAAATGACGGTGCCTAGTAAGGACAACAGCGACCACAGAGTCAACTATTTACCAGGTATGTACCAACAGTTACACAGAACACGACGTTGAGTGTAGGCCTAGCTATGTGTGGCGCAGAAGTAAATGAAGCCATGTGGGCCCCTGAAATGGCGGCTGCCTGACGTCTAAACTGGGACAATGGGATTGTGGGGTGACTGCGTTGCCGTTGCACACCGTCGCGGTAGGCGGTCGTAGACCGCGGCGCAATGGTGCATTGGTTAACATTGGACCCTATGGGTCCCAGGAGCCAATGAACAAGTGCGCCGCCGGTGATGATACGCACCGCCGCGGACGTCACCGCCATTTTCTATCTGTTCAATCACTAGATACCTGATCTTCGACAGGAGAGGACCTACACTGCACGTGCTGCTGTGACCTCGGTCTGGAAGCGAGGATGGCTGCTGCGTCTGGGGAAAGGGCCCCTGCCTTCACTGCGCAGGAGTTGGAGAAACCAGTAGACGGGGTCCTCCCCCAGTACACGCTACTCTACGTTCCTCCAGACCAACAGGTTAGTACACAGGTAGCACGTTGTATGGGCTAGGCCTGGGTAGAGAGGGCTGGTTGTAAGAGGGAAGGGGGCAGAGTTCAGGGAACATTAATGCATGTGAATGAATGTGCCACATGGCTATGGTAGGGAGGGGGGACACTCACATCGACGGTGCAGTTGGTAATGACTTCTCTTCTTCCCTTGTGCATGTCATGTAGGTCAGCGCCCACCAGAAGAAGGACATTTGGCGTGCCATCGCCAAGGACGTCCGGACCCTGGGGGTCCACCAGAGACGGGGCACCCACTGCCGGAAAAGATGGGAGGACATTCGCCGCTGGAGCAAGAAGACGGTGGAGGCTCAGCTGGGAATGGCCTCCCAACGTGGGAGGGGTGCCCGTCGCACCATGACCCCCCTGATGTTCCAGATCCTGGCGGTGGCCTACCCTGAGTTAGATGGGCGCTTTAGGGCATCACAGCAGACACAAGGGGGTGAGTACACTCTCATTCTGCGGACTTTGCGCGCAGTGGAGGGGTCTGGGTGGTGGAGGAGGACTGTGGGTGTACCTAGGCCAGGCAGAAATACGTAGGCTAGGCCCCTCCGTAATGCAGGCCATGTGGCACTCTACCCCACCGCAGTAGAGTGCCAAGTACAGGTATACATGCCCCTCTGGCATCCATGTGTGCAGAAGTCCACCATAGCCATGTAGGCCAGATCCCAGAAATTGCATCTGTAGAGGCCAGGAGTACGGCGTAATGCAGGGGGCTGCTGTGTCTGTATTGTCCGCCAACGGTAGCGGTATGCGATGCACTCAACCTGTCTTTCTTCCGTCCCCCCCTCCTTTTGTGGTCTCCCTGTTCTTTTGTGCATCAGCATTATCAGGCGGAGGTACAGTGGCACCGGAGCACGAGGGAGCTGCATCCCACATGGTCATGGAGGGCCACACCACGGACTCAGAATGCACCAGTGGGATGGAGGGCGAGGGGAGCTTCACGTCGGCCACTGGATCACCAACCAGCGACACGGACTCGTCCGCCGATGGGGGCTCCCTTGTGGTGGCGGCACCATCTGTGCACCCCACTTCTACAGGTACAGCCGCCACCTCCCCTACCAGCACCGCCCTCCCAGCAGCCCCTCAGCGTTCGCCCTGTGCCCGGTCACCCAGGAGGGTGGGCATCACCTTCGCCCCAGGCACCTCAGGCCCTGCCCCAGTCACCCCTGCTGCCCTCAGTGAGGAGGCCATTGACCTCCTCAGGTCCCTCACTGTTGGGCAGTCTACCATTGTGAATGCCATCCAGGGTGTAAAAAGGGAGTTGCAACACGGAAATGCATTCCTGGAGGGCATTCATTCTGGTCTGGCTGTCCTTCAGCGAACCCTGCAATCTCTGGCCTCAGCACTGATGGCAGCCATTGTCCCTGTGCCTAGCCTCCCCCCTCCAACCTCCTCCACCCAGACCCAATCTCCTGTACCCCAGCCCATCCCAAGCACACCATCAGACCAGCATGCACACACCTCAACACACAAAAGTAGCTCAGGCAAACATAGGCACCACACAACCCACAGGCACACACACAAGCATCACCCACATGCAGACACAGCAACATCCACTGCCTCCAGTGTGTCCCCCTCCTCGTCGTCTCCCTCCTCCCTCCCAGTCTCGTCTATACTCTCACCTGCATGCACTACATCTACAGGCACCAGGACTCGCACCAGAACACCCAGCACCACACCCCGCTCACCTGCACTCACCACCTCCACTCCCATTTATACATCCCCTGTGTCCTCTCCCAGTGTGTCTGTGACGCCCCCTCCCAAAGTACACAAACGCAGGCACACACCCACCCAACAGCCATCCACCTCACGACAGCCTCCAGAACCTGCACCTGCACCCAAAACACCTAAAGTGACACCTCCTACAACCACCTCCTTTTCCTCCACTCCCAGACCACCTCCAGCTACCCATCCCAGTGTTCGTCAGAAACTGTCCCTCTGTAAAGTTGACCTTTTTGCCCCCACCTCCCCCCTCCACTTCATCAGTCCCGTCTTAGCGCCTCAGCCAAAAAGCCTCCTGTACCAGTGGTGCGTGTTCAAGGTGTGTGGAGTGCACTGGCCACCAGGGCAGGCAGTGTGACACGGAGCCAAGGCACTGCCAGTCCACCCCCTGTAAAGGCTCTGAAATTGGAAAGTGGCCAACGGGACCGTGTGAAGACTCCTGGAGGCAAAACAACTCACAGGGGTCCCAGGGGGATAGCAGAGTCAGCTGTGACTCCTCCAAAGGTGGGGAAGGGCCAGAAGAAGTCTGCACAGCCTGGTGTTAGCATCACGGCGGAGAAGGGCGGCATCCTTCCCGGCGGCCGGGACACCACCGCCAGCAACGTCGTCACTGGTCTGGAGACCACCGCCACCGCCGGAGTCATTGCCCAGGAGGGCCCAAGTATCGTCACTGGTCAGGAGACCACCGCCAGAGTCATTGCCCAGGAGGGCCCAAGTATCGTCACTGGTCAGGAGACCACCGCCACCGCCGGAGTCACAGCCCAGGAGGGCCCAAGTATCGTCACTGGTCAGGAGACCACCGCCGGAGTCAGTGCCCAGGAGGGCCCAAGTATCGTCACTGGTCAGGAGACCACCGCCGGAGTCATTGCCCAGGAGGGCACAAGTATCGTCACTGGTCAGGAGACCACCGCTGGAGTCATTGCCCAGGAGGGCCCAAGTATCGTCACTGGTCAGGAGACCACCGCCGGAGTCAGTGCCCAGGAGGGCCCAAGTATCGTCACTGGTCAGGAGACCACCGCCAGAGTCATTGCCCAGGAGGGCACAAGTATCGTCACTGGTCAGGAGACCACCGCCAGAGTCATTGCCCAGGAGGGCCCAAGTATCGTCACTGGTCAGGAGACCACCGCCACCGCCGGAATCACAGCCCAGGAGGGCCCAAGTATCGTCACTGGTCAGGAGACCACCGCCGGAGTCAGTGCTCAGGAGGGCCCAAGTATCATCACTGGTCAGGAGACCACCGCCACCGCCGGAGTCAGTGCCCAGGAGGGCCCCGGCAGCCACAGCCCGCTGGGCAATGAGGGACCGTCATGCTACACACCAATGTCCCGTCCAGAGAACGTCTTGCCACACACCAATGTCCAGTCCAGAGAACGTCATGCCACACACCAATGTCCAGTCCAGATAACGTCATGCCACACACCAATGGCCAGTCCAGAGCCCGCCATGGCTAAGCACCGCTGAACAGTCCAGAGACCGCCATGGCAAAGCACAGCTGAACAGTCCAGAAATGCCATGGCAAAGCACCGCTGAACAGTCCAGAGTCCACCATGGCAAAGCACCGCTGAACAGTCCAGAAACCGCCATGGCAAAGCACAGCTGAACAGTCCAGAACCGCCATGGCTAAGCACCGCTGAACAGTCCAGAGACCGCCATGGCAAAGCACCGCTGAACAGTCCAGAGACCGCCATGGCAAAGCACCTCTGAACAGTCCAGAGACCGCCATGGCAAAGCACTGCTGAACAGTCCAGAGACCGCCATGGCAAAGCACAGCTGAACAGTCCAGAACCGCCATGGCTAAGCACCGCTGAACAGTCCAGAGAACGCCATGGCGAAGCACCGCTGAACATTCCAGAGACCGCCATGGCAAAGCACCGCTGAACAGTCCAGAACCGCCATGGCTAAGCACCGCTGAACAGGGCATGCACCGCTGAAGAAGGAAAAGACCGCCACATCAAGCATCGTTATCCCATGTGCAGCTGGGACAGTGATGGGACAGGAACTGTCACGGGGAGACTAATCCAGTCTGGGCACCAGTCCCCCTCCAGAACCAGTGGTGGCTGTTATCTACTTGAGAAACTGTGGACTCCCCAGGATGGTACAGTGGGCAAACCACTCATTGTAGAGACTTGTGAGACTGTGGCTTTGCACTCCCCAGGATGGTACAGTGGGCAAACCACCCACTGTAGAGACTTGTGAGACTGTGGCTTTGCACTCCCCAGGATGGTACAGTGGGCAAACCACCCACTGTAGAGACTTGTGAGACTGTGGCTTTGCACTCCCCAGGATACATCAATGGGCATGGATCCCTGTCGTGGATCTGCCTTTGCACTCATCCGGCTGAGGTGCCCCCCCCCCTTCCCTTCCCCCTGAGGTGCCTGTTGTATTTCTCTCTGATGCCCCAGCAGTGTTCTCTCCGTTTGTGGACAGGTATCTTGTGTGGGCCTCGCCCATGCATTTTTGGACTAGTGGTGCACGGACATTGATATGTGCATATCTGCACTACTTCTCGTAATGTATATACTTTTGAATGATTTTATCATATTTCTGTATATATTTGAGACATGTATATTGAAACATTACAATGTTTGAACTGATTTTGTTTTGTGTTTGCATTCTTCCGGGGGGGGTTGTGGGTTGTTACTGTGATGTTTGTGAATGCATTGGTGTGTGTGTTGTAGTGGGTGAGGGTGGGGGTGGGGGTGTTTCGTGTGTGTCCCCCTGACGTTTGCCTCCCCCCTCCCCTATGTCGTAGGTGCAGTACTCACCGTTGTCTTCACCGGCGTTGCTCTTCGTAGATGAGTAGGAATACAAGGGCCGGTAGGATTTGTAATTCCGGATCCATGGAGTCCTCCTTCCTCGTGGGATGTGTTCAGGTGAGCGTTTTCCCATTGCAAGAACTGTTTCCTCCGTATTTTTATCCACGGGGAATCCGCCCCAGAAAAGGTGGCGGATTGGCAGGTTGTGATATTATGGGCGGTACATGGTCTTCTGCCTGTCTGTTGCCGGTGACCGCTGCGCTGCTTGTCTGTACCGCCGTGGCGGGCGGGGTGTTAAAGTGGCTGTCTTTATTGGCGGTTTCCGCCAGGGTCATAATTCCCTTTTTGGGTCCGCTGGCCTGTTTGCGGTATTACCGCACCTTTAACACTGTCCGCCAGGATTGTAATAACTCCCTAAATGCCCTAAATATGGATTATTGGCATCAGATATTTTACATATGTTCTATGCATGCCCTGCCCTTAGGAAGTTCTGGGAGAAGGTGCTTAATATGATCAGAACAGCTCTGGGATATGAGATGACGCTCACTGTGGGGGATGTTATGTTATGGGATAGGCCGAAATTCAAATCGGGCTAAGGCGGTTGCTGTCAGTTCAAATTACATCAGCCAACCTCTGTATATCCAGATTGTGGGGGTCTATTGTTCCACCAAGCTTTAAAGAATGGTGGGAAACTATACAGAAAATATATGATGTCAAAAAGGCCTTGGCCAACGCAAGGTGTTTTGGTGCTATTAAAAGATTTGAGAGAATCTGGGCAAGATTCAACTGGGAGGTTTGGTTGTCTTAGTTAACCCACCACATTGGGCAAGGCCTGCTCAAGTTCAACTCCCTACTTAATGCAGCTTTTGTTCTTACTTTTATTGGGTCTCAGAGCCAGTAACTGTCTTCTTTTGATTTGTATTTCTCCCTGCACTGTTCATTTGTTTGTTTGTTTAATTGCAAATGGAACATGGTCTTTCTCTTGAATCTTTTTATGTGTCATCACTTCTCTTGTTCTGTTTTTTCTTTATTACAATATGTATTAGATGTGATTAATTCTGATTCAAAAATTAAATTAAAAACAAATGAGATTCTTATAGGGCTGAATTCAGCAAAAATACTCAGGCCTGATTTAAGAAAAGTTGCGCTGCACCCAGTGCAGCCCCAATTTTCTTGCACCGTTTAGCGCCTTCCTTATGCCACCATGTGTGAGCTATATCTAAGATATGGTGCACCACAGTGGTAGTTAGGGGAACTAGAGTCAAAAAATGTTATGCTAGTTCGGAGCTTTGCAGGATTAGCATCAAAAATATTGACACTAATCCTGCAAAGCCAATTGAGACCCATTGTAAACAATGGTGTGCCTCCTTTTAACACCTGCTCTGAGTAGGGGTTAAGAGTGCCAAAAAAATGATGCAAAGAAATCTCTTAGATTTATTTGTGCCATTTTTTCAGCCCCCCTAACGGGGTAATGCCTCTTGGCATACATTATGCCTGGCACAGGCATAATGTAGCGCAAAGGGTTACAGAGTGGTGTAATGCATGCATTGTGCCACACTGTAAATTTGGCGCTGCAATTTTTGACTCTTTGGGCCACATTAGTGGAAAAAAATGACGCTAATGAGGCGCAAGGAGGCACTTAAACCTGCCCCTTAATGCCTAACAAAGGAGGCAAATGGCTATGGCAATCAGCAAAGAGAAGCTCAGGATCATAAGAAGGCTCCGAGGGCCAGAAGAGGCGGTGAGGAAGCCCCTGATAGATTTTCTTATTTGACCCACAGAGGGACTTTGTGTAACAAAGTACTCTGAACGGCAGCTGTAATGGCACCAGGACAAGGAGTGATAGCTTCAGCATCGGACGAGTGGTTTGCAAATCTCTGGAGGCTAGATGAATGGTGGTAGAGATGCACATATGGTAATATAGTAGAAGTGTTTGGGATGCATTTTGATGTCCCCTAGTTTATCTTGTTATATGATCAAGAATAGATATAGCTTTGCCAGACAATGAAAGTATTTTGTCGGTTTCCCTGTGGCTGGAGGGCTGAGACCCAGAGAATCAAGTGGGGGAAGATGAAGAAAAAGCTTCCTACAGAAAATCAGTTAGGTCCTTGCTAACAAAGGGCTGGTGATTAAATTTTCCAGAGCTACTACATAGGTTAGATGGTACAAGTGAGAGGAAGGTCAATGACTTCTCTTGTTAAAAGGAAGAAAGTTTCTAGGAAGAACATGCCCTTTTGTCTGTGCCTGCTGACCACTTCAGAAAGGCTGATGACCACAAAATGATGACTTCATATGTACTTGTTTTCAATATTCTGGCTTGGAGCCAGCACCATTGTCACTGCTGTCAGAGCCACCTCCTAGATCAAAGGCTCTATCTAAATTACAGCCAGAAAAGTACTTTTGAAAGACAATGACCCTAAATCAGTTTTGAAACCTTAGACAGTAGATCCACTTCCCATATCTGGAAAATGTGTACACAATTGAAACTGTGAAATGATTGATCCATAGGTCACAGGAATGGAAGTAACAAAACGTCTGTTCATTGACAGTATCTTAGTTCATGCACTATTTGTAATAACACCAGTGAATAAAATATCTCTGTCAGTTTGTTTTGTTCTGTGTCTTTGATACTAATATCTCTTTATATAATTTACTGGAAATATTCCTTCATATTCCATTGCCATTCAGTTCAATTAATTATAGTCCCATATCTTTGCTAGTGAAGAAGACATCCAGGTGTTTACAATATCGTGGAGATTAGTTGACTCCTTCAGATACTTCCCTCCATGCCTTTCCTCAGGAAAGTCTTTCCATCTCTGATGTGTACTCTGAACACTCATCCTCCAACCCTTAAAAACGACTTCATTTTATTCCCGTGGTGATTCCTCCTTGAGAGAAAGAAAAGGCAGTTGTAATATTTTGCATGTTTCCTGAAAGTTCACAAACATGCAATCTCTCTCTCTTTCCTATATTTTTGGAGAGAGTTCAAAAAGGATCAGCGAGGGTCCAACACATCTGAAGAGAAGGACCACAAAACATCCTCATGATTCTAACTGGGTGACTGTAGGAGGCTGGACTGGCTTGTAGTGAGTACCAAGGGGTACTTGCACCTTGCACCAGGCCCAGTTATCCCTTATTAGTGTATAGGGTGTCTAGCAGCTTAGGCTGATAGATAATGGTAGCTTAGCAGAGCAGCTTAGGCTGAACTAGGAGACGTGTGAAGCTACTACAGTACCACTTAGTGTCATATGCACAATATCATAAGAAAACACAATACACAGTTATACTAAAAATAAAGGTACTTTATTTTTATGACAATATGCCAAAGTATCTTAGAGTGTACCCTCAGTGAGAGGATAGGAAATATACACAAGATATATATACACAATAGCAAAAATATGCAGTATAGTCTTAGAAAACAGTGCAAACAATGTATAGTTACAATAGGATGCAATGGGGAAACATAGGGATAGGGGCAACACAAACCATATACTCCAAAAGTGGAATGTGAACCACGAATGGACCCCAAACCTATGTGACCTTGTAGAGGGTCGCTGGGACTATTAGAAAATAGTGAGAGTTAGAAAAATAACCCTCCCCAAGACCCTGAAAAGTGAGTGCAAAGTGCACCAAAGTTCCCCTAAGGACAAAATAGTCGTGTTAGAGGGAAAATGCAAGGAAAACACAAATCAGCAATGCAACAACGATGGATTCCTGTCTGAAGGTACCTGTGGAACAAGGGGACCAAGTCCAAAAGTCACAAGCAGCTCGGAGATGGGCAGATGCCCAAGAAATGCCAGCGGTTGGTGCAAAGAAGCTCTTACTAGGCTGAAGAACTGTGAATACTGCAGGAACGACAAGGGCTAGAGACTTCCCCTTTGGAGGATGGATCCCCCACGCCTTGGAGAGTCGTGCAGAAGTGTTTTCCCGCCGGATGGACGCCAACAAGCTTTGCTACACGCAAATCGTGCGTTTGGCGTTTTTGGACGCTGCTGGGGCCCAGGAGGGACCAGGAGGTCGCAAATTGGACCTGCAGAGAGAGGGGACGTCGAGCAAGACAAGGAGCCCTCACTGAAGCAGGTAGCACCCGGAGAAGTGCCAGAAACAGGCACTACGAGGATGCGTGAAACGGTGCTCGCCGAAGTTGCACAAAGGAGTCCCACGTCGCCGGAGACCAACTTAGAAAGTCGTGCAATGCAGGTTAGAGTGCCGTGGACCCAGGCTTGGCTGTGCACGAAGGATTTCCGCCGGAAGTGCACAGGGGCCGGAGAAGCTTGCAAAGTCGCGGTTCCCAGCAATGCAGCCCAGCGAGGTGAGGCAAGGACTTACCTCCACCAAACTTGGGCTGAAGAGTCACTGGACTGTGGGGGTCACTTGGACGGTGTCGCTGGATTCGAGGGACCTCGCTCGTCGTGCTGAGAGGAGACCCAAGGGACCGGAGATGCAGCTTTTTGGTGCCTGCGGTTGCAGGGGGAAGATTCCGTCGACCCACGGGAGATTTCTTCGGAGCTTCTGGTGCAGAGAGGAGGCAGACTACCCCCCCAGCATGCACAAGCAGGAAAACAGTCGAGAAGGCGGCAGGATCAGCGTTACAGAGTTGCAGTAGTCGTCTTTGCTACTATGTTGCAGGTTTGCAGGCTTCCAGCGCGGTCAGCGGTCGATTCCTTATCAGAAGGTGAAGAGGGAGATGCAGAGGAACTCGGCTGAGCTCATGCATTCGTTATCTCAAGTTTCCCCAGAGACAGAGACCCTAAATAGCCAGAAAAGAGGGTTTGGCTACCTAGGAGAGAGGAAAGGCTACTAACACCTGAAGGAGCCTATCACAAGGAGTCTCTGACGTCACCTGGTGGCACTGGCCACTCAGAGCAGTCCAGTGTGCCAGCAGCACCTCTGTTTCCAAGATGGCAGAGGTCTGGAGCACACTGGAGGAGCTCTGGACACCTCCCAGGGGAGGTGCAGGTCAGGGGAGTGGTCACTCCCCTTTCCTTTGTCCAGTTTCGCGCCAGAGCAGGGGCTAAGGGGTCCCTGAACCGGTGTAGACTGGCTTATGCAGAATTGGGCACCTCTGTGCCCAACAAAGCATTTCCAGAGGCTGGGGGAGGCTACTCCTCCCCTGCCTTCACACCATTTTCCAAAGGGAGAGGGTGTCACACCCTCTCTCAGAGGAAGTTCTTTGTTCTGCCATCCTGGGCCAGGCCTGGCTGGACCCCAGGAGGGCAGCTGCCTGTCTGAGGGGTTGGCAGCAGCAGCAGCTGCAGTGAAACCCCAGGAAGGGCAGTTTGGCAGTACCAGGGTCTGTGCTACAGACCACTGGGATCATGGGATTGTGCCAACTATGCCAGGATGGCATAGAGGGGGCAATTCCATGATCATAGACATGTTACATGGCCATATTCGGAGTTACCATGGTGAAGCTACATATAGGTAGTGACCTATATGTAGTGCACGCGTGTAATGGTGTCCCCGCACTCACAAAGTTCAGTGAATTGGCTCTGAACAATGTGGGGGCACCTTGGCTAGTGCCAGGGTGCCCTCACACTAAGTAACTTTGCACCTAACCTTTACCAGGTAAAGGTTAGACATATAGGTGACTTATAAGTTACTTAAGTGCAGTGTAAAATGGCTGTGAAATAACGTGGACGTTATTTCACTCAGGCTGCAGTGGCAGGCCTGTGTAAGAATTGTCAGAGCTCCCTATGGGTGGCAAAAGAATTGCTGCAGCCCATAGGGATCTCCTGGAACCCCAATACCCTGGGTACCTTAGTACCATATACTAGGGAATTATAAGGGTGTTCCAGTAAGCCAATGTAAATTGGAAAAAATGGTCACTAGCCTGTTAGTGACAATTTAAAAGTAATGAGAGAGCATAACCACTGAGGTTCTGGTTAGCAGAGCCTCAGTGAGACAGTTAGGCACCACACAGGGAACATATACATGCACACCTATGAGCACTGGGGCCCTGTGTGACAGGGTCCCAGTGACACATACATATAGGCCACAAACCTATGAGCACTGGGGTCCTGACCAGCAGGATCCCAGTGACACATAACAACCATACTGAAAACATAGTGTTTTCACTATGAGCACTGAGGCCTGGCTATCAGGATCCCAGTGAGACAGTGAAAACAGTGACAAACATCCTGACATACACTCACAAACAGGCCAAAAGTGGGGGTAACAAGGCTAGAAAGAGGCTACCTTCTCACACAACCCCCCCCCAAACGAAGGACAATAAGGCTAACCTTGGCCAGTTGAGACTTTATTGTCTAAGTGGTGATAAGTAGAGAGTAGCTCTGCAATAGACTGGTTACTCCCTTTATCATCCACTATATGGTTACTTCCCTGTGGGGATGTAAACCACCCTGTTTGAAGTTTTTTAGCTAACCAACAATGTGAAGATGTATTTTCAGAGTTTCTATCAGTAAGTTTTAGTTTAGAGCAGTGGGAATTATCCACTGAACCTATTTGTAATGATGGAAATGCCAGACAGGGATGCTGTCTCAGTAAAGCCATAGCTGGACAAAAACTTTGTCCATTTGGCTGGAAGAGAGAACAGGGATGCTGTTTCTCTTGAGTTGGAGCAGGGCAGGGATGCTGTCCTATGAGCTCCACACTAGGGCAGGGATGCTGTCCTAAGTGTTGTGAGGCAGTACAGGGTTTCTGCACTAAAGTTTCTCTGGGAGGGTTGGAGGGATGCTCCATGTTAACTAAAATGGTGCTCTTTTTGTCACCAATGTTAGTTATCCCACAGAGAGGTACTTCTACCTCAGGGAGTCTAGCTATGCCAGCTGATGATTCCCTTGGAACAGGTGCCACCCCAGGAGAGGTTTCTCCCACCGCAGGAATAGTATCCTGAATGGTAGGGTGGTTAGGGGATACTGTGATACCCTTTTTACCTGTTGATGGAGAGGGATCCTGAGTTTTCAGGCCTTCTCTCCTTTGCTTTTTCATTTCACTTGAAATGAGAGGGAACAATTCCTCAGGGATGCCCAGCATGGCTGCATGGGCATAAAACTCTACATCAGCCCAACCTGAGGCCTCTAGGTCATTACCTAAGAGACAGTCTACAGGTAAGCTAGGTGATACCACCACCTGCTTAGGGCCAGTAACTCCACCCCAACTAAACTGAATTATAGCTAAGGGAAGAAACTTAGTGGAGTTATGGACATCAATAATCTTATACTGTTGTCCAATGATGTGTTGTTCAGGAGGCACTAGGTTTTCAGTCACCAAAGTGAAACTGGCACCTGTGTCCCTGTAGGCCAAGGCCTCAACACCATTTATTGAAACTGTCTGCCTGTACTTATCCATTGTAAGGGGACAAGCAGCCAGTGTGGCAAGGCCAATGCCACTAGGTGTGACAGAAACTGTCTTGGGACTGATTACATCAGTTTCCACTATGGACCCATAAGTGAACCCAACTACACCCTTTGCTTGACTGTTGCCAGCAGTCCCACCACTAGTACCAATGTAGGAGGCTGGACTGGCTTGTAGTGAGTACCAAGGGGTACTTGCACCTTGCACCAGGCCCAGTTATCCCTTATTAGTGTATAGGGTGTCTAGCAGCTTAGGCTGATAGATAATGGTAGCTTAGCAGAGCAGCTTAGGCTGAACTAGGAGACGTGTGAAGCTACTACAGTACCACTTAGTGTCATATGCACAATATCATAAGAAAACACAATACACAGTTATACTAAAAATAAAGGTACTTTATTTTTATGACAATATGCCAAAGTATCTTAGAGTGTACCCTCAGTGAGAGGATAGGAAATATACACAAGATATATATACACAATAGCAAAAATATGCAGTATAGTCTTAGAAAACAGTGCAAACAATGTATAGTTACAATAGGATGCAATGGGGAAACATAGGGATAGGGGCAACACAAACCATATACTCCAAAAGTGGAATGTGAACCACGAATGGACCCCAAACCTATGTGACCTTGTAGAGGGTCGCTGGGACTATTAGAAAATAGTGAGAGTTAGAAAAATAACCCTCCCCAAGACCCTGAAAAGTGAGTGCAAAGTGCACCAAAGTTCCCCTAAGGACAAAATAGTCGTGTTAGAGGGAAAATGCAAGGAAAACACAAATCAGCAATGCAACAACGATGGATTCCTGTCTGAAGGTACCTGTGGAACAAGGGGACCAAGTCCAAAAGTCACAAGCAGCTCGGAGATGGGCAGATGCCCAAGAAATGCCAGCGGTTGGTGCAAAGAAGCTCTTACTAGGCTGAAGAACTGTGAATACTGCAGGAACGACAAGGGCTAGAGACTTCCCCTTTGGAGGATGGATCCCCCACGCCTTGGAGAGTCGTGCAGAAGTGTTTTCCCGCCGGATGGACGCCAACAAGCTTTGCTACACGCAAATCGTGCGTTTGGCGTTTTTGGACGCTGCTGGGGCCCAGGAGGGACCAGGAGGTCGCAAATTGGACCTGCAGAGAGAGGGGACGTCGAGCAAGACAAGGAGCCCTCACTGAAGCAGGTAGCACCCGGAGAAGTGCCAGAAACAGGCACTACGAGGATGCGTGAAACGGTGCTCGCCGAAGTTGCACAAAGGAGTCCCACGTCGCCGGAGACCAACTTAGAAAGTCGTGCAATGCAGGTTAGAGTGCCGTGGACCCAGGCTTGGCTGTGCACGAAGGATTTCCGCCGGAAGTGCACAGGGGCCGGAGAAGCTTGCAAAGTCGCGGTTCCCAGCAATGCAGCCCAGCGAGGTGAGGCAAGGACTTACCTCCACCAAACTTGGGCTGAAGAGTCACTGGACTGTGGGGGTCACTTGGACGGTGTCGCTGGATTCGAGGGACCTCGCTCGTCGTGCTGAGAGGAGACCCAAGGGACCGGAGATGCAGCTTTTTGGTGCCTGCGGTTGCAGGGGGAAGATTCCGTCGACCCACGGGAGATTTCTTCGGAGCTTCTGGTGCAGAGAGGAGGCAGACTACCCCCCCAGCATGCACAAGCAGGAAAACAGTCGAGAAGGCGGCAGGATCAGCGTTACAGAGTTGCAGTAGTCGTCTTTGCTACTATGTTGCAGGTTTGCAGGCTTCCAGCGCGGTCAGCGGTCGATTCCTTATCAGAAGGTGAAGAGGGAGATGCAGAGGAACTCGGCTGAGCTCATGCATTCGTTATCTCAAGTTTCCCCAGAGACAGAGACCCTAAATAGCCAGAAAAGAGGGTTTGGCTACCTAGGAGAGAGGAAAGGCTACTAACACCTGAAGGAGCCTATCACAAGGAGTCTCTGACGTCACCTGGTGGCACTGGCCACTCAGAGCAGTCCAGTGTGCCAGCAGCACCTCTGTTTCCAAGATGGCAGAGGTCTGGAGCACACTGGAGGAGCTCTGGACACCTCCCAGGGGAGGTGCAGGTCAGGGGAGTGGTCACTCCCCTTTCCTTTGTCCAGTTTCGCGCCAGAGCAGGGGCTAAGGGGTCCCTGAACCGGTGTAGACTGGCTTATGCAGAATTGGGCACCTCTGTGCCCAACAAAGCATTTCCAGAGGCTGGGGGAGGCTACTCCTCCCCTGCCTTCACACCATTTTCCAAAGGGAGAGGGTGTCACACCCTCTCTCAGAGGAAGTTCTTTGTTCTGCCATCCTGGGCCAGGCCTGGCTGGACCCCAGGAGGGCAGCTGCCTGTCTGAGGGGTTGGCAGCAGCAGCAGCTGCAGTGAAACCCCAGGAAGGGCAGTTTGGCAGTACCAGGGTCTGTGCTACAGACCACTGGGATCATGGGATTGTGCCAACTATGCCAGGATGGCATAGAGGGGGCAATTCCATGATCATAGACATGTTACATGGCCATATTCGGAGTTACCATGGTGAAGCTACATATAGGTAGTGACCTATATGTAGTGCACGCGTGTAATGGTGTCCCCGCACTCACAAAGTTCAGTGAATTGGCTCTGAACAATGTGGGGGCACCTTGGCTAGTGCCAGGGTGCCCTCACACTAAGTAACTTTGCACCTAACCTTTACCAGGTAAAGGTTAGACATATAGGTGACTTATAAGTTACTTAAGTGCAGTGTAAAATGGCTGTGAAATAACGTGGACGTTATTTCACTCAGGCTGCAGTGGCAGGCCTGTGTAAGAATTGTCAGAGCTCCCTATGGGTGGCAAAAGAATTGCTGCAGCCCATAGGGATCTCCTGGAACCCCAATACCCTGGGTACCTTAGTACCATATACTAGGGAATTATAAGGGTGTTCCAGTAAGCCAATGTAAATTGGAAAAAATGGTCACTAGCCTGTTAGTGACAATTTAAAAGTAATGAGAGAGCATAACCACTGAGGTTCTGGTTAGCAGAGCCTCAGTGAGACAGTTAGGCACCACACAGGGAACATATACATGCACACCTATGAGCACTGGGGCCCTGTGTGACAGGGTCCCAGTGACACATACATATAGGCCACAAACCTATGAGCACTGGGGTCCTGACCAGCAGGATCCCAGTGACACATAACAACCATACTGAAAACATAGTGTTTTCACTATGAGCACTGAGGCCTGGCTATCAGGATCCCAGTGAGACAGTGAAAACAGTGACAAACATCCTGACATACACTCACAAACAGGCCAAAAGTGGGGGTAACAAGGCTAGAAAGAGGCTACCTTCTCACAGTGACCATGTGTAAGAGGTCCTTCAGAGCCTTTCTCTTCCCTGACTGTCACCCTGCCATTGTTGTGTCAGGGCTATTGGAAAGGTGGTTTACTTGTGGAATAGTTTTGTCCACTGTCTGATCTCCTGTGTAACCTGGATTTGAATCAGGGTTGATTACTATTCAACTTTCAGACACTGCCACCCCTCTTGTAGGTGTTGACTGTAATACCCCAATTGTTGGTTGTTAAATAAAACCATCTGTGGTGTCTTCTCTTGGGTTCCACTGATATCTATGAGGCATACCTCACCTTGCTGATGTCATTATCAGGTAAGGATTTTGTTGTGCAGGACCTGCATTGATACTTAACAAAGGGACGCAACCCCCCCCCCACTTTGTTCAAGTTCCAAGTTCAGCTGCTCTGTGACAAAGGCTGGAATCTGCATGACATCCAATCTCCAAGAGATGAAGTCTGAACTTCTTGATGGAAGAGCTGATAGATTGTCTAGCAAAGCAGACAGTGAACATTGCGAGGGTGCTGATGCACCCTGCAGGCTACAGCATTACCAACCAGAGACAATGCTGTAGCCTGTTTGCCGCTAGGCCAGCAGGCAGAAACTGAGATTTCCAACCATCGACCTAGCAGGAAACTCTTAATGGGGTGGTCACCACGAAGGAGGCGTCCACCCTGTCTGGAGTTTGACTGACAGGTTTTCCTGTCCGCCAAAATCTTAATTAGGCCCATAATGTCTGCTATTAAGTAAGTAGCCAGGTAAATAGTGACATTTACCATACTAATAACATGGCCACAGCAAATACGTCATTTTTTGCTGTTTGCAAGGTCACCAGGCCAACTGTACATAATGTCTGTTATTTAATCAGCAGTCATGTAAATAATGAAGTTTATTTGCTAATTGCATAGCTGCTAGTCGGATTGTACAAAAGATCTGCTATTTTACTAGCAACTAGGTAAAGAGTCATGTTTCTTTTCTGTATGCTTGACCCCTAGCCAGACAGTATTTAGGGCCAGATGTATGAAATTTTGGCATTGCGACTCGTAAATTGTGAGTCTGGGCGACTCGCAATTTGCAAGTCGCAATGCCGGATGCAGGATGGTGTCCCTGACACCATCTGCGAGTCACAAGGGGGTCACAAAGGCCCACCTTATTAATATTAATGAGGTGGGTCGCAATTTGCGACCCCCTTGCGAGTCGCAGCACTCACAGGAATGGTGGCCTGCTGGAGACATCAGAACACCATGTCTGTGACTGCTTTTTTTGTTGTAATGCAGCCCGTTTTCCTTAAAGGAAAACGAGATCCATTACAAAATGAAAAATGAAACGTTTCAGTTTCATTTTTTCAGAGCAGGCAGTGGTCCATAGGACCACTGCCTGCTCTGAAAAAATGTTTTTAAGGTCATTCACAAAGGGGAAGGGGTCCCATGGGGACCCCTTCCCTTTTGTGAATGGGTTACCACCAGTGTGACACTGGTGGTAACTGCGATTGCTTTGCGACCACGTTCGCGGTCACAAAGCAATCCTACATCGCGATGCGACTCGCAAATAGGAAGGAGAACACCAGGTTACCGACTCGCAAAATGGGAATGGGCATCGCGATGTGGGTTTTGCGCCTCGCAAACAGTGATTTTCGCTGTTTGTGACGCGTAAGAGCCTTTGTACATCTGGCCCTTAGTGTCTATAAGTTAGTCATAGGACAGATAAATAGTATAGTGACTTTGCTATATGTATGGCTGCCAGCCATATAATACATAATTTCTGCTATTTAGCCAGGAGAGAGGTAGATAGTGAAATTGCCTCACTATTTGCATGTCTGCTAGTAAAACAGTGCAGAACCTCTACTGTTTAGTCAGCAGCCGAGTAGATAGCTGAGAAAATTCCCTATTTATTCTGCGGGCTGCTAAATAACCGCCATCAATTTTAAGTTTGAACTTTGAAGTTAACCTGCTGTTGGTGTGCTCTGTGTGACTTTAGCCTGGAACAACACTTTGGCCAAGCTGATTACTTATTGTATGACCATGCTGCACATGGTATTAAATACATTTTCAGAGCATCTATAGTTAATATTCAATCTGTGCCAGACAAAAACTGCTGTTGTGGAAATATATTTATGTTTGAAAATGTGTATTAACTGGATAAGAGCTATTGAAAAATTAAATCTCAGCATGTGTGTAAGTATGGGAGAGTTGTAAAATTGAAATCCAAATTCAAAATATTATGATATCATCAATTCAAATTATTTGTCATACAATTTAGTAAAGTAATTAAGAACAATTCACATATTCTCTATTGCTTGAACAGTGCGATTAAAAAGTAAGCTCCAATTGAGCAAGGACTGCCTGTTTGTTGCAGAAATTAAAATTAAATTTAGTCAAGTGCTTGCATAAAAGAGGCCATACTTTTCATGTTTCAAGTTTGTGCTCAACTAAACAAATAAAAATAAAACCAGAAATACTAACTGCCTACTCAGGGCCTGATTTAAATTTTGGCAGGGGAGTTACTCTGTCACATCGGTGACGGATGCCCTGTCCACCGAAATCTAAATCCCATAGGAAATAATGGGATTTAAAATTTGTGAGATCGGATATCCATCACCGCTGGGTTTAAGTAACCCCTCGGCTGAAATATAAGGGCCTCAATATGAGGTTGGCAGACTGACCATGGGGTTGGGGGGAGACCGCCGCGGAGCTGACAGTCTCCCCCCAGGCTGATTACAAGGTTTCCGCTGGGCTTCCGGCGGACTCCTCAGAAATCGGAGGTTTCCGCTGGTCAATCCAGTGGAAACCTTTCAGCAGCATTGGCCTTGACTCCTCATGGAGTCGAGGCCAATGCTGTTGCCCAGAAGGTGCTCTCAACACCCTCGGAATGCACACTGTCTGCCGTAGCAGACAATGTACATTCCGAGGGTGCTGGGCAGGGGGGCCTCTGCATTGACATTCTGCCAGCCGTTTTATGGTGGGTTCCCCACCATGAAAAGGCTGGTGGAAACTAGACTTGTGATCTGTACCGCCGTGGCTGACCATGCCTCCGATCAACCCCACCCTGCCGGGTTCGTAATTAGGCAGTCAGACCGTCAGATTCATAATGAGGCCCTAAATCAAGCCCTCAGTTCTCTAGAATGTGATTGACGGGTTGGCTATAATCTGTGCCTCTGTAAAACATATCAAAGTGAAAATCTGAGAAATGCAGGACAATTGTAATGAAATGAGGCATAAATATTTAATGAGAGAAAGTTCATAAAAGCTTACATGTGTAGCTATTTTTTGGAACTAAAACTGAGGTGAAGTGAGCATTTGAGCGTGTTTTTGCATGTGCCTTTGGTACACATTGTCTGTGTATTTGGTGTGAATGAGTGGCAGTACCTGAAGATAATCCGGTAGGTGTTACATTTACTATGCAGGATAGTTTTCTAAATCAATTAATTATATATTTAATTTTCCCTTTCTCTGCATGTCCTCATTGACCACCTAAATTAAAGTTCTATTGACTCCTCATTTAACACAGTCTTATATCACAATTTCTGAACACCCCCCTAAAATGGATATGCGTTTTACCTTTTTTTTGTGTGATTTTTCCCCAGTGTCTTAGTCCGTTTTGGGGGAAAAAGAATAGGGGGGGTATAAAGAACTGGCAAGTTTTGCAGGGGGGGGGAAGTGAGTGGATTTTTTTCTGCTTCCTATCAACCTTATTAATGCCCTTACATCATTCGCTGGTGTTTATCAACTCACCAACCAACCACAATCCTGCAGAATTGAATTAATTCAACCTCAACTATTTTTATTTTGGTTTTTATTTTGGTTTCTATGACTTGGAGCCAATTTCAAACTTACTTCCATATTTCTCTGTCCTTTTCAGAGCTCTCTAATGGTGTTAATTGTTGGCATGGTCATACAGGACGTGTCCATATTGAGAAGGAACAGTGATAGTACAAGGGCAAGTCTCCATATTGTCTCTAGAAGAAGAGCTGACTGGGCCTGTTCTTTTTTTTATTTTACCAAATTTGGATCTTTCCATTTACAATTGTTATGTGGAATAGTCTATCATGTACAACTGGTATTTTATTTTTGAACGGCTAATAACATTGGAACACAGAAATAAAACCCTGGGCGATTCATGATTCAGGATGGCACCTGCAGCAGACTACTGATAAAAGATTACAGTAATTTTTCAATCTCCCCCCAAGACTATGCATCAACACCGGGTTAAAACTCACCAATTACCGTTGGGATAGCACTAAGACACTGCTCTTAAAGCAACACTTCTTGCCTCTAGATAGAAGGCTTTACTTACAACGTCTTCAAACAATTCTTGCTGTAGAGTTCTCTGTTGCATAGCAGCTAGGTTCTGCTCTTTATAAACCCTGATACATGTATAAGGCTCATGCTAACTAAAATACTCTGTTTATGTTGATATATCAAAAGTACATAATAGCTCAGGCCAGGTGGAAGAACTGTTGCCCTGCTACAGTATGAGTTAGTCTCCGGATTTTCTTTGTTTGTTTTTGCATTGGCTTACCATGCAACTTATCAATTTAAGGATTTGAACCTCAGTTCTTGCTTTGTAGTTAGGTTATACTGGAAGCTCTTTCAATTACTGGTGAAATTCTCATCACCATAATTTTACTGTTTTATGAAAAATTCTGGCTTCAAATTCTCTAATAGCTTTACTACTTCCTCAAAAAATCACTTGATTTCACTGGATTTTCCATTATTCCCCCAACAATAAATAACATCCTCCTTGAGCCCAGATGTAAGATGGTAGGAGAAGAAGGCATCCTACCAGCAGCCAATGACACTCCTGTGCTCGCACAGCAATAGGAGTTTTGCTGGTGCTAAGTAGCCTAGCAATCTTCATCAAAAGCATTGTCCAGACCCTTGCTCATGTCAAACTGGCAGGTATCAAAAAACTTGATCAGAGTGAAAGGACAGCCAGAAAAGATCATTGTCCAGCAGCACTTGATAACAGCTTACAGCCAGTGATTCTTGCCAGTCCCTAACATCGTCGGGCACATGTCTATGCAGATTGGGAAGCTGTGCCGCCTAAGGTGATTCCATGCCACTTCCACACCCCAAGGTGAAATAGACTAGCAATAGTTCTACTGTCATACTGCTGTCCCTCGCCAGTGCTCCATAATGAACTCTCTTTATGAGGAAGTACTTCTGAGAACTGTAATAGGTTATAGTATTTCAGGGAGTTGTATGAAGTTCTGCACAGAAGCAGCTTACTACTAGCCTTCACTTAATTGGGACCTTCTTCATATGTTCATCAACATAGTTGATCTTTCCATGCTACAGCAGTCAATTGTTCACAAAATAACAGAAAAACAATCCATTTGAAAATTATATTTAACTTACCAGATACATGCTCTAGTCGAGTCTGAAAGATGACTAGTGTCTGGGGCTAAATTTAATATTCAAGATCTTCATAGACTGATAGTTTCCGATCCTACATGCATTCTTTCTTTTCGGCACAGACACACTCATGTTCCATGTCTCTTGGGCAACTGCAATAACATTTTTATCTAAAAGAAGTGTGAGAGGGCTCCTTGAGGTCAAAGGCAAAATATATGTAAAATCATTTTACATTTTTGGACCATTTTGAAAAGGAGAATATGATTGTGTAACTGCTTTAAGGAGCTTCTCAAGGAGTACCCAAGGCAAATATAAAATGAATAGGCAAGTCATTCATTTGTGTTAGCAAAAAATGGCAAATAAAATGGACTTAATGAAGTGTGGTCTACAGCAAGGGCAGCTCCTCCATAAGGACGGAGGAGCGTTGTTTCCCTGCCAGCAGCGGCAGATGCAAAAATCTTTCAAAGAAAAGGATAATAAACTATGGCCCTCATTCTGACCTTGGCGGGCGGCGGAGGCCGCCCGCCAAAGTCCCGCCGTCAGGTTACCGTTCCGCGGTCGAAAGACCGTGGCGGTAATTCTGACATTCCCGCTGGGCTGGCGGGCGGCCGCCTTCAGGCCGCCCGCCAGCCCAGTGGGAAAGAGGCTTCCACGATGAAGCCGGCTCGGAATCGAGCCGGCGGAGTGGAAGCTGTGCGACGGGTGCAGTTGCACCTGTCGCGTATTTCACTGTCTGCGCAGCAGACAGTGAAATACATTTAGGGGCCCTCTTACGGGGGCCCCTGCAGTGCCCATGCCGGTGGCATGGGCACTGCAGGGGCCCCCAGGGGCCCCGCGACCCCCCCTACCGCCATCCGGTTCCCGGCGGGCGGACCGCCGGGAACTGGGTGGCGGTGGGGGGGTCGGAATCCCCTCGGCAGCGCAGCAAGCTGCGCCGCCTTGGAGGATTCCAACGGGCAGCGGAAAACCGGCGGGAGACCGCCGGTTTTCCTGCACTGACCGCGGCCAAAGCGCCGTGGTCAGAATGCCCTGCGGGGCACCGCCGGGCTGTCGGCGGTGCTCCCGCCAACCGCGAGCCTGGCGGTCACAGACCGCCAGGCTCGTAATGAGGGCCTATGTGTATTATCCTTTTCTTTGAAAGGGGTGGGGCCACGGGGGTGACGTGCACTGAGGGGGAGTGCTGTGCACTCCCCCTCACTGTGCATGTATGTTTGGCCGGCTGTCTCAGCAGTGGCGGGGTTTGAGAGAGCCTGCACAGGCTTCCACTCTGCCTGGGAGTACCTTTTTCTGTGTGCTCCCAGCCAATCCTGACTCTGCTTTGAGCAGCATCAGGATTGGCCGCAGGGCAGGCTGGGAGCCTGTGCCTGCAGCATCCGGAAGGCGCAGAGAGGAGCAGCTCGCCACGCAGCAAGGGAGCAGAGGAAAGTTTAAAAAAAAAATCCCCACGAGCCCGACTGGTCTAAAGTGGAGAAAATCAAATCAGCTTAAATCATGCAAAATCTAAACTCATGACCCGTACTCTATAATGAAAAATAAGAGATGAGAAATTTTATTTCAACCACTATTCAACTTGATAAAGTGTGCATGGTAAAAAATGTGGAGTTCTGACTCTATTCTCCCCTAAGTCTAAAATGCTATTCACAAACAGACAGATGATACAACATTAGAAAACTGGTTCGATGACCTTTTTGGATAGAAAATATACTGAGAAAAGCGAATTGTTGCTTGGAGAACCCTTTTAGTGTTGGGAGGTGGGCCAAGCACTTCCTATGACAAGATACAAAAAACATATAGAATACCATCTATAAAGAAAGGATTTACCTACATTTCAAACAGGAGCATGGAACGAGTAATTGGAATGGCTGAAACCAAACACATTATGCAAGAAGGAATTTTTAATCTACAGGAAAAGGACCAACCATATCTGACCTCAATGGAACATATGAAAAGTAGAAAACTCTTTTCCCTTGAATGTGCAAAACTTCTTGAGGCTAAAATGGGATACAACATTGGGCCACGGAAATCTCTCTGACTTGTGGAACCATAGTACTTGTCATATTTTACCCTTGCATGTACCTGATATGCAAATGAAAAACTAAGGATTTATGTTGGCCTTAAAGATATGGAATATTGAAAACGGTTACATTAGCTCTTTACTAACCAGTTTCCAGTGTTTACGTAGAGAGAAGCCTCCTTGCTGATACAGACCCACAGTATCAGGAAACAGAAATTAATGGAGAAAGCCAATGCAAAAATGCAAATGTCCAAATGGAGTTCCTAGTTATATGGGCTGAGAACTCAAAACAGGAAAAGATTCTGACAGCCAGTCCTTTCTGGTGCTAGCTGTTCAGACTGCACAGTGGTTGAGGAGAGCACAAATGTAAGCATTTTGACTAGAGTGCTCAGCTCTGAGTGTATTTGCGGTAAATACTAAACTATGGCAAGCGTGAAAATATATAGGGTTGGTGGTGAAGACCACCAAATAACGAGTTTGAGACTCCGCCTGTCCCGCTGGTTTTCCGCGGTCCGCCGGGCTGGAGGTGAGCACCTCCTGCACGGTAGATGCAGTAACATCACTAGTGGTATTACGACGTGGGAGACCGACAGCATTTTCTGCCAGTCACACTGGCAGAAAAAGCTGGTGATCTTGCATTCTGGTGACAGGAATAAGCATTCTTGTTGCCAGGAGACACTCATGCACACTTCCACATACCTGCACTCATGCACTCACACACTTCTACACACAAACACACCCCCACACAAACACAACATACACGCCCATTCACACTGATACATACAGAAACACCTCTGACACACACGCATTCAATCTCTCTCTCCCCACTCCCCCTCCACCGTATACCCATATTCATGTCCCCTCCCCATGCATTGATTCATGCCCCCTCCACGACGCATAGACCCATTCACTCACCCCCTTCTGCAACACACACATGCACTCACCTCATTATCCACATTCACCAACATACACGCACCCACCTCCCCCCGCATTCACAACACTCACACACGCCCCCTACTGCTCTTCCCTGTCGGGTTACCTCGTCCATTGAGGAGGTCACCTGGGAGGGGACGGGTCTCGGCGCTCCCACCACCGGCAGTCCCCCACCATCAGGACACCTCCATGCCATATTACGGGTAGGCACCCTTTTGGCATGGCGGTGCTGGCGATGGAACGACCTCTTCCCCGCTGACCGCCAGCACGACTGCTGTTGGATTTCTGTCTGATTTCGAGCAGAAATCTGATGGCAGTCGTAGTGCAGAGGTCTCAAGACCGTCTGCACTGGCGGTCTTTCGGTGCCTGCAGCTTTGGCGGTCTTATAAAAAGACCACCAAAGTCGTAATGAGGGCCATCATGTAAATAATAATTAAATTATAAATAGACCTTTTTCAACCTAAAAATAAAATTTAAAAATTTAATGAATAATCATTCTTTAATTTTAAATTTCTACAAAAATGATAACACATGTCTAAAAAACAAACACTTCTACATAAAATATTAAACGTAACCAATAAATATTGTAATACATTTTCTTAAACAAATTGTAAAAACAAGTTTTTGATTTGTTTAAAAAAACACACACTGAAAACATCTACAAAACCAAACAAAATAATAAGCAGTCTATAATTTAATGTATTAAAAAATTTAGAAATAAGAAAAAAGACAAAATAAACAGATTTTGATAGCACACTACCGACTAAATCTCTTTCTCTAAAATCAAACAACTCCACATAAATTAACATTTCCATAAAACTCAACATTTTAAAATTCTAACAATATTAAAGGTAAATTATAAAACACTACCCACCCATAAACCCAACAAAACCTGGCAAACCAAGAAATAACCTATATGAAAAAATATAAATACTTTTCAATTCATAGATAAAAATACATTTCGTACACTTGTGGACAAATGCCTAAATTATCAATCATATTTTAAAAATAAGATGAAATAAAACTTATTCATTTCAGAATCATAAATCCAAATTAATTTATTTAAAAAATAAAGAATAATACACCCAATTAAATCCATAGACCAAAACCAGCATATTTCTCTGATATAAATGTAAACCAAATTTTAAAAAGTTACAAATATTTCAGACACGACCTACCCAAAGCCCCTGTCATTCCTTACCAAAAATAAAATTTTATTTCAGTACATGTTTAATGAGAAAGAAAATATAAAATAAATTAAAAAGTTAAAAACATAACCCGCTCAAAATGTTAATAAAACCAAGCAACCTGAATAGAAATAATAAACGAGACATAAACAGTAAAAAATATGTGCACTTATATTATCGTAAATATATAAGAAATTCATATTAGAAAAATATAAAATCATACAAAATATGACCATAAAGCCAACTAGAAACAATATTAAACACAATAATATTAAAGTAAGCTATAATAAATAATTTGACATTAATTTCCACAACATACTGTTGAACGTGATATTCTGCTTTCGATATTTAGGACCATCGATATTCTGACATACATTTTCAGGATCCACACCATATGGCCCTTAGCTCTGTGTGTGCATTTGTCACAGCAGATTTTACAGGTTTGCTGCGCTGTACATATTCTGTAGTCGATTGGTAGGACATACTTTATTGAACCTGATGCCAGGATTCAATGTTCCTTTTGAAATAAAACACGGAGTGCTGAAAGAAAATTAAGAAGTAGTCCCCTGAATTTTTCAGTGATAGGGTACAACCCATGCTATCTGGCCTAATGAAATGCAGAAATGAAGAAATGCAGTGAAGATGTGACTCATCGCCCATTGTACCGGAAAATAAATCCTGACAAAATAAAAAAGTATTTATTAACTAAATCGAATTTTGAAGAAAAATTAATGGACGTTTGAATTAAACAATGACCATGTGACCAAAAATGAAGTGAAAAAACTTTTAATTAAAAGAACAACACCACTACTAATTCTCGTAGTGGATGTACTGGTGCAGCCACAACAAGGTTTTGTTTTAAAATGAGCTACATTACAGTTCTCATCATCAAAAAAGGTCTAAAACATAGCTGATGAATACAATTTGAAGAGAAAACACTGCAAACCACTTCTAAAACCTGTTAGCAGCAGTAAAACTGACCTTACAGACCTCAATTTTTAAAACGCACTGTCCTGAGGTGCTTCCGTTTAAGTACTAACACGACAATTTGATTCCCCGCTGATTGAGAAGTATTATGCTCATTGAAGGGCTGGTTCCACTGATGCTGTTCACACTGGGCAACTGCTCGGAAAAGGTCACGAAGGCATTTAGAAAGACTGCCTCTTGTCTTAAAAACAGTGGGAGTCAAATCGTGTATCAATACCTGTGACAAGAAAAGATGCTGTAAATTAGGTTTTCAAAAAGATGTATATGCTCTGAAGGTTTCAAACCTATGGAAGTGTTATGTAGAAAAATATCTATAAAAGAACGAATTACATGTGCCAGAAAACGATTAGTCTCAATGAATCAGAAGGGACTTTATAAAACACAGAGCACCAGAAGGATAATACAAAGATGCATGGAGCAGATAACATGCATCCATGTTGTAAATTTATATAAGAAGTGCTTAATGTGTATAAATACGCAGGTAAATACATAAATAAGTAAATAAATAGTTAAATAAATACGTTTTTCCTCCAGAACCCTACACTTTGAGCCTCATTATGAGTTTGGCAGTCATAGGACTGCCATGTTGCCGGCCATACCGCCAGCAAGCTGGCAGAGAAGACTGCCAAATTATGGCCATGGCGGTATTCCCAACAGAATACAGCCAAATCACTGAAGCACCGCGAATGCAGTCAGACTGCAACGGACAACGGAAGGCACCTGCAGGGCGGCGGATACCCTGTTTCTGCCAGACAGATTATGAGGCAGCACATCGCCAAGGTTTCTGCTGTAGTGTGACCACCACGGAAACCCAGGTGGAAACGAACCACATTAAAGGAGACACTCACCTTCTGGAAGCCATACTCATCCGGAGCCGCCATGGAACGAGAACTAATTGTCATCCCGCTGCTCCTGCTTGCACAAAGACTACTGAATCTTCCCCAAAGATGACGACAGCAACTGTAAGTATACACACTTACCTGTAACTGTTGTATATTGTCAATGTTTGTACACTCACACAATATACCATCAGGAAGGGGGTGCGAGGGCGACAACCACATGCTACTACACACTGAAATGCACACTCACATACAGCCACACAAACATTCGCACATATACAATGCACACTCTACACACATCAAAAACACACGCAGTAAACACAGCACACACCCAGTTACACACAATACAACACCACACCACAACATGTTACAACAGCACCACAACCACACCATCGTCAATATGTTGGTAAGTATTCACAATAGACACTATCTAGGGACGCATCACACATACAACACAACCTACAAACAACAGGCAATGAACACACACAATCACACAACCATACAACTTACCAATCAACATACATATCACACACAGCACATTGTATCTATCATACCATGCATTCAACATGCCATTCAAAGCACACTAAGGCACAGAACACAGCAACAAACACGTCAACACATACACCACTCAATAGCATGACAACAACATGTTTTCAACAGACACATGGCCATCACACACAACACACCTTATCACTGTGGGGCAAAAGCACTGACCACAACCTCATATACTGCACAAACAATACAGGTAGCACAAGCACCAGACACACACAAATACTGACACACAACCAATGGCAGCCAGGAATAACTCCATACTAGGAAAAGAAATGCATGCCAAAGTTGTTACCTCTAAACCAACAACAGGTTGGTTAAAATAAATTAAACATTTAGAAATGGTAAACTCAAAGGCCATAGGCCAGTCCAGATACAAACGTCTCCATGCACAGAATGCACATTAGGTGCCGCGAACTTGACTCTTGACTGCCATGTAGCCTCCACAGATAGGGGCATCAAGAGGTCAAGCAGGCACCTCAGGGATTATCTGGGGGAGGGGTTTGGGCTAAGGTTTGGGAGGGGGCCTTTTGGATGTGGCTTGGGAGGGGGCGTTTATATTTAGGCTTAGGGGAGGGTTAGCTTTTTTGGGAGGGGTAGAATTTTGTCAGGGTAAGGGGCATGGGTGATTGCAGGGGGGGCAGATGAGGCCTTGGCGGTGGAAGGGATGGACTTGGGGAGGGAAGCTGAACATTTAGGGGGCTCACTGGGGGAGAGGAGTAGGGAAAAGGTCAAATTCCGAAAGGAAGACTTTTTTTGACACACGGAGCCGGTCATAGCAAAAGAGTTTGGGTGTGGATGGAGAGGGAGTGGTTGTCTGAGGTGTTGGTGAGGATGTCTTGGATGCATGTTTGTGAGAGGTATGCTTGTGGGTGCTGGGTGTCTGTTGGGTGGGTGAGTGAGTGCGGTTATGTGCCTTAGGATGAGGGGGTTGGAGATGCTGGACAATGCCGTGGTGAGTGGATGACTGTCTGTTGGGGTGGTGACTGCAGGTATGGTGGATGTGCTGCATGTAGGAATGCCAGTGGTTGTGGTGTCTGCGGGTGTGGTGACTGGAGTGGATGTCTGGGGATCTGCTGGGGTGCTGTCTGTGGGTAGGATAGGTGTAGTGGCTGGATCTGTGAATGTTGGTGTGGTGTCTGTAGGTGTGTCATGTGTTCTGTCTATGAAGCTGAGGGTAGTGGGGGTGGCAGGCTGGTAGTAACTGTTGCTGTGTTTGCATCTGAATGTTGCTTGTGTGCATGCCAGTGCTGTATCTTGTGGTGCTTATGTCTGTCTGAGCTACCCTTGGATGCTAAGGTAGATGCATGCCTGTCTGTTTGTGTACTTTGGCTGGGACTGGGAAGAGGGGTTTGGAATTGGGAAGAGGCAGGTGGAGGGGGGGCGGTAGACAAAGGGTGACTGGCTGCCATTAGTGTGGAGTCCAGAGCATGAAAGGATCTCTGTAGGCCAGCCAGTGCACAGTGAATGCCCTCCAGGAACACATCACTCTGTTGGGTTTGAGCTGCCAGTCCCTGAATGGCATTCATGATGGTCGACTGACCCACAGAGGTGGTCTTCAGGAGATCAATTGCTTCCTCACAGAGGGCAGCAGGGCTGACGGGGGCTGGGGCGGAGAGATGCCTGCAACAAAGGAGACACCCACACTCTTGTGTGAGTGGTCACGAGCAACTGGGTGAGGAGATATATGGAGGGCAGTGGTAGAAAGGGGGGGGCACACAGAGATGGTGCTCGGGTGATCCCAGATGGGTCCGCCACAGCCAGGTAGTGATGACCTGAATCCTGTCTCTCCCCCGGCACTCCCCTCACCCTCCAGGCCACTTGTTCCTTCAGAGTCGGCGGTATCATGACTTGAGGTCACGTGGCCAGCAGCTTCCCCATTCGGCTGTGCCCCATCTACTTCGCCTGCCGATGCTGATGCTGGAAAACAGAAAGAGAGGTAGGTCATCATATTCTTTTCAAACACTAACATCACACTGTACACATCAATCACACTACAACTACTTGTACTACACCCCCAGGTAGAATGAGGTTAGTGCCACCATTGTGTCACAAATAGATACCATCTACAATTACAACCCTACATTACTACAATGTCACACACCAGCTAAGCCACCTATCGCACACTTACTATACCATCATATCAGAAGATCTATCACAAGAACCATTCCATGACAATCTGACTTGCAACATGAATTTGAGTCCTTATCCACAGCAATATAGTCAACCAAGCAATGGGTAATAGTGGTAACATTCATTTCAACAAACCACATACACAAAATCCACACATACCTACATAATTAGCTGATGTAATGTACCAGGAAAGGAACCTTATCACATGCTAAACACAAGATAGCATGTTGCATACAAGCCAAACCATTTCATGTCACAGAGTCCACAACATTCACAATTTACATTTGCAAACATGCAACAACTATATTTGCCTTGTCATAAATTGGAGTTTGATATAGTCTAAACACGTCACCAACACATTTCCCAATGGTCTGTAGAAAAGAATGATACATACTTTGTTGAGCTACTCATCTTAGTCAATCTCCACCTGTAAAGAAAGTCATGTACACTTAAGAGGGCCACCTTAGGCTACAGGATTAACCCACAGACAATCCCAGGTACCATACTAACACCTCAAATACAATGTACACCTGTCATGTGCATGAAGGCCACATAAAGTACAACTAATCATGATGAGTGGTAAGATCAATAGTCCATCAAACAAGGTGCAACATCACTATCCACACTTCAGACATGAACAATGTTACATCTGTGTATGAACATTACAATGTCACAACACACTTCTTAGCTTAACATGATAGAGACATACTCCTTGATGCAAACCAAATGACTGACTACACATACCATTCCAACAACATGTTTGAGTGAAATACCACACCTGCAACACAATTAAGTCAGTACAAACAATAGGATTCCATGCAAAAAGACTTCAAAACATATCCACAATGGCAAAAGTAAGTATGTTTAAGTTGCATCACAATGTTTATATATGGCAGAACAATGTACACATAGGCCCTCATTACGACTTCGGCGGTCTTTTTAAAAGACCGCTGAAGCCGCGGGCTCCACTATACCACGGTATTTGTGGCTCCCTATTATGACTTTTCCGCTGGGCTAGGAAAAGTCACATCAACATTGCAGCTGGCTCATAATAGAGCCGGCAGCAATGTTGATGTGCAGCGGGTGCAGCAGCACCCATTGCGCATTTCACTGCCCAACATTCGGGCACTGAAATGCGTGATGGGGCTGTAACTGGGGGTCCCTGCACTGCCCATGCCAAGTGTGATTGCAGTGCAGGGCCCCCCAGGGGCACCCGAGTCCCCCTTACCACCAGCCTTTCCATGGCGGTGTTTACTGCCATGGAAAGGCTGGTGGTTGGGGATTATGACCGCCAGGCGGAAGTCTAGTGGTATGTTGGAGGGGCCAGCGGTATGGCTGTGGCTAATGCGTCATGGTCATAATACGCTGGCGGTACACCACCAGCCTGTGGGCGGTGTTACCGCCAGCTTACCACCAGGCCCCAGGGTCATAATGAGGCCCATAATGTTGGCAAAAGCCAGTGTAGATTGTACCTATTACTAAGATGTTGTGGCCTATGTAGCATGACCACAAAACATAGGAATAGGAATAGGAAATTGCTGTGTGGCCCCTTACCATCCATAGAACATGTACATGGTACTAATATTCTGAGCTCTGATATCAATGCTCTGGGTTGAACTAGGAGTCTAGTTATACCACCAGGTTTTACTACATGCAGGATGTTCATTCTTATCAAATATCAGTGGTGCGAATGTTTATTCCTCACTTACCACTGGGGACACCTCTTAAAATGTCTAAGTAAGTGTAGTAAGTGTGGCATGTGAAATGTCAGATTGAGATCACGGCCTCACAATAAGTTGACACTCATTGGAAACCTCAGAAATAGTAGGCATGTTCTCAACTTGTCAGACTCTATGTTGCGTATTGATATGTATCAAGGGGCATTGGAATGGGCAGAGGGCAAAGACCAGGAGAACTTACCATTGAGCTATTGGTAGTATGGATCTGTAGGTGGCAAGGAACAACCAGAAGGGTATTAAGAAAAGTATAGTGGTATACATATGACACAGTCACAGGAGCATCATCATATGCTACTGTACAGAAGGGATGACATAGGTGAGTAATATGTCCCTATACACAATACAATGTGCACACCTATGTACCAATGTTGAAGACTCTATATCTATGTATTCCTAAGAGACATTTAACCTTTTGCACTTACCACATTATCACAGCTTATAGTCTTTCACATCATACACTGACCTGCCAGAGGGATATAAATGAGTGTAGTCAGTATTCACCCCCCTGTGGCTGCTGTGCTGCCCTTAAACACCCATCCAACTCAGGGTAGGCCACCGCCAATATGCGGGCCATTAGGGGAGTTAAGTTCCAAAGAGCACTCCTTCCTCCTTAGGAGGACAACCCCAGGTGGGCCTCATCAGTCTTACGGACCAAGTGACTCAGGTCCAACCAGCGCTTTCTACAGTGGTTACTTCACCGGCTGTGGACCCTCAGGGTCCTCACTTTCTTGGTGATGGCATGCCAGATCCCCTTTTTCTGATGGGTGTTGACCTGCATGGTTGACACAGACAAGAGGAGAAAGTCATGTACACATGCTTCATCCCAAAACAAGTAGAGTGAAAAATCAAATTAGTGCAAGTAGCCAAACATACCATTCCTCACACTACAAACTCTTTTTTAAGCCACCCTCTGCAATTAGACCATGTATGAAGTGGAGTCAGGCATACAACATGCATACCCAGTACTAGGTTTTGTCTAGAAACATATGACCAGACCACAAGAATGTCCTTAAAATGGTACATCTCTACAACTATTTGTCACACTAACATTGATGTTAATGCTGCAATTTATGTGGATCAGGGTACATACATCACATACTACCTACATTGTATTGGGGTAACAATCTTACTATGCACATGTGCACATGTCCATCTATCCACACATGATAACTCACTCTTTCATTCCTGCACATTACATCTACATCATCATACATTCTACCTTTCACCCATTGGTATTGCATTGGACTCACCTGCTCCTCTGGTGTACCATTTAGCTGTTCATACAGGGGTAGATCCTCCTTCCCAAACTTGTTCAGCTTTTCCGGAGAGAAGGCAGGGGCCCTATGACCTGCAGGACATGGCAAGATTGCTCTCAGAGGCAGTACACAGCAGCTCAAGTCGTGGAGGTCTTGCTGGCAGCAGTGTCGGAGTCAAGCAAAGGATTGTGCAGAAGATGGCCATCATGTCTGCCATGTACAGGACCGTCACCACTGGCAGATGTTGCCCTTGGCCCAAGTCTGCCAAAGGCAGCAATGTGTTCCAACAGCAATGTCCACTGCGGTTGTAACCGTCTACCGCCATGACGACATCCACGGGCAGAGTCAGGTCACTTCCTGATGTCCTGTACAGTACATCTGGCAGCTTCCATTTTAGGGCTCATATATGTATGATGAAGTTATGAAAGTTGCTTCATTGACTGAAAACTTATATCTCTGACAATGTGTTAAGTGCCGGCTTACTGTATCAATGTGCATATCAAAAGAAGAGGGAGGGAGTGAAATGAGTGATTGTGGGTTATGTAAATGAAACAGTGTTGTCACCTTACAAATGACAACCTGAAGATGGTATAGGTGCAACAAACATGTGTTAAATGTCAATTAGGTTGCTATTACTTTTACTGTCAGTGACATGTATCTCCATTTAGAGACCATGCAAGGGTTTTGGGTATTTTAATCCAGTACACTTTCATGTTTTGCCTAGCTATGTGCTGAATATCACATATTCACTGTTTCATGTGACATGACTTAGATATATGTGGAACGTTGTTGTGGTCATACTCATAATGTATAGATTGAGTCATTCACATACATTCTGGTGTTGTCCCACATAGTGACCATAGCCTGAGGACAGTGGGACAACCTCCAGTGTACCCTCCACTATCAAACCTGCAGACCATGGAGGTGCAACATGTAATCCAAATATATCGCCTGGACTGGCGTAGCAATTATGGATCTATGTTGTCATTTGGAGCCAGATATGATGCCTGCCATTGGCAATCCCAATAGCACACTTCCCATTGTTCAAGTCATGTCAGTGCTGTACTTCCTGGCCACTGGGTCCTTTCAGAATACAGTGGCTCTAACTGCAGGGATGTCTCACCCCATGTTCAGTCTGGTTTTGAAGGGTGTACTGTTTGCATTGTTAAGAATCCTGGACAGCTACATCAGATTTCCCCACCTTGAGGATTTGGCCCACGTGAAGACAGATTTCTATGCTTTGGGACACATTTCACATGTGGGTGGAGCCATAGATGGCACCCATGTAGCATTGGTTCTCCCAAGTGCCAATGAACAGGTATATAGGAACAGGAAAAACTTCCACTCCATGAATGTCCAAGTGGTCTGTTGGCTGACCTATACATTACACAAGTTTGTGCATGGTATCCAGGATCAGTCTATGATTCCTTCATCATGCAGGACACCAATATCCCACTGCTGATGACACGACTATACACAGAGAGGGTCTAGCTGAATGGTAAGTCATTTATGTCATATGCGTTGGTACCTTTTTTCCTGCTACTATATATGTCCAAGATTAAAGTTTGGATTGGTGTCACTATACCATACAGGGGACTCTGGCTACCCAAACCGTCCTTGGGTGTTGACACCAGTGAGGTACCAAACCACGCCAGGGGAAACCTGCTTCAATAAGGCCCAGGGAAGGACAAGGCGTGTCAGGGAGTGGACTTTTGGGCTCCTGAAGGCAAGATGTTACAGCATAGACAAGTCTGGAGGAGCCCTCCTCTACTCACCCTCCAAGGTATGTCAAATCATTGTTGCCTGTTGCATGCTCCACAATCTTGCCCTGAGATATCAGATGCCATTCATACCAGATGAGGGGGAGCCAGCGGATCCGGTGGGTGGAAAGAAGATTTGCCAAGTGAGGATGAGCATGATGAGGATGAAGCTGGAGACACCAGGGCAAATGTCATCAATCAGTACTTCCACTGACTCAAGAAAGTTGATGTGATGTAACAGTTGTGAATATTTGGGGTATTGTTTAGGTCATGCATGTCATGTACTGTTTTGTTTACCACCATCAGTGAGGTCTGAAGAGGATCCAAAGCCCATTACTCAGACATGCATGCAGATTGTTACTTGGAGTTGTGTACAGAACCTTTATGTATATTGTATATTGTTTTGTAAATGCATAATCAAAGTAACATTTGTAGTTATGCATTGGCAATCTGATGTATGTGTTTCACTCTGGCCTATACCTAATCTTTGTCACTCACAGATTTGCTGACTGGCTGTTTGGCTCATCCTTGTTTATCAATCTCAGAAAGTGTGACAGAAAGATGGGATTTGCAGACCGACATGAGAAGTGAAAATGGATTACACCAGGTACTGTTTAGCATGAGATTTGTGGTGTATGTGTTCTATGTCCAGACTGTCAGGTCAGTGGAATGGAAGTGTCCTTTGCTACAATAAAAGACCTGTTTGGTATTGCAGGTGGCTCAAATGGTGCCATGTATGTGTCCATTTGCATCTAACCCATGTCATAATGTGGTTACCAGACACTCAACTATCATTATGGTTTGTGTTGTTTGTGTACTAACTTGTGCATAGCTTTCAGTGTGTTTCCTCATTGCTGACCAATGTCCATGTGTCTAAATACTGACATAGGTGAGTGACAAGCCTATAGATACCTGACCAGGGTAATTGTAAGGTTACATGCCTGAGTAGAATGGAACTGACCTCTGTCTTTCTCATGGGGTATGGTCATTTGGAATGTAAGGTATTGGTATGTAATAAGGCTTTAGCTGATGATACATGGAATCAATCTGTCTTCCTTCTGGGAGGGTGAAAGACTGACCTGTCCCTAACTTCTGTTTTCTGTGGGTTGTTAATGAATGACACCTAAGCTAACACACTGAAGTCCACAGCAGTACATCACTATGTGATGATTGCCAGTCTCCAGATAAATATATGGAGATATACAATACCGGTGATTTGTGTCATGTCTATGCTACAATCTCAATGTAATACTTATCCTGGTTGTCCAGTACATGTGTTGTGTGATGACAATTGTTGGACTTTTTGCTTATGCAGGATCATCCCCAATCTTTTTGCCTCCTGCCTCCCATTTTTTGAGACCTGTTGTTGTTGGCTTTTGAACTCTGAGCACTTTACCACTGCTAACCAGTGCTAAAGTGCATATGCTCTCTGTGTAAATTGTATGGTTAATTGGTTTATCCATGATTGGCATATTTGATTTACTAGTAAGTCCCTAGTAAGGTGCACTAGAGGTGCCAGGGCCTGTAAATCAAATGCTACTAGTGGACCTGAAGCACTGGTGGTGCCACCCACATAGGTAGCTCTGTAATCATGTCTCAGACCTGCCACTGTAGTGTCTGTGTGTGCAGTTTTAACTGTAAATTCGACTTGGCAAGTGTACCCACTTGCCAGGCCTAAACCTTCCCTTTTCTTACATGTAAGGCTCCCCTAAGGTAGGCCCTAGGTAGCCCCAAGGGCAGGGTGCAGTGTATGGTTAAGGTAGGACATATAGGCCCTCATTCTGACCTTGGCGGTCTTTTCGCAAGACCGCCGAGTTACCGCCGCGGTGAAGACCGCCGACCGCGGCGGTATGCCGCTGTGCGCATTCTGACCGCTGGGAGCGTTCCGCCGGAAAACCGCCAGCAGCCACACTGGCGGTCGGCGGGAAAGTGGAGACTGGTCAACCTCCACCGCCACGCCAGCAGAACACCGCCCACAGAATTACGACCCACATTTCTGTGTGGCGGTCTTCTGTTGGCGGTCTTCTGTTGGCGGTCACCTCCCCATGGCTCCCGTCGCCTCCCGGAGGACCAACGCACAAGGTAAGTTGACCGTCCGTGAGGGGAGGGGGTGGGGGGGTGTTGTGTGATGTGGGCGTGCATGGGGGTGTGCGTGTGAGTGTGTAGAGGGGGTGTGTGAGTGCGTGTATGCGGGCGGGGGGTGCTGCTGTGTCTATGGGTAATGTGTGCTGTTCGGCAGGTGCGCATGTCGGCATGTATGTGTGCGGGTATGTGTCCCCGTTGTGTATGTGTGTGTAGGGGGTGTGTATATGTGCATGTTGGGGGTGTGTGCATGTCGGGGTGCATGTATGTGCATGTCGGGGTGGGGGTGGGGAGGGGGTTCGTACCACCTCTGGGGGGTGGCAGGGGGGTGGAGGGTGTGGGGGGAGGACTCGGGTGGGTAGTGGGGGGTGGGGGAGACCCCTATCAGTGCCAGGGAAGGAATTCCCTGGCCCCGATAGTGCTTACCGCCATGGTTCGCACGGCGGTTCCCGCCCGCAAGAAACCGCGGCGGTAGGCAGGGTCATAATACCCTTGGCGGTCTTGGGACGACCGCCGGGCCGGAGTGCGCAAACTCCAGCCCCGCGGTCATGACCGCCGTGGCGGTCGGAGTGGAGAAGTGGCGGTCGGTCGCGGCGGGGACCGCCGCGGTCAGAATGCCATTTTTAATACCGCCGGTCTGTTCGCGGTCCGACCGCCGTCTCTCCGCCGACCGGCAGGGTCAGAATGAGGGCCATAGTAATGTGTTTTATAAGTCCTGACAGTGAAATATTGATAAATTAGTTTTTCACTGTTGCAAGGCCTGTCCCTCTCATAGGTTAACCAGGGGGCTACCTTTAAATCTGATTAAAGTGTATATTCTCTTTTGGAGCGGATGGACATCTGGAGTTTGGGGTCTCTGAGCTCACAATTTAAAAATACATCTTTTAGTAAAGTTGATTTTAAGATTGAGTGTTTGAAAATGCCACTTTTAGAAAGTGAGCATTTTCTTGCTTATGCCATTTCTGTGACTCTGCCTGTTTGTGGATTCCCTGTCTGGCTCAGTTTGACAGTTGGGCTGGTTGCATCTCACACTAGACAGTGACAAAAAGGGAGCTGGGGTGTAGTCTGCATTTCCTGATGAGCTATCTGTGCTAGGAGGGAGGGGAGGAGTGGTCACTTACATCTGAAAGGGCTGTGCCTGTCCTCACACAATGCAGTCTCTGGCCCCCTGGTGAGTGTCTGGGGCCTGGCCTGGGCAAGGCAGGATTTCACATTCAAAAGAGACTTTACTTTGAAGCAGGCCTACTTCAAAGGAGAAATTGGGTATAAGAAGGGCACCTAAATCCACAGACTTTAGATCACTTCTGGACATCAAGAGGATCCTCTGCCTGGAGAAGAGCTGAAGAGCTGAGGCGAAGTGCTGTCCTGCCTGTGACTGTGCTTTGTGGAGCTATCCTGCAGTTGCTGCTTCTGCCAGAGTACGAGGGCAAAGACTGGACTTTGTGTGCCTTCCATCTTGTGAGCAAATCTCCAAGGGCTTGATTTAGAGCTTGCCTCCTGTTGTTTGAAGTCTCAGGGACAGCAAAGACTTCTCTCTGCCAGCACCTGGAGTCTCTGGAGAGACTCCTGCTCTGACAAGTGGTGTCCTATCCAGTCCCTGGGCCCTTGAAAGGAAAGCTAGTGGAAATCCAAGGAAATCGACTTCGGACAACTTCGGACCGCCGCCACTGCTGAATCCGGTGACGCCGCCTGCGACCGACTCCGTGAGCTTCGCTGGAACGCGATGACCTTTGCAGGTCCGATGCCACTGCAGCCCCGCTGAAGTCCGTGACTCAGTGGAAGTCGCCGCACCACGTCATGACCGATGGCACTCGAAGTGCACGGATTCAACGTTTCGACGAGACGCCGTGATCCCCGACTTCGCGCATCGACTTGTTTTCACTCTTCACCAAAGGTACTGTATTTGGGGGTCTACGCGACTCCGTGTCCGGTGCCGCTGGTGTCGGCTTGTTGGGAACGACTCCGTCACGATGCCATGTTAACACCTCATGGAAGCATTTTGTGTTTCTAAGCGCTATTTTTGAGTTTAATCTTTAAAAATTCATAACTTGACTTGTGTATGTCAGATTTTTGTCGTTTTGGTCTTGCTATGTTTTGATAAATATTTCCTATTGTTCTAAACTGGTGTTGTGTCATTTTGTAGTGTTTTCATTAAGTTACTGTGTGTGTTGGTATAAATACTTTACACATAGCACTCTGAAGTTAAGCCTACTGCTCTGCCAAGCTACCAAAAGGGTAAGCAGGGGTTAGCTGAGGGTGATTCTCTTTTACCCTGACTAGAGTGAGAGTCCTTGCTTGAACAGTGGGTAACCTGACTGCCAACCAAAGACCCCATTTCTAACAACCATGACAAAGGTTTAACATTGGAGAGGAACATTTTTCTGCAATAGTTGTCATACATGAATGTTGTATATAGCTGATACATCACGCTTACACAGGATCTGTGGTTAAGTGCTATTTATTGGGGAGCGCACAACAAAATTAGTGATTTGAAAAATAAATAACACAAAGTTGACAATGAAGGGTTCAGTCATGGTGGATGAAATCATCAGAGTACCTGCTACACCATTTGGAAATACAAATCCATTATCATTGCCCCATAGGAAAATGGAGTTAGGTTTCAGAACAGTCAACAGAGTGTATCCGTGACACGCAAGGGGAACCAATCAGGAGAGGTTCACTTCCTGGCATTCGGTTTAGTCTTGGCATCTGCTCCTCCTGGATGTCTGGGTAGATGTCCACATTTGTGGGGGCTTTTTCTGCTACAGAGTGTGGGATGTCTGAGGCATGCCCATCTTCTGGCAGGGCCTCAATTCCACTAGCAGCCACAGATGTAGAGGGGCCTGAAGTATCATTGCTAGGGGGAGATGCCTGATGTTGGGTACCAAACCTACTCAGGGTAGCGTTCATGTCCCTCAGAACCCCAGCAATGGAAGCAAGGAGGGTATTTTGGGGCTGCCACTCCTGCATGGCTTCCTAGTGGTTGTCCCTCTGCAGCTGTTGGATCACCCCCCATTATGGTCAGTACCTGGCTCATCATGCCTTGGGAATTTTGGTAGGCTCCCAAGACTTGGGTGATGGTCTACTGGTCGGTTGTGTTCCTTTGAATCCCCCTCCTCTAGCTCACACCATCCCTCCCACGCACCCTTCCCCAATGTACCTGTACCCCTGGCACTGTGTGCCCATTCCCACTGGTGGCAGGACCATCATTGTCAGGGGTGACATTAGGTATCTGTACACAATGTACTGGGGGATACACAATGTAAGAGACTCTCCTTGGGACACAGGTTTGGGGGGCGAACGATTACCTGTGATGTAGTTGCAACAGGGCTGGGAGGAGTCGTTATAGGCAGGGTGTGACTGACAGTTGTTGATTGTCCCAGATTGGCCAGTTTCATCCTCAGTGTCCAGATATCCAGGGGTGTTTTCCTCACTAGGGCCTTCATCCAGAGGGGTAGTGTCTGTCTCTAGTATTCTCTCCATGTTGGGGATGGCAAGGTTACCTGTAGGAAAAGTGGAACACACATTTGTTGTAAGTGATGCAACAAGTGATGTATGAATTAGACAACTAAACATGGTAAGTGAGATGCACACACTGCATTTACATGACCCCCTGAAATAACAATGAGAGCTGCTACTAGTGCAATTTGGGACACAGAGATTTGTAATTGCATACAGCATGCTCCAAGCTCTTGGATTATGTTGGTGTTTAGATGGCTGCTGATACCCTCGCACTTTGTTTGAGTAAAGACCTCGGGGCATATGCATATTCTGTTTGCCCCTAATTTGCATAATTTTTTTTGGTGCAGATTTGGTGCAAATTTAACTCCATATTTATATTTTGCCATTAGACATGTCTAATGTCAAAATGTAGGAGTTTGCACCATTTTTTTATGTGTGAACCTACCTTGCGTCAATGAGATTCAAGGTAGGCGTTCCCATCCAAAAAATATTGCTATCCCCATAGCTCCATATTTATCCCCCGTGCTAAAATGACGCATGGGTGGAAGGCGGGGCTAAATAATGGTGCTAAGCTTGCTTAACACCTTTATTTAATGCCTGGGTCAGACCAGGCACTAGGGAACCTGTGGAGCTATTTCCATGGTCAGCCACCATGGAATGGGTCCACATGTGCCCACCTCAAGGCCTAGGAACACCCGCACCCACACCAGAGGGACACCACAGGATGGGGGACCCCATCACAGTAAGTATAGGTATGAATGCTTCAATTATTTTTTAAAGAGCCATCCGGGGCACTAACTTTGGGCCACCTTCATGGCACAGGGTGCAATGGCCGTGCCCAGGGGATGCTTGTCCCCTGTGCTGACCATTGGGGTGGTTGTCATGACTCCTGTCTTTAGTTAAACAGAAGTCATGTTTTTGGCAGTTGTGCACAAGGAAATGGCGCTAGTCTGGTGAGAGGCATTTTTCTTTCCTCTAACCAGACTAGCATCATTTTTTGAGGCACAACCTCCTCCTTCTCTACTGCCACCCCCACTTGGCTAGCATCGTTTTTCAGGACGCTAGCCGGGCCTTACTGCCGGCTTGCACCATTCAATAAATATGACCCCTGGGATGCGTCTGTGAATGACGCAAGCCGGCGGTAACGTTTTTGACCCAAAACTGTGCTAGTGCATTTTTGCACCAAAAACTATAAATCTGGGCCCTAGTATGGTGTATAGCATCACTGATTCAGCTAGAAGCTGAACATTCTGCAATGGTGTCAGAGCTGGCACACAATATAGGAGTTACTATTTAACCTGGGCCTCTGTCTAGGTGTAATGCAAGTGCATCCAGTTTGCCATTTAGTTGTCCCCCCAGGTGAGTATATGACAATATTAGGGAAGTTTTCTCAGAGGTTAGTTTGGTATGGGACACAGCTCTAGCTGTGATTTGCTTGTATTGGTACTGATAGTGGCCCATTGCATAGCTGTCATTGCCATGAACTGTTAAATGGTTGACCATTCAGGATGGATTACTTTGATTATTAGTTTCACATGCAAGACATTTCACGTTTAGTGCGCTTTTCTGGTTTTGTTAATGGTGGAACAGTGCCTTCTGGGAGTTGTAGTGCTGTCAGTTCCCAGGACTTCTAATGCCCTTCCTAAACATTGTGGCGCAAGGTGAGTTTGCTTGACATGTGGCATGGCAGAGAGGGGTGTTTGGAGATTTGGACAGAGGAGTGGTGGGTAGTTTGGCGATTGGGGTGAGGAAAGATGATCCCTGAGCATGCAAGGCAAAACTGTTTGGTAACATGAATGTTGTTGTTACTCACCAGACTCCAATTCACCAGTTATTCCTGTCAGGGCCTTTGAATGCAGGATGTCCAAGTTCTTCTCCTCCCATGATGTGAACTGTGGGGGAGAAGGTGGGAGGCCATTGCTTGTCTTGAGGACTCCCAGCTGGTGACCCCCTGGTGACCACCTGAGGTTGTTACACCTCTTCCTGATGACCTCCCTTGTGCATGGATAACTGCCTACAGCATACACCATGTTGACTGTCCTTTGCCACAACTTCATTTTCATGGCTATTGATGTTTGTTGGACCTGTGATCCGAATAGATATGGCTCTACCCTGACAATTTCGTCCACCATGACCCTCAACCCATCATCAAAGAAATTTAGATGTTTTTTGCGGACATGGTAGTGGTGGTTAAGATGGTGAGGTAGTGAAAAAAGGATGAAAAAATTAGTGATGATGTGTGGGTTCTATAATGTGAGTGGGTGACATTTGTTGTGGATTGTGTGGGTTAGAAAATTGTGTGCTATGTATGTTGTGCAAGTGTGGGATGAGTGCTGAGTGAAATGTATAGGGGTGCCTATTGTTTGTTTAGCTAGATATTTTTTTTGCTAGTCTCTGGTTTGGAGTGGCGTTCTGGATGCAAGGGATTGTGGGTTGTGGGAGGGGATTATTTTATAGTGCAGTCTGCAGGTGTGTCCGGTGTGTAAATGAGTATCTGGTGTGGGGTACTCAAACTATCCAATGTTGTGTAGTGTTCTGATTGATGTGAGTTCAGACCGCTGCAGTTGACACTGCTAATGGCTTTCCGCCATAGAAGAACCGCTCTCGTGATTTCTGGATCATAATTGGACCGGTAGATTTTTGTTGATCTGGTGGTGCTGGTGATCGAACTGCCTTTTTTTCCGTCTGCCAGTGTCCTGGTGGTTTCGGAATATTGGCTATATTTGACAGTCTGAGCTCTGTGGCTCTTAAAACAGCAGTTGGATGACCACCAACATGGTGATCTTTTGGCGCCCACCACCGCGGCGGTCTTACCGTCAGACCGCCAATGTCATAATGAGGCCTTTTCTGTCTTTTTATCTTACTTATGAAGGTTATTTTCCGTTTCTGATTCATCTCTCTTTGTCACTGTTTTCGGTGTTTCTCTTTCTCCTTCCTTCTTCCTACTTGGACTCCGCCATGCTTTGGGCCAACTCTTAAAAATAATTCTTACTCTCAGAAAGGTGTCCCGGTGCCCACCGCCGGCAACCAACAGCATACCTTAAGCACTGGTTATAAGCAAGGGGTATGAGTGTGTTGAACCCTTGGTGGGAGCACTTTACTTCATACAACTTCCCAGACAGAAAAGTACTCACCCCAAGCCTCCAGCAGCAGGTTGGCAAAGCCATTGATAATTTTAGCACTCTATCTGGAAATATGTGGGATAAATGTGCAAAAATCAGTTTTGTATCTATACTTCTGAAAGCGTTTGGCTGCCATGGGGTCTCCTGAAGCTAGAATCATAATAAAAAATGCAGAATTCCCGGGAACATACATATCCCCCTTCACCCCAGTAATTACTGATGAGCCTGAACTATTTTCTCTTTGTTATCCTGGGTTGCATTTCTTCCATAATTTATGCTTATGTTTATTGTTTTCTATAAAGCACATAGCAAAAATTACATATACACACATCTAAGGGGAATGGACTAGCTGTTGTAGCGGTAGGGCGTTGCGGTTATGATTGATCCCATGTTATTGAAATGGTGAGCAAAGCATTTACATGCTCAATCAGTAAAACACTTTGGGGGTGTTAAAGTGGCGGTAAGACCGCCAACAGGCCGGCGGTAAAAAAATTGCAATTACGACCGTGGCGGAAACCTCCAACAAAGACAGCCACTTTAACACTCCGGTACAAAGAAACAGTTTGGCGGTCGCCGCCAACAGACAGGCAGAGGACAATGTACCATCCACAGTATCACAACCTACCAATTCACCACCTTTTCTGGTGCGGATTCACCGCGAACAAAAACACGGCGGAAACAGGACTTCGAAGGGAAAATGCTCACCTCTACACACCCCACGAGGAATCCGGACGCCATGGAACCCAAGCTCCAGATCCTGCCAGCCCTCATCTTCTTGCTCCTCTACCAGGAGCACGTACGCCGGTGGTGAAGACAACGGTGAGTACTGCACCTACGACACAGGGGAGGGGGAGGGAAAAAACAGGGACACACACACGCAACACCCCCATCCTCACCCACTACAACACACACACTAATATAGCGTGATACATTACAGTTACACCCTCCAAACCACCTGGAAGAATGCAAAGACAAAAGCAAATGAGTGTAACCATTGTAATATATTAAAATCCAGGACGCAAAAATATATATATACACTATAAATAAATATATACACCAAGAATAGTAGTCCAGGTAGTGCTCCATTGAAGTCCGTGGAACACTGGGCCCACACAGCATGGTTGAGGTCCACACTCAATCCCCGAACATGATGGAGCGAACACTGCAGGGGCATCAGACAGCAATAAAACAGGCACCTCAGGGGGAAGGGAAAGGGGGGGCACCTCAGCCGGTTGAGTGCACAACGCCAAATCCACGAGGGGGCCACATGCCCACTGTTAAATCCTGGGGATTGCAAAGCCACAGTTTCTCAAGTCTCTCCAGTGGGTGGGTTGCCCACTGCTTTATCCTGGGGAGTGCAAAGCCACAGTCTCTCAAGTCTCTACAGTGGGTGGGTTGCCCACTGCTTTATCCTGGGGAGTGCAAAGCCACAGTCTCTCAAGTCTCTCCAGTGGGTGGGTTGCGCACTGCATTATCCTGGGGAGTGCAAAGCCACAGTCTCTCAAGTCTCTCCAGTGGGAGGAATGCCCACTGCATTATCCTGGGGAGTGCAAAGCCACAGTCTCTCAAGTCTCTACAGTGGGTGGGTTGCCCACTGTTCAGTCCAGGGGAGTGCAAAGCCACAGTCTCTCAAGTGGATAACAGTCTCCACTGGTTCTGGAGTGGGCCTTGTGCCCAGAGTGCTTCATCCTGCCAAGGACAGAGGTAGTGGATGTATCTCTCCACTGGTTCTGGAGAGGGCCTTGTGCCCAGAGTGCTTCATCCTGCAAAGGACAGAGGTAGTGGATGTCTCTCTCCACTGGTTCTGGAGGGGGCCTTGTGCCCAGAGTGCTTAATCCTGCTTGTGACGGACTCAGTAGCGTCAGTGCCCTTGGCGATGATGGACCAGCGGTGCTTGTTGCGGTGGTGTCGTTGGCAGCGGTGCTTGTGTCGGTGGTGTCCTTGACAGCGGTGCTTGTGGCGGCGCTGTCCTTGGCAGCGGTGCTTGTGGCGGCGGTGTCGTTGGCAGCGGTGCTTGTGGCGGCAGTGTCCTGTTCAGCGGTGCTTGTGGCGGTCCAGTCCTGTTCAGCGGTGCTTGTGGCGACAGTGTCCTGTTCAGCAGTGCTTGTGGCGGCAGTGTCCTGTTCAGCGGTGCTTATGGCGGCGGTGTCCTGTTCAGCGGTGCTCGTGGCCGCGGGGTCCTTGGCAGTGACTCAGCTGCTGGCGGTCCTGCCTGGCCCAGCGGGGCTGGTGCTGGCGGTCCTGTCTCGCCCAGCGGGGCTGGTGATGGCAGTCCTTTCTGGCCCAACGGGGCTGGTGCTGGCGGTCCTGTCCTGGGCAGCTGGGCTGGTACTGGCGGTGGCCTCCTGGGCAGCTGGGCTGGTGCTGGTGGTGGCCTCCTGGGCAGCAGGGCTGGTGGCGGTGACCTCCTGGGCAGCGGGCATGATGGCGGTGGCCTCCTGGGCAGCAGGGATGATGGCGGTCTTCTCCGCTGTGCTGCTCTTCCCAGACTTGCTGACTTTCTTGTGGCCCTTCCCCATCCTGGAAGGTGTCACATCTGACTCCACACTCCCACCTGTACCCCTGGGAGCAGCTTTGGTGGCTGGAGTCTTCCCCCTCTCCCGCCGGGCACTGACCAACTTTTGATGCTTCACAGGTGGGGGACTGTCTGTGCTGTGGCTCTGTGCCACACTGGCTGCCCTGGTGCACTCCAGATTCCGGTGACTACAGGCACCACTGTTCCCGGAGATGTTGTGGCTGAGGTGCTAGGTTGGGACCTGGAGAGTCGGGCCCTAGGAGACTGACGGGCTGAGGGAGGTGAGGGAAAGAGGTCGAGGTTGGACAGGAAAAGTCTCTTGGGAACACTGGGACAGGTAGCTGGAGGGGGTTTGGGAGCGGAGGAAGAGGTTGTGGTTGTAGGAGGTGTTCATTTGGTGATTTGGGTGAAGGTGCATGCGCTGGAGGCTGTCGTGAGGTGGATGGCTGTTGGGTAGGTGTGTGCCTGCATTTGTGTATCTTGAGAGGTAGCGTCACAGACACACTGGGAGAGGACACAGGGGACGTGTGAATGGCAGTGGGGTGGTGGCTGCACGTGAGCGGGGTGTGGTGGTGTGTCTGCTGGTGATGGAAGTAGTGGCTGTAGATGTAGTGCATGCAGGTGTGAGTGTAGACGAGACTGGGAGGGAGGAGGGAGACGAGGAGGAGGGGGACACAGTGGAGGCAGTGGATGTTGGTGTGTCTGCATGTATGTGATGCTTGCGTGAGTGCCTGTGGGATGTGTGGTGCTTATGTTTGCCAGAGCTTCCCTTGTGTGTTGACGTGTGTGCATGCTGATCTGAAGGTGTGCTTGGGATAGGCTGAGGTAGATGGGATTGGGTCTGGGTGGAGGAAGTTGGAGGGGGAGGCTTGAGACAGGGACATTAGCTGCCATCAGTGCTGAGTCCAGAGTCTGAAAATCTCGCTGAAGGGCCGCCTGAATGAATGCCCTCCAGGAATGCAATTGTTTGTTGCAACTGCCTTTCTACACCCTGGATGTCATTCAAAATGGTAGACTGCCCACCAGTGAGGGACCTGAGGAGTTCAATGGCCTCCTCACTGAAGGCAGCAGGGGTGACTGGGGTAGGGGCTGAGGTGCCTGGGACGAAGGTGATGCCCACCCTCCTGGGTGACCGGGCATGTGGCAAAGGCTGAGGGGCTGCTGGGAGGGCAGTGCTGGTAGGGGGGGTGGCGGCTGTACCTGTAGATGCGGGGGGCACAGATGTGGCCACCACCACAAGGGAGCTCCCATCAGAGGACGAGTCCGTATCACTGGTCTCAGCTCCTGTCCCCGCCGTGGAGCTCCCCTCACCCTCCGTCCCACTGGTGAACTCCGAGTCCATTGTCTCGCCCTCCTGGGCCATGTGAGATGCAGCTCCCTCCTGCTCCGGTGCCACTGCTCCTCCGCCTGATGATGCTAATGCATACAAGAACAGGGAGACCACAAAAAGGGGGGGGCGACAGAAGAAAGACATGTTGGGTGCATGCATTACCGCTACCATTGGCAGACACAACAGACACAGAAGCCCCCTGCACTACGCCACGCACTTGGGCTCCACTGTTCAATCCCTGGGACATGGCCTACAAGGATATGGCCGACATCTGCACACATGGATGGCACAGGAGCCTGACTAGGTGTACTTGGCACTGTACACAGGTGGGGTGGGGTGCCACAGTGTCTGCCAGAACAAGGGGACCTAACTAGCACACTCGCCCTGGCCTAGGGAAACCCACAGCCCACATCCCCCACCCAGACACCTCCACTGCGCGCAAAATCAGCAGAATGAGAGTGTACTCACCCCCTTGGGGCTGCTGTGATGCCCTCAAGCGCCCATCCAACTCCGGGTACGCCACCGCCAGGATTCTGAACATCAGGGGGGTCATGGTGCGACGGGCACCCCTCCCACCTTGGGAGGCCATCCCCAGCTGGGCCTCCGCCGTCTTCTTGCTCCAGCGGCGAATGTCCTCCCATCTCTTACGGCAGTGGGTACTCCATCTGTGGTAGACCCCCAAGGTTCGGACGTCCTTGGCGATGGCACGCCAAATATCCTTTTTCTGGTGGGCGCTGACCTACATGAATTGTGCAGGGGGTTGACTCTGTGCTCGCTGTTGTCCTTCATAGGCACCGTCCGCTAGGACATGTGAGGAGATGGCGGCAGCCTCCGGTGTACAGACCGCTGGTGGACCTGTCGACAAAGGAGGAAAGACATGTGATCATCACCTACAGGCTTGATCGTGCCACAATCCTGGAACTCTGTGCCCAGCTGTAGCCAGACCTGATGTCAGCTATCCGCCATCCCACAGGAATCCCCCCTCAAGTGCAGGTGCTGTCAGTACTCCATTTCCTTGCGAGAGGGTCATTTCAAACAATAGTGGCCATAGCATCAGGGATGTCCCAGCCTATGTTTTCCAACGTGTTGTCCAGAGTGTTGTCTGTCCTGCTGAAACACATGCGGAGCTACATTGTTATCCCTCAGGTGGAGGATTTGCCTACAGTGAAAGGAGACTTCTATGCCCTGGGACATATCCCCAACATCATAGGTGCCATTGATAGGACGCATGTGGCTTTGGTCCCCCCACGCAGGAGTGAACAGGTGTAGGAGGCTGGACTGGCTTGTAGTGAGTACCAAGGGGAACTTGCACCTTGCACCATGCCCAGTTATCCCTTATTAGTGTATAGGGTGTCTAGCAGCTTAGGCTGATAGATAATGGTAGCTTAGCAGAGCAGCTTAGGCTGAACTAGGAGACGTGTGAAGCTACTACAGTACCACTTAGTGTCATATGCACAATATCATAAGAAAACACAATACACAGTTATACTAAAAATAAAGGTACTTTATTTTTATGACAATATGCCAAAGTATCTTAGAGTGTACCCTCAGTGAGAGGATAGGAAATATACACAAGATATATATACACAATAGCAAAAATATGCAGTATAGTCTTAGAAAACAGTGCAAACAATGTATAGTTACAATAGGATGCAATGGGGAAACATAGGGATAGGGGCAACACAAACCATATACTCCAAAAGTGGAATGCGAACCACGAATGAACCCCAAACCTATGTGACCTTGTAGAGGGTCGCTGGGACTATTAGAAAATAGTGAGAGTTAGAAAAATAACCCTCCCCAAGACCCTGAAAAGTGAGTGCAAAGTGCACTAAAGTTCCCCTAAGGACAAAATAGTCGTGTTAGAGGGAAAATGCAAGGAAAACACAAATCAGCAATGCAACAACGATGGATTCCTGACTGAGGGTACCTGTGGAACAAGGGGACCAAGTCCAAAAGTCACAAGCAACTCGGAGATGGGCAGATGCCCAAGAAATGCCAGCGGTTGGTGCAAAGAAGCTCTTACTAGGCTGAAGAACTGTGAATACTGCAGGAACGACAAGGGCTAGAGACTTCCCCTTTGGAGGATGGATCCCCCACGCCTTGGAGAGTCGTGCAGAAGTGTTTTCCCGCCGGATGGATGCCAACAAGCCTTGCTACACGCAAATCGTGCGTTTGGCGTTTTTGGACGCTGCTGGGGCCCAGGAGGGACCAGGAGGTCGCAAATTGGACCTGCAGAGAGAGGGGACGTCGAGCAAGACAAAGAGCCCTCACTGAAGCAGGTAGCACCCGGAGAAGTGCCAGAAACAGGCACTACGAGGATGCATGAAACGGTGCTCACCGAAGTTGCACAAAGGAGTCCCACGTCGCCGGAGACCAACTTAGAAAGTCGTGCAATGCAGGTTAGAGTGCCGTGGACCCAGGCTTGGCTGTGCACGAAGGATTTCCACCGGAAGTGCACAGGGGCCGGAGTAGCTTGCAAAGTCGCGGTTCCCAGCAATGCAGCCCAGCGAGGTGAGGCAAGGACTTACCTCCACCAAACTTGGGCTGAAGAGTCACTGGACTGTGGGGGTCACTTGGACGGTGTCGCTGGATTCGAGGGACCTCGCTCGTCGTGCTGAGAGGAGACCCAAGGGACCGGTAATGCAGCTTTTTGGTGCCTGCGGTTGCAGGGGGAAGATTCCGTCGACCCACGGGAGATTTCTTCGGAGCTTCTGGTGCAGAGAGGAGGCAGACTACCCCCACAGCATGCACAAGCAGGAAAACAGTCGAGAAGGCGGCAGGATCAGCGTTACAGAGTTGCAGTAGTCGTCTTTGCTACTATGTTGCAGGTTTGCAGGCTTCCAGCGCGGTCAGCGGTCGATTCCTTATCAGAAGGTGAAGAGGGAGATGCAGAGGAACTCGGCTGAGCTCATGCATTCGTTATCTAAAGTTTCCCCAGAGACAGAGACCCTAAATAGCCAGAAAAGAGGGTTTGGCTACCTAGGAGAGAGGAAAGGCTACTAACACCTGAAGGAGCCTATCACAAGGAGTCTCTGACGTCACCTGGTGGCACTGGCCACTCAGAGCAGTCCAGTGTGCCAGCAGCACCTCTGTTTCCAAGATGGCAGAGGTCTGGAGCACACTGGAGGAGCTCTGGACACCTCCCAGTGGAGGTGCAGGTCAGGGGAGTGGTCACTCCCCTTTCCTTTGTCCAGTTTCGCACCAGAGCAGGGGCTAAGGGGTCCCTGAACCGGTGTAGACTGACTTATGCAGAATTGGGCACATCTGTGCCCAACAAAGCATTTCCAGAGGCTGGGGGAGACTACTCCTCCCCTGCCTTCACACCATTTTCCAAAGGGAGAGGGTGTCACACCCTCTCTCAGAGGAAGTTCTTTGTTCTGCCATCCTGGGCCAGGCCTGGCTGGACCCCAGGAGGGCAGCTGCCTGTCTGAGGGGTTGGCAGCAGCAGCAGCTGCAGTGAAACCCCAGGAAGGGCAGTCTGGCAGTACCAGGGTCTGTGCTACAGACCACTGGGATCATGGAATTGTACCAACAATGCCAGGATGGCATAGAGGGGGCAATTCCATGATCATAGACATGTTACATGGCCATATTCGGAGTTACCATGGTGAAGCTACATATAGGTAGTGACCTATATGTAGTGCACGCGTGTAATGGTGTCCCTGCACTCACAAAGTTCAGTGAATTGGCTCTGAACAATGTGGGGGCACCTTGGCTAGTGCCAGGGTGCCCTCACACTAAGTAACTTTGCACCTAACCTTTACCAGGTAAAGGTTAGACATATAGGTGACTTATAAGTTACTTAAGTGCAGTGTAAAATGGCTGTGAAATAACGTGGACGTTATTTCACTCAGGCTGCAGTGGCAGGCCTGTGTAAGAATTGTCAGAGCTCCCTATGGGTGGCAAAAGAAATGCTGCAGCCCATAGGGATCTCCTGGAACCCCAATACCCTGGGTACCTCAGTACTATATACTAGGGAATTATAAGGGTGTTCCAGTAAGCCAATGTAAATTGGTAAAAATGGTCACTAGCCTGTCAGTGACAATTTGGAAAGAAATGAGAGAGCATAACCACTGAGGTTCTGATTAGCAGAGCCTCAGTGAGACAGTTAGTCACTACACAGGTAACACATTCAGGCACACTTATGAGCACTGGGGCCCTGGGTTACCAGGGTCCCAGTGACACATACAACTAAAACAACATATATACAGTGAAAAATGGGGGTAACATGCCAGGCAAGATGGTACTTTCCTACACAACCCCCCCCCAAACGAAGGACAATAAGACTAGCCATTACCTGATGAGTCTTCATTGTCTAAGTGGAAATATCTGGAGAGTCCATCTGCATTGGAGTGGCTACTCCCAGGTCTATGTTCCACTGTATAGTCCATTCCCCGTAGGGATATGGACCACCTCAACAATTTAGGATTTTCACCTTTCATTTGTTTTAGCCAAAGTAGAGGTTTGTGGTCTGTCTGAACAATGAAGTGAGTGCCAAACAGGTATGGCCTCAACTTCTTCAGAGCCCAGACCACAGCAAAGGCCTCCCTCTCAATGGCAGACCAACGCTTTTCTCTAGGGGTCAACCTTCTACTAATAAAAGCAACAGGTTGATCCTGGCCCTCAGAATTAAGTTGTGATAGGACTGCCCCTACTCCTAATTCAGATGCATCAGTTTGGACATAGAATTTTTTAGAGTAACAAGGGCTTCTCAGGACAGGTGCAGAGCACATGGCCTGCTTCAGCTCCTCAAAAGCTTTCTGACAGCTTGCTGTCCATAATACCTTTTTAGGCATTTTCTTGGAAGTGAGGTCATTAAGAGGGGCTGCAATGGAGCCATAGTTCTTAATGAACCTCCTGTAATACCCAGGGAGGCCTAGGAAGGCTCTCACCTGAGTCTGAGTGGTAGGGGCAACCCAATCAATAATTGTTTGGATTTTCCCCTGAAGTGGTGCAATCTGTTCCCCACCAACAAGGTGTCCCAGATAAACCACCTTACCCTGCCCTATCTGGCACTTTGAAGCCTTGATAGTGAGGCCTGCCTTTTGCAGGGCCTCCAAAACTTTCCATAGGTGGACCAGGTGATCATCCCAGCTGGAGCTAAAGACAGCTATATCGTCCAAATATGCTGCACTGAAAGCTTCCAGCCCTTGCAGGACTGTGTTCACCAACCTCTGAAAAGTGGCAGGTGCATTTTTCAAACCAAAAGGCATTACAGTAAACTGGTAATGTCCTCCAATGGTAGAAAATGCAGTCTTAGGTTTAGCATCTTCTGACAATTTGATCTGCCAATACCCTGCAGTCAAATCAAAAGTGCTTAGATACTTTGCAGATGCCAGTGTATCTATGAGCTCATCTGCCCTGGGTATAGGGTGAGCATCACTTTTGGTTACCAAGTTGAGACCTCTATAGTCTACACAAAACCGCATTTCTGTCTTTCCATCTTTAGAATTGGGTTTTGGTACCAGTACCACAGGAGAAGCCCATGGACTGTCAGAGTGCTCAACCACTCCTAGTTCCAACATTTTCTGAACTTCTTGCTTTATGCAGTCCCTGACATGGTCAGGCTGCCTATAGATCTTACTTTTGACAGGTAAACTGTCTCCAGTATCTATAGTGTGCTCACACCAAGAAGTGGTGCCTGGCACAATAGAGAAGAGTTCTGAAAATTGTCCTAGGAGATTTATGCAATTGTCTTTCTGCTCAGCAGTAAGACAATCAGCCAAAACTACCCCTTCCACAAGAGCATCTTGATCTGTGGAAGAGAAGAGATCAGGTAGAGGATCACTGTCTTCTTCCTGTCCCTCATCTGTTGCCATGAGCAGGGTGAGATCAGCCCTGTCATAGTAGGGTTTCAGGCGGTTGACATGGAGCACCCTAAGGGGACTCCTGGCAGTGCCTAAGTCAACCAAGTAGGTGACTTCACCCTTCTTTTCAACAATTGTGTGGGGTCCACTCCATTTATCTTGGAGTGCTCTTGGGGCCACAGGCTCCAAGACCCACACTTTCTGCCCTGGTTGGTACTGAACCAAAACAGCCTTCTGATCATGCCATTGCTTCTGGAGCTCTTGGCTGGCCTGAAGGTTTTTACTGGCCTTTTTCATGTACTCAGCCATCCTTGATCTGAGGCCAAGTACATAATCCACAATATCCTGCTTAGGAGCTTTTAAAGGTTGTTCCCAACCCTCCTTTACAAGTGTGAGTGGACCCCTAACAGGGTGTCCAAAAAGAAGTTCAAAGGGGCTGAAGCCCACTCCTTTCTGGGGTACCTCCCTGTAGGCAAAAAGGAGGCATGGTAGAAGGATATCCCATCTCCTGCGGAGTTTTTCAGGGAGTCCCATAATCATGCCTTTGAGAGTTTTATTAAATCTCTCCACCAGTCCATTTGTTTGTGGATGATAGGGTGTTGTGAACTTGTAAGTTACACCACACTCCTTCCACATGGCCTTTAAGTATGCAGACATGAAATTGCTTCCTCTGTCTGATACTACTTCCTTTGGGAAGCCCACCCTGGAAAATATTCCCAGGAGGGCCTTTGCCACTGCAGGAGCTGTAGTGGTCCTTAAAGGAATAGCTTCAGGATATCTTGTGGCATGGTCCACTACCACCAAGATAAACCTATTGCCTGAAGCAGTAGGAGGGTCAAGGGGGCCAACTATGTCAACCCCTACCCTTTCAAAGGGAACCCCAACCACAGGCAGTGGGATAAGGGGTGCCTTTGGAGTGCCACCTGTCTTGCCACTGGCTTGACAGGTTTCACAGGACTTACAAAATTCTTTTGTGTCCTCAGACATCCTAGGCCAATGAAACAATGGTACCAATCTGTCCCAAGTTTTCATCTGACCCAGGTGCCCAGCTAAGGGAATGTCATGTGCCAGTGTTAGGAGGAACTTTCTGTACTCCTGAGGAATCACTAATCTCCTGGCAGCTCCAGGTTTAGGATCCCTATGCTCAGTGTACAAGAGGTTGTCCTCCCAGTAAACTCTGTGAGAGTCACTGACATCCCCATTAGCCTGTTTGACAGCTTGCTGTCTGAGACCCTCTAATGTGGGACAGGTTTGCTGTGCCACACTCAGCTCCTCTCTGGCAGGCCCCCCTTCACCCAAAAGCTCAGCAGTGTCTGCTTCCAGCTCCACTGGTGTAGGTTCTGCACAGGGAGGGAATTCTTCTTCCTCAGAAGTAGAATCCACTGTAGAGGGAGGGATAGTAGGAAGTGGTTTGCTTCTACTAGCCCTAGCTTTAGGGAGCACTTGGTCCATTGTTCCAGGATCCAAGCTTCCCTGTCCTTTTTGCTTTTTGGCCTGAGCCCTTGTCAAAGCAAAAATATGCCCTGGGATACCCAGCATTGCTGCATGGGCCTCCAACTCCACATCTGACCAAGCTGATGTCTCCAAATCATTCCCTAATAGACAGTCTACAGGTAAATCTGAAGCTACCACAACTTTCTTTGGACCAGATACCCCTCCCCAGTTGAGATTTACAACAGCCATGGGGTGGCTTTGTGTTATGTTGTGAGCATCGGTTACTTGGTACTGGTGTCCAAGTATGTGTTGTTCAGGGTGTACCAGTTTCTCAATCACCATTGTGACACTGGCACCTGTGTCCCTGTAGGCCTGGACCTCAACACCATTTATTAGGGTTAGTTGCTTGTACTTCTCCAAGTTATGGGGGCAAGCAACCAAAGTGGCTAAGTCAATAGCCCCTTCAGAGACTAAAGTAGCCTCTGTGGTCTCCCTAATTAGACCAACCCCAACTAAATTACCAAAAGTGAGCCCAGCTACTCCCTTGGATTGGCTATTAGTAGGTTTGCTCCCACCACCACTGCTATTAGTAGGGACACTAGGTGTAGCAGTAGGGGTTGTAGTGGTAGGAGCTGTGGTGCCTTTCTTTGGACAACTGGGATCTGTTGTCCAATGGCCTTTTATTTTACATAAATAGCACCATGGTTTCTTTTCCTTGTTCTGATTAAAGGAGGATTTGGACCCACCACCCCCACCAGAGTGTTTTTGTGGGCCTGATGAAGACTCATTTTTAGATTTGTCCCCACCCTTGTCAGAAGACTTACCATCCTTCTTTTTGTTGCCATCTTTGTCACCCCCTGTATGAACTTTTCTGTTCACTCTTGTTCTGACCCATTTGTCTGCCTTCTTTCCCAATTCTTGGGGAGAGGTCAGATCAGAGTCCACCAAGTACTGGTGCAACAAATCAGACACACAATTATTAAGAATATGCTCTCTCAGGATCAAGTTATACAGGCTGTCATAATCAGTAACTTTACTGCCATGTAACCACCCCTCCAAGGCCTTCACTGCCTGGTCAATGAAATCAACCCAGTCTTGTGAAGACTCCTTTTTGGTATCTCTGAACTTTATCCTGTACTGTTCAGTGGTTAAGCCATAACCATCCAGGAGTGCATTCTTAAGAACTTGGAAATTGTTAGCATCATTTTCTTTTACAGTAAGGAGCCTATCCCTACCTTTTCCAGTAAATGATAGCCATAGGATAGCAGCCCACTGCTTTTGAGGGACATCCTGTACAGCACAGGCCCTCTCAAGTGCAGCAAACCACTTGTTAATGTCATCCCCCTCCTTATAAGGGGGAACTATCTTGTGCAGATTCCTGGAATCATGCTCTTCTGCAGGATGACTATGGGGAATACTGCTGCTGCCACCATGGGTATCTAAACCCATCTTCTGTCTTTCCCTCTCTATTTCTAAAGACTGTCTATCCAAATCCAGCTGTTGCTTCTTGAGCTTCAGTCTGGTTTGCTCCACTCTCAATCTATTGAGCTCCCTTTCTAACAATCTGTCATCAGGGTGGGTGGGAGGGACATTTCTAGATACAGAGGTATGATGGGAATGAACAGAAGGAGACCTGTCCCTTACAGAGGGCACCCTAACAGCTTGGCTACCAGCATAATGTGAGAGCACATCATCAGTATGATGTGATTCAACCTCTGTACCAACTATGCTAGACTGTCTAGTAATGGGCAGGCTGAGAAGTTTCTTTCCTGAACCTTTTCCTGGGGGAGTCCCTGGATCAGATTGAGAACCATTAGCTACTTTTTCTACAGATTGGGCACTTATGGCCTTATCCTGTACTCTAAGCATATTAATTAACAGTTCTAAAGAAGGATTCTTCCCTACACTCAAACCTCTCTCTATGCAGAGACTCCTTGCTCCTTTCCAGCTAAGGTGATCATATGCAAGTTTGGACAGTTCAACAATTTTTCCTGTGCCAGACATTTTTAGAGAGAGTTAAAGTGATAGAAAAAGAGAAAAAACTTTTCAGAACTTTTTGGAAAGACAGAAAAAAACTTTTTAAACTTTTAAGAACTTTTTGAAAGTTTAGAAGTACTTTTCAGCACTTAGAAAAGAGTGAAAAGAGGAAATGCAAAACTTTTTGGCTATGTGTATATACACTGACCTTGTTTTGTATATTTTTCTCTTATGAAAAGTACAATGACAAGAGTGGTAAGTAGTCTCAAGCACTTATCCCACCACTGCACAACCAATGTAGGAGGCTGGACTGGCTTGTAGTGAGTACCAAGGGGTACTTGCACCTTGCACCAGGCCCAGTTATCCCTTATTAGTGTATAGGGTGTCTAGCAGCTTAGGCTGATAGATAATGGTAGCTTAGCAGAGCAGCTTAGGCTGAACTAGGAGACGTGTGAAGCTACTACAGTACCACTTAGTGTCATATGCACAATATCATAAGAAAACACAATACACAGTTATACTAAAAATAAAGGTACTTTATTTTTATGACAATATGCCAAAGTATCTTAGAGTGTACCCTCAGTGAGAGGATAGGAAATATACACAAGATATATATACACAATAGCAAAAATATGCAGTATAGTCTTAGAAAACAGTGCAAACAATGTATAGTTACAATAGGATGCAATGGGGAAACATAGGGATAGGGGCAACACAAACCATATACTCCAAAAGTGGAATGCGAACCACGAATGGACCCCAAACCTATGTGACCTTGTAGAGGGTCGCTGGGACTATTAGAAAATAGTGAGAGTTAGAAAAATAACCCTCCCCAAGACCCTGAAAAGTGAGTGCAAAGTGCACTAAAGTTCCCCTAAGGACAAAATAGTCGTGTTAGAGGGAAAATGCAAGGAAAACACAAATCAGCAATGCAACAACGATGGATTCCTGACTGAGGGTACCTGTGGAACAAGGGGACCAAGTCCAAAAGTCACAAGCAACTCGGAGATGGGCAGATGCCCAAGAAATGCCAGCGGTTGGTGCAAAGAAGCTCTTACTAGGCTGAAGAACTGTGAATACTGCAGGAACGACAAGGGCTAGAGACTTCCCCTTTGGAGGATGGATCCCCCACGCCTTGGAGAGTCGTGCAGAAGTGTTTTCCCGCCGGATGGACGCCAACAAGCCTTGCTACACGCAAATCGTGCGTTTGGCGTTTTTGGACGCTGCTGGGGCCCAGGAGGGACCAGGAGGTCGCAAATTGGACCTGCAGAGAGAAGGGACGTCGAGCAAGACAAAGAGCCCTCACTGAAGCAGGTAGCACCCGGAGAAGTGCCAGAAACAGGCACTACGAGGATGCGTGAAACGGTGCTTGCCGAAGTTGCACAAAGGAGTCCCACGTCGCCGGAGACCAACTTAGAAAGTCGTGCAATGCAGGTTAGAGTGACGTGGACCCAGGCTTGGCTGTGCACAAAGGATTTCCGCCGGAAGTGCACAGGGGCCGGAGTAGCTTGCAAAGTCGCGGTTCCCAGCAATGCAGCCCAGCGAGGTGAGGCAAGGACTTACCTCCACCAAACTTGGGCTGAAGAGTCACTGGACTGTGGGGGTCACTTGGACGGTGTCGCTGGATTCGAGGGACCTCGCTCGTCGTGCTGAGAGGAGACCCAAGGGACCGGTAATGCAGCTTTTTGGTGCCTGCGGTTGCAGGGGGAAGATTCCGTCGACCCACAGGAGATTTCTTCGGAGCTTCTGGTGCAGAGAGGAGGCAGACTACCCCTACAGCATGCACAAGCAGGAAAACAGTCGAGAAGGCGGCAGGATCAGCGTTACAGAGTTGCAGTAGTCGTCTTTGCTACTATGTCGCAGGTTTGCAGGCTTCCAGCGCGGTCAGCGGTCGATTCCTTATCAGAAGGTGAAGAGGGAGATGCAGAGGAACTCGGCTGAGCTCATGCATTCGTTATCTAAAGTTTCCCCAGAGACAGAGACCCTAAATAGCCAGAAAAGAGGGTTTGGCTACCTAGGAGAGAGGAAAGGCTACTAACACCTGAAGGAGCCTATCACAAGGAGTCTCTGACGTCACCTGGTGGCACTGGCCACTCAGAGCAGTCCAGTGTGCCAGCAGCACCTCTGTTTCCAAGATGGCAGAGGTCTGGAGCACACTGGAGGAGCTCTGGACACCTCCCAGGGGAGGTGCAGGTCAGGGGAGAGGTCACTCCCCTTTCCTTTGTCCAGTTTCGCACCAGAGCAGGGGCTAAGGGGTCCCTGAACCGGTGTAGACTGGCTTATGCAGAATTGGGCACATCTGTGCCCAACAAAGCATTTCCAGAGGCTGGGGGAGGCTACTCCTCCCCTGCCTTCACACCATTTTCCAAAGGGAGAGGGTGTCACACCCTCTCTCAGAGGAAGTTCTTTGTTCTGCCATCCTGGGCCAGGCCTGGCTGGACCCCAGGAGGGCAGCTGCCTGTCTGAGGGGTTGGCAGCAGCAGCAGCTGCAGTGAAACCCCAGGAAGGGCAGTCTGGCAGTACCAGGGTCTGTGCTACAGACCACTGGGATCATGGAATTGTACCAACAATGCCAGGATGGCATAGAGGGGGCAATTCCATGATCATAGACATGTTACATGGCCATATTCGGAGTTACCATGGTGAAGCTACATATAGGTAGTGACCTATATGTAGTGCACGCGTGTAATGGTGTCCCCGCACTCACAAAGTTCAGTGAATTGGCTCTGAACAATGTGGGGGCACCTTGGCTAGTGCCAGGGTGCCCTCACACTAAGTAACTTTGCACCTAACCTTTACCAGGTAAAGGTTAGACATATAGGTGACTTATAAGTTACTTAAGTGCAGTGTAAAATGGCTGTGAAATAACGTGGACGTTATTTCACTCAGGCTGCAGTGGCAGGCATGTGTAAGAATTGTCAGAGCTCCCTATGGGTGGCAAAAGAAATGCTGCAGCCCATAGGGATCCCCTGGAACCCCAATACCCTGGGTACCTCAGTACCATATACTAGGGAATTATAAGGGTGTTCCAGTAAGCCAATGTAAATTGGTAAAAAAGGTCACTAGCCTGTCAGTGACAATTTGGAAAGAAATGAGAGAGCATAACCACTGAGGTTCTGATTAGCAGAGCCTCAGTGAGACAGTTAGTCACTACACAGGTAACACATTCAGGCACACTTATGAGCACTGGGGCCCTGGGTTACCAGGGTCCCAGTGACACATACAACTAAAACAACATATATACAGTGAAAAATGGGGGTAACATGCCAGGCAAGATGGTACTTTCCTACAACAGGTGTTCAGAAACCGGAAGAGTTATCATTCCATGAATGTGCAGATGGTGTGTTTGGCTGACCAAATTCCCTGGCTCAGTGCATGACGCTCACATCCTGCGGAATAGCAGCATCTCTTATGTGATGGGTCAACTCCAGAGGCACAGTGTGTGGCTATTAGGTGAGGACCTGGAAGCAAGTCTGTGGGAATGGTTGTCTGGGTCTGGGGATATCCCTACAGGTTAGTGTGTGTCTAACAGTGTCCCTCGCCATTTGCAGGTGACTCTGGTTACCCCAACCTGTCATGGATACTGACCCCAGTGAGGAATCCCAGGACAAGGGCAGAGGAATGCTACAATGAGGCCCATGTGCGAACTCAGCGGATTATAGAGTGGACCTTTGGCCTCCTGAAGGCCAGGTTCAGGTTCCTCCATATGACATGTGGATCCCTATTCTACTCACCAAAGAAGGTGTGCCAGATCATCGTGGCCTGCTGTATGCTTCACAACTTAGCTTTACGACAACAGGTGCCTTTTCTGCAGGAGGATGGTCCAGATAGCGGTGTTGTTGCAGCTGTGGAGCCTGTGGACAGTGAAGACGAGGAAGCAGAAAAAGAAATTTTCTGTGAGACACAGGTAAGAATACAAACCAGCTTACTACATGTACTTTAACACTACTACCTCTCAACTGTCTGTCGTTTTCACCCAGTGTATGGTCACTGAGTTGTCACTTTCCCTTACGATTTCACAGATGTGGGTCCCACTGTGTGACATCTGCTTTGTTTCCTCATGGACTAGAGCTGTGTGACATAGGTATGTTGACATTACATTTGAAAGAGCATTTTGACACTGTAATTGCTAATACACTATTTCGAAATCACGGACTGACTCCAGATTGTTTTGTGCTTCAAGGGTGTTTATTTAAGTGCTCAATAGTGGAGGGGGTTGTAAAATGGTGGGGGGTGATGGTGGAGGAATGTCCATGGCAGAGTCCAGTCTATTAGTCTCACAGGTGCATTGCCCAAATGGGCATAGGAAGTGGAGCTGGGGTAGTTTGAGGATGGACAGGGTGATAAAGTGGGACAGAAGGATGACATTCAGGGTGGCCTCATTTCTTGGCGGGGGTCTTGGCATCGTTCTCTGTCTTTGTCCTGGATCTCAGGGACCGTTTGCGGGGTGGTTCACCCTCTCTAGGGGGTGAGGTGCTGGTGTGGTGGTCCTGTGGCAGTGCCTCCTGTCCACTAGCGCCGGCGGAGGTGGGGGGCAGTTCATTGTCCGGGCTAGTGTTGTGCCGCAGTGTCCCTCCTGGTGTTGAGGACTTCCTTCAGCACCCCTACAATGGTGCCCAGGGTGGAATTGATGGATCTGAGTTCCTCCCTGAAGCCCAAATACTGTTCCTCTTGCAGGCGCTGGGTCTCCTGAAACTTGGCCAGTACCATTGCCATCGTCTCCTGGGAGTGGTGGTAGGTTCCCATGATGTTGGAGAGGGCCTCGTGGAGAGTGGGTTCCCTTGGCCTGTCCTCCCCCTGTCGAACAGCAGCCCTCCCAGTTCCCCTGTGTTCCTGTTCCTCCGTCCCCTGGACCGTGTGCCCACTGCCACTGCCCCCAGGTCCCTGTTGTTGTTGGGGTAGTGGGTTAATCTGGGTTCCCTGTAGTGGTGGACACACTGCTGATTGGCGTGTCCTGGGGACAGAGGTATGGGCCCGCTGGGTGGGTGCTGTGCTGGTGTTTCCAGAGGGGGGAAGCTCTGTGGTGACCTGTGACTGTGTCAGGGGAATCGACTGTCCAGAGGTCCCCGATGGGCCAGGCTGGTCATCTAGATCCAGTTGGACATAGGTGCTGCCATCACTGTGGGCCTCTTCTGTTGGTGGTGTGGACATGTGTGGAACTTCCTGTCCGGTGACGTTGGGTAGGGGTCCTGCAGGGGTATAAAAGGATGTTTAATACATCTGTGTGTGGCATGCTGTGCAATGGGTGGGTGACTGTGTACCCCAGTGCTTGCATTCCTGTGTGGGTCCTTGTGTGATGGTGGTTTAGGGGGGTGTATGGGTATGTGCAGTGGCCATTCTTTGGTGATGGGTATCCATGCTTTGTTGTTGCATGCAGGGCTTGGTGTTAGGATGTGTGGTTTGTGATGTTGGGACATTTGTGAGGAGTTGGAGTGATGGGGGTGAGGGTGAGGGTGGGGGTATGTGATAGCATGCAAGTACGGTGGGGGATGTAATAGTTAAGATTTGACTCACCAGAGTCCATTCCTCCATCTACTCCTGCGAGGCCCTCAGGATGCAGAATCGCCAAGACCTGCTCCTCCCATGTTGTTAGTTGTGGGGGAGGAGGTGGGGGTCCGCCGCCAGTCCGCTGAACCGCAAGGTGGTGTCTTGAGACCACGGAATGCACCTTCCCCCGTAGGTCGTTCCACCTCTTCCTGATGTCATCCCTATTTCTTGGGTGCTGTCCCACTGCGTTGACCCTGTCCACTATTCTTCACCATAGCTCCATCTTCCTAGCTATGGAGGTGTCCTGCACCTGTGATCCGAATAGCTGTGGCTCTACCCAGACGATTTCCTCCACCATGACCCTGAGCTCCTCCTCAGAGAACATGGGGTGTCTTTGCCGTGCCATGGGGTGGTGTGGGTGATGTGTGGGATGGTGTGTGTAGTGATAAGTGGGGTGATATTTAGTGGTGTGTTGTGTGAGGTGCGTGGAAGTTATGTGGGTGATGGTATTGTGTGCCTGTGGATGCTTGGTAGTTGTTTGTAGTGTCTCTCTCTGGCCTTCTCTCAGTAATTGTGTCATAGGGGTTTGTGGGTGATGTGGGTGTGTGTTTTATATTGTAATGGGTGTGTGGGAGTGGTGTGTGTATGTGTATCAGGTGTGTGTATTTCGAATTGTCCAATGTGGTAGCGTTTTGTAAATGTGTGTGTATTTTGAGCGCGGTGGTGTGTACTGCCAATGGAATACCGCAGTTGAAAGACCGCCGGGTGGATTTGTGTGTCGTGATAGTGTGGGTGTATTTCTGTTGGCGTGACGGTGGAGGTTTTGTTTTCACCAGTTTATCACTGACCTTTGGTTTGGCGGACTTCTGTGGGTGTCTGAATTTTGGCATATTCCGAGCAGTGGGTCATAATGACCGTGGCGGAATTCCGCTGCCGCGGTGTTGTGTTGGCGGTCTTCTGCACGGCGGTAAGCAGCTTTTACCGCCAATGTTGTAATGAGGGCCTTTATGCTATAATGATTCCCCTGCCATTGACATACCAAACATTGAATTTCATGATCAGGCATTTCAAAGGTAGATCATGAGGGCCTGAGAGTACACAACAATCCCATCTGGGCAAATGACAACACAGACATTGAGGAACAGTGATTTGTTGATCAATTTACATTTTTGGCAGTAGCATTCTCCAGAAATCAAGCCTTTTAATAGATGGAAATATTAAGCGTACACCCTGTGTAGGTGAATTGTTTTGTGTCACCATGACCTACTGTTGCAAGAGCTGTGTTTTCAGTTGGTTCTGAACAGCAAGATGTTGGGAACTTGCAGAAATACACTGAGAGGCTATTCCTCAGATGGGTTAAAGTTACTGTAAAGTGGGTAGTACACCAACATAAAAATACTACATTCTGAGGTAGAGGGACATAGACGACAAACTGGAATGTCAGTCTAAATATGTAGATAGGCAAAAGACCACAACCGCAAATAAGTATATTTTTGTGTAAGTTGATTATTTTTAGAAAATGTAGAGTTTGTCAGCTATATTTGAAACTGTGAACATTTCATAAACATACTGAATACATAGACCTTATAGGTTCAGTCCTACAACAGTGGAATGATCCCTTACTTTACAGCAGAGGCCACTCCATTTACTATGGTGGATGAGTGTCAAGCCCCCTGCTCTAAACGCAGCAAATGTGAAAAATAGAATGGCCATAAATACATTTTATTACCATCATATTTTTTACTGCTGCAGCCTGAGCTGAGTGTGAGGGTGTGGCGGGGCCATTGCTGTTGATTGACCTGCTGGGAGGAGTAATGGTGGCTACTCCTGTTTGATTTGTGAATGCCGGTTTGGCTGCTTTTCTTACAACCACCAGACCGACACACACACTTTAAACCTCTCCAACCGCAGCTATGTTAGACAGCTGGGTGGAGAGCAGACACAGGCCTCCAGTGCCTCATTGAGTGTGAAGTCAGCCTACTCCAACTAATCTTGGAACTTATCTCATGCTGGTTAATATTATTAACAGCAGAAGAGCACTGTCTGGATTGGATAGGGGACTTGGCTCTGGGACCCCTCGCTTGGAGCCATGGAGTGATGGACACGGGAGGAGAACATTGAAGATGTGCAAGTAAACTTTTTTATTTTTAAGTTAACTAGGCTCTTTTACTCACTGACTGACGCTGTAACAAGCACACACTGCCTTCAGCCTCAACTTCAGAGCTCTCAGTTGTGGTCTGTTCTAAATACTCAAAAATATATTTATAGGATATGCGATAATTACACTTGAAAAAACTCTTCAAGATGCCTTGGTCCCCAATATTATTTTAGTTATTATAACTGTCCCTTGGCAATGTCTTCCATGCTTGGTACTACTGTATACTCTGACAACAAATATATATCACAAATGATGTATTGTCACCAAGAAACAAACACCACAGGACATTATTGTGAGTCAGGTGGAGTGTATCCACAGGTGTGATATCGCTCTACCCGATCACAAATAGCACAGTATTCCTGCACGTGTTTTTCTAAGGTGCAGGAACATTGGGGAGTGTTTTACAGGCAAACATTCTGTCCAGTTAAATTGCATGAGGCCTTGGCAGCAACAGTTGCTAAGCTTTTTCGCCCAGTACCTGCCAAGATTCTTCTTTGGCCTACCAAAACTATTCTTTCCCTCCCCCCTCTAATTTCTCAATCTGCCTCCCCCAACTCTTTCCTGCTGGGAAACCAATTCCTCCATTTACCACCTGCTCAGTGCAGGTGGTAAATGGGACTGATAATCCCCTCAGAATAGGAATATTGATTAGAATTTCACACTGTAGTTCTTTGTCTGCACAGTCATTCCCGATTCTGGAGTATATGACTCTTAATAGGGTAAAGTTCATGGAGAGATAAAGAGTAATAATGTTAATTCTGGTGACTGGGAACCTCTGCATTGAATTACACTTAGCTTACAATCAGCACCTCAGTAGTGGAATAAGATGCAGGATAGATAGTGAGCCTTAACACTGATTGTCAGGCCAATTTAATCCCAGCAGTCACATTCGCCACTAAAATACCATCAATTGTAAAATAGATGGTAGTTTTCTCAAAATAACTCAGTCCCTCAATCTAACTCTCCATCCTATCCACAAACAGCTGTATCAGTTATTCACTTGTACAGGACTGACATGACGGATTTCTAACTTGGGAGGGAGGTCCTCCGCTAGCACCTCCACTGACCCAACTGATTTGCTGGCCAACCCATTCACCCAAACATAATGTCCCCCAACACAAATAATGAACCAAATAGTGCTATGCGCCTGTACATCTTTTTTGTAGTTGTTTGACAAGAGAGCTACCATGAAGCCCTCAAGATCATTATTTGCTGTCTAGTATTGAGATATTCGATAAGGTACTAGCATCAGAGGATCATGTGAAACTGACTAACATGATAATTTGTAAGAAATCGAGTGACCTTGAGTGGTTTTGCGTGGTTTATTACATACCAAGTAAGAAAAGGCAGTGCATATTGCTGTCTTGCATTACCTTTCATTGAGAAGGCATTACATGGGTGGAGCATGGGCGTTCCCATGAATCCACCAATTTATTTTAGTGCATTCTCAGAATTACAACAACTAGTAAACCTGGGAATGCATTGATAACCTGCTCCCTCCTCAAGCAGACGTAACATGGAGTAATATCTTTAGCCTTGTTAGTTCCTTTCCCTATGTGTGCTGCATTCTGCAGCAAGCTTATAAAGAGGATGCCTCTTTGGACTTTTTTTGTGCAGGAAGGTTTCCGAAAACAAGTCGGCTTTAAGGTCAGCCTGCATTGTCATTAGGCAGCACACAGTGTGCGAGTGCTGATAGACCACAGAAATATGCTTGGTCCTGTGATGCGTGAAAATATAGTATATCTGCACCTTCTGAAGGACCTGCTTCTCAACCTGTCACACACCAAGAAGGGTGAAATTCCATCTTCGGGACCTTGTGGTACAGCCGAAAAAATGAAATATTCATGGAATATTGCAGCAAACTCATGGCCTTACCCAGAAGTAGAGATCTCTTATCTGGCCTCTGATGTTTTCACATCTGGCCCTGGGGACGAGGACACATGAACCGCTTGGTGTCAAATCCTCAATTCCCCAAGTATTACAAAATGAGCTTTGGTTTCTATTTGTGGCTTGGTGTTTGCACGGTACATAGAGTTCTGGGTGATTTGCCTCAAGGATGGTGTTAAAGGTCCATCCTTTCTTATAGACAGACGTTTTATAGAATAGAACTGCTTTTATTTTTAGAATCACTGAATACCTGAGTGACTCTCCAGTCTTCTGCACTTGTGTAGCATTCTTCCTGGAGTCCCTTTCGAATCTTAGAATCTTATTATGAATTTAACACTAGTAATCTGTTTTTAAAGTTTAAAAATTCACATTCCATAGCCATCTATACAACATCCGGCATTTCCAACAAGGAAACTACTTTCACGAAGCGTGAGTATGCAAGTTCACTCTCATGCACGCCATTGATTTATATTTCTCTGTGATTATTATTCAGCGTAAAATAAAGCTCAAGGTTTTCTGTTCTTGTCCTTTGCATTCAGCTAAACAATGCGTAGCTGATGCAGCTAAAGAAAGGGAGCAAATGATACTACCAAACTCCTTACAAATTCAAGATTTGATAATGGTAAATTGCAATAAGGCTGGAGGCTCTGTCAAAGTCCAAACAGCATTGAGATAGCATTCATTATACTGAAACCATGAATAAGAATTACAAAGATAAATGTGTCCTTTTCGGAATAATTCTATTATTGCGCGAGTTAAAAGGTCACGTTTTCAACTTTGACAAGATAAACACAATGGGGCAGATTTGAGAAAAGTGGCAGCGCCCCCTAATGCCACCATATGTGCGCCGTATTTAATATACGGCACACCATGGCGCAAGGTAGGGGGCAATAGCATCAACATTTTTTATGCTATTGATGTACTGTCAGGGTTAGCGCCAAAATGTTTGTACCCATGGTGTCGAAGTAAGCCTCAGCAAGGCCTACTAGTGCAAGGGGTTCACCCTTCTCTGCACAAAGTCCTCAGACCATGTAGGAAGAAGTTGGCACAGAAACTGAAATAAAAGACAAAGTTTATTAAACCTCATGAGGTGGTACTACAGTTCAAACAGCACCCTTCGGTAATGTTTGAAGTAGCACACTGAACTAAGAGAGCATGGTCCTTTTTTACCCACGCAGGGGCTAAAAGAAGGTGGTACAATTATAGAAGCAAGCCTAGTATACATATAAGGTCATATGGAAATGCACAGTCAACAGGTAGGAGGGGCTAACAGTTTTCAAGGACTAATAGCTGCAGACCTTACAGGGCATGTGCAAAGTTGGAGATGCTAAATATAACTTGTTATTAGACAGATTTTCAAGAGTAGTTAACAGTAAGGTAGGACGGAGCACATGGCAGCATGTAGCAGCAGCATGTGGCAGAGATAATGGCTGCCATGAATACAAAATGGATTCCGCGAAATGTTCACAATAGTTGCTAAATACAAGATTTCTTCTGCTAATGCTTAATCTAATCGCTACTAAATTACAACAATGGTGTGCCCCTTTTTAAATCCTGCTCTGAGCAGGTATTAAAAATGCCACAAAATATAACGCAAAGAAATCTTTTAGATTTCTTTGTGCCATTTTTTCGGCCCCCCTAATGGGGAAACGCTCCTCCCATCCATACATGATGTGTGGCGCAGGCATAATGTGGTGCAAGGGGTTACAAAGTGGCACAATACATGCACTGCGCCACATTCTAAATCTGGTGCTGCAATTGTGAACTTGTTGGGCCACATTAGCGTAAAAAGAAAAATGGCCCTAATGTGGCGCAAGGAGGTGCTCGGACTTCTTAAATCTGGGCCAATCTTTGATACAAACAGAGATATTAAACCGATTTTCAGTAATCAGTCTGCTCTGTATTTTAGCCACTGCAGTTCCTCAGCTAAGGAACGCTTGGCCAGATGTACAAAGACATTTTGTATTCGTAAACCCTGTGATTCACAAAATCACTGGGTTTCCAACCGCAAAATTCCTTTTTTTAACATACAACACCTAGGGCCAGATGTACCATCACGGCCCATTGCGATTCGGTAATAGTGCTTTTTAAGAAATCGCTATTACCGACTCACAAAGGGCCATGTATCACATTTGCGAATCTGTAATAACGATTTCTTAAAAATCACAAAAGCTATTACCGAATCGCAAATTGCGATACTGGCCCCATTCGCAGCTATGGGCCTGTTGGGCCATAGCTGCGAATTTTTTGCATTTCCAAAATTTCAATTTCTGAACCAGAAATCGCAATTTTGGAAATACAAAAGGCCAGGGTGCTGGAGGCCTAAGGCCCCCTCTCCTGCACCCCAAAAACTTTTTTTTCAACATGTAAGATACACACATGCCAAAAGCGCATGTGTGCTTTACATGTTAAATTTAAAAATGCATTTTAACTGCATTTTTAAATTTTGCACCAGGTTACCACCTGTTTGCAAAGCATGGTATTTTGCAAGTGCAAAATGGAATTTTTCGAAAAATCACAATTTGCGATTTTTTCCAGCATAGCCTTGCGACCTGGAAATTGCGAATCACAAATTGCAACTCGCAATTTCCAGGTCGCAACGCAAGAAAACGCAATTTTAGCGCTTTCTTATTTGTGGTCTGCGAATGCATTTCATGCATCGCAGACCACTGTTTTGCACTCGCAAACGGCAGAATTTACCGATTCGCACCGTTTGCAAGTGCAAAACATTTTGATACATCTGGCCCTTAGACTCCTAAAACTGGTTTTGGATCAATTCCAAATAGAAGTTTTCAAGAGTTGTAAAAGTAGTGTCATCTTAACCCATTCGCTGATATGCCTCCTCCTGCCCCTCCCCCGTGCTAAGCCGTCTTTTGGCTATTTGGGGTAGTTTGCACTTAGGCATCCATACCCTTTTGTAAACATAAGGTATCCATGCCAAATGTGTGCCCTTTTGCTCCAAAATCTTGGAGATTTTAAAGTTGGCCAGGGTTTGTGGATTCCTCTGGAGTGGACAGATATATAAACATTTTGAGTTTTTTTAGCAAAATAAGGAAAAGGTAATCCAGATAAAAGTGTCTGTTTTTTCCCCTAAAAATGCAAAAAGAATAGTTGATGGACGGAATGCAGAACAAATCAGACATTCACCCCAGTCACAGATCTGGGTTTAATCCATCAATAGCATCCATGAACGGTTTGCTGTACTAAAGTCACCATCTTCCCAGGTTGCAGGAGCATGCAGAGCTGAATCAAAAAAACACATTTCGTACCACAGTTTTAGCATTTTTCCAAGAGGTAACCTATTTTCCCTACTTTTTGTGCTCTCAACCGACTTCTAGTTTGTGGTGGAAAACAGTGTGAAATCCAAAAAAGCTATTCATTTCTGAAAAGTAGACAAACTTCTGCATTTAGCAAGGGGTCATATTTGTAGATCCCTTGAGGGATTCCCAAGGAGAATTACTGTTGATATAAAGAAATATTGAAAATGAGTAGGGAAAAAAGGCCATTGGTGGTGACATTTTCATCTGTAACTTTTTGTCAAAATGGTGATTGACAAAAGCAATATACCATTACGTTCAAAGGTCCCTTCTAGTTGCGGGAAATATAGGGTTTGTAGGTTCTCCAGGAACCCAAGGTACCCAGAGCCAACAACTGAGCTGCACCGTAGAATGGTTTTTCATTGAGTACTAAGTATAGACCAATTCTCTTAGGGAAATAGGCAGAGTGAAAAATGCATTCTCAAAGAAACTTATGCATATCTGAAATGGGCACATGATATAGAGTTTGGGAGCATCTCTGAATTTGTGGGTACCTGTACTAGTGTATGATTTTGAGGGTAGTTTTCAAAATGTCATTTTTCCTGTAGCCTGGCTTACAATTGAAATTGCAACAAATGCAACAAAATTAAATTATTAATAACAAATGTTCTACTATTCTATATTCCCACAGGTCTCCCGATAAAAATGGTACCTCACTTGTGTAGGTAGACCTAGTGGCTGCGACAGGAAATGGCCCAAAATGCAACAAATTTTTTCACCAAAAACTGACCCCCTTTCTTTCCAATGTGGGTAGCTCTAAATTTTGGGCCCTAGCTCAGCTGCCACGTAGGGAAACATAGCCAACCTGTACATTTTTTAAAACTATACCTGAGGGCTATGCAAGGTGGGCTGATTTGCATGGGCCTCACTAGGTCTTTTTACACTTGCAAATCTCAAACTTTGACTAAATAAAAGACAGTTTCCTCATATTTCTGTGATAGAAAGTTCTTTAATCTGACGGGGAGCCACAAATTTCCTTCTACCTGGCATTTCCCCAGTCTCCCAATAAAAGTGATACCTCACTGGTGTGGGTAGATCTAGAGCATGCGACAGGAAACGCCCCAAAGCACAACAAGTTTGCAGAACATTTTTCCACCGAAAACTGATCCTCTTTTTCCAATGTGGGTAGCTCTAGATTTTTCACACTAGCTCGGCTGACACCTAGGGAAACCTAGCCAACATGTACATTTTTGAAAATTAGACACATCCAGGGAAGACTGACTTGCGTGGGTCTCACCAGTTTTTTTTATTTATTTTTTTACCTAGAATCCCTTGCAAACCTCAAACTTTGACTAAAGAAAACACATTTTACTCACATCTCTGTAATGGAAATTTCTGGAATCTGGTGGGAGCGAAAAATTTCCTTCTAGCCGGCATTCCTCCAAGTCCTCTGATAAAAATGGTACCTCACTTGTGTGGGTGAACATAGTGCCCAGTACAGGAGCCACCCAAAACGTAAAGTGGACACATCGCATTTTTCCACTGCAAAATGGCCCTTTTTTCAGATGTTGATATCTCTAGATTTTGGACCCTAGCTCAGTCAGCACCTTTGGAAACCTAGACAACCTGTACATTTTGGAAAACTAGATAACAAGGGGAATCCAGAATGGTATAACTTGAGAGAATCCCGTTAGGTTTTCATAGCTATGATGTCCTGCAAACACCAAACTTTTCCTGAAATCATGCATTTTTCTTATATTTCTGTGAGGAAAACTTCTGGAATCTGTAGAAATCCCCAAATTTTCTACCAGCCCGCATTCCCCACCTGCACCAATAAAAATGGTGCCATACTTGTGTGGGAGATCTGCAAGCGGCAGAGTGGTTTGGGTTGCGCGGTTCACGCTGATTTTTAGCCCAGGTGTTTGAACGGCTCTCTGAGCAGCGCAAGAGAGCACTGCTTCTTTTCTGCTGCTCTAGTTGATTTTCTACTCGAGCGGCAGCTACCTCAATGCAAACGAAGGTTTCTCAACATAAGTGGTCGCAACCATACTACGACCGCTCACGTTGAGAAATCTCACTGGGCGGTGGTCTTGAGTAAGATTTTCCATGCTCTCGCTCACCAATTCACCATTGATGAGTGGAGTTCTCCACCCACCCCTGCTATTGACCTCAGTTGGATCTGTTCCTGTTGCTGGAACTATGCCCAACTGGCTATTGCACCATCTGCTCCCCAAGGGGGCCAGACAGACTGTGCCCATATTTTTAATTAGTGTAGGGGTGCCTGCCATTGGCCCCACTCATATATCAATTAAATATGAAATTCCCTGGTGTGCTAGTGTGCTTTCTGCCCCAGGGCTATTTCCCCCATCTGACCCTCCGGGGGGTAGAAATACTGAAAATGCACAAATAGGGGGAGCAAAAGCCCTTGCCCAAGGGGCTGCTCCCCCTCCTGATGTCTAGTGGAGTGGATCCCTGCTTGGGGATTGCCCTCCTTTGGTGAACCCCAAGCAGGGATCCAATTGGGGAGGGTACCATTGGAAAAGTACTAGTATCCCCTTTCTAACGATACCTCTCCGATTAGGATCGGTGCTCGGGGAGCTGAGATAGCCACACGAGCACTAATGCAGATAAAGTAAGATGACCCAATCAGCTCATTTCACTTTCATTTTCAAGGCAATGACATCAACACGCTGCACTCACTGATTATCATTTCCCTTAAAACAAAGAAACAGCCTTGGGAGCCTAAGAAGCTCCCAAGGCTGTTTTTTTTTAAACAGAAATCCCTCTGGTGCCGGCCCAGGGGAATTTCAGGTGCCATGTGGGTGGATGGCTGGGAGCCGCCAGATACACATGAACACTGCAGCGGACAGCTTAAGTTAAGGGCTTTGGGTAAAAAGACGCGACTCATTGAAAAATAGAAGACAGCATTTTGCAGCCGACGCTCTACGCGAGGCTTGCGAACGCATATAGAGTGGAACAAGATAAACCCCAGCATATACATGGATATACTGAGACTGAGTAGTTTGGCCAAATAGAACTAATAAAGGAAGAGGATATTAACTCGGAAGGTTGGATAGACATCACAACGGAAAGAAAGTGGTGCCAGTGCCCCCTGACAGTCCTGACGAGGCCCTGAGTGTTAAGGCCGAAACGCGTCGACATCTTGGTAGTGGAATCAAGGGCTTGGAGCAATTATGAATTGATAAGCATAAGTGGTTTAGCACTACACAATACCTGTCCAAAAAAAATACTTAGGTATTGTTCAGCTGGGTGCAAGACCCTTGGCTACCATTTGGTATTAGATCACATTGCGAATTATGTTATAGTGACTATATGTTAAAGCTTTAAAGATGGGCACATTTTTTCTTGTACTATTTTCATGATTTTTGTTATGTTTGAGTTCATTTATGCACTATGTGTAAGATATGTTTGATGTAAATATAAATGTATGTAGACTTGTATATATTTTTACCATAATGATAGAATAAGAGACAGGTTGCTCTCCAATGAGTCTGATGCTGCATTGAGTGAATTAATGGAATAAATAAGGGCAAATAATTTACCCCCTGAAACCAAGAGTTAATATTGTTTTTTTGAAATAAGGATACAAGAAACTTCTTAAGGCATGGGCCACTCTTCCTCTCTCTATAATCAGAAGATCTAATATTTTAAAGATGTGTATTCTCCCAAAGTTTACTTTCCTATTTAATACCATCCCCTTGGAGTTTAAGTCATGTTGGTTTCAAAAACTTCAGGGTGAATTATCTACATTTGTTTGGGCATCCAAGGGAGTAAGGATAGCGTGGAAGAAGCTTTGTAGAAAGAAGGAGTGAGGCGGCATAGCATCCCCAGACTTTTATAGGTACTATCTGGCATTCCAATTAAAGAATATTAGAGTCCTACTGAATAAGAAGATAGAGTACTCTCCGGTTTGGAGAGCTTTGACGTCGCACCTTGCGGAAGGAGTTGATAATTTTCTGTATAAATTTGGGCACCCAAAGTTCTTTAAGAAGGTTCGCTTGAAGATTCCTAGACATGCTTGGAAGGTCTGGTTGCAATTTCGCAAGGCACTAGGGATAGCTTATTATTGTGGCTCTGCCCCCATCTGGGATTCACCAGGTATTCCTGAATGTCTTATGGATAAGCTATCTATCACACCGAAAGTTAATGGAGTGGTAAGATGGGGGCAGATTATAGAAGACTCCAAATTAATATCTTGGTCTGCATTTCAGGGAAGTATAGGCGAGACAATTTCCAAGTTTAAATATTACCAACTATCTAGCTGGGTCAAGTCCCGTCAGGTTGGAAAAATTGGGAGGAGTTCTTGGGAGGAAAAATTAAATCAGACATCCATTAAGAAGGAGGTTGCTTTTTGGCATCATGCGTTGCTGGATGCAGCGGAAGAAGTTTCGTCTCTCCCGGTGTTGAAATGGGGGAAGATTTTCCCTACTTTAGATATTACTTCCTTATGGCAAAAGTCATGTTCTAGGTTATGGTTTATTATTAAATCAGCGGCATTGAGGAAAAATCATTTGTTCACTTTGCATAGGGTATATTGGTCACCAGCTAGATTAACGGCCATTGGGAAATCTAACAAAAACTGCCCGCGATTTGGGGATGTCAATGCAGATGATATTCATATGTTTTGGCAATGTCCAACTCTGAATAAGTACTGGGAGGATATAGGAAGTACCCTTAAGATAATTTTTGGCGATAATTTAAGAATAAATCTTCTGATGGTAATGTTTGGGGTATGTGATCCGGAACTTATAGGTCAGAAAGTGTCAGTGCAGCAAGTGTACTTGTTGTTTGTATTAATGCTTTTGGCTAGACGGGAAATATGTCGTAAATGGGTGAATTCACTTCCTCCTATTGCTCAGGATTGGCAATCATCAGTAATACGGTTATGTACTATGGAACAATCTGGTCCTCTAAGTAGAAGAGACGGTTTTTGGGTGGTTTGGGAAAATGTTTACCAGTGTTAAATACAGTTGGAGTGTGTTAATTGTTATTTCTCTTCTTTTTTTTTTTTTCTAAAAATTAAGTACAATGATTAAAACTCCCTCTACCTAATGGGTGTCGGTTTGGCATGACCACAGCCTGAGTAGAACGGCAAGGTGTGGCCAATGGCATATGTGGGAAAATTTGGTACGTGCACGACAAGTGGTGTGGCCCATTGGAATTGTGGGGTCTACTCTTGTACGCAAAGATCAAAGGTTTTTTTTTTTCCTCTTACCAAAGCGAGGGTTGTGGGATGAGGACGAAAAAAAAATAATAATAATAATACCTGGGTCAGGGCAGGCATTGAAATGGGGCAAACACACCACTACTTAAGGAAAACACACAGAAGCAACAGGAGAGCTCCAAAAGGAAGACATGGAGGTGCTTTTCATCCAGCATGCATGCCGACACAGAGCACAGGACCAACAACAGCAGCTTCTACAACACCAGCAGGGACCCCAAAGGCAACGCAGAAGGCAGGAGAGGATATTCCACACCAGGACAATCCTTCTGGGACTCCGGCAACAAGACATCATCCAGAGGTAAAGACTCAACTAGCAAGCCATTCAGCAGCTGCTGCGCAAATTTGAGCCACAGTTGGCACCCAGCTTGCAGAAACCCCACACCATTCCATCAGAAACCAAGCTGCTAGCTGTACTCCACATGTTGGCAAGTGGCTCCTTTCAAACTACTGGTGCCCTGGTTGCCGGGATCTCACAGCCCTCATGCTCTGCCTTCCTACCCAAGGTATTGAGTGCCATCATCTCCCTCACACCCCGCCACATTAGCTTCCCCAAAACACAGCAGAAGCAGCAGGAGACCAAACAGGGCTTCTACCAAATCAATGGCTTCCCACACATGCTTGGTGCCATTGGCTGCACACATGTACGGATTGTGCCACCGGCTGCAACCGAGCATCTATACCGCAACAGGAAGCACATAGACTCCATCAATGTGCAGGCCATTGTCGATCACTGGGGATTGATCACCAACATCGTGGCAAAGTATCCTGGGAGTGTATGATTCATTCATCTTCCGTCACTGCACCATCAATCAACACTTCCAGGATGGACGATATGGAAATGGCCTACTTGTTGGTAAGTACAGAAACCTACTTATATACACACTGCCCAGCAACCCTGTAGGACACACAACACATACACCACTACATTGACAGGTGGCCAGGAAGACACTGAGGTTGTGACACTGCTAGGCATGTGTGATATCCTGACCCGTTTGGATACACACCTATGGAAAATTGACAGATCCAAATAACAACAGATGCCACTCCACAGACACAAGGGAACAATTTAAAACAACACAATGATAATGACATGGCCTTAACTGGCAGTACAACTTGGAAGATTAATCTTTCAAAATCACATCAATAACACTCAATCAAACACCCTTTCATGCAATAAGTACTGTGTAAGGGATGTGTAATGTGTTTCGCTGCAGGTCAAACACCATGAGACACATAGCATGATGATGATGATTCTAATGAAAATGACATGGAATAATTGAGACAGTAGCAATATCTCACATCACTCCTGCTCTGACATTGCCCACTACCAATAAGCAAGTGGACTGTGCCAAGAACACATATTGATGTGACAATATTGAAAGTGCACATTCCTACACATACGGTTTGAGACAATTACACATATACACAACAGATGTACAGGCAAATGGACCTTCTGACATTGTAAATGACAACCTCACAACCAGGTGAGCCAGCTGAACTGGAACATTTTGACCTGTGCCATCCTGCACAACATATGTGTAAGGAGCAACATTCCCCGATATGAACCCGACCCACAAATGCCTGAAGAGGAGGATGTTGTCCATCAACATGAGGGGGACCATCCAAACACAGCTGCAGGATTGCGTCGGAGACAACACATTGTCCAAAATGTCTTTTAACTCTACTCACCATCACCACTGTCTTACCATATGTCAATAAACACCTATTCTAATCACTATATCACGGTCTGGGTCACGGAGTGTAGCCTCATGGAGCATTGCAGAAATACATATTAGGATACTGAAAAATCCACATCACATTTGATGGGTATGAATGTACACCCAACTACACACACACTATATATCATGTCCATTTCACATTTGAAGGGCAATAGCAGAGGACCACAGCTATTTCCCACATACATGTTGGCAACATGGTTCATTGCAGCATATGGCACACAACTAAGACACCACCATTCACTAAGGAAAAAAATGCCTCATTCATGAGGGAGTGGATGTGCTATAGCATTGGTAACAAGAAGGTATGACCAGACCCCTGACAGCAGTAAGTGTGACATCAGCTATCTTTGCAAGGAGTATGTGTGACAAGAAATCCATGTAAGTAGCAAATGGATAGTACGAGTGCCCCAAGTATTACAAGCATTGCTCACAAGACATCCCCTGCACATGCCATCCCAGGTCATAAGTCCTGTCACTGCCATGTTCTCAGTCTCACCCCACCCTTCTTCAGGGGGCCCTGGAAATGGAATATTTGTACCCAGATAATCCCTTATCTACACACACCCAGACTCACATTCTGACTCCAGTGTGCTTCCCTTTTTAGTATAGTATGCCATAGTCATTTTTCTTCTGTCTGCATGGACTTCTGGACGAATAATGCACTGCCTTGTAGTCTGTAGGACCCGTAATCACCTGTCCATTGCTTCCCATGTGAAAGGTATTGTTGGCCCTTTGAACTTGATTCTCACCTACAGGACTTGTGAGAGACTGAAGCTGCACACACCTGTGTGCACCTCCATGCAGACCAGCCATTTGAACATGCACTGACCTTGCAGCTGCCTGGAACGGCATAGAAACTGCCATTATATGTATAACACTGTTATGCATTGCCGTATAAATCACCTGGGTAACACAGGCCTTGAGTTATTGTGTTATGTTCCAACACACAGGACAAATACAGTTTTCAGTTTCCACAGTGTTGTTCCAGATTTGACCACTCTCAGTCTGCTCACTGTGTGTTTGCCTTGTTCATTTTTGTTCCTGATTGACCCTGCATCCTGCTAGCTGGACTGGTTCCTGTCTTTGCGTCACCATAAAGGTTCGCTGTGGCTACATTTGTCTCATAGTTGCTTTCCATGCTCTCACTCTCCTCCTGGGGTATTGTGTCATGTAGGTCTACAATGAATACTCAAATACATTGTATAGCGTAATCAGTTTACTTATCGTATCATGGGGTTGAACTTGCCTTCAAAAAGCCTAATCATGTCCCATCCCTTGTCTAGGTTTCATGTATGCATGAGTGACAAATAGTAGCAGTGTACCATGGCTGAATGCATGGATTGGGTATGGTACCTCCAGCACAACAAACAACTTTAGATAATGTGCATGAAATGTCAACACATGTTTGTACCCTGACAGTCCACACACTGATTCACATTGCCCCCAACATATTGATGGGGCTTGCGTGGTGAATAGCTGTGAGATTAATCAACACAGAGGCACTGATGTTCCCAGCTGCAGTGGGAGTTTTAGATGCCACCCTGTGTACCAATGTTGTGAAGAAATCCGGTGGTTTGAAAATACTGATTCATTAACTTTGTGAGGACGCCAAGGTTGCCCTGTTGTCAGGCTCATAAAACATCTGCAGTGCCATAGCTGGACTATCCCCATGTGTGTTCTCAATTCCTCTTTGGCTTTCCTCCATTTCAGCTGTGAAGGATACTTTGTAAATGCAGGAAATGTCTCCACAGACTCATGAGTAGACCTGCACTAACTGTGACAACATGGACCCCAATAATGACACAGGCTACACATGGCCCCACACACTTGAACTGGGCACCTTTGTGCAATTAACCACTGGAAATATGTGCACACGTGCTGCTTGGTCTGCTGGTCCTCCACTGCCACAGGAGAAACATAGGTCATTTATATGACTGTGGCATGACATTACCTTTGTGGATTGGTTTTGGGACTCAGTGTCATAAACACCATACCCACATAGCATTTTCCAATGCCTGACTCATGGGTAGTATACAAAGAAGTGCCCAGGAAGTGGTATCCAACATTCCAGGACATGTGATGGCCTAGTCTTGGAACTTTGCCATGATTAACCGTCTTCTATACATCCTGTGCATGGTTTGTCATTGGAGATGCTTATGTCCCAAAAAACCTGGGAAGTTCACACCGCATTTGTTGCTACGTGTATGACAAACACATTTTGTTTCTCATTTCCACACTGAATAGCATCTGATGGTTGGCCACATTGAGAACACATGCATACAAGCACATTTAAGAAAACGCGTCTTGTGATCTTCACACAGTGGGACAACTACATTAGTAACAGCCAATTCACACACATTGACACACAGGCAATGAGTTACTGTATTGAGTTGTGTAGCCTTGCTATCCTCTATTGCCACACAACATGCCCAAACTGGGTAATGCCAATTAGTATTCCACACGTTTGGCCATCTATTGGGTCAGTGAAGAGTGCAAATCTGGTACAACAACTAGAGGATCGTGGTCCGCAGCAGTATGATCTGTCACATGTGCCCATACACCGGCATGCACAATGAAGGTGCAAATAGCGTATCTCTGTATAGTCACACCTGTCATGTACTATTAAAATTGAGAAAAGACCCAAACCCAGTAAAAGACAGAAAATTTGACGCATACGCATCAGAAAAGACACACATGCGTCAAAAAATGCTGCATATGCGTCAAAAAATGATGCTCACTGCCATGATACATCCATTGGCCCTGAGCGGTAATTCCCACACTGTACCCCATGAAATTGGTTAAGTATGAAAAATAATTGAAAATTGGATGCAGGGTAATTTCTAAGCATGTGCATAAAAAAAAAATGACGCACAGACTGTAAGCTTTATAATACTTTGATGCATACGAATAAAATTGCACCGCATTTGAGGCAGGAAGTGATGTAATAGGATATCCTATTTACAGAATTGGTACAGTGGGTGTACTTTCACTTTGTAGTCTGTGATTTTTCTTGACTGTGTGGCTGTATTTGGACTTGTCTCTCTGTGCATATTGCGAATATGTCTCCTGTGTGGTCTTTATATTGTCTTTTGGTGTTTCCTAAGTGTCTGTGTTATCCTGTGTAATGTTGGGAGTCTGTTGTGGGTAGTGTTAGTTTGGGGATAGTTGGGCTGTTTTACTATTAATTAGTTTTCAATTTCCTCTCCTACTTTCCATTCATTATCCTCTGTACTCCTTTATTACTTCTTTTTTTCAAGCATGTTGGGTAGGCCATGTCCTGGTAGGATGGGAGAGGAAGGAGCTGGGGAGATTTATTTGGCTGGTGTGCCACTTCCTCCCATTAATGATTGAAACAGGTGGCCGTGTGATACAGGGGTGTCACACAGAGGCAAGGAGGCTCCGGTGGGCAAAGGTCCTGTATCATCTAAAAAGAATATACAACACACCGCGCAACGACCACCAGCTAAAACACAGTTGGGCTGGCCTGGTTACCAGGGAGCAAGACCTGCTAGACCATCTGGGGATTGTGATTGGTGGCCCTGCTGGTGAGTACAATTAAGACTAATGTGCACATTTAAATACTCTGTAGTGACAGTAGCAGATTTGTTCATATGCTGCAGGCAATGTTTTTGGACATGTGGAATGCAAGTTAAACATACAGTTGCCGTGAGTTATACAATAATTCCTACACATTACCGTGATTTGTTGACACAACAGCTGCATTAGCTTACAAAACACAACAGGAGCCTGTAAATTAGTGCTGCCTTCATGTTAATCGATGATTCAAATGTGGCTCTAACATATGTTTTATGCATGGTCTGTGAGTGTACCAGGAAAGACATGTTTTTAATCCAGATATTTTCAAGAAATAATGTGTCCCCCAATTATTTCTGATACATGCCTAAACTGGATTCTGACACATAGGTAACAAGTTATACCTGACCTCAGGTAACATCTTATGCTGATAGTTGGACTTGGTTGTGCCACAATTAAATTAGGGATGGATGCCAAAAGTAATGCACACGGGTTCATATCAAAATGTTTGGTGAAACTTACCATAGCTGTGGCACATAAAATGAAGCAAATGATACTAATTGAGGGGTAACAACTATCCATGGCCCTCTGTTCATTGTACCTGTGTGTTTTACATTGGTCTTAGTCATGATAGCTGGCCCGAGCTAATGCATTTGCCATCTGTGTTACTCTATTGCCATGTACTTCTCATGAGTTATGGGTTATCATGGGATACCTGACATTGGGGAATGCATGATCACAATGGATTAAGTGCATGATGTCATGCAAGGGACCACTGACCAATTCCATCATACATATAAATTTGACTAATACTGAGCAAGTTTGGTTTGGCACACCTATGCTGATCAAGTGCAGCATATGTTTAATAACTAACCTCCCAGTATGGAAGCTATCACTGACAGGGTTGTATGCTAAGATCAGTAGACCAGAATTCTTGTGACTGCTGTCATTCCGAAGGTACACACAAATTGAAAACTACATCATCATGATTGACACACTGGTACATTTGCCAAACCATGTATTCAATCAAGAAATCAATCAAGAAATTTGCATAGCGCGCTACTCACCCGGAGGGTCTCAAGGCGCTGGGGGAGGGGGGACCGCTACTGCTCGAACAGCCAGGTCTTGAGTTGCTTCCTGAAGGAGAGGTGGTCTTGGGTCAGGCGGAGGTGGATGGGGAGGGAGTTCCAAGTCTTGGCTGCCAGGTAGGAAAAGGATCTTCCTCCCATGGTGGCTTTTCTAATGCGTGGCACGGTGACGAGGGCGTGGCTGGTCGATCGTAGCTGGCAGGTGGGAGTGTAGAAGGTCAGGCGGTTGTTGAGGTACCTGGGGCCCAGGTCGTGGAGGGCCTTGTGTGCGTGGGTGAGGAGACGGAACGTGATTCTCTTGCTGACGGGGAGCCAGTGCAAGTCTCTCAGGTGTCCGGAGATGTGGCTGTGACGGGGGATGTCAAGGATGAGGTGTGCGGAGGCGTTCTGGATGCGTTGGAGTCTTTTCTTTAGTTTGGCCGTGGTTCCGGTGTAGAGGGTGTTACCGTAGTCCAGTCGGCTGGTGACGAGTGCCTGGGTGACCGTCTTCCTGGTTTCGGTGGGGATCCATCGGAAGATCTTTCGGAGCATGCGTAGGATGTTGAAGCATGATGATGAGACGGCGTTGACTTGTCTGGTCATCGAGAGGGAGGAGTCCAGGATGAAGCCCAGGTTGCGTGCGTGGTCCGTTGGTTTGGGTGCGCTGCCCAGGGCAGGGGGCCACCAGGAGTCGTCCCAGGCAGAGGGTGATGATCCAAGGATGAGGACTTCCGTCTTGTCTGAGTTCAGTTTCAGGCGGCTGTTCATCATCCACTCGGCTACGTCTTTCATCCTTTCGTGCAGGTTGGTTCTGGCAGTGGCTGGGTCGTTGGTGAGGGAGAGGATCAGCTGGATGTCGTCGGCGTAGGAGATGATGTTGAGGTTGTGTTGGCGTGCGATGGCTGCGAGGGGGCTCATGTAGACGTTGAAGAGGGTGGGGCTGAGTGATGATCCTTGTGGTACGCCGCAGCTGACTTCGGTGGCCTCGGACCTGAACGGGGGGAGGGGGACTCTCTGGGTTCTTCCGGCGAGGAACGAGATGATCCACTCTAGTGCCTTCTCTTGGATTCCGATGTTGCTGAGGCGCTGCACTAGGGTGCGGTGGCAGACAGTGTCGAACGCTGCAGAGAGGTCCAGGAGGATGAGGGCCGCTGTCTCCCCGTTGTCGAGCAGGGCTCGGATGTCGTCGGTGGCTGCGATGAGGGCGGTCTCGGTGCTGTGGTTGGCTTCGAAGCCGGACTGCGAGTGGTCGAGGGATCCATTAGTCTCGAGGAAGGCGGCTAGCTGTCTGTTGACGGTCTTCTCGATGACTTTGGCAGGAAACGGGAGGAGCGAGATGGGGCGGTAGTTCTTGAGGTCGGTGGGGTCTGCTGATGGTTTCTTCAGGAGGGCGCTGAGTTCGGCATGTTTCCAGCTCTCCGGGAAGGTGGCGGTGTTGAAGGAGCAGTTGATGATGTCCCGGAGATGTGGTGCAATGACTGAGTCGGCTTTGTTGAAGACGTGGTGGGGGCATGGGTCGGTTGGAGAACCAGAATGGATGGTGTTCATCATCTGGATGGTGTCTTCAGTGCTGACCGGGGTCCAGGCACGGAGGGTGGTGTTGGGGGGCGTCGGTTTGGTGGTTGGGTGCGTGGTCTGTGAGCCGAAGCTGTTGTGTATGTCGGCGATCTTGCGGTGAAAGAACGAGGCGAGTGAGTCGCAGAGGTCTTGTGAGGGAGTGCTGTCGTTGTTTCCGGCGCTGGGGTTGGAGAGCTCTTTGACGATGCTGAAGAGTTCCTTGCTGTTGTGTGCGTTGTTGTCTAGTCGTTCTTTGAATGCTGTCTTCTTGGTGGTGTGGATCAGCTGGTGGTGTTTGCGGGAGGCGTGCTTGAGGGCGGTCATGTTGTCTGTGGTCGGGTTTTTTCGTCAGGCTTTCTCGAGGGTGCGGCAGTTCTTCTTGGAGTTCTTGAGGTCGTTGTTGAACCAGGAGGCTTTCTTGCTGTTGGGCCTGGTGGGATGGGTTTTCAGAGGTGCGAGGTTGTCAGCGCAGTTGGTGATCCACTGTGTGAGGTTGTTGGCTGCTTGGTTGGGGTCCGCTGAGCTGGCGGGAGGGTTCTGGCTCAGTGATGTGGAGAGCTGGTCGGTGGTGATCTTGGGCCAGATGTAGCAACTGACGAATTTGCGAGTTGCAAAGTGCGAGTCCATGCGACTCGCAATTTGCGACTCGCAAATTCGTATGCAGTACGGTGTCTCAGACACCGACTGCAACTCGCTATGGGGTCGCAATGACCCACCTCATGAATATTCATGAGGTGGGTCGCAAATTGCGGCCCCATAGCGAGTATAGGCACTCGCTAACATTGAGGCCTGCTGACGTCAGCAGACCTCCATGTTCGTGACCTGCTTTTAAATAAAGCAGTTTTTTTTTTTTAAGTGTAGCCCGTTTTCCTTACAGGAAAACGAGCTGCACTTAAAAAAAAAACGAAACCTTTAGTTTCGGTATTTTTTCAGGGCAGGGAGTGGTCCCTTGGACCACTCCCTGCCCTGAAAAAATATTTTTGGGTCCAGTCACAAACTGGAAGGGGTCCCATGGGGACCCCTTCCAATTTGCGAGTGGGTTACCATCCACTTGAAGCGGATGGTAACTGCGATGTCATTTGCGACCGCGTACGCGATCGCAAATGTTATTGCATCCCACTGCGAGTCGCAAATAGGAAGGGAACACCCCTTCCTATTTGCGAGTCGGAAATGCATTTTGCGAGTCGGTACCGACTCGCAATATGCATTTCTGCATAGCAAAGAGGCATTTGCACCTCGCAAACGGCGATTTTTGCCGTTTGCGACGTGCAAATACTTTGCTACATCTGGCCCCTTGTTCCAGCTCCTGCGGGGAGCCTGTTGTGGGTGGTGGTGAGTCGTGGTTCTTCTGAAGCTGAAGTGGACGCAACTGTGGTCTGTCCAGTGGAGTCCGGTGGAGTGGCTGAAGGAGATGTACTTGCTGGAGGAGAAGACTGGGTCAAGCGTGTGTCCGGCGTAGTGGGTGGGGGTGTTCACCAGTTGCTTCAGTCCGAGGTTGGCGAGGTTGTCCAGCAGGGTGGTGGTGTTGTTGTCGTTGTTGTTCTCCAGGTGGAAGTTGAGGTCCCTTAGGAGGATATAGTCAGCGGAGGGGAGGGCGTGTGGGCTGATGAAGTCTGCGATGTCTTCGCTGAATTGTGTGCGGGGTCCTGGGGGTCTGTAGATGAGGGTGCCTCTGAGTGTGGTCTTGGGGTCGGTGTGTATCTGGAAGTGGAGATGTTCGGTGGCTGTGAGGGTGTCGTCGGAGTTGGTTGTGATGCGGATGGTGTTCTTGTGGACGATGGCGATGCCTCCTCCTGTCTGGTTGACGCGGTCCCTCCGGGTGATCTTGTATCCGTCCGGGATGGCGATGGCGATGTCGGGCACTGAGGAGGCGTTCATCCAGGTTTCTGTGAGGAAGGCAACGTCTGGAGATGTGGTGTCGAGCAGGTTCCAGAGTTCCACGGCGTGTCTGTGGATAGAGCAGGTGTTGAGCAGGATGCACTTCAGGTGGTTGCTGCTGGTGCTTGGCTTGGCGGGTGCGGTCCGTGTCTGAATGCAGGAGAACTTGCAGGATTGGCAGGTGAAGGGCCTGTGGGTGCGTCTAGGGGTGGCTCTGCAGCAGCCGGGGATCCGGCCGGTGTTGATTGCGATGAGAGTGGCGGCGTTGTAGGTCTTGCGGGTGGGCTGGCCTCTGCGAGGGCCAGGGGGTCTGGCGCTGGGCGCGGGCCAGGCGCAGACAGGCGCAGACGGGCTTGCCTTAGGCGCGCATTCGGCGTGCCAGCGGTGCGCCCGCTACGCGGCCTCCATATGAGTGGGAGAGGGAGGGAGGAGCAGCTGGGAGGTGGGAGCGGGGCGGCCAATGGGGTGCGAGGGGGTCGGAGCTACGGGACGCGGCTGCGGGAAACAGGCAGCGAGGGGGAGACGCGGTGCGCAGGGAAACAGAGATTTAGGACCACAAACTGGGCAGAAAAAGGAGAGGGGAGCAGTACAAGGCAGCAAAAGGACACAGGAATAAAGCAACGGTCAGCGGTCTCACAGGGGCTGCGTTGCAGTGAGGGGAGCGACCTGCCTGGTAAACAGGGTCAGAGGTCGCTCTCTCTACCACTGCGCGGCCTCCATATGAGTGGGAGAGGGAGGGAGGAGCAGCTGGGAGGTGGGAGCGGGGCGGCCAATGGGGTGCGAGGGGGGCGGAGCTACAGGACGCAGCAGCGGGAAACGGGTGGCGAGGGGGAGACGCGGTGCGCAGGGAAACAGAGATTTAGGACCACAAACTGGGCAGAAAAAGGAGAGGGGAGCAGTACAAGGCAGCAAAAGGACACAGGAATAAAGCAGCGGTCAGCGGTCTCACAGGGGCTGCGTGGCGGTGAGGGGAGCGACCTGCCTGGTAAACAGGGTCAGAGGTCGCATTAATAGTATCACAGTGTCAGTTTGAAATATATCCACTGATCAACCAAATTGGCAAATGTAAGATGATGAATGTGGCTCATGTGTGATTTCTGAAACCCATATTGGGTAAACAGGGCAATGAGAGACACATTTCAGGTGCAATGACTACACCTGTGCCCATGCAGTCTGTCATAGATGAATACAATATACACTGTCAACATATATCTCCTTGTTGTATACAAATATGAAAACTGGTCAATCCATGGCTAGCCTCAAACTGTCACCAAATAATGCACAGGATCCCTGCCATTATGGTGTCATGGGGGCATATGTGGCTCAGGGTACCCTTTTAATGTAGCATAAGTAACCTAGACACAACAAACGGCCCTACATGTAAGCGACCATAGAAAGCATGATAAATCATGCCCTTAATTCAACCCACAGGTGTGTCACATAGTACAGGATTGTCCTTTGATGCCCAAGCCACAATACCTGAGTGACTAGTATTGCAGCCCTCCAGGAAAGTGGCTTTGCATGTCTCTCATTGATACACATGATGAGAGGAGTACACTCCATAAATTAGTCTGGAAACAAATGATGGAGCATGTTTGCCACCACATGATAGTTAGGGCCACTGCATGGGTGCAGATATGTGCGTATCACTCACTGGAGTGCCCGGGTCTGTACATGTTTGCAGTGGTATGTCGGTTGCAGTATCATCATGCCTGAGAGGCTGGACTTTCTAATTTAATCTTACACCCAGTAATTGTATTTGGAAGTGTTGTACAGTGCACAGACATTGAGCACATTTCTCCCTTCCATGCTTTACAGGTGGACCTGCCCCCTACACAATCGGAGAGGTGGCTCAATTTGCGGACCAGACATCTCCAGTAAGTGTTGATATTGTTGTTCTGTGTTGTGTTTGCTGCTGTTGTGTGATTGACTCCTGTGTGTTGGACACATAGCAAGGTATGATGCGCTAGTAAATGATCAGATACGTTACTTGAGTGGAGTATAATTTTTTTTCCATCTTTGAGTTGGACAATCATTAGCGTATAGTCATATTTTGGGATTGTAGTGCAGCCCTGTAGGCACGGCCATGTGAATAGGGTGACTTTTGTTGATAAAACTTTTATTAAGAAAATTTAGCAGAGGACTATATTTATGATTTAGGGGGTCATTACAACATTGGCGGTAAAAGCCGCTTACCGCCGTGCAGAAGACTGCCAACACACCGCCGCAGAATTCCACCACGGTCATTATGACCCACATTTCGAAATCTGCCAAAATCCAGACACCCACACAAGTCTGCCACACCAAAGGTCAGTGATAAACTGTCGATAACAAAACCTCCACCGTCACGTCAACAAGAATACGCCCACACTATCACGACCCACAAATCCACGCGGCGGTCTTTGAACCGCGGTATTCGATTGCCAGTGCACACCGCTGTGCTCAAAGTACACACACATTTACAAAACACAACCACATAGGACAATTCCAAAATACACACACCTGATACACATACACACATTACTCCCACACACCCAATACAATATAAAAAACACACCCACATCACCCACAAACCCTTACGACCACAATTGCGACAGAAGGCCTGAGAGAGACACCACCTGAAAGAACAATAGCATCCACAGGCACCCTACACCATCACACACACAACATCCACGCACCTCACACAACACACCTCTAAATATCACCCCACACATCACAACACATACCACCACACACATCACCCACACCACCCCATGGCCCCACAAAGACACCACAGGTTCTCTGAGGAGGAGCTCAGGGTCATGGTGGAGGAACTCATCCGGGTAGAGCCACAGCTATTCGGATCACAGGTGCAGCACACCACCATAGCTAGGAAGATGGAGCTATGGTGCAGAATCGTGGACAGGGTCAACGCAGTGGGACAGCATCCAAGAACTAGGGATGACATCAGGAAGAGGTGGAACGACCTACGGGGGAAGGTGTGTTCCGTGGTCTCAAGACACCACATCGTGGTACAGAGGACTGGCGGCGGACCCCCACCTCCTCCCCCACAACTAACAACATGGGAGGAGCAGGTCTTGGCTATACTGCATCCTTAGGGCCTTGTAGGAGTAGCTGGAGGAATGGACTCTGGTAAGTCAAATCTTTCATTACTTCATCCCCCACCCACCTGCATGCTATCACATACCTCCACCCTCGCCCTCACCCCCATCACTCCAACTCCTCACGTATGTCCCAATATCACAAACCACACATCCCAAACCCAAGCCCTGCATTTAACACCAAAGCATGGACACCCATCACCAAAGCATGGCCACTGCACATACCCATACACCCCCCTAAACCATTATCACACAAGGTCCTACACAGGAATGCAAGCACTGGCATACAGGGTCACCCACCCATTGCACACCATGGCACAAACCAATGCAATAATTATGCCTTTACACACCTGCAGGACCCCTACCCAACATCACCGGACAGGAGGGTCCAGCCATGTCCACTCCACCCACAGAAGAGCCCCACACTGATGACAGCAGCTCTGTCCAACTGGATCTAGATGACCAGCCCGACCTCAGGGCAGTCGGTTCCCCTCACACTGGCACAGGCCACCACAGAGCCTCCCCCCTCTGGAAACACCAGCACAGCACCCACCCAGCGGGCCCATACCTCTGTCCCCAGGACCCACCAATCAGCAGTGTGTCCACCACTACAGGGAACCCAGGCTAACCAACCACCCCAACAACACCATGGACCTGGGGGCAGTGGCAGTGGGCACACGGTTCAGGGGACAGAGGCCCAGGGAAACAGGGGAACAGGGAGGGCTGCTGTGCGACAGGGGGAGGACAGGCCCAGGGAACCCACTCTCCACGAGGCCCTCTCCAACATCATGGGAGCATACCACCATTCCCAGGAGACGATGACAACGGTACTGGCCAAGTTTCAGGAGACCCCACGGCTACAGGAGGAACAGTATTTGGGCTTCAGGGAGGAACTCAAATCCATCAATTCCACCCTGGGCACCATTGTAGGGGTGCTGAAGGAACTCGTCAACACCAGGAGGGACACTGTGGCACAACAAGGGGCCCCTGACACTAGCCTGGAAGATGAACTGCCCCCCACCTCCGCTGGCGCTAGTGCACAGGAGGCACCGCCACAGGACCACCACACCAGCAGCCCACCCCGTGCAGATGGAGAACCACCCCGCAAGCGGTCCCTGAGATCCAGTACAAAGACAGAGAAAAATGCCAAGAACCCCGCCAAGAAATGAGACCACCCTGATTGTCATCCTTCTGTCCCACTTTGTCACCCTGTCCATCCTTAAACTGCCCCAGCTCCACTTCCTATGCCCCTTTGGACAATGCACCTGTGCGACTAATAGACTGGACTCTGACATGGACATTCCTCCACTATCACCCCTGTCCATTTTACTACCCCCTCTACTATTTAGCACTTAAATAAACACCCTTAAATCACAAAACTATCTGGAGTCAGTCTGTGCTTTAGAAAATGTGTATTTGCAATAGCTGTGGAAAAATGCTATATCCATTGTATTGTCAACATAGCTATGTCACACAGCTCTAGTCCATGAGGAAACAAAGCAGATGTCACACAGTCGGATCCACATCTGTGAAATCAAAAGGGAAAGTGACAACTCAGGGTCCATACACTGTGTGAAAATGACAGACAGATGAGAGGTAGAAGGATCAAACAGATGTAGCAGGCAGTGTTATCTTCTTACCTGTGTCTCACTGGAAGTATTGTTGGATCACCGTGTTCCTGTTGTCTATGTCCTCTTCTTCTGCTTCCTCGTCTTCACTGTCCACAGGCTCCACAGCTGCCACAACACCTCCATCTGGACCATCCTCCTGCAGAAAAGGCACCTGTTGTCGCAAAGTCAAGTTGTGAAGCATACAGCAGGCCACGATGATCTAGCACACCTTCTTTGATGAGTAGAATAGGGAACCACCTGTCATATGAATGCACCTGAACCTGGTTATCAGGAGGCCGAAGGTCCTCTCTATAATCCTCCTAGTTCGACCATGTGCCTCATTATAGCGTTCCTCTGCCCTTGTCTTGGGATTCCTCACTGGGGTCAGTAGCCATGACAGGTTGGGGTAATCAGAGTCACCCGCAAATATCGAGGGACAACTGTTAGACACACACTAACTCTTAGGGACATCCCCAGTCCCAGACACCTAGTCACACTGTATTGAGTCCATGTCCTCACCTAATAGCCACACACGGTGCCTATGGAGTTGACCCATCACATAAGGGATGCTGCTATTACTCAGAATGTAAGCATCATGCACTGAGCCAGGAAATTTGGCATTCTTCCGGTTTCTGTACACCTGTTCACTCCTGCGTGGGGGGACCAAGGCCAAATGTGTCCCATCAGTGACACCTATGATGTTGGGGATATGTCCCAGGGCATAGAAGTCACCTTTCACTGTAGGCAAGTCCTCCACCTGAGGGAAAACGATGTAGCTGCGCATGTGTTTCAGCAGGGCAGACAACACTCTGGACAACACGTTGGAAAACATAGGTTGGGACATCCCTGATGCTATGGCCACTGTTGTTTGAAAAGACACACTTGCCAGGAAATGGAGTACTGACAGCACCTGCACTAGAGGGGGGATTCCTGTGGGATGGCGGATAGCTGACATCAGGTCTGGCTCCAGCTGGGCACACAGTTCCTGGATTGAGGCATGATCAAGTCTGTAGGTGATGATCACATGTCGCTCCTCCATTGTCGACAGGTCCACCAGTGGTCTGTACACCGGAGGATGCCACCATCTCCTCACCTGCCCCAGCGGACGTGCTCTATGGAGGAGAACAGCGAGCAGAGAGTCAACCTACACTGAGGTACGTAAACACAACTTTATCTGAAAAAGTTTCAAAATCGACATATGGCTGTCTTAGTGTATAATCAAGGCCTATATATGTGTGACGCATTTAAAATTAATGCCATGTGGCCCCCTGAAATGACGGCTGCCTGACCTGTAAGGTGGGACAAGGGGATATGAGGTAATTGCGCTGGCGTTGTACACCGTCGCGGTAGGCGGTCGAAGACCGCAGCGCAATCCTTCATTGGTTAACTTTGGACCCTATGGGTCCCAGGAGCCAATGACGATGTACGCCGGCAGTGACGGTACGCACCGCCGTGGAGGTGACTGCCATTTTCTCTCTGTTCAATCACTTGATACCTGATCTTCGACAGGAGAGGACCTACACTGCAAGTGCTGCTGTGACCTAAGTCTGGAAGAGACAATGGCTCATGTGTCTGGGGAAAGGGCCCCTGCCTTCAGCACGGAGGAGTTGGAGAAACTAGTGGATGGGGTTCCACCCCAGTACACGGTACTCTACGGTCCTCCAGACAAACAGGTGAGTACACTCTGATCATGCTGAATGGGCAATGGCTGTTTGGAGTGGTGTGAATGAACAATGGGGGGGGGAGAATGAGGCGTGCTTGAAACGAAGGTGAGTGCATGTGCGACATGGCAAGGGTATGGGTTGCAGGCCAATGACTGTGATGGTGCGGGCGCTTATATCTTCTCCTTTTCCCCTGTACAATTCGTGTAGGTCAGCACCCACCAGAAAAAGGATATTTGGCATGCCATCGCCAAGGAAGTCCGGACCCTGCGGGTCTACCACAGACGGAGCACCCACTGCCGGAAAAGATGGGAGGACATTCGCCGCTGGAGCAAGAAGACGGCGGAGGCCCAGCTGGGGATGGCCTCCCAACGTGGGAGGGGTACCCGTCGCACCATGACCCCCCTGATGTTCCGGATCCTGGCTGTGGCGTACCCGGAGTTGGATGGGTGCTTGAGGGCATCACAGCAGCCACAAAGGGGTGAGTACACTCTCATTCAGCTGATTCAGCACGCAGTGGAGGTGTCTGGGTGGGGGAGGTGGGCTTTGGGTTCCCCTAGGCGAGGGCGAGTTTAGTAGGCAGGGTCACTTCTTAAGGCAGGTCCTGTGGCACCCCACCCTATCTGTGTACAGAGCCAACCACACCTAGTCAGGCTCCTGTGACATCCATGTGTGCAGCAATCGGGCATAGCCTTGTAAACTATGTCCCTGGGATTGATTAGGGAACTCCAAGTGCACGGTGTAGTGCAGATAGCTTCTGTGTCTGTAGTGTCCGCCAACGGTAGCGGTATTGCATGCACTCAACATGTCTTTCTTCTGTTTTCCCCCCTTTTTGTGGTCTCCCTGTGCTTGTGTGCATTAGCATCATCAGGTGGAGGAGCAGTGGCACCGGAGCAGGAGGGAGCTGCATCCCACATGGCCCTGGAGGGCGAGACAACGGAGTCAGAAGCTACCAGTGGGACGTAGGGCGAGGGGAGCTCCACGGCGGGGACAGGAGCTGAGACCAGCGATACGGACTCCTCCTCTGATGGGAGCTCCCTTGCAGTGGCGGGCCCCTCTGTGCCCCCCGCATCTGCAGGTGCAGCCACCACCCCCCCTACCAGCACCTTCCCTCCCAGCAGCACCTCAGCATTTACCCCGTGGCCGCTCACCCAGGAGGGTGGGCATCTCCTTCGCCCCAGGCACCTCAGCCCCTGCCACCGTCACCCCTGCTGCCCTCAGTGAGGAGGCCATTGACCTCCTCAGGTCACTCACCGTTGGCAGTCTACCATTTTGAATGGCATCCAGGGTGTAGAGAGGCAGTTGCAACAAACCAATGCATACCTGGAGGGCATTCATTCTGGTTAATCAGCCCATCAGCGAGCTTTTCAGACTCTGGCACCTGCACTGATGGTAGCCATTGTCCTCCCCCCTCCAACTTCCTCCACCCAGACCCAAACCCCTGTACCTCAGCCTATCCCAAGCACACCCTCAGACCAGCATGCACACACCTCAACACACAAGGGAAGCTCAGGCAAACATAAGCACCACACATCCCACAGGCACTCACGCAAGCATCATACACATGCAGACATACCAACAGCCACTGCCTCCACTGTGTCCCCCTCCTCTTCATCTTCCTCCTCCCTCCCAGTCTCATCTCCACTCACACCTGCATGCACTACATTGTCAGTCACTACCTCCATCACTAGCACACCCACCACCACACCCCGCTCACGTGCAGTCACCACCCCACTACCATTCACACATCCCCTGTGTCCTCTCCCAGTGTGTCTGTGAGCCCACCTCCCAAGGTACACAAACGCAGCCACACACCCACCCAACAGCCATCCACCTCACGACAGCCTCCAGCCCATGCACCTTCACCCAAAGTCACCAAACGTACACCTCCTACAACCACTACCTCTTCCTCCACTCCTAAACCCCCTCCATCTACCCATCCCAGTGTGTCCCAAAAACTTTTCCTGTCCAACCTTGACCTCTTCCCCTCACCTCCCCCACCCCTTCAGTCTCCTAGGGCCCACCTCTCCAGGTCCCAACCCAGTGCCTCAGCCACAACATCAGCGGGAGCAGTGGTGCCCGTAGTGACCGGCTTCTGGAGTGCGCCAGGCAGCAGGGCAGCCAGTGTGCCAAGGAGTCAGAGCACGGACAGTCCCCCACCTCAAAAACGCCAAATGTTGGCCAGTGCCCGGCGGGAGAGAGGAAAAAAATCTTCAAACAAAGCCGTTCCCAGGGGTACATGTGGGAGTGTGGATCCAGCTGCGCCACCATCCAAGGTGGGGAAGGGGCACCCTAAAACTGGCAAGTCTGGGAAAACCTGCACGACGGACAAGACCGCCACAAGCACCGCTGCCAAGGACACCGCCGCCACCAGCACCGCTGCCACCACCACCACTGCCAAGGACACCGCCACCACCAGCACCCCTAAACAGGACACCGCCGCCACCAGAACCGCTGCCAAGGACACCGCCGCCACCAGCACCGCTGCCAAGGACACCGCCGCCACCAGCACCGCTGAACAGGACACCGCCGCCACCAGCACCGCTGCCATGGACACCGCCGCCACCAGCACCGCTGAACAGGACACCGCCGCCACCAGCACCGCTGCCAAGGACACCGCCGCCACCAGCATCGCAGGTCACTGAGCGCCAAAGATTCCGAAGCTACTGAGGTCGCCACGAGCAGGATGAAGCATTCTGGGCACAAAGCCCCCTCCAGAACCAGTGGAGAATGACATCCACTACCTCTGTCCTTGGCAGGATGAAGCACTCTGAGCACAAAGCCCCCTCCAGAACCAGTGGAGAGATACATCCACTACCTCTGTCCTTGGTAGGATGAAGCACTCTGGGCACAAAGCCCCCTCCAGAACCAGTGGAGAGATACATCCACTACCTCTGTCCTTGGCAGGATGAAGCACTCTGGGCACAAATTCCCCTCTAGAACCAGTGGAGAATGACATCCACTACCTCTGTCCTTGGCAGGATGAAGCACTCTGGGCACAAAGCCCCCTCCAGAACCAGTGGAGAATGACATCCACTACCTCTGTCCTTGGCAGGATGAAGCACTCTGGGCACAAAGCCCCTTCCAGAACCAGTGGAGAGATACATCCACTACCTCTGTCCTTGGCAGGATGAAGCACTCTGGGCACAAAGCCCCCTCCAGAACCAGTGGAGAATGACATCCATTACCTCTGTCCTTGGCAGGATGAAGACTGTGGCTTTGCACTCCCCAGGATAAAGCAGTGGGCAACCCACCCACTGTAGAGACTTGAGAGACTGTGGCTTTGCACTCCCCAGGATACATCAATGGGCATGGAGCCCCCTAGTGGATCTGGCGTTGTGCACTCATCCAGCTGAGGTGCCCCCCTTCCCTTCCCCCTGAGGTGCCTGTTTTATTTCTATCTGATGCCCCAGCAGTGTTCTCTCCGTCTTGTTCAGGTATCTTGTGTGGGCCTCGCCCATGCATTTTGGGCCCAGTGGTCCACGGACTATGATGGTGGAATCCCTTGGACTTGTATTCTTGGTGTATATATTTGTTTATAGTGTGAATATCTTTATATATGTATATATTGTTGATTCATGTCTTTGAATATATTACAATCATTCGACTCATTTCCTTTTGTCCTTGCATTCTTCCAGGGTGGTGTAACTGTAATGTATCATGATGTATTGGTGTGTGTGTTGTAGTGGGTGAGGGTGGGGGTGGGGGTGTTGCGTGTTCCGTGTGAGTGTCACTCGCTTTTCCCTCCCCTCTCCCCTGTGTTGTAGGTGCAGTACTCATTGTGGTCTTCGCCGCCGGCGTTCGTGATCCTGGTAGAGGAGCAGGAAGACAAAGGCAGGGAGAATCTGAAGTTCTGGTTCCATGGCATCCTGGTTCCTCGTGGGGTGTGTAGAGGTGAGCGTTTTCCCTTCCAAGTCCTGTTTCCCCCGTGATTTTGTGCGCGGTGAATCAGCCCTTTCGAAGGTGGCGGATTGGACTGTTTTAATTCTGTGGGTGGTACATTGTCCTCCACCTGTCTGTTGGCGGTTACCACAGCGGTGTTTGTTTGTACCGCCTTGGCGGTCGGAGTGTTAAAGTGGCTGTCTATGTTGGCGGTTATCGCCACGGTCGTGATTCCAAATTGTTTTCCGCTGGCCTGTTTAGTGGTTTTACTGCCGCTTTAACACCGACCGCCAGGGTTGTAATGATCACCTTAGTCAGCAAGTCAGACCCTGAATTTCACAGAATAGGGATGCCAAAGTCTTACCCACAGACTTGAGCCTCCCTGTTCACTAATAAACATGTTTGACTGCATGTTTGACTTCTTAGAAGCATGTAGCTCCATATGTTGACCTATGTGTATGTGGCACTTGAGTACAATGTCATAGGTGTGCATGCAGCTCATGGCCAGATGTGTGCTTGCATCTATCTGCTTGTTGTAAGTCATGTATTACTGGTATGAAATGATGTTGACAATTGTCTGCATTTCCAAACATAAATGAGGATGGGATTGTCGAAGGTTTGGGTGTATCCTAGTTGGACATCCTCCTTACCTGTGGTGGACTGCCCAAACCCATGTACAGGTGTCCAAAGCTTCCTGGGTGTCCAAGAAGTTGGAAAGTATTTGTTGCTTGTCCACCCCCCCCTCAGGCACAGGCATAGGGTTATGAAATTTGTACCTAGGACTGATGATCCAAGTTTAATACACAGACATGTAAATCTGTAAATCACTTGTCCAAAACTAGGATACCCACTCATGATTAGCAACTGCATTCTATCCTGGCAATTCCATTTACAAATCACAGATCTTGTGGCCCTAGATTGTCATCCAGAAGTTAGTCATTAGTTGGCCTGTCAAATGTGGAGGACTTGCAGCATTTTTTACGTGACAAATGGCTGAACAATGATGCATAGCCATTTAAGTTGTTATACATCTTGTAGAGCATTGCTATGCTGTTTGATAGGACATGTATATGATGCATTGGCATGTACTTCCTCAGGGACAATCAGTGATCTGTATGATGATATGGCCTGTTTCTGGTACATTAGATGTATTGTCTGATTTACTTCTGGAGCCATGTCACACAATGAAGTACCTAATGTTTGGTTTTATATTTTTTTTAACAGCAGCCAATATGAATCCCATCCAGATTCGGGAGTTTCAGCGCCGGGCGATGCATTACCGCCACATTCTGGATGTGGACTCTGGGTTCTGCAACATGGCACTGCGTTATCACCATGAAAGAGCCTCCGGAGTGTGGAGGGCATTTGCCCAAGGGGGCCCTTCTTGTCCACCACAGCCACCACCACCAGCACCACCACTACCACCCAGCTGGCACCAACCATTAGCAGGCACCACTGCTGGCCCGTAAACCTCCACTACTCCCGGACCTATCACAGCACCACCTGCACCTCCTCCTACACGCATGGCACCGACAACGGGACATACATCTTCAACTGGCACCCAGACCATCCCTGTTGCAGTCATTGACCCAGCAGAGTTTCAACGGATGCAACGTGACATTGACCGTATGTTGAGTAAAATGAACAGGTTGCAGCAGGAGGTGGCACAAATGAATAGGAGGGTGCATGCCATAAAGAAGACCCTGCGGAGGGCGAACTTGTAAACATTTTACCCTCAGCCATGATTCCCTCCCCTCCCTCCTCTTTCTTGGTTCTTTTCATTAGTGGGTTTAGGGGGCTTAGTGTTAGGTTAGAATAGACTGTTAGTTTAGTTAGTAGTAGTGGGTGGGGTGGGGGTATGATACTTTTAATATCTGTTTTTTATTATGTGTGTGGGTGGTGGATGATGTTGGGGTTAAAAAAATAATAAAAAACAATATAAAAACAAAATCCCCCAAAAGATATATTTGTTTAGTATTAGATAGTATGGCCCTCATTTGGACCTCGGCGGTCTTTTTTCAAGACTGCCAAGGTTCCGCCGAGCCGAAACCGTCAGTGCAGGTGGTCTCCCACCAAGCGTATTATGACTGCTAGCAGCCCTCTGCCCTTTTTCGGATGGAGAGCCGCCAGCTGCCATACTGGCGGTCGGCGGTGAAGTGTAGGCTGCTCCACCGCCATGTCATCAGAACACCGCCCACCGAATCACAACCCACGATTCAGCGTGGCGGTGTTCTGGTGACGGGGTGCTGCCGGTGGAGCAGCCCCCATGGATCCCGTTCCCTCCCGGAGGATCACCGGAACAGGTAAGGTGATCGTCCGTTAGATGATGGAGTGGGGGGTGTTGTGTGTTGTGTGCGTGCATGGGGTGTGCGTGTGAGTGTGTAGAGGGGTTGTGTGAGTGCGTGTATGCATGCGGTGGGTGTATTGTGTGTATGGGAAATGTGACGAATGTCTGTGTGCATGTGTGCATGTATGTGTGCATGTATGTGTATGAGTGGTGTGAGCGTGCGTGTAGGGGGTGTGGGGTGTGTGTGTACCTGGTGGGGAGGGGGTCCTACCACCTTTGTGGGGTGGTAGGGGGGTCATGGGTATTGGGGAGGACTCAGGGGCGGGGATTGTGAGACCTCAATCAGTGCCAGGGAACGTATTCTGATAGTGCCTACCGCCATGGATTTCGTGGCAGTACAAAACCCCATGAAATCCATGGCGGTATGCGGGGTCCTGATACCGCCGGTGGTCTAGTGACGGCCGCCGGGCTGGAGACCGAAGGCTCCAGCCCAGCGGTCATTACCACCCTGGCGGTCGGAGTGTAGAAGTGGCGGTTTGGCATGGTGGTAACCCTCCATTGCACCCACCACTCACGTTTACTATGGATCCCAAAGTGTTGTTAATTTTTGATGTATGTTTTCAATCTCACATACTTTGCGACCAGATTTGGTACTGAGGACACTGTGTGAAGACTGCCTGCAGCCTGATGTTCAAGTGAAGCCTTGTAAGGTAAGTGGTAGTATGATCTCATGTAGTATGTAATACATAACTCACACCTTTCATTTGTTACATTGTTCAGCCAGGGTACATATTTGTACGTACACTCATACACATCCATTCATGCTGTATGGTGTGTGTTAGGAACAATTTGGGTCAAATGTCACATATGTAAATATTGGCTTGACGAAAAAGTTGAAGGCAATAATTTTTGGCTTAGACATCCCTTGAGGAAGCGTTATTCTGTCCAACACAGCATTATGCTGTATAGTTTCTATTTCACTCATAATTAACCCTCAGGAAGGGCAGATAATAGTACAATCCAGACCACAGTGCATAGTTATCAGCCAACATTCTTTCAGGTCAGTTGTATTGACATTCTATAATCATTGACCTGAGGTAAACATCACTGTGATGTGTCACATTACACAGAGACAAAGTTGTTGTGTAAGTGCTATTTATTTTAAAGTGATGTAGTGCTATATGTATATTGTCCATGATTGGGAGTCCATTAGTGTGAGACCTTCCATTGTGATCCTACACAAGTGCAAAAGGACATGTCATTGGACATGCTGGGGTGAAGTGTCAGACAGTGCAGAGGGACAGGATTTGCCAATGAGTTAGTGAGAGACAATCACAGAGCAGGGTGACAAGATAAACAGTGGGCTGGAGAACAGTGCTTGCGAGCAACTGTTGCAAGACTGGCATGTTACAAAGCACAGGACCTTGGTTATAGGTGGCCATGTGGCAGGGACTAGTGCTACCGGGTACTCTTACGGGGTGAAGGTGATCTGTTCCACGTCTTCATCTTCTGATGTTTGTGTTGTCTCCTCTGCCCTTGGTGGTGGTGGTTGTGAAGGGGCAACACACACCTCAGTGTTTGAAGACGTGGAGTCAGACATCCTGGTAGCTGCCAACTGTGGAGCTATTAAGGGCAGTACTGCAGCAAGGAGGAGCTGCTGGTTCTTAAGTATAGCAGCCACATCACTGTGGTAGGCAGCCAGGTCAGCCCTGAGGGGGTCAATATTGCATTGGTGCACGCGTTGACAGGATTGTAGTTGGAGGTGTTATGTCAACTCTCTTACAGCTGTGCTGATTTCCTTCACACTTTTTTCGAGTTCATGCTAGATTGATGTTCGCCCTTGCATGGATGCTGCCTGCTCTGCAGTTGACATCATGCACAAACGCATCCCCTCTAGGCTGGCTGCCATATTTTCCATCCCCACCCGCACCTCCTTGGCCATCTCCCGCTGTACTCCAACTACAGTTCTTTCAAAGCGGGTGCCAGTGTCCTCAGAGTCCTCAGCTGGGTTGGAGCTGGCAGGTCGTACAATTGGGGTGGTGAGTGGGTCCTCTGTGAAGGCTGCTACTTCTGTGCTCCTCCTTGCATCTGAAGGTGGGGTCTGGAGGGTCCCAAGGACATCTTGGAGGGTCTGCTGGCTGATGTTTGTCAGCTCGTCATCCATGTCATCAGGGAACTCCAGGACAGGCATATCCCCGGGAGAGCCATCGTCCTCTGCAACGAGATATGGTACAATTAGTGTGTCTGTGTTGTGGGATTTGTAATGTGACATGCCTGCCTTCCTATTTGTTGCACATTGTGATCTTGGTTCCGGTTCATTACTCTTGTCTTTCATATTAGCATTCTCCCATGGCCTATGCCCCACTTGAATGTCACATGTATTGTGGTCACTTTGGGGACTTGTCAGCATCACATCCTCTAGGTGTTGGTTCTGGCCAAATTGTGAATTGCCACCTTCTTGTCCTACTCAACCCTCCGTCTACTTCCATTCTCATGGTGAGGCCTTGCACTGGCTGTGGTTGTTCTGATGGCACTAGCACCACACTTTACAATCTGGAACTGACCCAGTCTCAGCTATTTCACATCCAGCTATATGTTGCTGAGACCTAGCATATACTATGTATAGCATTGGCATGGCACACTACATATGTCAGCATTGGTAGTGTGTAATGTTGATGTTGGGGAATGTGTGCTACATTGGATTGCACTGATGGTCACAGTGGTGTTCCATTTCCTCTTCTGACTGTGAGGGTGAATTTCACTAGCCGATTACATATGTCCTCCCCCTCAATGCTGTTGTCTGAGCTGTATGACCTTTGGGATGTTGCATGGTGTCATTTGGGGCTATTGTGACCCAGGCACATGGTGGACCCTGACCTATGCAGCATGGGTATGACATTAGTGCTCTATACCTCATAATGTTTATGCCAATGTTTGTAGCAACTATGGACAATCACATTTGATAGGATTGGAACATTTTTATTGATTACAAGGGATTGATAAAGTTTCATCCTGAACCCTCTAATTTGGGTGTGTTTGATCCATCGGGACGTTACTGCCATTAGCTGCTTGACCTGCACACACAGCAGAGGTGGTAGTGGCAACTGTTGTCAATGTTAAATTCCACTTGCAGACTTGCAGACTGTTAATTGAACCCTAGTTCATGTAAGGAGAATACCAGCTGACGTGTGACAGCAGGCCAGTTTTACGTTGTACCCTACACTCCTGAACTGGCTTTACCTTTCCAACATCCTTGGCATGGCAGCATACCCCCATGCAAAGGTTGTTGGTGTAGTGTAGTACTGTGCCCCAGGTTTCCTCTAAACGGGCCATGCCCCCGTGCTGTGTCCCTTTACCCATTCCACTCCCTGAATATCATGACTTACATGCATTGTCTAGTAGGTATGTCCCTCCCTGCTTGCAGTTAACATTTGTGCATTTTAATTCCCAATGCGACTTACCCTGCATCTCTGTTGTCTCCTGGTAGTCTGCGCTGTCCTGTCCTTGAATCCCTGTGACGATCTCCTCAGGTATGACGGCTGCCACCATTTCCTCCATGTGGTCCAGGGCCTCCGGCGGTGCTGGACTCCCACCTCCAGTCAGCAGTGCTGTCTTCCTGTTCCTGGCCATCTTTTGCTTGGTCCTGCGCTTGCAGTCATGCCAGTGTTTCTTGCACTCAATGATTGTTCTCTGTACTTCAGCCACACTTTTATCTTGTCAACAATATGTTGCCATATTGCCTCTCTCCTACTGATTGGCAACTTTGAGGTGACAAACAGTTGGTGCTGGTGTTCCGTCACCTCTTTCACCAGAATTTCCTGCTCTTCTGCACTGAAGCGACACTTTCTTTTCTTCTTCTCCCTGTCCTGGGTCTCCTGTGGGTCCTCTTGGCTGGTTCCTGGTCTGTTGTCATCTTCCTGGGGTCTGTGCAAGCATCTAGGATCCATTTTGGCTCTTCTTAGCACAATTTGGTGTGTTTGTGCCGCTTTTTGACGCAATTGCGTCAAAAAAAGGCGCGTATCCGGTTTGCTACATCGTAAACTGGCTCACGGTCATTTTCGCCACATTAACGATGTTTTTCTTTACGACGTGACGCACTGGTTTGAGTAAAAAAAATGACTCACACCAGTGGTTTGCGCTGTCGTGCGCCAAAGTATAAATTTGACTCCCGAGTGGCGCAAATAAATGGCGTTAGCCGGCGGTAAGATATTTGGCGCAAAACTGCGTTGGCGCACTTTTGCGTCAAAAAGTATAAATATGGCCCTTTGTTTATGTGGAGGGGAATTTACATGTTTGCACATTGACAACTCATTGTTTTATGAGTCTGAAACAGACATGGGCAGGGGTCTTCAAACCTTTTAATGCTAACCACCCTCTTTAGGAATCATGTAGGCAGCCTTGGGGAAGAAGGCAGTTTTTAGTGACCAATGCCTGCTACTCCTGGTGTTTTTCAAAGGAAGACTTTTTTTCAAAGCAGTACAGGTTCATTAACAATCAAGAATTGCTTAAAAAAAAACAGTTTTTCATTGTGAACCATAAGCATAGTGATAGTGGTCTGTTCTTACTTTCAGGCCACCATCCCTGTGTTTGTAGCCAATTAAAGGAGATCGCAAATTGTGACATGACTAATATTAGCTAGGTAGGTCATTCTCAGACCCCCTGTGAATGGTGATTTTGGAATGCAATCCATTAGAACAGTGGTCTTAACCTCTTGTCTGGGGGCCCCAGAGGGTCCATGATGCATACTCCAGGGGTGGGCAACTACCTGGAATATTTAACAATACTAATAGATAAATAAAGTGAATATAAATAACGAAGTAAAACTGAAAACTGAAAATGTTAAAACATTTCTGTAAATATGAATGAATTTGAAATTGGAGACCAAAAAATAAAGTTGATGTCTTTCTACTAGTATGTGGGAGCAAGGCAAATGCATCAGACAGAATATACTCTGGTTGATGGGTGGCCTCAATTGAATTTAAAAAGCTCCAATCTTCCCATCACATTTTAAAATTTTATTTTGTAAATATTTATTTGTGAATGGAAAAAAAACACATGAAAGCTTGTTTCTGATTTTTTTGTATTGTTTTGTGGTTCAAGTCATCAAAACTACTTAGGTGGGACTCCACGGATCCCATTGTTGACAAACTATTTTTGACAATTCTTCTGTAAAATGTGGAAGCGCTAAACATATTCAACAATTAAAATATTGCCTTTTAAAAATGCAATCAAATACGTAATTGCCCAAATGTTAGGGGCTGTCTGATCTCCCTCAAGTGCAAAAATATCTACATTTTGATCCTTCAACAGACATATGAAGAGACCTCAAAGGGTTATTTGGAGCCTCCGCCCCTTTCAACACCTACTCCCAGCCAGGATATATATGACAAAAGATGTTACTGATAGTCCATTACAGAGTCACTCACCACCACTCTGCTCTCTTCACTAAAAACCCAGGGCCAGATTTACAAGACCCTAGCACCTCCTTGTGCCACACTAGCTTCATTTTTTAAAAAACTAATGTGGCTCAAGGAGGTAATTTTTGCCACACCATATTTACAAAGTGGCGCAGTGCATGCATTGTGCCACTCTGCGACCCCTTGCACCACATTATGCCTGTGTCAGTTATAATGTATGCAAGGGGGGCGGTCCGGTATCAGGGGGCCCGCAAAAATAGTGCAGTGAAATCTACAGAGCAGTCATTAAAATGACACAACCATATTAACCTATGGGCCTCATTACACTTTGCTCCACTAGTGTCAAACGTTTTTGACGCTAGAGGAGAAAAGAGCCGCAACAGCTTAAACATTCTGACGTTATTGGCCTAACAACTGCCATGGTGCACCATATTATAAATACTGCGCACACATGGTGTTAGGTGGGACAGGGCGACGCAAGCAAACTGGCTCATCAGTACTGATGTGACAGTTTGTTGTAAATCTGTCCCACAGTACTGCTTCCAGCATGATGCTCCTCCTGACCATGCCTGGTGCCTCAACCCTCACCCATGAGATCAGTTTAAAGACCCACTGGAGAAAGCGTCCCAAATTGAAGACATCTTACTTCATGTTTCTGGATTGTAGCTTCCTATTCAAGCCCAGGAAGGTAATGCCCTTTATTTGAAAAATAAGGTCTGATTTCAATATAAATGGACCCTCTAATCAACAGATTTACCTACCCATCAAGTATAAAGAACAATGCAGTCTTTTACATTTTAAAACACTCGTTTTTGTTAAGTTTAGTCTATAGACTCTGAATAGGAAACCCCAGGCCTTCTGCAGGAATTCCCATCCCGCCAGAGATGTTTTGAGTTAGGACTTAGGCTCAAAGGTTTCCTTTTCTGCGTTTGTGGATACTGGGCCAGATGTATGACATTTTCTTTTCAGTTTGGGAATCGCAAATTGCGAATCGTAAAAGAAAATGTAAAACAGTGTCAAACACAATGTTTGCTATTCCCAAATGATGCTCCTCATTAATATTTATGAGGTATGTCGCAATTTGCGACCTCATTGGAAATGGCTACACTCACAGGAATGATGGCCTGCTGGGGACAGCAGACCACCATGTCTGTGACTGCTTTATAAATAAAGCAGGTTTAAAAAAAAAAAAATGCACCCTGTTTTCCTCAAAGGAAAACAGGATTCGTCACAAAAATAAATGAAAAGTTTTCTGAAAAAATGTTGGCACCCCCATTCACAAATGGGAAGGAGTCCTTTGAGGACCCCTTTCCGTTTTGGAATGGGTTACCACTTGTAGTTGGTGGCAAGTGTGATTGTTTTGTGACTGCATTCACCTGTCACAAAACAATCTTACATTCCACTGCGACTCGCTATTTGGAAGGGACGCCCTCGGCACACCCCTTCCAAATAGCGACTCGCAAACCTATTTTGCGATTTGGTAACTAGATTACTGAATCGAAAAATATGGTTTGGACATACCAAAATCCTTTTTTCTTGCTGCAGAATCTGGTCGTTTGCAACAAGAAAAAAACAACTGGCCCACTGTGTATTTTAAACACACTGAAGTGCTCATTCCGAGTCTGGCGGTCCTGAGACTGCGAGACCTGGGGTGGCCGTGTTAGTGGCGGTCTGATTCGCCACATTCTGACCGCAGCCGAAACGACGGACTCCAGCCTGGCAGTCCCGGTGGTAGTAATCCGCCAGCGGAGCGCTGCAAGCAGCACTGCCCGCCGGATTACGAGTTCCATTCCGCCAGCCTTTCCATAGCTGTTCACACTGCCATGGAAAAGCTGGTGGAATGAGGGTGCTGGGGGCACTTGGCATGGGCAGTGCAGGGGCCCCCCTGCACAGCTCCTTAGAGCATTTCACTCCCCGAATTACGAGCAGTGAAATGCGCGACAGGTGCTGCTGCACCCGCTGCACCGTCAAATTGACGTAAGGCCCGCTTCACCGCAGGGCCAGTGGGCGGAAACTGTGCTGTGAAGTTGGAAAACGACCGGCGGTGTCTTGACGCCACCACCAGTCAGGCCCGCCAAACTCGGAATGAGGGCCTGAGTTTGTTATGATGTATCCTAAAAACTTCAAAGCGAGCCCAGGAAATACATGCTCTTCAAATGTACGATCTAGCATGTCTTTAGATATTATAAAATTTGTTTTTTCCCATGGCTAATGTTCATGTGCCCAGAACAGGAACAGGAAGCAAACGATTTCAAAACTCATTACTTGTAAGCTATTTTGATTGGGAATAATCTAGATTGCTGAATTCAGTGTGTGTTTTACTGCTTCAATGGATTTAGAGACAAAAACACCTTAACTTTTCCAAAAAACATCACCATCCCCATTTCTGTAGTTTGTGATTATTGCTAACAATGAGGAGTATAACTATGTGTGGGAGTTGTAGGAGATGAGATGGTGGCAGACGTAGTACATGACATATACAAGTTCCCTCATACCCTGTGCTCAAACATCATGTGCATGAGGGCACGGCTGCAGGTTTTGGCCTTCGGTTAGGTCCTGCACCTAGCCCTCCATGGGATTCCACCCCTTGCTCCATATACTGTGTGTTGCTCAAATGCAGTGCTATGACAGGAGCATGCCTCAATATCGGAACTAGGAGGCACACAGTGAGAGTTTGTCTTTGTCTGCTCTGGTCTCTTTATTCGAAATTGATCAACCATACAAATAAAACAAACCACAAAATACAATACACTCTCAAAAGTCATTATCCACAATAAACATTCCTACACATACCCTATCCATTAAATACTTAAAACAAAGTATTAAAAACAGATCATTAAACCAGATTCAAAGACCAAATTGCCATTTTACACATATAAAAAATTTCATTACAGAATTTTGCTAAAAATATAAAATATTGCAATAAAAATACAGATTAAGACTCAGGTTAAAAAGACCTCTATGTTATTCCGCCAAGTTATAGCTCCCTTTAGAAAAGCCGCCACCCCACGCCACACCAGCGCATCCGAGGCCATACGCAGACACAGGAAGGCTGGGCGGTATTGCACAAAACCTCTCTCCTTCAGTATGGGAAGTAGATAATGACGCCTAAAGGGGGCATAAAAACCACAAAATAGAATAAAATGGATTAGAGTCTGTAAAGTCACTCCATCACAGGGGCATGGTTATATATCTTTTTCATCAAACTGACCAAGTGGGAAACACAAATTGCTTCTGATAACCCCAAAACAGAACGGCGAGATAAGAGACCTTTCCTAACATTTGTTATTCTCCAAAAGATAGGCCTCAGGACCCACCCCCATCTTTACCATTATAAAATCCCTAACTGAATTCTTCCTTAATTACTCCGCCTCCCTCTTGGCCCCCAAAATTTTGGAGAAATTCTCCTTAACCCAACGTATATCAGATTTGATCAGACTCTCTGGAGCCTCATACATACCCGGCCGCCCCAAAGCGGAAGATACTTTTCTAATATACATCAGCCAGGGAATATCCTTCACACATTCACTTGTCATACAATCCCGCAAAATCTCTCTATTAGAAGCCGCAAACTCATTCGTCCAGATAGAGATCCATAACATAAGGGGAGCAATCTTAATGGTATCTTCTATAAAATCTAGAGTCAATTCAGCATGCAAGCAGAAGCTGGAAACATTTTGATCAACTCCCATCAACCTCCTACAGAAACAATTTTTCTCTATAGCAGGGGCCCTATTTTCTGTGTACCCCCACATAGATGCCCCATACAGCATGACTGGGAGACACTTTTGCCTATAAATTTCAAGCAGAGCCTTGACAGGTTTATTTCCCACCCTGGCAGCAAACTCAAAAGTGGCACCTACTGCTGGGTTAAAAAGCACCCCTCTCCTGGCAATACAAGATTTCCAGGAACCCTTATCATCGAAATTAATCCGTAAATAAGGGAATTCCTGAACCTTGCTAATCACTTGCTCATTGATCTTCAGCCCCCCACCCCTACTGAGTGATTTCCCATACAACATAAAGTGTGATTTATTGCAATTTATTTCTAAATCCAGGGCTGTCATAAAGGTTTCATGAGCTCTAAAAACCTCTTGAAGGCCATTCATATTGTGGGCCATAAGTACTGCATCATCTGCATAAATCAGATCCTTGCAGTGTTCCGTCAAAAAGTCGAAGAGCCCATTTGTGTACAGAAGAAAAAGGGTGGGAGCCAGGACACATCCCTGGCGCACCCCCTTGCCAAGTTCCAACACATCTGAACATTCCCCATTTGCCCCCACCCTCACATTGTCAAACGTTCCTAAGTGGAGGTACTAAAGCAACTCCACAATTGAGGGGTCCATTCCCAGCCGGGTAAGCTTCTCCCACAGCTTAGACCGATTGACCTTAACAAAAGCACAGCTGAGATCCATGAATGCTAAATATAAGGTGCCTTTCCTAGCTTGAGTATATTTCCCAATCACCATCAACAAATGTAGGCACTGTTCCTGGGTACCAAGCCCTTCCCTAAAACCATATTGTACCCGGCTTAGAATTGTAATTTCAGCCATCCAAGCCTCAATACACCTCAAAATAATCCAGCCCAAAATTTGGGCCGAAGAATCTAGAAGAGAAATTGGACGATACGACTTGGGGTCGTTCCGATCACCCTTCTTATAGACAGGAATAATACACGACGATCTCCAGGTATCCTGGATACCACACTCACTGCGGCATTAAGGACATTTAACAAAATTGGCTCCCATAGCTGAGGGCAAGATTTGTAAAGATCCATTGGGATAGAGTCTGGTCCTCGGGCTTTATTACTAGCACTGTCCTGCAGCACCACCTTAACCTCCTTGAGTGTGAACCTAATATCTAAATTAGGGTAGCCTACATATTTTCTCTCCCCCTTCCCTCCGAGAGAACTCCCCTGAAAAATGCTACAAAAATGGCTGACCCAAGCCTCGGAGGCAATATTACACCCCAGGCCCTCAGATGTTTCTGATTCAATTGGACTGCTATTAACAACCTTCCAAAACAGGCTAGGGTTTTTAGACTTTACTGCACATTCCAGTCTCTCCCAGGCTAGCTCCTTTAGCTTTAACTTCCTTGCCCTTAGAACAGATTTATACTGAGCCCTAGCTACTCTAACATGGGCTTCATCTATAGGGTGCTCATTTAGGGCCTTGCTCCGAAATTTCTTAGTCTCGTGGGCTACAGTCTTGTATCAGCAAGAAGCTAAATGAAGTTCCTCCCTTTAAATATTCTACCTAACTTCATCTGGACAGACTAGATTACCAGAAATATAAACATTAATAATGCTCTAGGCCCTAGCACATAATAGGTACACTGAAAGTGTTCATTTAAGACAGCACTCTGCTACTTTTTGGAGTGACTGGTATCCTAAAAAGACAAACATCTTGAGCAATGGTCAGTGGTAACTAGTCAGTGGTCTGTAGTCAGTCAGTGGGAAATTGTTGTTATGACTGTAATTTTAAATTTAAAGGAGTGAGAGGCTTTAACGGGAAAAGTGACAGAAAACATAGATAATTCTGAAGTAAACAACAAAACACACCACAACGACTTAACAATAAGCAAAATTATAATAAAACAAAAATATAAGAAGCCACAACACAGCAAAACAGTCAAAGTAGAATTTTACGCAACAACCACACTACAACACAGCAACACAATTCAATAATGCATCACAAAAACAGAGGAGCACAAAGACGACGCACAACAAAGTGCAACATAATAAAAATGCTCAAATAATCTCATCACACCTTACCACCTCCCAAACTCTGCCTTCATGATAGAGTGGTAAAAGAAGTTAGCTCAAAGCACTATCTTACTAATCACCAAGAACATGTATCATAAGTAGATCACCACATATATCAAATCGGGATAAACTTTGCTTCATATATTTCATGAGATAATTTAGCAATGAAATGTTATTGATTTATAAATTAGGACACAATAATGCCAAATGAAAATATTTGGCATTACTCTTGGAATGTTTTTTGTGTAAAACATAAACAAGCATTAAATTCTGAGATGTAATTATTATTTGTTTTTTTTCTTCTCGGTTCTGTTTACTATTGCCACTGTAGCAAGGTACCTCACAACTATACCTGTATGATAAATAGTAAAATAATTTCTCTTACTAAAAGTGTCAATGATAAAAACAGTGCCATGGGCTACTGTAATTTAAGGAATTTACAAACAGTTCATTTTTTGTGATTCACAAAGATCTCATGTTTCCAGTGCACGGACTGAAAATGAAGCAGATGCATGCTTATATCCGCCTTTTCAGAAGCATCCGTCATGTCTATTAAATGTAGCCATGAGATTCATCATCCTTCAAGAGCCTTTCATACTGGTGTGGTTTGCAGTTTAGTCTATTTCATGAAGTCCTGTGAGGTAGATCAATAAAAGCGAAGTATTTGGTGCCTTTGCGTCTAGCTAAGAATATGATTAAACCATTGATGCCCGATAAGCACGTCTGACTTCTACAAAGCACTGCACCTTTACTGAAGCACTTTAATTTATGGTACATGTATTTCGATCAGCTATTGAATTTGTATTCTGTACTCGTAATCTCTAACATGGTAGTTCCTCAAAATTGAAGGTTTGATAGGCATTCATTGGTCCTATTTTAAGTTTTAAGCAATCAATGATATTACTGCCTAGGTCCTCAAATTTATTCTTAAAACGAGTACACCTTCATACATTCGTTTCTTCTCCACATTGATTTTATTCTAAAAACTATAGTGTGTGTGTGTGCTATTGACTAAAACAGCTGACGACGTAATTTATGGAAAGATGAAATTTAGAGGTCTTCTCTTCTGCTGTTAGGTAAAATAGTTACCAATTAATGTTTGTCTCATTTAAAATATTTTACAAAGTAGTCAACCATGTGTTTTTGATGTGAATTATTAATGTAATTTAATTATTTTGACATTGTGTGTATTCTTTTGCTAGGCATTTAAAGATCATTGAACAGAGCATTTGATTGAAACAATCCCAATATAATAAACAAATCGAAATTAATTTCATCAACTTTCCTTATTTCTGTGCTCATATAATTCTTAGATCAGTAAATATTTGAGATTACGAAATCCAATTGCTTTTGAAGCAGATCACTGGAGAGTAGCTAACAACTACCCACCCCCAGTGTATGACTGATACTGGTCATTACTGACTCTGACAGTGCCCTGGGCTCTGCTAACCAGACCAGGGCCAGTGCTCTGTGTAAAAGGAATATGCAAATTAGGCTTAATTACAATTGGCTATGACAGCATACCTATAAGCCTCTTGAATATAATAGGGTATGGAGGATAAAAGGCCCAGTGGATTTTACACACTCTAGAGTGCACTGTTGTAGTGCTGCTGTAATTTAAAAGACAGTCCTGCTTTGCAGGCTGCTTTTAAGAATAAATGATATGCACACTTGATTTTGGAATTAAAAGTACTTCCAAAACCTCAAACAACCTTATTTTTACATGCAAATCACTCTTAAGGTCTCCCCTAAGTGTCCCAGGGGTAGGGTGCCTAGAAACTATAAGCAGGTACATGATAAAATAAATTGTATATGCCTTGGTGAGGGTAAAAACTGCCAATTGTGCTTAACCCCATTGTAGTACAGAAGCTTCATAGGCTAACATTGGGAACCCTTACTAAAGTATAACTTTCACTAGAAATTAGCTACTGTTAGAATTTTCATCCTTGGCGTGGTCTCCCTTAACTTTTTGCCTCTGTTCCCCAGGTTGTTGATGTGTGCTGGACTCTGATTTTACAGTTTTTTTACTCTGGGCACTTTACCATTGCTAACCAGTGCTAAAGTGCAAGTGCTCCTTTACAAAATGTGAATGTGATTGGTTTATCCATGATTGGCATATTTGGTGTATTAGTAAGTCCCTAGCACAGTGCACTAGAGGTAGCCAGGGTCTGTGAATCAAATGCTACTAGTGGGCCTGCAGCACTGGTTGTGCCACCCACATAAGTAGCTCTGTAATAATGTCTCAGACCTGCCACTGCAGTGTCTGTGTTTGCAGTTTTAACTGTAAATTCGACTTGGCAAGTGTACCCACTTGCCAGGCCTAAACCTTCCCTTTTCTTACATGTAAGACACCCCTAAGGTAGGCCCTAGGTAGCCCTAAGGGCAGGGTGCAGTGTATGGTTAAGGTAGGACATATAGGGCCTCATTCTGACTTTGGCGGGCGGCGGAGGCCGCCTGCCAAAGTCCCGCCGTCAGAATACCGCTGCGCGGTCAAAAGACCGCCGCGGTAATTCTGAGTTTCCCGCTGGGCAGGCGGGCGACCGCCAGAAGGCCGCCCGCCCGCCCAGCGGGAAACCCCCTTCCACGAGGATGCCGGCTCCGAATGGAGCCGGCAGAGTGGAAAGGGTGCGACGGGTGCAGTTGCACCCGTCGCGATTTTCAGTGTCTGCTATGCAGACACTGAAAATCTTGGTGGGGCCCTGTTAGGGGGCCCCTGCAGTGCCCATGCCATTGGCATGGGCACTGCAGGGGCCCCCAGGGGCCCCACGTCACCCGTTACCGCCAGCCAGGTTCTGGCAGTCAAAACCAGGCTGGCGGTAAGGGGGTCGGAATCCCCATGGCGGCGCTGCCTGCAGCGCCGCCATGGAGGATTCCTCAGGCCAGGGGAAAACCGGTGGGAAACCGCCGGTTTCCCTTTTCTGACCGCGGCTTTACCGCCGCGGTCAGAATTGGCCTGGATGCACCGCCAGCCTGTTGGCGGTGCATCCGCGGTCCCCGGCCCTGGCGGTCCATGACCGCCAGGGTCGTAACGGCCCCCTTAGTAATGTGTTTTACATGTCCTGACAGTGAAATATTGCTAAATTAGTTTTTCACTGTTGCAAGGCCGGTCCCTCTCATAGGTTAACATGGGGGCTACCTTTAAATCTGATTAAAGTGTAGATTCCCTTTGGAAGCAGATGGACATGTGGAGTTTGGGGTCTCTGAGCTCACAATTTAATAATACATCTTTTAGTAAAGTTGATTTTAAGATTGTGTGTTTGAAAATGCCACTTTTAGAAAGTGAGCATTTTCTTGCTTACACCATTTCTGTGACTCTGCCTGTTTGTGGATTCCCTGTCTGGGTCAGTTTGACAGTTGGGCCGGTTGCACCTCACACTAGACAGTGACACAAAGGGAGCTGGGGTGTAGCCTGCATATCCTGATGAGCCATCTGTGCTAGGAGGGAGGAGAGGAGTGGTCACTCACACCTGAAAGGGCTGTGCCTGCTCTCACACAATGCAGTCTCCAACTACCTGGTGAGTGTCTGGGGCCTGGCCTGGGCAAGGCAGGATTTCACATTCCAAAGAGACTTTACTTTGAAGTAGGCCTACTTCAAAGGAGAAATTGGTAGAAAAAGGGCACCCAAAACCACAGACTTTAGAAACACTTCTGGAACCAAGAGGAACCCCTGCCTGGAGAAGAGCTGAATAGCTGAGGAAGAAGAGCTGCCCTGCCTATGACTGTGCTTTGTGGAGCTATCCTGCAGTTGCTGCTTCTGCCAGAGTAAGAGGGCAAACACTGGACTTTGTGTGCCTTCCATCTTGAGAAGAAATCTCCAAGGGATCGATCTAGAGCTTGCCTCCTTTTGTTTGAAGTCTCAGGGACAGCAAAGACTTCTCTCTGCCAGCACCTGGAGTCTCCTACTCTGCCCTGTGGTGCCCATCCAGTTCCTGGGACCCTGAAAGGAGAAGCTGGCAGCCTAAAGACAAGAAAATCCACACACAGAGCGCCGTGCGGAGAAAAGGTTGACGCAAATCCGATCTGCGGCAAAAAAATTGACACGCCGCCGGCTCCGCAGCTGAGAAACGACGCACGCAGGAAACGCGACCGAAGAATCGACGCACGGAGCAGGAGAAACGACGAGCAGCATCGCTTACAGAGGCTGGGAGATCACAACCTGCGCTGCAGGATTTTCGGATCATCGTGCGGCTGGACTTTCGACTCATGTACCGCTGTGCGGAGTTATTTTTGACGCACACCCGCCCGTGCGAGGTTATTTTTGACTCGCACTAGGTACATTTTCACTCTAGCAGCGCTAGTGTGTGTTTAAAACTACTGAAAGACTCAGTTTGCATTTTTATTGATAACTTGACTTGTGCATGGTGGATTTTTGTCATTTTGGTCTTGTTTTGTTTAGATAAATATTTCCTATTTTTCTAAACTGGTGTTGTCATTTTGTAGTGTTTTCATTAAGTTACTGTGTGTGTTGGTACAAATATTTTACACCTAGCACTCTGAAGTTAAGCCTACTGCTCTGTCAAGCTACCAAGGGGGTAAGCAGGGGTTAGCTGAGGGTGATTCTCTTTTACCCTGACTAGAGTGAGGGTCCTTTCATGAACAGGGGGTAACCTGACTGTCAACCAAAGACCCCATTTCTAACAGCTACAATTTCCATTCTTGGACTTAGAATCATAGTTAGAATATATCCAACAACTTGCCACTGTTAGATTTATTATAACTATCACAGAAAATAAGTTATAGAACTTGCTTTTCTCTTAAGCAAAAATCAAACTCTTCAGTTGCTCTTCTTGGATTGGCCAGCCTCTGCCAGGCTGAGCCAAGCTGCCTTAGTGTGAAGTGGCCTGCATTGAGATGATGAGGAGAGGGACTGCCCTGCTGGAACCCTGGTATGCACCCCCAAAGAACTGCACCTGCTGCACATGAAGAAACTGCATCTCGAAGGAGGTTTCAAGAGAGGGAAGGAGTGGTCTCACTGACAGCAACATGTTAAAAGAGCTTCACCTGCAACATCCCCACCAAGGAGGACCCAGATGACTACCTTCAGCTGGACTTTTGAGGATTCACCAGGTGCATTCTAGGAAATGTAGTCCCAACATCGCTAAAGCCATCTCAGAGCTTCTAGCTCCTTGGATTGGTGTTCTGGTCCACTGGATACCCAAAGAAGGGCTTCTGGAACAAAATCCAGAGGAGAATGGAGAATGTTTTAAAAAAAGCTCCATAAGGTGACTAACCCATCGACAAGAGTCAAGCCACTGATGTCGAACTGCAACCCATCCTAAATCTCAGGTTCGTCCCTCTGAAGCTCTGGAGCTTTTCCCCATTTACAAGACTTCCAGGAGTAGACCAGGATCCCACACTGAGCCCATCCGATGATGTCATATAGAATCCCGGCCTGACGATGAGCCACGCCAGACGATGAGAGAATAAGCTCCAGAAAAACAACTAAGTCTGAAGGTAAAACTGTGACCAAGGCCTCCTGCTCAGAGTAGCCGAGCAGGGCTCCATTGATGCCAGCTTCAAATTGTGACTTGGTCCTGGTCAAGCATGACTAGATGTCCCCGGTTCGTGCTGTTGGTTTTTAGGCGCTGGAAAGCACTTTTGATTTATTCTTGAAAAATTCATATCTCCAGTCTCATAAATTGGATTTTGTTCAATTTGGTGTAATTTAAAGCTAAACATATGTGCTATTGTTATAAATTGGGGTTGGATTTTTATTTTGTGTTGTGTTTTACTTATTTAGTGGATTGATGTTTTTAAATCCTTTACACACCTGTCTCCTAAGTTAAGCCTGACTGCTCGTTGCCAGCTACCAGGGGTTGAGCAAGGGTTTAATTAATTGGGACCCTGACTGAGTCTTACATTGTTATTGTGGCCTTATTACTAGTGGTAGGTCCCTACCTATCACTACTAATAACCCACTTTACAACAACTTTACATCAAGGGGGCATTCCATGAGCTTTACACAGGTGTTCCTATGCAACCATCCATGTTTTTGAGGCAAATTCCTATCTACTAACAATAGTAGACAGGGCATTGGACTAAAAAGTAATGTCTCTTTCAAGCAAGTATTTGAAAGGAGAAATGTTTTTAATTTTCCACACTTTGCAGCTTTGCATGTGTGCTGCACTGTGCAGCACATATTCAAAGTGGAAAATGTTTTGGGCATAGTAGTTTGTACTGTAAAGGTATTCTCACAGTACAAAACCTATGCTAGATATGGCATAGGGAGCGTTGGACTATGGTGGAAAGATATGTAGATGGCACTAGGCAGCCTGATTGAGCCACACTTAGAGAGAGAGCAGGACAGCACCATATCTTTGTTAGATATGACTCTGCCCTGCTCTCCCCCCATCACTTTGGTTGTTGTTCTGTGTTGTGTGAGGTTTCAGTAAATGTACCCTTCAGAGTAATCTAGTAGTATCAAACATTAGTCAGTATTAGCAGCAAAATCCAGAACATCTGCATTAGTCTTCCAGGATGAAGGCCAGATTTAGAGTTAAGTGGACAGGTATTCTGTCACAAACTGAATAGATACACCACCTCACCAATTACAAGTGCATCAGAATTACCCATCCGCCAAGCTCTAAATTAAGTTCCATGTTCTTGAAACCTGGAAGAGAAAGCATAAAGGAGGATAATCTTTGGTATTAAGAGTCAGAGTTTATCAGAGAGAATTTGCCACAACACAACCAGCATCACAGGATGTGTTTTCCCCAGAAGGGGAACATAGGGCTTCAAAGTAATTTAGAGGCTGGTTACATTGCTCTGGTACCAGTGCAAGAGGAGAATTAAGGATGCATCTCTATTACCTTTCCTGTGGGAAAAACATCATGTGTTTTTGAGTTTTCTTTAATGCTGTTCTCACACATTGATTGCCTCATTTACGAGCCCTTAGTTGCACACTGCCTCACCAGAACAACATCTTTTTTTTGCACCTCCCCATATTTTCAAGGCCATGCAAAGCCACCTTGTGTGGCTTTTCATGGCCTTGTAAATATGGATCCCTTTCACGGACAACACTGTGTGGAAGGGGTGTTCCATGGGTGTTTCTGGGGTTGTTTACAGGTCTGGAAATGCGTCAGATTCCTATCCCACCCCAGTGGTGGCAAAAAGAATGACGCAATGGGAAGACATATATTTTTTTCTCCTTGTTGTTTCCTTTTTCTATCTGTGCTGCATTCTGCTGCACACATAGAAAGAGGAAATAACCTCTTGTGAATGTTTTCGTGCAGGGAGGTGTCCCTTCCATCACAAAAACAATCATTCCCACAATGTAGGCATCCTTGCACTATGGTGCGAGGGTGTTTGTGTTGACGTTAGGCAGCAATTTGTGCACCACCACAAGGGGAGAGGACAGAAATGTGCCTTATCTTGTAAATAGAGCACATTTATGGCCTTTCCCGTGGTGCAGGGTGGTGCAGCAAGGCACTTGCTCCGCCGCCCTGTGCCACAGGCCTTGTAAAAGATGTCCGAGTTTTTTTTTTATTTCAACCTACCCAAATACAGGAAATAAACTATTGACTGCAGTTGTACCATCAAGGTAAGTATTTATAAAGGTCAGTATAGATTTCCTACCATTATTTTCACAAATATTACCCAGATGAAATGTGAATACGTGTGAATATGAGAGTGTAGTGCACTCACCTGGTCTTTGCATATCTAAAACATTTTGGGATTTTGGGACATGCTGTGCTATTTATTCTTCAAGAACCTTTTTATAGTTCATATAATTGCATCATATCACAGCATCAAGAAGTACCAAGGGGCTAAGAGGGCAGATGACTTTTGAAATGTTGAGACTTAGGGCCTAAATACAAGTAAGGCAGTCCTAAGACCACCGTACTCACAGTGGTGGTCCAACTGCCACAATCTTGGTGGTCTGACTGCCAGATTACGATGCTGGCAGTCGGACCCTCAGAAGACTGCCACCACCACCAGGATAATGGATCCCGATGGGCTGGCATCGGTGCAAATCGTGGTCAAACATGGTGGTGCCAAAGTTGGCACCACTGTGTTGATCACAACTTACCTTTCCACCAGCCTTTTCATGGTGGGGTCACTGCCATGAAAAGGCTTGCAGTAAGGCAGAGGCAGTGCCACAGGGGAGCCCCTGCACTGGCCATGACCATGTCGTGGGCAGTACAGGGGCCCCCCTGTCAGCACACTCAGAATGCGCACTGTGTCCCATGGCAGACCGTGTTTTGCCGGCAACAACAGTGCAGCAGTGTTGGCCTCGGCTCTCCATGAGAGCCAAAGCCAATGCCACTGCACTGTCAGTGCCGGCCATCCCAGAGGGGAATGCCACAGTCCTAATCCAGTCCTTACTGTTAGACATACACTATCTTTACCTAACTACCATGTGCAACGCAGGTGTGTAATGCCATACACAAATTTACGGTGGGCAGGCACTGTCATTTTAAAGTCAAGATTCATGTCTAGAAACTTAGGTTAATTTTAACTATGACATGTGGGTCCATCATCAGATACTGTGTGCACACTTGCATTTTCCACATTGCTTAAGTAAAAAACGTGTTTGTATTTTCTCAGTCAAAAAGAGCGTCTCTCCATTGGGACTCTTGACACTATCCCATTTTCATGGCTTGGAATTCTATGCGGATGTCAACACTATGTTACTTGTGTGTAAATAGTGTGTGGACGTTCAAATATTTCAAGTAAAATACACTTATGTGTTTTCATCTGGTTTATATTTGTTGTATATGTTGTAGAGTCATAGTATAGCCAAATTAACAATGCATCGCTAAATTGTGCTAGGTCTTAATTTTCATTTGTATATTGATTTTCAATATTTGAAGCAAACAATGACCTCTACACTGAGAAGGTAAGTGATCCACTGCGTGCTGGGTTTTGAAAAACATATTGGTGGAAACATCACCCACTCTTTCTCATGATCACATATTGTGTCACATTCTTAGTAAGAGCAGAACCTAAATGTGTTTTAAGGTTAAATAAATCTCTGTTTTGAAACAAAAAGCATATTTATGTGGAATGCAATACTGCAGAGTTTATTCTGAATTCATATACAAAAACACAATTTGTATTACCTTGTATGTGTTGTGATATTATAGTTTGTTTGTGCTCTTAGCAAATTGAAAGCTGCAAACAACATATTTATCTGTGTATTAGTAAGAGACATAAATATGCAACTACCGTAGCGATGGCAATCCCCAGTGATGTATGAGGTGGCGTAATTACATCCACAGTGACCTGTGTAGATATATCCCATACAATATTGCTTACTGACATTTCCTCTTCGGGGTCCTTCCTTGCCCTTCAAGCTAGCCTGGCTGAGTGAAGCTTGTGTACCTACCACCCTTCCCTTGTCCCTTATTCCCTCGCCCACACACTGCTTTCTAAGTAACTATAAATCAATAGCTCCCTTACTGCAGGTGGCAGGAGAAATAGTTTACAGGTGCTAGTAATCAGTTTACCACCACCATTTCGAGTGGATGTACGTCCTTCGCAGTAAATAGAAATCAATGGCTCGCCCACTGGGAGAGCGTCAGGAAAACGTTCAATTGTTTTATTCCTGGGTATCATGTTTAGCGGTAAAAGAATGGTGTTTCTAGATTAATACAACTGTTTTGCATGATGCTTTTATACTGAATTCACTTTTGGAGCATTATTATAAAGTATAAATAAATGTTTTTAGAATGCGTATTTAGGTGTACCTCTATAGGTCTGACGTACCCAGTCATAACAAGCATGATTTTGGAAGATGGATTTCTGCCTTTCAAATGACCTCATTATCACTCTGTAATCTCCTGGCATCAGGCTGACGCTCATAAATTGTACTCAAAGCCTCACCTTAGTCCTAGGCCATAGCACTGATTTGCATGTGAATACACCTTTTTTTTTGTAAACAGATTTTATGAAGGAAAAGAAAGAAAAGGCAGATATAGAAAACAGTGAGCAAAATAGGTCATGGTGCCTCATAATGCATAACAGTATTATTAACAGTAGATCATTTCTTTACAGAACTGAAAACACAGCAGCTGTCAGCATCATTGTTCAATAATAAGTTCCATCTAGCACTGTAGAAACTGTTGGTGTTGCTATTCCTTCTATCAGTGTTAAGGTCAGGCTGGCCTGCTACACTCGCCAGGTAAGTAGATGTATGTTCGAAGAGTGGTGGCGAGATAGAGATGTGTCTGATAACTAAAACTGTGCTTATCTATTGAGAGTGCGTATTGCTCAGCCTATGTGTTGCTACCCCCCTTGCTCCCCCCCTCAGCTTGCCTTCTGTAGTGGCGATATATCATGCCTGGTCATACATGGCCGTGTCAGTCGCGCAAAGTATCCTAATCGCTTTGCTCGATGATCCGCTCAGCCTGTGTTGGGTGCAATGCAATTTGACCTCTGTGAGGGTATCAGTCTTCAGGTGTGTTGGCCTGTGTGGGGCTGCCCCCGCCCGGGTCCAAGTGCTCCCTCTGCAGTGCTATGATAATCTGATCCCAAGTATCCTTCATCTCGGGGGACCCCGATCCCCATCTTAGTTCTGTGTGCAACGCCGTTCCCTCACTATCTGCCCATTTCCTAAGTTCCCTTCTCCAGTCTCGGAGCTCTGGGCCCCCGTGGTCTTACAGTTTCTTGTCAGCTCTCTCTTGGCTAAGATAAATGCAAGGTCTTGGAATCTACTATGAGCCTTGTTCTTGGGAGTGTGAGGAAACCAATGAAGTAGGCAACTAGCGGGTGTGCGGGCAATCTTAATCTCAATAATGTTTGCTACCTCCACAATCACTGTGTCCCAGTAAAATTCCAGCTGGGGGCAGGACCACAACATGTGGAGAAAATCCGCTGCCTCCGTGCCGCACTGGGAGCATTCCGCTTCTCTCACGCCGAAGTGATCTCGCAATCTAAGTGGGGTAAGGCAAGCCCTGTGGAGCACCTAAAACTGTATGAGCTGGAACCTGGCGTTCCTGGACACCTTGGGTGTTCTTTCTAGGATGCGCTCCCAGTCCACGTCCGGTATCTGGGTCCCCAGGTCATGCTCTCACTTCTGCTTCAGGCTGATCAGGAGAGTCCCCTCCTCTGCCCCAACGAACCCTGTAGAGTCTGCTAACTGCTTTATGTGTGCATCCTGTAGCTAGTAAATAAGTGCTGAGGCCACACTGAGGGGGTTCAATAGCTCCAGTTCCCCCAGTGCTGCCCAACGGATCACGTGAGAGCCCAGTGTAGTAGGAAATGGCCCTGCAGAAGATCGTGTTCTTAGCAAAAATCCTCAAAGGGTAGCCAATTGCCCTCTCAATACAAGTCCCCCATCCGTGTAACACATGCCTCAATCCACGTGAGTAGACCCCTCCACTCCCCCGCCCTTGCTAGTCAGAGAAGCCAAGATAATGGAATGTTAGGAGAGTACGGCGTGCTCAGTCCCGCCCTACGGAGGCATCGCCTCCAACACCTATGGATAACGGCGGCCTCAGCAGGCAAAGTCGGTCCTCCCCCTGCTGTATTAAAAAGGATTCCAGCCAGCTCAGCAGAGGGGGGAACCACCAGGCCCTCGACATTCTCTCCATCGCCGCCATCCCCCATCCATCGCGCTAGCCATTGCAGCTGTGCAGCAAGGTAATAGGCTTCAAAATCGGGCACCGCCAGTCTGCCCCTGCACGGGGTCTCTTCAGGGCCGCCAGCGCCACTCAGTGTCTCCCCCCCATATGAATGCGGTGATCGCCGTGTCCAGCTCTCTAAACAGGGCACGCGGCACCCAGAGTGGTAATGCCACAAAATAGTACAGCAGTCGGGGCAGCGCCACCAACTTGAGGAGAGCAACCCGTCCGGCCACCGATAGCGGGAGCGATCCCCAAAAACCGAAACTCGACGTTAGAGCCCCAATCGCCCTTCCGATGTTGCCATCTAGAATATCTGGCTGGGAGTGATATATTCGCACCCCAAGGTACGTGATACAACACAGCTGCAATGTCACTCCGCCCAGCTCCGCCGGCGGCCAGCCACCACCGCCATCGGAAATAGAAATTATTTTTGCCAATTCACCCACAATCCCGACAACTGCCCGAAGCGTGCCAACAGGGCCTGCGCCCCCTCCCTCTCCGGGCCAGTGTTTCGTAAGAATAAGAATGGGTCATCCGCGTACAGCGCGATCACGTGTCACTGGTCGCGCCTGGTCAGGCCTTGGTACCAGGTGGCCGTCCTGGCCTGAGCGGCCAGCGGCTCCATCGCTAGAGCGAACAGCAGTGGCGATAGCGGACACCCTTGTCTGGTGCCCCTGCCAACCGAGTACTGTGCCGAGATGAATGTGCCCATTCTAACCCTAGCCTTGGGGTCTGCATAGAGCAGTTTTGTCCATTTAATGAAGCCTTCCCCGAGGCCCATGTGGGCGAGGACCATGTATAGGTAATCCCGCTCCAGGCTATCAAACGCCTTCTCTATATCTATGGCAAGGACTGCGGACCCCAACTCCGAAGAGGCCGCTGACTCCATAAGAGATAGTAGCCGGCATACACTCTGGGCAGTGCCCCTAGTAGGGATGGTCCAGGTGAACCAGCTGTGTCATGTAGGGCAGTAATCTCGTTGCTAGTACCCTACTCAATATTTTATAGTCCGAGTTAAGCATGGAGTGGGGCCTATAAGCCTGCTATCGTCAGGAGGCTTGCCTGTTTTGAGCAATGGTACAATTAAGGCTTCACCCGTCGAGGCCGGTAGGCAGCCGGTTGCACGTGCCTCGTAATATTACTTCGCCAGCTTGGGGGTGAGTGTCCGTGCATAAGTTGCATAGAACTCGATGGGCAGTCCATCCGTGCCAGGAGTTTTCCCGCGAGCTAGACCCGTTATAGCAGTTCCGATCTCCGATAGCTTGAGATCCCCGCCCAGGATTCCACGCGCCTCCTCGGTCAGAGCCCGGGGCAGCAGCGCCGACAAGCAATCCTGCAGCTCCGCTTCCATCCCATGGCACGAACTGGTGTAAAGGGTGGTGTAATAGTCGCAGAAGTAAGTGTTTATGTCGGCTTGGTGATTAAGCTTTCCACCCAGTGGGGTAGTGATCACCACTATAGGAGTTCCTCTCTTGGCGGGGTTAGCCAACAATGCCAGCAGCGCCCCTGACTTATCCCTTTCGGAGTGGGCCCTTGCGATGTACTGCTTATAGTCGAAGCACCTTAGCGTCTCGGTATGCTCCGCTACTTTTTCCGTAGCCACGCGCTCCTCCCCTCGCCTCTCCGGGTGATCCAGTGAGAGTTTCTCCAGTGATCTAAGTTCTTTTTCTGCTAAAACGATGTCCCGCTGCAAGGACCCTCTAATCCCAATGGAAGCCGCCATGCAACGACCACGCACCACCACCTTGAATGCTTCCCAGAGTGTCTGTGATGAAGGGGCAGTGGATTCATTGTCCTCGAAGTAGTCGGTTATATGTTCCCTAATCTGTTCTCGGAAAGCGGGGTCCATCTGCGAGTAAGGCTTAAGCCTCCAGGTAGGTATACACGTGGCAACTCGTGTCCACGACAAGTGCAGTAGAATCGGGTTAAGATCAGAAATGGTTTTCCCCAGATACTCGGCTTCTCGCGCCTGCGCATGCACCTCTGGGGTGTCAGGAAGGTGTCAAGCCGCACATGGAGATCATGGGCAGCGGAGTAATGAGAATATTCTCTGGCCATAGGGTTAAGAGTTCTCCATATATCTACCAAATGCCACTCTGACTGCAACTCAGTGAACTTTCTAGCAAGCGCATTAATCGGGGATGCCCGTGGCGGTGGGTGGGACCTATCTATGCCAGGGTTAGCTACACAGTTAAAGTGTCCCCCGATCAACGTCAAGTGCAGCATGTGAGGTGCCAGCATGGTTGATAATTGGTTAAGGAACGCGCCCTGTTCTATGTTAGGAGCATATACGCTGATCAGCGTTATATCTCGTCCGCCCAGGCGGTCAGTGGTCACCACATAACGCCCGCCAGGGTCCGTTAGTGTGTTAGTAACCTGGAACGGGACCCCCGCCCAGATCCATATCAAGGTGCCCCTTGCGTATGCTGAGTAAGTGGTGTAAAATAGTTGACCCCTCCACCTCCTGTGCAGTGCTGCGCTCTCGGCAGCCGTCAGGTGTGTCTCATGTAACATTGCTATGTGTGTCCCTCTTCTACGTAAATAGGAATATACCTTGTACCGCATGCATGTGAATACACCTGTACGATCTTGACAAATTTCAGTGAGTGCTATGAGGACCTAATTCACCAACCAATTAAAAAATATTAGAAATCTTTGCATATTAGGTTCATGCCTACCGTTTGCAGCTTTTAGGTACAGTTCCAAAAATCTCCTTCTCCTAAGGGCGTGGCGGCAATGTGCAATTGCAAGTTTTTCCATGAAAACTGGTTTCACTTTTCCTTTACCCCCATGGTATTAGATGAGTTTAGAAGAACGTTACACCCCATTTTCACACAAGCAACATTTTTAGGAGTAAATGTACCTCTGTGCAAGCCCTGGAAAAAAGCATTTGAATGCTCGTGAAAAACTCTCAAGAGTTTTGGACATATTGTCTTCCTTTTAAATTGCCCCCCGCCGATCTTCTCCTCCCAACACATATTGCTCACATCCCTAACCTTACACTTATAAGTGCGAAAAGCTTTCTTTTTGTTAAAATTCTGCAGTGGTAACTTGGATGTAGCCAACAGAAAAATAGAGTTTGAGAGGCAGAACAAAGGAAATGAAGAATGCCCTCGTTTCCCCTTGGCCATTCTAATGTTTTTAGTGAATCAAAAACAGTCATTAAACCTATGAAAATCTTCGGCATACACCTACATCTCTAAGGTCTTCACAATTTATAGCAAATCACTTATAGAACTTTTCAATCTTTCTGAAATAATTTTTCATAACTGTCGCGTCAATCTCTTAAAGGAATTGCAACAGCTATTTAATGGTGGTATATGTTAATTTTGAATCAATATTGCACATCGGGAGCACCCAAAATGCCCCAAATAGTGGGGGTGTATTCTGCGTCTCCTAACACTCATTCTCTTGATTCGCCACTATTATGTTCCTATGAATTGAGTCAAAATTGTCCAGCGTCAATGAAGGGTTTGAAAGGGTATTCTTGCTTCCGTGGAGAGTGGTGAGGAAATGGAGCCTCTTCTAGTTAGTATATGTTAGACATTTTTTTAAAGATCCTAATTGCCACAATTCATGAAATTTTACAATTTTTTCTTTTTTCTTTTTTTCTTTCATTGTCAACTAAGTTTTTGCGACATCTGCTTGCTGTGCATCATGAGTCCTCATGTGTTTCTAGTCAGTGGCGAAAATAGGACAGTGCAAAGGTTTTTTAGGCCAAACCACTTTATGCTGTGACCAGATGTTCACAAACCTTTGAGGTTAGTCTATCTTCTTGTACCTGTGCTTGATGTGATGAAGATTATGCTTGTAACATCGCATTAAACCGAATTTTCCGCTTCCTGGCCCTACACGAGGGGATGTCACTCACAAAGCACTGTTAGTCTGTTTCCTCTTCCTGTAGTCTGGCATGTATGTGTGGCCATTGTTTTCAATATCTTCCGGACCTGAATCAAAATCTTCCTTGCCATGGCAGAATACCCTTCCAGGTTTTAAGAAAAATTAAGTAAACTCACCCCCACGTCAGGAATGCATGCAATACACATCCATTTACTGAGGAGATTGTATGACCAACACTATTGTGTTAGGGGCAATACGAAGTGAATCCCACTGGCTTCAGTATTCACACACTCCCAGACAACATGGGTCCAAATCCCATTCACCATACCTACACACGCCCTCGACATACAAGCAGTGTTGTCAATGCAGGTTCTGGGTATGATGTAGGAGAAACTGTCCAAAAGTGGGAGTGTAGACATTGTGCTGTCATTCTGTACCAGGTAAGAAGGCTGTTCAATGCATTGGATGGAAAAGTAATATATTTCTCCTACTGCTCACACTGCTTGTTCGAATTGACACATATGGTAGTTTTTATCCACTAGAGAATACTCTTTTTGTGCCTCCTCTGACCATAAAGCCAGGCCCTGTGTCTCATATTCAATTTCAGACATAGGCTTCATCCCACAAACATAATCCTATGTATGATGGGGCAAAAAAAGAAAAAACAGGATCATAGCTTCACACGCAGTATGGTTACTTAAGGCAGGGGTGCACATAGCTTACCATGAGGGGGCATTCCTGTACCAACACGACTATTTCTTACAATGAAAATTATTTGAAAATCATTTTGTGTTTAATTATATATATATATATATATATATATATATATATATATATATATATATATATATATATATGTATGTATGTATATATATATATATATATATATTGTTTTATCTATTGAAATTTCAAATTCCAAAGTGTGAGTACATTTCTGTTTCTTGTTTCCGTTCACCAATAGGTAACACATGAAAGTTAAAGAATTCCAATCCTAACTTCTTTCCTCTAATAAGAGTGGGCCAGAATATGCAGAATATGGTACTGCTGCTCGAAAAGCCAGGTTTTGAGGAGTCTCCGGAATGCGGAGTGGTCCTGGGTGGTCCTGAGGCTGGCGGGGAGGGTGTTCCAGGTCTTGGCTGCCAGGAAGGAGAAGGACCTCCCACCCGCCGTGGAGCGGCGGATGCGAGGGATGGAAGCGAGCGCGAGGCCAGAGGAACGGAGGAGACGGGTGGGGGCGTAGAAGCTGAGGCGACGGTTGAGGTATTCCGGTCCCTTGTTGTGGAGGGCTTTGTGTGCGTGGGTGAGAAGTCGGAAGGTGATCCTTTTGCTGACTGGGAGCCAATGCAGGTGTCTCAGGTGTGCGGAGATGTGGCTGTTGGGGGGTATGTCGAGGATGAGGCGGGCCGAGGCGTTTTGAATACGTTTCAGGCGTTTTTGGAGTTTGGCGGTGGTCCCAGCAGAGAGGGTGTTGCCGTAGTCCAGGCGGCTCGTGACGAGGGCGTGGGTCACGGTTTTTCTAGTGTCGGCGGGGATCCAGCGGAAGATCTTGCGGAGCATGCGGAGGGTGAGGAAGCAGGCGGAGGACACAGCGTTGACTTGCTTGGTCATGGTGAGAAGAGGGTCCAAGATGAAGCCGAGGTTGCGGGCGTGGTCTGTGGGGGTCGGTGCGGTGCCGAGGGCCGTCGGCCACCAGGAGTTGTCCCAAGCGGACGGGGTGTTGCCGAGGATGAGGACTTCCGTTTTGTCAGAGTTCAGCTATGGGCAGCTGAGCCTCATCCAATCTGCGACGTCCTTCATGCCCTCTTGTAGGTTTGTCTTGGCGCTGGCGGGGTCCTTGGTGAGGGAGAGTATAAGTTGGGTGTCGTCGGCGTAGGAGGTGATGATGATGTCGTTCTTGCGTACGATGCCGGCGAGGGGACTCATGTAGACATTGAAGAGTGTCGGGCTGAGCGATGAGCCTTGAGGTACGCCGCAGATGATCTCAGTGGGGTCTGAACGAAACGGTGGGAGGTAAACTCTTTGAGATCGGTTTGAGAGGAAGGAGACGATCCAGTCCAGGGCCTGGCCTTGGATCCCGGTGGAGTGGAGGCGGGTAATTAGGGTGCAGTGACAGACGGTGTCGAAGGCAGCCGAGAGGTCGAGGAGGATGAGGGCGACTGTTTCACCGTTGTCTATCAGGGTTCTGATGTCGTCTGTGACTGAGATGAGGGCGGTTTCAGTGCTGTGGTTGGTTCGGAATCCGGTTTGTGAAGGGTCGAGCAGGTTGTTGTCTTCCAGGAAGGTGGTCAGCTGTTTGTTGACGGTCTTCTCTATTACCTTGGCGGGGAAGGGGAGGAGCGAGATGGGGCGGAAGTTTTTCAGGTCGCTCAGGTCAGCCGTAGGTTTCTTTAGTAGGGCGTTGACTTCGGCGTGTTTCCAGCATTCGGGGAAGGTAGCAGAAGAAAACGAAGAGTTGATGACGGCCTGGAGGTGCGGGGCGATGATGTCGTCGGCTTTATTGAAGATGAAGTGAGGGCAGGGGTCCAATGGGGCGCCGGAGTGGATAGAGTTCATGGTGGTTTTGGTTTCTTCGGTGTTGATGTGGGTCCAGTCGTTGAGGGTGATGGTCGGGGGTGTGGGTTCGGTGATGCTTGGTTGGGTCTGGTGTCCGAAGCTGTTGTGGAGGTCGCAGATCTTGCGATGGAAGAAGGTGGCAAGGGAGTTGCACAAGTCTTGTGAGGGCGTGACAGCGTTGGCGTTGGCGTTGGGGTTGGAGAACTCTTTGACGATGCTAAAAAGTTCTCTGCTGTTGTGGCTGTTTTTGTCCAGTCTGTCGGTGAAAAAGTTCCTTTTGGCAGCGCGGATCAGGTGGTGGTGTTCGCGGGTTGCGTTTTTGAGGGTGGTCATGTTGTCGGCGGTGTGGTCCTTGCGCCAGGCCTTCTTGAGGGCGCGACAAGTTTTCTTCGATTCTTTGAGGGTGTCAGAGAACCAGAGAGATTTTTTGGTGATGGCCTGTTGATGCGTGCATCTGAGGGGAGCAAGGTTGTCTGCGCAGTTGGAGATCCAGTTCGAGAGGCTGAGGGCTGCGTCGTTGGGGTCGGTGGTGAGCGTGGGTTGGTTGACGGCGAGTGTGGAGAAGAGTTGCTCTTCGGGGATTTTGTTCCACTGTCGACGAGGGATGGGTTGGGTGCGGAGGTGGCGATTCTCGCGCCGGAATGTGAAATGGACACAGCTGTGGTCGGTCCAGTGTAGAGCGGAGGTGTGGCTAAAGAAGACGTGTTTGCTGGCGGAGAAGATAGGGTCAAGCGTGTGTCCGGCGATGTGGGTGGCGGTGTTCACCAGTTGCTTGAGGCCGAGGTTGGCGAGGTTGGCGAGCAGGGCGGTGGTGTTGGGGTCGTTGTTTTGTTCCAGATGGAAGTTGAGGTAGCCTAGGAGGATGTAGTCCGGCGAGGCGACGGCGTGCAGGGAGATGAAGTCGGCGATGGAGTCGCTGAAAGGGGCACGCGGTCCGGGGGGACGGTAGACGAGGGATCCTCTGAGGGTGGTCCTGGGGTCGGTGCGAATCTGAAACTGCAGATGTTCGGCGGCGAGAGGGGTGTCTTCGGTGGAGGTGGTGACGCTGATGGAGTCTTTGAAGACGATACCTCCTCCTACTTGGTTGGTGCAGTCTTTTCTGGAGATCTTGTAGCCTTCGGGGATGGCAGTGGCGATGTCTGGGGCCGAAGAGGCGTTCATCCAGGTCTCCGTGATGAAGGCGACGTCCGGTGCTGTGGAGTCCAGGAGGTCCCAGAGTTCAACGGCGTGCTTGTGGACAGAACGAGCGTTGACCAGGATGCACTTGAGGTGGTGGATGGTGCGTGGGCTGGTGGTCGTGGTAGTTGCGTGGTGGAAGATGCGTTTGCAGGAGTTGCAGGCGAAGGGTCCATGGGTGCGTTTGGGGTGAGCTTGGAAGCAGGTGTTGGAGCGCCCTAGGTTGAGGGCGTGGAGGGTGGTGGGGTCGTAGTGGATCAGCGGGGCTTGGGAGAGCTGAGGACCAGGGGTCGTGGCGCTGGGCACGGGCCAGGCGCGGACGGGCGCAGACGGGCTTGCCTCTGGCGCGCCTCGGCACGCCTGCTGCTTGGTCGCGCAGCGGCTGCCATAAGAGGGAGGGGGGGAGGGGTCAGCTGGGGGCGAATGGGAGCTGGGGGGCGGGGGCGTGCAGGAGGTCGCGGCGGGAAAGCGCGAGGGAGGGGGGGCCAGGTAGAGTGAGAAGAGCCAGGGGAGGGGGGTTTAAGGGTGGAGGGTTGTGAGTGTTAGGAGGTTTAGGAGATTAGGGAGAGAGATAGGAGTAGGGTTGGGAAGATAGGGGAGGGGGGGTTGTAGAAGTGGGTGAGGGTGAGAGGTAGAGTGAGAGGATAGGAAGATAGGTAACAGAGGGGGTGGCAGGAAGGTTGGAGAGATAGAGAAATAGATAGATGGAGAAATAGGTGGAGAGATAGAAAAATAGGTAGATAGGAGGAGGTGGTGAGTGAGGGAGTTAGATAGTGAGACAGAGAGATAGGTAGATTGGTAGATAGGAGGAGTGAGGGAGGCAGATAGCGAACGGGGTAGATAGGGATGATAGAGAGGGGGAGGCGAGTGAGGGAGGGGGATGAGGCAGGAGGGCAGGCGCGGGAAGAAACAGAAGACAGAGGACGGAGAAAGCAGAAGAACAGAAGAGCAGAAGACAGAAGAGCAGAAGACAGAAGAACAGAAGAACAGAAGACGAAGGGGCAGAAGACAGAGGATCACAGAAGAAGATACAGAAGACGAAGAACAGAAGGCAGAAGACCACAGAAGAAGATGAAGAAGAAGAGAGGCGACAGGAGAGGCTGAGAAGCACACAGAAGAAGAGAGAAGACGGGGAATAGAAGAGTACAGAAGAAGATTACAGAAGAGGAGCGAGGAGGAAGAACAGAGAGGAAGAAAAGAAGCAGGAGAGAGGGTGCGTAGCGCGGGGCAGGGTGAGGGGCTGGGAGGTGGGGGGTACTTACTGCGAGGTGGGTCTCAGGAACCTGGAGGAGCTGGAGGAGATGCATCGGCAGGGGGAGCGACCTACCCTTGGGTCAACTGATGGTGTAGCTCCTGAATACAAAGTCGCTAATATAATGGATAACTTATTGATAGGTAAGTATGTAAAGATTTTCTAAGACTAATAACACATATTTGTAGCCTGAAGATATGTATATCTTCAAGGTACAAATATGTGTAGTTATTAATAGTACATCTATACTTCCCTCTTTGCACTTACCTTTCAACATGTTATCCCTTGATAGTCTGTCCATGATATTAGTGTGCCAGGATATTCTTGTACTCAGTATTTAAAAGTACAATCCAATTGTTAACATAGAAATGTGAAGAGATTTCAGCTTTAGTTTTAGAAATCAATAATAATTTAGCTTAGATATCGGTGAAAGTGACATTTTTTATCAGATTTGATGGGCAGGGTGCCATGTATGTAGAAGGCAGGGCATGTGCCAGGTTGCATGGCCTGTCCTGGTAGTGACAAACAGCCTAACTTGGTATCTCACTGCTGTGAGTGCTGCCTTCTCATAGGATTGCATTAGAAATGACCTGCCTTATGTGTAAGGGCTATTGTCTGATTTATGAGGGGTAGTGTAGGCATGTTTGATATGGTTGTGATGGTGATAATAAATGCTGCTTACTGGTGTAGGTGTATGTATTATTACTATTACAGAAATGCCACTTCTAGAAAGTGCACATTTCTCTGTACTTATGACTCTGGTGTTTTGCAGCTTGACTCCAGTCCACATCTGGGCAGAGTGACAGTTGGGGCTGTGTGAATACTTTTCTGACAGCCTGTACACAGGGAGGGTGGAGGTGTCACAGTGGTGCATCTGCGTACTGAATAGTCTTCCTGGGCTAAGAGAAGGGAGAGGCGGGGCACACCTGCATTTGTAAAGGCTGTGCCCTGGCCTCACACAATAGGGTCATTTACCCCCCACTGATGTTTGGAGCCTATGCTGGTGGAGAGAGGGGGCACTCCCAGAACCAGTTGTAACTGGTTGGAACCTCCTCTCCCCATCATTGTAAAACACTGTGAAGACTGAGTATAAGTACAGGGGAATTTTCCCCACAATTTGGAGACTCTTGGAATCATCTTGGAACTGGACACAAAGGACTGGAAGGACTCACCAGGAACCGCCATGGACTGCTGCTGCTGTGCTGGCCTGTGACCTGCTTGGTCACTGTAAAGGACTTGCCACCTGCTTGCATCCTCTGTGCTGGCCTGTTGCTGGGCCCCTCCCCTTGTGGCTCTTTTTCTCTGACTCTTGTCCCCCAGGGGCAGGGTGCTATGGCCCCTGACCCCAGCGACGATCTTAAGGCCTGAAGAATGCCTCAACATGTGCCTGTGAGTAGCACTGTGGAAAGCGCTGCTTCTGTAGCGTTGATACCGCTTGAAAAACGTTTTTTCAGACTGTTGCAAGGAATCACCTCTGCAACCCGGGCTTAAGATGATGCCCTAGGCGCTTTTGAGGAAGCTCGTCGCTGTGCCCAAGTTCACCCCCGCAGCCCGGGGAGGCTGTATGACCGAAGCATGAGTGAAGCACGCTTCACAGTGCCCCCGGGGCACAAAGGAAATCCTTTTGTTGGGAACCAGAGCAAGCGTGCTCCCATTGGTGCCCCCAGGGCACCAGAAGGCCCTGAGTCGGGCCCGGACCATGCCGGAGGCAGGCAGGAGAGGAGGAAGCCTCTCTTTGCGCTGCCGAACCCAGAAGGGCTCTTTGTCGGACTGCGGGCGGGGTGGCAGCCTTGCCGGAGGCTCTGCCATGCCGCAGGTCCCTTGTTTGACCCCATGTGGGCCAGTGCCATTTCTGTGGTTCCCCCCTGCATTGGAGGGCCAGTGCAGGCCTGAGGGGGACCCCTGGAGATCGCAAGCCCCAGGAGCGGCCCGTTACAAATCGGAGGGGGTGCGTGGCGCCCCCCCTAACTACTTTGAGGATTTTGTCCCCCCCCTTGTGAGGGCTGGTTGAGGCCTGGGGGGCCCCCAGCGATCGTGGGCCCCCAGAGGGGCCCGTCAGCAGTACAGAAGGGGTGCGTGCCACCCCTCTCTGCCTCAGAGTTTAACAGAGGCCCACGTTTGGCACAGAGGAGCGCTGGGGGCCCATGTTTTTGTTCTCCAGGTACTGGAGGTGCCTTCATCATCAAACCAGTTACTTTTAAAAGGACAATATATATCATAGGTTCTTTCTAGAGACTTTGTTGATTCATATATTGCCTACCTGTTTATGATGACTTCATATGTGCATGCAAATGTTCCTGTTATGGGCATAACATGATAATATGTTTTTCTGACTTGCCATATGTTTTATAATGTTCCTACTATGGGCGTTTATGATATTCTTATGACAAGTGTTTTGGTGAAATAATGTGTTTCCTGACTACTGCTTATGTTGCAGAATACTGAGGAACCTGTGTGTTATATGTGACTACTGCTAGTATGCAGAGTAGCTAATGTGTCCCGTTCTGACAACTGCTAAGGTAGCAAGATACTACTGATATGTGATGTTTGGTCTAATAATTGCATTGTGTACAATACAGTATATTTTCATATAACTGGGTCTTGTGTTTCCTTTGTGGTGGGGATAGTGCATCATGTTTATTGTGTGTGTTGTGCAAACGCTTTACACTTTGCCTCTGCGTTAGGAGGTGAGCCGGGGTTATCTTGGATGTGTAACTCCCTTGCCCTGACTAGAATGGGTGAGTTCTGCCTGGCTGAGGTGCATACCCTAGCCAACCAGAAACCCCATTTTTAACATTTTGTGTTGCCTGTGGTGGAGAGCGTCCAGATTAAAGAAAGAATGCTCCAGGAAGCCTATTGTTTTCATCAGAACTATTACCTTTTCTTGCAATAGAATACTAGTTGAAAGCGTGTTCCATATTAAAGTGCAGTGATGGTGAAGGAAAGGTTACCCATCCGTCATCACTATTTGCTTGAAGACCCATTTCCTTTTCAAGCCAGCTGCTATCTGGTGAAGGCAATTACCCGACGTATAACTGTTCTAGCCTCAAAGTGAGTCAGGGGAACTGAGACTTGGAAATATGTGGTTTGCACTGATATTGATGAATATAAGATAATTTCTCACCGTAATCTAAGCGACAATGGCAAAGAGACACAAGGTACTCAGGGCTGTATTACAAGTCTGGCGGTCAACAGACCACCAGACTCATGGTGGAGGTAGGACCGCCTCATTTCGAGGTTATAGGGCAGACCCCCAACCTACCTCCGTCCTCGCCAGGACCTCCGATCCTGATGGAACGGCGGAGGTGCAGATATTAATCAGCCAGTGTGGCTCTTAAGTCAGCAATATCTTGCTGCTTACAACCTCATTCACCACCACCCTGCCCATTGCATGGGCAGTACAGACAATGCATATTTCGAGGGTGCTGGTGCCCCCTGCATGCGGCAGCATTGCTGCCGGCTCTACTGTGAGCTGCGACAATGCTGTTGCACCTTTCCCACTGGGCTGACGGACAGGATCCTTGGTTCCAGCCCGTCAGCCCAGTGGGAAAGTCATATTAGGGCCCGTGAGCAGAACACCACCTCAATGGCAGTCTCCTCAACACAGGTCTGTCAGTCAGCAAAGCAGACCACCAAGCTCGTGAGTTCCTACTGCTGTCTCAGTCAATGTTGACTTTTTGAAACCAAAAAAGAAAACATGTTGTAATTCAGCTACATGCAGAGAATATCAGCACTAACATCAGTACCAGCAAAAAGATAGCAGTCAACTTCACCGTCTGTAGTGGTTCTTGGCACACCCAATGCCAGGACACCATCAAACTGTGGACAAAAAACAGTAAAAAAGGAAATCAAGACACTAAGGCCCTCGCTGCCCGCCAGGCGGGAACCGCCAATCGACCGCCATGCGGCCAAAAGACCACTGCCGGCATTCCAACATTCCCGCTGGGCTGGAATAACCAAGTTAGCACCCGCCGGCCCAGCGGGAATGAGGCCGCAACACAGAAGCCGGCTCCAAATGGAGCCGGCGGTGTTGCGGCCGTGCGACGGGTGCAGTTGCACCCATCGTGCTTTTCACTGTCTGCTAGGCAGACAGTGAAAAGCTGGCCGGGGCCCTGTTAGGGGACCCCTGCACTGCCCATGCCAGTGGCATGGGCAGTGCAGGGGCCCCCAGGGGCCCAAGGACACCCCTTACCGCCAGCCTCTTCCTGGTGGGGAAAACCGCCAGAAACAGGCTGGCGGTAAGGGGGTCAGAATCCCCAGGGCAGCGCTGCCCTGGCGGATTCGCCCAGCTGGGGCAAAAACGGCGGGAAACCGCCGGCCCCGTTTTTCCGACCTCGGCTTTACCGCCGCGGTCAGAATGGCCTTGGAAGCACCGCCAGCCTGTTGGCGGTGCTTCCGTCATTCTGCGCCCTGGCGGTCCAAGACCGCCAGGGTCAGAATGACCCCCTAAGTCTTTTCTATCTATACTCTTGAGATCTGGAACAGCACTGCTGTATTAATCAGGACTAAAGCAATACTGCTCCAATTTAGGAAAGAGTTAAAAGTTAAAGACTCATCTCTTTAAAGAACACTGCATTACTCAACCCAAACTACTGCTCCTATCACAGTGTAACACTCCCTTTTGGCTATGTTTGCACTATAGAAATACCACATACATACTAACATACATGGCAGTGAAACAAGGTCTATGTACTGAGCTACTGGGACCACTGCTACTTCTACAATCACTGCCAAAATTAACACAGCTGAACTTTGTGATTCTTTTGTGCTTCACAAGGAGCACAGACATCTTGATTTCACACCACTAGTAGGGACAAAGTGCATTATAGTAAGTGAAGCAAGCATCTTGGTACTGGCTGCCATTACAGTCCCTTGGACAACATGTAATCACATGTGTCAACAATAGCTAAGCAAGCATCAATTTGTCCCACATTTGCATCAACATCAGTGTTAGAAATGGAGTATTTGGTTGGTAGTCAGGTTGCCCCCGGTCCAAGCAAGGACACTCACTCATGTCAGGGTAAAGGAGAATAACACTCAGTTAACCCCCGCTCACCCCCTTGGTAGCTTGGCACAAGCAGGCAGGCTTAACTCATAAGCAATGTGTAAAGTATTTGTACCAACACACACAGTAATACAGTGAACCACTACAAAATGACATAATACAGGTTTAGAAAAGTAGTAAATATTTTATCTAAATAAACAACAATACACAATTAAAAATATGATTTTAGCATTTAAAAACATAAAAATAGTGCTGAGAGCCAGAAATGCTGCAATTTGATGCTAAGCAGTGTCGTGATGGAGTCGTTTCCTACAATGTGATGCCACTGGCACCATTTACGGAGTTGTATGACCCATAGGTACAGCACCTTTGTGAAACAAGTAGAAAACAGGGCGGTGCATGGAGTCAGAGTAGATGCCCTGTGGCGTTGGTTCTGGTGTTGCGGGACAGAGGAGCAGAGGTATTGCGCTGCGATGTCGGGTCCTTACTGCAGAGCGGTGAAGGAAGGCGGCGGCGTCGGTTGCGAGGTGTCGGTTCCTTGATTCCGGCAGATACGAAGTCCGCTGAAGTCACAATGCTGTGGGGCGACCTCATGGGGTCACAATGACATCACAGGGCCACAGGTGCTGTGATGGCATCAGGTGTCACAGATGTCGGACTTATAACACTCCGATCTCTGTGAATTCATGTGGAGTCAGCAGCTGCAGCAATGTGAAGCCTATGGATTCGTTCGGGTTGTCGCGCTTCTGCAAGCTCCACGGCTTCAGGGAAGGTGGCGGCACGGTTTTCATTCACCGGCATCCTTAGTGAAGTCACATGGCATCGTCCGGCATCGTTAGACAGGTTTTCTTCAGAAATTCACTTCCAGGGTCCCAGGAACTGGAATGGCACCCTCTGGCAAGCTAGAGTCCACAGCATGCAGACTCAAAACTGAATGGTGAAGCCTTTGCTATCCCTGAGGTTTCAAAACAGGAGGCAAGCTCTACTCCAAGCCCTTGGAGATTCTTCTCAAGCAGGAATGCACAACAAAGTCCAGTCTTTGTCCCCTTTCACAGGCAGATGCAGCAACTGCAGGAGAACCCAACAAAGCACAGTCACATGCAGGGGCAGCACTTCTCCTCAGCTCTTCTCCTTGGCAGAGGTTCCTCTTGATTCCAGAAGTGATCTTGAAGAAATCTAAAGTCTGGGGTTTTGGGTCCACTACTTAAACCCCTTTCTGCCTTTGAAGTAGGCACACTTCAAAGGGGAGCGTTGTTCACAAGATCCTGCCTTGCCCAGGCCAGGTCCCAGACACACACCAGGGGGTTGGAGACTGCATTATTTGAGGGCAGGCACAGCCCATTCAGCTGTAAGTGACCACCCTTCCCTCCACTCCAGCTCAGATGGCTCATCAGGAAATGCAGGTTACACCCGAGCACCATTTGTGTCACTGTCTACAGGAGGTGCAGCCCAACTGTCAAACTGACCCAGACAGAGAGTCCACAAACAGGCAAGTCCCAAAATGGTTTAAGCAAGAAAATGCCTACTTTCTAAAAGTGGCATTTTCAAACTAACAATCTAAAAACCAACTTCACTAAAAGATATATGTTAAAATTGTGAGTTCAGACACCCCAAACTACCTATTTCTATCTGCTCTTACAGGGACTCTTCACTTTAAGAATATTTAAAGGCAGCCCCCATGTTAACCTATGAGAGAGATAGGCCTTGCAACAGTGAAAAACGAATTTGGCAGCATTTAATTGTTAGGACATGTAAAACACAGCAGTACACGTCCCACCTTTAACATACACTGCACCCTGCCCATGGGGCTACCTAGGGGCCTACCTTAGGGGTGCCTTACATGTATAAAAAGGGAAGGTTTAGGTCTGGCAAGTGGATACACTTGCCAGGTCGAATTGGCAGTTTAGAACTGCACTCACAGACACTGCAGTGGCAGATCTGAGCCATGTTTGCAGGGCTACTAATGAGGGTGGCACAATCAGTGCTGCAGGCCCACTAGTAGCATTTGATTTACAGGCCCTGGGCACCTCTAGCACACTTTACTAGGGAGTTACTAACAAATCAAATATACCAAACATGGAAAAGCCAATTACACATATAATTTACACAGGAGCTCTTGCACTTTAGCACTGGTCAGCAGTGGTAAAGTTCCCAGAGTAACAAAAACAGCAAAAACAGAGTCCAGCACACAGAAACAACCTGGGAAGTAGAGGCAGAAAGTTAGGGGAGACCACACCAAGGATACTAGATCTAACAATCAGTATGCCAAATGCAAATTGCCAGAGAAGATGAGACTGATGATGATGACGATGATCCATGAGCTCACAAATCAAAATCAACCTCTGCCCAACTGTGACAGCACTGCCAACATTACACAGTTCATGCTTTAATTACAAAATCACACTGATCTTAATTAGGTGCAAGTTGCTCCTCAGTTCTCACAGGTGTTACCTGCTAGTTGTGAAACCTATTGTAGGCATTAGCAGGTCTTCAATACATTGGTTCAATTATTTTTATCTGATAGTATTTCATGAGTGGAAAAGAAATAGGCTATATTCCTGATGAGGTGCTATGTTGAGGGCTCATCATTATCTCAGTACTTTTTAACATACATAGAGAAACTCTTCATTGTTTGTGCTGGCAATGAGAGAAAACCTTCACATCCTCACACATGACAAGCAGCTAGTTGTTCCTTTCAACATTCATTTAATTCAGAACTCCTTATCTCTATCAAGCCCTTTTGATAAGTTGAATAAGTGGATGACGTCAAGTTGGTTGGAATTGAATGCCAACAAAATTAAGCTGCCTTTGGTAGAAAATAATATATATCAATCAACTTGCAAAAGCTCAGCAATACTGTGATCTTTGCTAAGTCCATAGTGGGGCCATCTAGAACGCCACTGTTCTGTTTTCATAAGTAATTCCAAGAAAGTAGTGGGGTGCCTTCAGAAATTGTTCAGTTACTCCAGCAAGAACAGTGAGTGGTTTTTCACGTTGGGAACATGTTCATTATACCCCAAGAGGCTAAATTGGCAGCCCATAAATCATCAATTGAAGCTCCAAGCTCCTGTAACGATAAACACTACTATTTGTGGCAATGGCTTTACCCACTGGGAAAAGAGGTTGAAAGCACAAATACTAGTGATGAATGTTGCAACCCCCTGATGTTAGAGGGTTAAGAATCCCAAGTACAAAGCTAAAGACTACGGGGGTAAGAGGATGACTGTGCAAGATTGCTGTTAGTTGAATTGATTATCCTCAAAATATTTAAGGGTCCCGATCACTAGCTCAATCCCATAACTAATGTATTTGTTTTATGGTTCCACAAGGTCTTGTGAGCCTTCTGTGCCGGTGCCTAGATACCTGTGGGTTTTGGTGCCTTACAAATGTTTGCTTGACCTGACTAAGAACAAAGCCATCCCATGGCTGGTTTATAAAATGAGAACCTGGCCAAACTGTTAGTGCATTAACTTTTCATATTTTCGTAGTTGGAAGAAAAGAGTTAATATAGGTCATGTGCTCCAAATGGAAGGTTCAGATAGTCAACTATTTACCACTGTTGCTCCACTGTTGTGTCAAACTGCACATTGGAACAATAGTCTTCGGAGCAAAACACCTGTGCACATTTTTACCTTAACAATTGGCATACAGAACAGAGGGGAACCAACATACTGTATGTGGGTAGGTGCTCCTGGGGCTTTCTCTGACTGTAAGACAACCACTGCGTACCCAGCCACAAGAGGATCATTAAGTGATCACGGTGTGGAAATACCCCACATAGTTGAAAATGTGATACAAATTTCCTAAGTGGCTTGAACCTAGCGGATTGGTTGTCAGTTTTGTTGCCATTAATATTGGATGTAACTTTGTCCATCCATAAATGACAGAAATTACTTCTACATGCTCTTTTTTGCACATTTCCTGAATATTACTGTCTCTGTCTTAAAAACAAAGCATGGCTTGCCACCAAAATCTGCTCCAAAATGGCTAGTGACTGTCTTCTGCATTCCATCTTGCATTCTTGCCTTTCTAGCTCTGCCCTATTCCGATGTAGGTACCCAAGGGCCAGATGTATGTAGCTTTTTTCTTGTTGCAAATGGCCCAATTCACATAATCGGGGCGTTTGTGACAAGAAAAAGCATTTTGTTATGTACAAACCCTATTTCGCGATCGGTAATCTATTTACCCAATAGGAAAATAGATGTGTGAGACACTATGTAGAAGGGGAGTGCAAAGGGCGTCCCTTCCAAATAGCAAGTCAGAGGGGATGTATGATTGTTTGTGACCGCAACTACAGTCTCAAAACAATCACAGTTACCACCAATTTGAAATTGGTGGTAGACCACTCACAAATGAGTCCCCTTTGTGAATGAATGGGTGCAAAAATATTTTTTCAGAGCAGGCAGTGGTCCCACAGATAACTGCCTACTCTGAAAAACTGAAACTGAAATGTTTCATATTTCTTTTTGAAAAGCATCCTGTTTTCCTTTGGAAAACGGGATGCATTTGAAAAAACAACTGCTTTATTTTAAAAAGCAATCACAGACATGGTGGTCTGCTGTCCCCAGCAGGCCACCATCCCTATGAGTTGAGCCATTCCCACTGGGGTCACAAATTGTGACCTACTTCATGAATATTGATGAGGTAGGTCATTTGCAACCCCATTGGGAATCACAAACAGTGTGAGTTACACTGCTGTGCATTTGATTTTGCCACTCGCAATTTGCGACTCATAGCTACTCGCAAAACTCCTGGTCATACATCTTACCCTAAACCACTACATAATGCTGCTGAAAAGCAATGTATCTCTCTTGTTTCTGACACTCTGGAAAATCCAGTAGGAAATCCAGGTTTCTGGTTTCTCAGTGTATTACACGGGCAGTGAGCCTTGACCCATGGCATATCTATGATTATGGTGCTAAAGGACATGATCTGCTCCTGGAAAAGACACACAAAGAAATTCACAATAATAAATATGTTGATTTGTCTAGCAACATAATCCATTTGGACTCAGTAAAATAGGTGGAACAAACGGATTTGTGCAAGGAGGACATGAGTGTCACTGTTCAGGGCAAATTTTACAAACATGAATTTTCTACTGTTATGGATCTTTCCCATGACAATGTCATTTCTTAGCGCTAAGACAATGGCTACGCAATTGCGTTTGGGCGCATAAAAAGGAAAAGTTGCACCTTCAAAATCAAATTAGAGAATCGTGCTTTTCGTTTGCCTCTGTAGAAAAGAAATTTCCAGCTGAACCACCACAATAAAAGTGGACCAATTCAGCTTGTGGGCTTCTCTGGGCTCTCTAATTTGGTGCAACTTCCAACCTTCATAAGCCGACCTTAAGTCTCATGTCAGGATCATTGCACATCAGCAGCAGCATCTAAAGTGCTAACCCCTATTTGAGGATGCATGTCTGCGTCTTGACCCCTGCTCTATTGGCACTTTTCACAATCACAAAAGACATAGGCCCTCATTACAACCCTGGTGGTCCAAGACCGCAGTGGAAGCGCCGTGGTCGCACCGCCGGGACAGGCGGTTTTCCGCCACAGTGGTCCCGGCGGATTTAATCCTCCAGGATTATGAGTCCCCTTCCCGCCAGCCTTTTCATGGCACTAGGAACCGCTAGGAAAAGGCTAGCGGAAAGGGGAGTTGCGGGGCCCCCTGGCACAGCCCCATGGAGCTTTTTACTGTCTGCATAGCAGACAGTAAAAAGAGTGACGGGTGCAACTGCACCCGTCGCACCGCCGCACCACCACCACCGCCAGCTCTATTTGGAGCCGGCTCCCGTGTTGCAGCCGACATCCCCGCTGGGCCGGCGGGCGGAAATTTGGTTTCCGTCCGTCGGCCCAGCGGGGATGTCGTAATGGCCACCGTGGGAGTGCGGCCGCATTGGCGGATGCACGGCGGTTACAATGTTGTAATGAGGGCCTATGTAAGAATAATATGAGAACCAGCGGTGAATTCGGTCAAGGAATTCATGGGCAAATGCGGCGCACACTTTTCATAAATCAGGCCCTTAGGCCAAAGAGCCACTTGTATTCTGTATCAGAAACCTTAGGTACGGCAAGGACTAAGCCGCCTCGCAACCAAACATCTCTCATATCTGGCGTCAGCAAATCCTCAAAAGTATCTTCTGTGCAGCAAGGTTTCTCATTAGATAAAGAACTAGAATGTGAGTGCAGAATGTTGAGAATAAGCACTGAACAAGGAACAGCCATTTCCTACCAAAGAATGTGCTGCACCATACAAAGCAACAGAGAGCATTGAACTTTGAGATCACGATGCCATTGCCGAATTAGGTAGATGTCTGAAAAGATAAGGAAATGTGGCCATCATCCATAAGCGTTGTTTGTAGCCCTAGTTGCACACTTCAAAATGGATCTTACATTAAATGTAAGCCTAACAAAAATAAAAGGAATACACAGGTAATTAAAATAAAATACAGAAATGCCCATGAAGTGCATATTGATATGATCAAGTAATTTAGCAAACCCTAAGTCTTCATTGCAGCTTCTGCAGCTTATATTTTCAGTAAATTTTCATTTTGCACTCAAAGGTCATTGCTAAATTTGTTATACCTTTCAATCAAACTGATAATTAACTTTGATTTTCAAAAATCAAATCATCGATGGAGTTGGTGGGGGTAGAGTAGCCAAAATACAATAATCGTTAAAAAAACATTATAATCAGTGACTAGTAAGACTTTCAAGTTGTCATCATAGATGGAGGAGGATGGACATTCATGAGAGTAAACAGTTAACTGAAAGACATAGATTTTTTGCCGGTTTCAGAGTTCACAAAATATACGTTATTTGTAAACCCATTACCTCAATAATACTATTTGTAAATAGTAATATCTTGGCCGCTTTGTAAACACTTATATGAGCTTTTTCACTTTCGTGGGCTAAACAATTTAAATGAAAGCATGCAGAATAATTAAACTAATTAAATAGTTCTTATCCAAAGCCCCTTAAATGAACGCGTCCTGCAGTCATATAAGTTACATAAGCTTCCTTTGATGGGTTTATGGCCTTACATCTCTGTAGTCAGACATGCTGCTGAGCGTTTGTGAGCCTCTGCTGTGCCTCTCTGCTTACTTTCCAATTAAAAGCTTTATTAGGAAACTTCCCCACCGACAGTCAAGGAAGCAACAAGCACTGCTTGCTTCAAGGAACTGTACATCTTTGTGGATCAAACTTGACATTTGAATTTCTTGTGGTAAGAAATGGCTCTTTTAATTCTGAGATTTAAGAATCACCTTCAGAGAAGCATACAGTCAGACAGCGATATTATGTGAATGAGAGATTTTTGACTCAAAGCAATTCATACTCTAGATCAGAGTTCAATTTCGGGCTGTTAATTTATGAAATATTGGGCTTTTCTGCCACTGGTAATATAGTAAAAGTACCAAAAGTGTGTCTTTTGTTTAGTTTATGTACTTTTTGGGTACAATGGTTTTAAACAAGCTGCAAAAGCAAAACAAGCAAATACTTTATAGATATTTGATTTATATTGTCCGGAGGTGCTCCGGGTCGAGGTCGTTTTCCTAAAACCCATCTCCTCAGCCAATCAGTTTCTGTAATTCAATCACCATCCAATTGTGAAATGAAAGAGCTGATTTACCAAAAATTCCAAGATATTATGCTGCTGCCCTCTTCGCAAAAGCTCTGACTCATGAACAGGATGCCTAGACTCCGGCACAGAACTTTGCAACACTTCAATCATTGGGACTCAGATTCTGAAAGGTGTCGTGCAGCGCAGTGCAGCAGCCAAAAATGCTGCGATGCGTGACAAGCAGAGAGTAGGGGAGTGGCATATTCACAAATATTTGGTACTCTCCTCGCATCTTCTTAGCTCCAGCACTGATTTCAGCTGCTATGTGCCACGCAAACGCCTTAGCGCCATAGCTCTTGGGTGTGTGCATGAGTCTAGTATAGGTTTTGTACAGGAAGGGTATCCTTCCTGTTCAACATACTATGCCTAGACAAGTGGAAAATTATTTTCTCACTTTGTATGTGTCCTGTACAGTGCAGCAAACATTCAAAGTCGGAAAAGCAAGGAGAAATAAAAACATTTCTCCGTTTAATGCCTTCTCTTCAGCGATATTCATTTTTGGTGCTGTTAGACTTTGCATCCTTGGTATGGTCTCCCTTAACTTTTTGCCTCTGTTCCCCAGGTTGCTAATGTGTGCTAGACTCTGATTTTACTGTTTTTGTTACTCTGGGCGCTTTACCACTGCTAACCAGTGCTAAAGTGCAAGTGCTCCTTTACAAAATGTGTATGTAATTGGCTTATCCATGATTGGCATATTTGATTTACTAGTAAGTCCCTAGTAAAGTACACTGGGGTTGCCAGGGCCTGTAAATCAAATGCTGCTAGTGGGCCTGCAGCACTGGTTGTGTCACCCAACTAAGTAGCTCTGTAATCATGTCTCAGACCTGCCATTGCAGTGTCTGTGTGTGCAGTTTTAACTGTAAAGTTGACTTGGCAAGTGTACCCATTTGCCAGGCCTAAACCTTCCCTTTTCTTACATATCAGACACCCCTAAGGTAAGCCCTAGATAGCCCCAAGGGCAGGGTGCAGTGTATTGTTAAGGTTGCTCATATAGTAATGTGTTTTATATGTCCTGACAGTGAAATATTGCTAAATTCGTTTTTCACTGTTGCAAGGCCTGTCCCTCTCATAGGTTAACATGGGGGCTACCTTTAAATCTGATTAAAGTGTAGATTCCCTTTGGGAGCAGGTGGACATGTGGAGTGTGGGGTCTCTGAGCTCACAATTTAAAAATACATCTTTTAGTAAATTTGATTTTAAGATTGTGTGTTTGAAAATGGCACTTAGAAAGTGAGCATTTTTTTGCTTATACCATTTCTGTGACTCTGCCTGTTTGTGGATTCCCTGTCTGGGTCAGTTTGACAGTTGGGCCGGTTGCACCTCACACTAGACAGTGACACAAAAGGAGCTGGGGTGTAGTCTGCATTTCCTGATGAGCCATCTGTGCTAGGAGGGAGGGGAGGAGTGGTCACTTACACCTGAAAGGGCTGTGCCTGTCCTCACACAATGCAGTCTCTGACCCCCTGGTGAGTGTCTGGGGTCTGGCTTGGGCAAGGCAGGATTTCACATTCAAAAGAGACTTTACTTTGAAGCAGGCCTACTTCAAAGGAGATACTGGGTATAAGAAGGGCACCCAAAACCACAGACTTTAGATCACTTCTGGACATCAAGAGGAACCTCTGCCTGGAGAAGAGCTGAGGAGAAGTGCTGCACTTCCTGTGACTGTGCTTTGTGGAGCTATCCTGCAGTTGCTGCTTCTGCCAGAGTAAGAGGGGAAAGACTGGACTTTGTGTGCCTTCCATCTTGTGAAGAAATCTCCAAGGGCTTGATTTAGAGCGTGCCTCCTGTTGTTTGAAGTCTCAGGGACAGCAAAGGCTTTTCTCTGTCAGCACTTGGAGTCTCTGGTGAGACTCCTGCTCTGACAAGTGGTGCCCTATCCAGTCCCTGGGCCCTTGAAAGGAAAGCTGGTGGAAATCTAAGGAAATCGACGTCGGACAGCTCCGGACTGACGCCGCTGCTGAATCCGGTGACGGCGCCTGCAACCGACTCCGTGATCTTCGCTGGAACGTGATGACCTTTGCAGGCCCGACGCCGCTGCAGCCCCGATGAAGTCCGTGAGTCCGTGGAAGTCGCTGCACCACGTCGTGACCGACGCCGCTTGAAGTGCACAGATTCAACGTTTCGCACTGACGCCGCGATCCCCGACTTCACGCATCGACTTGTTTTCACTCTTCACCAAAGGTACTGTACTTGGGGGTCTACACGACTCCGTGTCCGGCGCCGCTGGTGTCGGCTTGTGGGGAACGACTCTGTCACGACACTGTGTTAACACCTCATCGAAGCATTTTGTGTTTCTAAGTGCTATTTTTGAGTCTAATCTTTAAAAATTCATAACCTGACTTGTGTATGTCACATTTTTGTCGTTTTGGTCTTGTTTTGTTTAGATAAATATTTCCTATTTTTCTAAAATGGTGTTGTGTCATTTTGTAGTGTTTTCATTAAGTTACTGTGTGTGTTGGTACAAATACTTTACACCTAGCATCCTGAAGTTAAGCCTACTGCTCTGCCAAGCTACCAAGGGGGTAAGCAGGGGTTAGCTAAGGGTGATTCTCTTTTACCCTGACTAGAGTGAGGGTCCTTGCTTGAACAGGGGGTAACCTGACTGTCAACCAAAGACCCCATTTCTAACAGGTGCTAAACCCTTACTTCTGTTGTTTCAGAACAGGGTTTAGCGCAAAAAAGCATGGGTGGTAGCCCAGGTACGCCGATGTATCACCCATGTAACGCCCCCTTGAAGCAAACTAATGCAAAACAGAGTTTTGCGTTGCTTTAGGTTACTTTGTCACACAATCCAATGCAAATACCAATTTGCGTTGGTTTGTGAATTCTAAAAAAAGTTTAGCGTCAGTTTAGTGTTACAAAGGCAACAATCACCCGACACTAAACCTTTGAGAATCTGGGCCTAGATGTGTGTGGTACAGTGCAGCACACATGCAACGCAACCAAAGATAGGAGAAATGAAATCAAATGTAAATGCTTGCCTCAAGGACATGCTACCTTTGGGCGTAAATCATGTCTGCCAATTTTATTAGATAGGGCTTTGCATGAAAAACGATATGTGATAATAACGTTGCAACATCATGTACAACTTGATAGGATACCCCCTTAACACCAAGTTATACAAAGCAGCTCATAGCGCTATTTACATGTAGGGCTACGTTCTAGTGCAAAAAAGTGTTCTGCACTGCAAAAACAGTACTTTATCCAGACTTTGTGCCAGTTCTCGTCTTTTTGTGTGACTTTGCACTGGTGCAATATCTTGATAAACCTGCCATTAGGGAGCTGCGAAGGCCACCTCAGTAGTAGGAAGGCATACCTTTAATCACCATATTAAAATTACAGTTATCCCTCCCCGGAAGTGAAGTCACTTCGGTGACTGGGACTTCCGGTGTCCCTGAGAGCCCTCCCCGGACGTGCCATGTGTGTAGGGTGTGTCACGTGTTCTGTGCCCTCATGGTGTCATGTGTTAGCTATGTGGCTGTGTCCTAGCCCTCTGGGTGCTGGTCTATGGGCTTTTATAAGATGTGGGCCTTTGTGTTGTGCAAGTGTTTTCAGAGCCTGTGAGGACAGGTCTGGACACGTCAGACAATCAGGGGCAAGTGATTGTTAGGGGGTCTCTGCACAGGGCGGCGAAGGAGGCGGTCTGACCAAACCTCCACAGTGCTGGCTAACCCAAAAAGAGGGGCTGGTCAAACCTCCAAGCTGTTGGCTAATCCTAAAACAGGGGCTGGTCAAATGATATGCTTGTTAAAGCCAGCCAATCATGGTAGAAATGCATGTCTAAAATAGATGTAGCACTAAGAGTTCCCAGGCCAGGGACCACAGGTGTTCAACATATGCCAGAGAGGGGTTCACATGCCAGTGTCCAAAGGTGTTGAGCAGATGTCAGAGTCTAAACTGCCCATACAGTTAAAATAGTTTTGAGATAAACAGGAGCCAGACATTGTAAACCTAAAACAGATGTAGCATGTGGAGTTCCCAAGCTATGTCACAAAGGTGTTCAGCAGATGTCAGAGTCTAAAGTGACCATACAGTTTTAAAATAAAAATAAATGTTTAGACATTGAAAACCTAAAACAGATGCCTAACTCTAAGCCCAACCCATCACAAAAAAACCTATGCATAATCAATAGGGTGACCCATATAAAAGCAACCCCCACATTCACAGGGGTCTTTTTCTCAACTACACACTGGGCGCTTACAGAGAGCTTAGGCTTCCAGAAACCCTCAAGGAGAAAAATATGAAGACCCCAGCACAGACTGTTGATGCTAAACCTCTTCTACTTAAGGTCTGTAACTATGTGGTGTCTGTATATTTTCTATTATAGTTTAACATGGATGTCAGCCCCAACCTTTTTATTTATGTTTTAACTATACCCAGCAGTGTAAAATGCACATGTTTTTAAAATGATATTAATGTCTGTTGGGAGCTGGTCAGCTGTAATCTGCTGACTTAAATGTTTAATTTGTACTTATAGGTTCAGGGGTTGTGTATGTGCCTGTATTTTGAGGCTCTGCACTTAATTTTGGGGTTGGGTTGGTATTGTTTAATTTGTACATGTGGATTCTGGGGTTATGCATTTGTCTGTATTTTTGGTGGTCAGCATTTATTTTGTGGGTGGTGTTGCTTAATTTGTACTTGCTGGTTCTGGGGCTGCGTATGTTAATGTGTTTTTAGGATCTGTATTTATTTTGTGGGTGGTATTGCTTAATTTGTACTTGTTGGTTCTGGGGCTACATATGATAATGTATTTTGAGGGTCTACACTTAATTTTGGGGTTGGTATTGTTTAATTTGTACTTGTTGGTTCTGGGGCTAAGCATGTTAATGTATTTTGAGGGTCTACACTTAATTTTGGGGTTGGTATTGTTTACTTTGTACATGTGGATTATGGTGTTATGCAGTTGTCTGTATTTTTGAGGGTCTCCACTTAATTTTGGGGTTGGGCTGGTAATGCTTAATTTGTACTTGTTGGTTCTGGGTTATGCAGGTTTCTGTATTTTTGTGGGGGCTGTATTTTGTGGGATGACTGTAGGGCTTAATTTGTACTTGATGGTTCTGGGGCTATGTATGTGAAGGTAATTTTTTTAGGGTCTGCACTTATTTTGTGGGATGGCTGTAGGGCTTAATTTGTACTTGATGTTTCTGGTGCTATGTACGTGAAGGTATTTTTTAGGGTCTGCACTTATTTTGTTGGACGGCTGTAGGACTTAATTTGTATTTGCTGGTTATGGTGCTGTGTATGTGAAGGTATTTTTTATAGGGTTGGTACTTATTTTGTGGGGTGGTTGTAGGGCTTAATTTGTACTGGATGGCTCTGGGGTTATGCATGTGCCTGTATCATGAGGGTCTACACTTAATTTTGTGGGGTGGTGGGGTACTGCTTAATTTGTAATTGTATGTTCAGGGGGTTATGTATGCCCCTGTATTTAGAGGGGCTGTATTTTATTTTGAAGGTGTAGCCCATGCTTAATTTGTACATGCTGTTTCTGGTGCCATGTATGGGTATGTGTTTTTGAAGGTCTGCACTTATCTTGTGGGGTGCTGGTCATGCTTAATTTGTACATGTGGGTTCTGGGGATATGCATCTGTATGTATTTGTGATGGTCTGCACTTATTTTGGGGGGGTTGGCTGTAGGGCTTAATTTGTACTGGTTGGTTCTGTGGTTATGCATGGGTAGGTATTTTTGTGGGGGCTGTATTTTGTGGGGTGACTGTAGGGTTTAAGTTGTACGGTATGGTTCTGGTACTCCCCAGAGATATCCAGCGCTCTGGGGATTCCCATAATTAACATTTTTCCACGCTGCTCTCAGAGCCCAGGATGTCTCTGAGGGCAGCGTGGAGTAATGTTAATAACAGGGCTCCCCAGAGCAGGCCCGTAGCTCTGGGGATTCCCGTTATTAACCTTTTTCCGCGCTGTTCTCAGAGACATCCTGGGCTCTGAGAGCAGCGCGGGGTACTGTTACTAACAGTGCTCCCCAGAGCAGGCCCAAAGCTCTGGGGATTCCCGTTATTAACTTTTTTTCCACACTGCTCTCAGAGCCCAGGATGTCTCTGAGGGCAGAGTGGAGTAATGTTAATAACACGGCTCCCCAGAGCAGTCCCGCGCTCTGGGGAACCCGTGTTGGACTTTTGCTTTTGCAGGGTCATCCCCAGACTTTTTTGCCTCCTGCCTCCTATATTTTTCTGACATGTTGCTGTTGGCTTTTCAACTCTGAGCACTTTACCACTGCTAACCAGTGCTAAAGTGCATATGCTCTCCTGTTTAAATTGTATGTAAGTGGTTTATCCATGATTGGCATATTTGAATTACTAGTAAGTCCCTAGTAATGTGCACTAGAGGTGCCAGGGCCTGTAAATCAAATGCTACTAGTGGGCCTGCAGCACTGGTTGTGCCACCCACATAAGTAGCTCTGTAATCATGTCTCAGACCTGCCACTGCAGTGTCTGTGTGTGTATTTTTACACTGTAAAGTCGACTTGGCAAGTGTACCCACTTGCCAGGCCTAAACCTTCCCTTTCCTTACATGTAAGGCACCCCTAAGGTATGCCCTAGGTAGCCCCAAGGGCAGGGTGCAGTGTATGGATAAGGTAGGACATATAGTAATGTGGTTTATATGTCCTGACAGTGAAATACTGCCAATTTCGTTTTCACTGTTGCAAGGTCTGTCTCTCTCTCATAGGATAATATGGGGGCTACCTTTAAATATGATTAAAGTGTAGATTCCCCTAGAGAAGAGATGGACAGGTGGAGTTTGGGATCCCTGAACTCACAATTTAAAAATGCATCTTTTAGTAAAGTTGATTTTGAGATTGTGAGTTTGGAAATGCCACTTTTAGAAAGTGAGCATTTTCTTGCTTAAACCATTCTGTGACTCTGCCTTGTTTGTGGATTCCCTGTCTGGGTCAGTTTGACAGTTGGGTTGTTTTTCACCTCACACCAGACAGTGACACAAAGGGAGCTGGGGTGTGATCTGCATTTCCTGATTAGCCATCTCTGCTAGGAGGGAGGGGTGGAGTGGTCACTCTCATCTGAAAGGACTGTGCCTGCCTCTGACAATGCTGTCTCCAACCCCCTGGTGTGTGTCTGAGGCCTTGCCTGGGCAAGGCAGGATTTCACAGGAAGGTGTGAGTCCCCTTTGAAGGAAGGTGACTTCAAAGACTAAAATGGGTATAAGAAGGGCACCCAAACTTACAAACTTTAGAAACACTTCTGGAATCAAGGGGAACCTCTGCCTGGAGAAGAGCTGATAGCTGAGGAACAAGTGCTGCCCTGCCTGTGACTGTGCTTTGTGGAGCTTTCCTGCAGTGCTGCTTCTGCCAGAGTAAGAGGGCAAAGACTGGACTTTGTGTGCCTTCCATCTTGAAGAAGAAATCTCCAAGGGCTTGATGTAGAGCTTGCCTCCTGTTATTGAAGTCTCAGGGATAGCAAAGACTTCTTCCTGCCAGCACCTGGAGTCTCTGGAGAGACCCCTACTCTGCTCTGTGGTGCCCTTCCAGTTCCTGGGACCCTGAAAGGAGAGGCTGGCAGCCTAAGGACAAAAATACACGCACCGCGCACCGTGCGGAGAAAAGATCGACGCGAATCCGATCGCGGCTGAGAAAACGACGCGACGCCGGCTCCGCAGCTGAGAAACGACGCCGCTGGAAACGCGACCGGAGAATCGACGCCCGGAGCAGGAGAAACGACGCGCAGCATCGCTGACGAAGGCTGAGAGATCGCAACCAGCGCCGCGGGACTTCGGACCGTCGCGTGGCTGGCTTTTTCGACGCGCCTCGCCGAGCCGAGCTGTTTTCGACGCATATACCCGTGCCGGGTTATTTTCGACGCACACCGCCCGTGCGGGGTTATTTTTGCCGCAAACCAGGTACATTCTCACGCTAGCAGCGCTAGTGTGGTGTTACAACTACCTAAAGACTCTTTTTATTTTAAACCTTTAAAAAATCATAACTTGACTTGTGTATGTTGGATTTTTGTCGTTTTGGTCTTGTTTTGTCTAGATAAATATTTCCTATTTTTCTAGACTGGTGTTGTGTCATTTTGCAGTGTTTTCATTAAGTTGCTGTGTGTGTTGGTACAAATACTTTACGCCCAGCACTCTGAGGTTAAGCCTACTGCTCTGCCAAGCTACCAAGGGGGTAAGCAGGGGTTAGCTGAGGGTGATTCTCTTTTATCCTAACTAGAGTGAGGGTCCTTGCTTGAACAGGGGGTAACCTGACTGTCAACCAAAGACCCCATTTCTAACATTGGTGACCAGCGGTCGGGATTTGGACTTGTGTTTGTACTTGACATACAGTAATTGAGTGTACACTACTGTTTTGATCTCAGACCACTACGTGACCACATACTACTTGTTTGGTGATCTTTTGATTTTTTTCTTAAGGACTCTTGTTATTCTACTTCAATGATTTTGCTGATCCCTTGACTGATTCTTTTTACTTCATTGGGAAATTATTTTTTTTCTGCCTTTGGAACTTTGCACTTGTGACCATCATGTCTCAATCTGGAGATGCAACAGCTGGAGCTGTGTTTGAAATGGAGAAACTGAAGGAGTACTCAGTTGCTCAATTGAAACAGTTCCTTAAAGATCTTGACTGTCCCACTGAGAGCTCCACCAGGGAGGGGGAGCTGCAACAGGCACAGAGGGCCGGGGTGACAATCAAGAAGGCTGGAGGGCACACAGAGGAGGAGAATGTGGGTGGGGAAGTGCAGAGGATACACAGTGGTGTAGTGGAGGTACCTGTTACGCCTGGGGGGAGGGTCCCCAGGAGGGATAGCAGGGTGTCACCCAAGGGTCTGACTCCTGAAGAGTTACAGGACAGACGGGCAGACAGGGCTCGCCGATTCAAGGAGTTGGAAGAAAGGAGGAGGGACTTAGAGATTAAAAAAATGATTTATGCTTACGAGCTTAAATTGAAAGAGCTGGAAGTCATGAGGGCTGAGTACAGCTGGAATGGTGGCAGCAACAATTGTATATCCAGTGATGCTGCAGAAGTGCACATGCCCAGAGAGGTGGTGCCCTACTTGAAGGAGGGAGTTAACACACGCCAGGAGGTTCAGGGGTATGAGGTAGCTCCAGTGATGCACAGGGTCCCTGAGGTGGATTGGGGAACTGGCATGGGGAGTCATATTCCTACTGGTGGGAGGGACACTCTACTGACTCTAGGTGAGAGTGACAGGGAGAGGGGTTCCCCCCAAGTAGAAGTCCTGGTTATGGAGTGTGAAAACATCCCAGAAGAGTGTGGGTTGAGTGTCAGGGACAGTCAGGTACTGTCTCACCAGTCTCAGGAGGGTGATGTGGGGTGCTTTTTCAAAGCAGAGTCACTGGATGGTTGGGTGAAGGGTACTTTGGTTAATTCATGTGAGGGGCTGAGTGATGTAATTGCTGGAGAGCATATGTCTAGTCCTTATTTTCCAGAGCTATGCCAACACCAGGTGGAGTGTGAGTTCTCTGACCCCAGGGAGCTTACAATGGAGGCAGACTTCTGGGTGAGTACCAGAGAGTCTGAAGAGGCATTCGGGGGTGCTCCTGAGAGGAGTGGTCTAGGTAGTTCCCAACCAGGTGAGGTAGGGAAGGATTGTAGTGTCCCAGGTAGGTCCCAGTGTAGTGGGATGGGTGAGGGACCCCATGTCCAGTCTCAGAGGAGAGGGAATGGGGATGGGTTGAGGCCCAAGGTGCCCGAGATCCGGTCCCAGGTCCTGGAGGGTTCCCTGCGGGAACCCCAGGAGGGGAGCCTAGCCTGTACCATAGGGCCATCTGTTGAGGGAGACCCCACAGTGTCAGGAGAACTTGGGGGGGCGGCTGTAGCCAGCGTCCCACCAGTTCTGGTGTCTGGCAGTACCACTCCTAGTGAGGGGTTGCAGAAGCCCAGACAGAGGGTTGAGAGGGGGTTGCGGACCCCAGTGGAGAACCTGGAGGGTCAGGGGTCAGCTCTGAGTGCAGAGCCCCCCAGGAATGACCTTGGTGAGACCATTTCTGGGCTGGGGGGAATCCAGACTCTGTCAGATGGGCAGAGGTCAGGAGACCTGCGCCAGCCAGACTCTTGTATGGCCCTTGGGGAAAGTGTTTCCCTTGTGGGGGGTAGGTGTGCCCCCCAGGAAGTCCTGGTGCGCCAGGCAGTGGTTCAACCGCAGGGTAGTGACTCTGGGTTGGATTGCCAGATTCAGGGGGTAAGCTCTGATCTGGTAGGGGGTAGGTGTGCTCCCCTGGAAGTCCTGGTGTGCCAGGCAATGGTTCAACCGCAGGGTGGTGACTCTGGGTTGAATGATCAGGTTCAGGGGGTAAACTCTGACCTGATGGGGGGTAAATGTGCTCCCAAGGAAGTCCTGGTGTGCCAGGCAGTGGTTCAACCGCAGGGTGGTGACCCTGGGTTGGATGACCAGGTTCAGAGGGTAAACTCTGACCTGGTAGGGGGTAGGTATGCCCCCCAGGAAGTCCTGGGTTGCCAGGCAGTGATCCAGTCTGTGGGTACAGACCCTGGATTGGGAGGCCAGGTTAAGGGTGTCCCCCCTGACCTGGAGGAAGGGGCTACTGCTAACAGTACCCCTACCATGTTGTCTTCTGGGGGGGCCGCTCCTAGTTGGGTGGTTCAGGACCCCAGAAGAGAGGGCAGGGGGAGGGAAGCCTCACCCCTGGCCCTGGTCCAACCTGAAGGTACAGACCCCAGGTTGGAGGATCAGTTGCAGGTTAACATCCCTGCACTGATGGAAGAATTGTGCAGGACTGCTTCTACAAGCACCCTGACAGTTTTGGACTCTGGGGGTGCCGCTTCTGCAGGGAGGGTACAGAGCCCCAGAGGGGAGGACCAGGGTCAGGTTGTCATCCCTGACCTGGTGGAAGAAAGAGTGGTCAAAGGGTGCCAGGCACCTGGGGCTACCGCCCCCCACTCTCCACAGTCACAGTGGTTAGAGAGGCCTGAGGTCGGGCTCTCATCCCTGACAGTTGTCTGGGGCCACTGTGGCTTGCTGTCCTGGTGGACAGAGTTGCCCCTGGGGGGGGGAGGACGAGAGTCACACCCCGGGGGTGGAGTGGGCAACACCATTGTGTTGGCCCTGGTGGTACTATCTGCCCATTGCAATACATCTGTGAGCAAAGTAAAGTTAGGTGTTGCACAGATGGTGTCTGTAGATGTGGAGAAGGGTTCCCCATGGGTTAGCTTAGTGGGCCCTGAGAGTATGGACAGAGGGATCCAACTGGAGTCAGGAAGGCGTAGAACTGGAACATGCCCCTGCTGTTGTGGGCCTGGGTCCCTGTTCTATCGCCCCAATCAGGGAAGTACATCAAGGTATTGATTGTTCTCCCCTGGCTTTAGGCTGGTAGGGGGTCGTGTTGGACTTTTGCTTTTGCAGGGTCATCCCCAGACTTTTTTGCCTCCTGCCTCCTATATTTTTCTGACATGTTGCTGTTGGCTTTTCAACTCTGAGCACTTTACCACTGCTAACCAGTGCTAAAGTGCATATGCTCTCCTGTTTAAATTGTATGTAAGTGGTTTATCCATGATTGGCATATTTGAATTACTAGTAAGTCCCTAGTAATGTGCACTAGAGGTGCCAGGGCCTGTAAATCAAATGCTACTAGTGGGCCTGCAGCACTGGTTGTGCCACCCACATAAGTAGCTCTGTAATCATGTCTCAGACCTGCCACTGCAGTGTCTGTGTGTGTATTTTTACACTGTAAAGTCGACTTGGCAAGTGTACCCACTTGCCAGGCCTAAACCTTCCCTTTCCTTACATGTAAGGCACCCCTAAGGTATGCCCTAGGTAGCCCCAAGGGCAGGGTGCAGTGTATGGATAAGGTAGGACATATAGTAATGTGGTTTATATGTCCTGACAGTGAAATACTGCCAATTTCGTTTTCACTGTTGCAAGGTCTGTCTCTCTCTCATAGGATAATATGGGGGCTACCTTTAAATATGATTAAAGTGTAGATTCCCCTAGAGAAGAGATGGACAGGTGGAGTTTGGGATCCCTGAACTCACAATTTAAAAATGCATCTTTTAGTAAAGTTGATTTTGAGATTGTGAGTTTGGAAATGCCACTTTTAGAAAGTGAGCATTTTCTTGCTTAAACCATTCTGTGACTCTGCCTTGTTTGTGGATTCCCTGTCTGGGTCAGTTTGACAGTTGGGTTGTTTTTCACCTCACACCAGACAGTGACACAAAGGGAGCTGGGGTGTGATCTGCATTTCCTGATTAGCCATCTCTGCTAGGAGGGAGGGGTGGAGTGGTCACTCTCATCTGAAAGGACTGTGCCTGCCTCTGACAATGCTGTCTCCAACCCCCTGGTGTGTGTCTGAGGCCTTGCCTGGGCAAGGCAGGATTTCACAGGAAGGTGTGAGTCCCCTTTGAAGGAAGGTGACTTCAAAGACTAAAATGGGTATAAGAAGGGCACCCAAACTTACAAACTTTAGAAACACTTCTGGAATCAAGGGGAACCTCTGCCTGGAGAAGAGCTGATAGCTGAGGAACAAGTGCTGCCCTGCCTGTGACTGTGCTTTGTGGAGCTTTCCTGCAGTGCTGCTTCTGCCAGAGTAAGAGGGCAAAGACTGGACTTTGTGTGCCTTCCATCTTGAAGAAGAAATCTCCAAGGGCTTGATGTAGAGCTTGCCTCCTGTTATTGAAGTCTCAGGGATAGCAAAGACTTCTTCCTGCCAGCACCTGGAGTCTCTGGAGAGACCCCTACTCTGCTCTGTGGTGCCCTTCCAGTTCCTGGGACCCTGAAAGGAGAGGCTGGCAGCCTAAGGACAAAAATACACGCACCGCGCACCGTGCGGAGAAAAGATCGACGCGAATCCGATCGCGGCTGAGAAAACGACGCGACGCCGGCTCCGCAGCTGAGAAACGACGCCGCTGGAAACGCGACCGGAGAATCGACGCCCGGAGCAGGAGAAACGACGCGCAGCATCGCTGACGAAGGCTGAGAGATCGCAACCAGCGCCGCGGGACTTCGGACCGTCGCGTGGCTGGCTTTTTCGACGCGCCTCGCCGAGCCGAGCTGTTTTCGACGCATATACCCGTGCCGGGTTATTTTCGACGCACACCGCCCGTGCGGGGTTATTTTTGCCGCAAACCAGGTACATTCTCACGCTAGCAGCGCTAGTGTGGTGTTACAACTACCTAAAGACTCTTTTTATTTTAAACCTTTAAAAAATCATAACTTGACTTGTGTATGTTGGATTTTTGTCGTTTTGGTCTTGTTTTGTCTAGATAAATATTTCCTATTTTTCTAGACTGGTGTTGTGTCATTTTGTAGTGTTTTCATTAAGTTGCTGTGTGTGTTGGTACAAATACTTTACGCCCAGCACTCTGAGGTTAAGCCTACTGCTCTGCCAAGCTACCAAGGGGGTAAGCAGGGGTTAGCTGAGGGTGATTCTCTTTTATCCTAACTAGAGTGAGGGTCCTTGCTTGAACAGGGGGTAACCTGACTGTCAACCAAAGACCCCATTTCTAACAACCCGTTATTAAACTTTTTCCGCGCTGCTCTCAGAGACAGCATGGTCTCTGAGAGCAGTTTCGCCTTAGTTAATAATTACAACGGTCTCCGAGCATCCGCGGACGCTTGGAGACCGTGTTATCAGCTTCAAGGAGCTCTGCTCAGAGGGCCGCGCGGCCCTCTGAGCAGAGCTCTGTGGTGTTAATTACACCGGTCTCCGAGGCTGCGGCCGCCCGGGGACCCCGCTATCAGCTTCACAGATCTCTGCTCCGAGAGCGCAGAGCTCTGTGAAACTGATAACGGGGTCTCCGAGTGGCCGCAGCCTCGGAGACCTCTTGTTTGTGAATGAGCAAGCTGGCTCTCAGAAGCCGCTGGGGATCACCCCAGCAGCTTCTGAGAGCCTGCGTGAGAGGTTTAATTACAGAGAATGCTGCGCGTGTTTCAGCGGCATTCTCTGTAATTAAACCTTCTTCCGATCGGCCCCTCGAGGCATCGTGGTCTTCCACAAGGCTTCGGGGAGCCGATCGATTGCCGCCAGAGTGCGGCACTTGTGCTAATGCTGTAATGGCGCGAGGCCAGGGTCTATGGAGCCCTGGCCACGCGCGCTTGGGCCTTTGGCCCTTAAAGTTTTAAATTAAAATTTAAAAAAATCATAATAAATAAAATATATATATAGAAAAAATAAAAAATAAAATATTGGCGCGAGGACAGGTTCTGTGGGGCCCTGACCTTGCGCGCTAGGGCCCTAGGGCCCATACAAATATAAATAAAAGGAACAGGGTTTTGGGGGCCTTGGGACTGGGGCCCCCAAGGCCCTCAAGGACAGCATTTGCTTTTTTTAAATAAAAATAAGGCCTGTGTGGCCATGAGGGCCTGGAACACAAGGTTCAGAGGCTCCCAGGGTCTCATTGGGCAGCCTTTTAAAAAATAAAATTAAAAAAAAATATGTATGGCCTGTGTGACCCTGGGGGTTTAGGGGTCCCTTGGGGTCTACAAGGTCGTTTTTTTAAAATCACATCAATAAAAATAAACAAATTGAAATACATTAAAATAAAAATAATTAAAAAAAAATACCCCTGGTAAAGAGCCTCAGACCCCACAATGCCCCCATCCACTCACCTTAGATCAGGAGGGTCTGGCGTCCTAGGTTGATGTCCTGAAAAACCCTGGCCCTCACACATGCTGCATCTACAGACGGCCATTTTTAAACAAAGACTGTAAATGTGTTGGTGGGGTTGGCTCAGCTTGGAGTTTAGACTGAGCTCCGCCCCCACACATGGTTCAGAGCCTTGTTGAGCTGAGGTGAAAACCTGGCATGGATCCTAGATCCGGTTTCCAGTCTATTGTACATATATAAATTCTAGGAACTGTAATGTTTTTTAAATAGGATGTGTTATATATTTTTACAAATGTTGTAATTACACAGCATTATAAAGACCTTTGACTGCCATGTAATATGTGTAAAATAAGCTTAAGGAGCCCTTAGAATTATATAAATAATGGCTTATAGAGTGAATCCTAGAGTTTGTATTGTGTTATAGCGCCACCATGTGGATTCTGTTTATTAAACCTTTTATAGTTTTTGAGAAAAGCTTTACAAATGTTGACGTGTATTACATTTCCAGAACATAGGGGTTCAACAGTCGGAATCTTGAGAGCTTTTTATTTATGTATTTTTTATTTTTTTTATTTTTTTGTTTATTATAATTATTATTTTTATTATTATTATTATTTTTTTCAACACGTGGAATGCTTTTATGAAGGGCTCATGCATATAACATGAAACGAGTTGTGTTTTAAAGGCAATTCTGTCTCTCGTGTACGTAGGACCTCCAAGAGCCTGCTGCGACCCCTGTGGAAATGGAGACAGTGCAACAGAGTGAGTTACAGGGCATTCTAAACAGAGTTGTCATGATTGTTATTTTTTTATTTTACCGTTAACGACTACCCATGTGTCTGTGTGCTTGTACAGGTTATGATGCAGAACTACAGCTTGCGGTTGCTGCTCTACAGCAAATCCTTTAGGTTCAAGACGGGCCATGCACAATGTCTCAGGATAGCGCTTTCGCAGGTAAATAATGTGGTTCTTGTGTAAACCCCCTGAAATCCTAAAAAAACCTAACAAACATCCTTATATTGGGAACCCTCAGGGAGTTCGTATAGTCTATGTATTATATTGTAAATGTAACATTTTTTTTTCTTTTTTATCCCTAAGGGTCCCCTGAGGGAGAAGCGACCCTGAATCTGTCTGGGAGCTTTAAAAACACTGTCCGCAAAAGGAAGTCCCCAGCGTCTAAGGTCGGCCCACCTATTAAGAAGGGTCCATCAAGTCGGAAAACCCCAGGTGAGTTTTAGAAACTGTAGAACTAGATGTATACATGCCTTAGTGTGTCTCAAACCTCTTTCACCCCACCCCCCAGGTATAGTAGCTATAACAAACCCTAATATGTGTTTTGCTGTCTTTACATCCTAGAGTCACCCCACAAGAGCCTAAATTGCTGAGGTCGTCTTTTAAGGTCAACACAGTGACAGTTCAAAACCCCATAGCGCCATCGGTACTCGTGAACCGCACAGACCCCCAAGACCAACCCTGCCGCCGCTCTACAGACACCGATCATGGTCCAGGTACAGCTCTTAACTACACCACATCGACAGTCATAAAGGGCATGACCAGTACCCCAAACACTTCTGCAACAACTACCCCGGGAAGTGGCTTGGACACTCTGACATTGTCGTGCTTACTACCCCAAATGCCCAGCAGTTTGTACCGTGTGCGGCCTCTGGAGGGACCCCAAAGCAGTGCAGCAATCCTAAAATAAATCGGCTGTCATTGAAGAATTGTAGGAAGAAGTTGCAGACTCCTGAGCTAGAATCTGTGCCTTTAGACCTATCTTTTAAAAATGTTGTTAGGGTGCAGCCGGTTCCACCTATGTCCCAACGTTCTAATACAGATGGGTCTGTCAACGCCCTAACCCCTCCAGTCTGTACACTTAGCCCACCCCGGTTACATGACTCACAATTGGAAAATGATCACCCCGTAGATGATCCTTATTCCCATTGTATAGGACTTCTTAAGGCTCTAGCTGATAATGCCCAGAGTTCTGAAGCCCCCGCATCCCCCCGTGACACTTCTAAGACGAACCCCTCAAGGTTACAATCAGAACTGTCTCAATCAGCACCACCCTACCACAGCACTGCCTCTACATCAGCGGCCATCAGTTATTACGATAAACATTTAGCCTCCCCATGTCTGATGTCTGCTGATACACCCCCAGGGGCATACGACCCCACCAGTCCTGTACCAAGTGCCTGTGCGCAGTGGTCTTCACCATCCTCATCAATATACCCCGCCAGCAGTATAGGGTGTAGCGGGTCGCAAAATCAGAGTTTTGGAACACCCTCGAGCGATGATCAGGCCTCTCAAACTCCAGGGTGTTCACACTGGAACCCTGTTTTTACGTCCCACTCTTGTCCATCAGCAGTGAATGGGGGTGATAATTTCAACCATTGTCCTATAACAGGGACTGCTCTGGGAATTGGCAATCACACCTCTAATGTCTCAAATACTGACCTTGAAACCAACCCTTCAAACCGTACTAGAGTTCTGGACACCTACATAAAAGAAATACATCAGTCGTTTAGACAGTTAAAATCCCAACTCCGTCTAAAAACTTTAAAATTGAGTAAGAACGGCTGTAATACAGGGGCATCCAGAGCTAACATAAAGGCTTTAAAACAGCTGTTGGCTCGTTGTAGAAGCGTGGTGGTCCAAGCTTGCGCTTCAGCAGTTGTAGACATGGGTAACATACCAGCGTGACTAGGCGAGCATGCAGACCAGGTGAATGTGAGAGCAACATTTACCGATACAATGGGCCTTAGGTCTAAATATAAAAAGAAGACCCAGTACTTGCTCAGTAGAGCTCTAAGAGTTTTACACACGCTCAAAAGTCAGAAGCCCTGTGAGCCCCCAAAACCACAGCCCATAAGGCCTCAAAATATACAGTTAGGAGTTGCTGATGGTATTTACAGGCCCTCTGGGGGTGATGGTCAGAGCAGTCTCAGCCCTAAACAATCTGAAGGACACCCACCCACAGTAGGTGAAGTGTCAGTGGCACCACTTGTAAACACCCCAAATATTGTTCAGATCGGCGGGGCCAGTTACCAAAAACCAGATGGACCCATTAGAAGCCAAGGTGGATTGGTAGCGCTAGAAACCAAAAGCTTGTAATAAAAAAGTTAAAGAAAGCCAGACTCTGCGTTACCCGAAGGTCTAAAAACACACCTACAGCTAACCATGGCCACCTACCTGTGGTTGATAACCCCGGGAGCTCTCCAACAACCAGTAATTCTCATGCTGAGGCTTCAGAACCAGTGTTTATGGAAAGTTTGAGATGGTATAGTCGCGTTGTAGAGCGGTTTAATGCTACAGAGCACTATGAGGAGTTTAGGTTTGTTAACCTTGATCGCCTACACTCCTCATATCATGGCGTTATAGCTATACATCAGGCTGTGCAAACGCTAATCGAAAGATTGTTACACGATGTGGGGCCTAACGATTTCTTTCAGATGTGTTTTCAGGGACAGGGTCTCAATAGTCCCCTGTTCACCAGACGTCCGTCTCGGGATGTGTTTGAGGCTGTGACGTTTTTAGAAAACCTATCTAAACTTTTACAGAGCAAGGGTGAATTACTGGCATACGGGTCCTTTAGAATCATTGCCCTCGTTGTTAGGGGTCGCGAGGGTGGTGCTTCCAGAACCTTAAAGAGCATTATATACAGTAAAATCATCGGCAAGAAATCTCGTTGGTTGCTCGATTTTAATATCGGAGTTACAAATATGTGTCTGGCAGCGAGCATTGCAGGGTTGTTGGTGGACAGTTCTACCCCAGACGCCGTTATTATGTCGATGGCGGTAGCAACCCATGAGGCGCTTCAACTACCGTCCGACAGAATGGTTGGTTTTGGGAACCTGGGACTTTTTGACAACCACTTTGCCCTGACTGTAAAAGTTCTATACCACGATGGTTCTTGGAAGTACTTCACTACCAATGAAGGTGTGAAAAACAAGACCATGTATGTGCTACATCATGAAAACCACTTTTACGGTGTCTTGAACCTGAAGGGTTTTCTAGGTGCCAAGTCTGTGTGTGAGCATTGTGATCACATATACAACAACAGCCCCAAAATCAGTGTGAATTACACTGTAAAATGTGTCTAAGGGACGGATGCGTCAACGACGACACTCAGAAAGTGAACTGCGCAACGTGCAAGCTGTTTTGTCGGTCGCAAGACTGCTTAAACATGCACATCAGCCTAGCCCAGTGTGTCCGTAAAGTGGACTGTGGGGTTTGCAGCCGTTACAAGCCTGTCAAACACAATTGTAAAGGTATACAATGTCTAGGTGTACAGTGGCTTTTAAAGTCGGAACAACACACTCGTGTTACACGCTCAGAAGCCACCACCAGAAAAAAACAGAAGTCTATATCGTATTTGATATAGAGTGTACGCAAGAGACGGGTTTGCACAAGCCAAACTACATTTACGCCCACCATCTAACAGGTGATGGAAGCTGGGAGTTTGAAGAGCGGTCATGCGTGAATGATTTCCTCAATACGTTCATGCAACCGCGATACCAGGAGTATACATTTCTGGCTCACAACTCCAAAGCATGTGATTCATTCTTCATTATCTGTGACCTGATACGTGAAAAGCTGCCCATTAATCTCATTACCCAAGGTTCCAAACTAATGTTGCTAAAGGTTGTGGCTTTTGACGTTAGGTTAATAGACACCTTGAATTTTCTGCCCATGAAGTTGAGCAAGCTGCCAAAAGCCTTTAGTTTTGAAGGTTGTAAAGGTTATTTCCCTCACTTTTTTAACACATGGGCGAATCAGAATTACAGTGGACCTATGCCATCACCTGACAATTATGGTTACGAGTACATGATGCCCTCTGAAAAAGAGAGTTTTCTACAGTGGTACGATGAAAACCGTGAAAAATGGTTTAATTTTCAAACCGAATTGAAAGCTTACTGTCAGGCGGATGTTATGATATTGTGAAAAGCATGCAACCTTTTCAGAGACGTTGTGGTGACGATGACGAAGCGGGTCAGGTTTATTAAAACCAAATCTCGCAAGAGTAAAAAAGAAAAAAAAAAACTGAATACCTGGACCCTTTTCAAAACATTACTTTGGCTTCAATGTGTATGTCTATTTATAAACACATGTTTTTTTTTGTATGGAACTATCGCTTTAGTACCGCCTGACCTCTATAACGGTAAACAGAAACGTTACTCCACCCCGTCTATTCAGTGGCTCATGTACGTCTCGGCGAATGAGAACATATTCATTCATTCAGCACGCTTTGCAGGGCAGTGAATACGGTCTGGGTCGCTACTACCTAGACGGGTATGCATTAATTAAGGGGTGCCAACCGCCTTTGAGTTCAAAGGTTGCTTTTACCACGGGTGCCCACGGTGTTACAAACCCCACAAGTTTAATAGACTGCAGGGCACCACGTTTGAACATCTGGACTCTGGCGAAGGCTCAGTATATTGAGAGCTGTGGCTTTGTTCTGAGAACTCTCTGGGAACATGAGTGGGTAGCGGAGCTAGCGAAAGATGGCGAACTGGGCACTTTTATTAAGAGCCAGCAGTTGCCTTCACCGTTGGAACCCCGTGACTCCTTATTCGGAGGTCGCACAAACGCCATACAATTGTACCGCATAGCTGGGGAGGGTGAGAAAATACACTACTATGACTTCACTAGTGTGTATCCATTTGTGAACAAGATGAAGTTGTACCCTGTGGGGCATCCTACGATCATATACAGGAACTTTAAACCTCTCAAAGAGTACTTTGGAATCGTTAAGTGCCAGATTCACCGTCCGCGGAAACTTTACTTTCCGGTGCTCCCGTATAGAGTCGACGGTAAGCTAATGTTCCCCCTATGTCGAACATGCGCTGAAAGTAAACAGACTAGCAAATGCCTGCATAGTGCTGAGCAAAGGCTGCTGGAGGGGACATGGTGTACCATCGAGGTGCAGACGGCCCTCGAGAAAGGGTACCGTCTCGGTAAAATCCTGGAAATTTGGCACTTTCCAAACACCACAACCCAGCTCTTTTCTGAGTACATCAACTTGTTTCTCAGAGACAAACAGGAGGCCTCGGGTATCCAGACTGGTGGGTCGATGAGCCCTCAAAGAAAAAGTATATAGCTGATTACAAAGCTCGCGAGGGTATTTAACTGAGACCTGCGTTCATTAAGGTTAACCCCGCCCACCGTCAGCTAGCTAAGCTTTGTCTCAATTCCTTGTGGGGAAAATTCGCACAGCGTACCAATTTGTCAAACACATCCATCGTCACAGATCCAGATGAGCTTTTTAAGTATATATTCACACCGGCTTATGACATTTTCAGTTGTGAATTTATCGATGACAAGACGGCCGTTCTATGTTGGAAATATGCCAAAGAGTACCCCACAATGTGTAACAATATAAACATCTTTATAGTGTGCTTCACAACCGCTCACGCACGACTAGAGCTTTACAGTTTGTTGGATAAGCTTCAGGATCATTGTTTGTACCATGACACAGACTCTGTTATTTTTGTGAGTAAAGAGGGTGATGAAGATCCTCCGCTGGGTGATTATCTAGGGGATTTGACAGCGAGCTCTAAAAGGGGGAGTACATACTCGAATACACCTCCTCTGGCCCCAAGACCTATAGTTACAAGACCTCTAACAACAGGGTTTGTATAAAAGTCAATGGTATCACTTTAAACGTCAGCAATACAGTTAAAATAAACTTTGACAGTCTGAAGGGTCTGGTGCAAGAGTACTACACATTGAGCGATCACAAAAACACCAAATCAATAGTTGTAAACTGCCCAAGCATAGTCAGGTCCAAAAAAAACAATTACAACACAACCGCTGTACAAAACCTTAAGAGTAGTGTTTGATAAAAGGGTCCTTACCGAGGACTATAAAACCCTACCGTACGGTTATTAAAAGACATTAGAGGGTTGAACCCCAACAGCTATGGACACCAGGTTGCAACACCCCTTCTCCTGCGTTTTAGCAGGGCCCTCAAATAGCGGTAAAAGTTTTTTTATAAACGAAACTGCTAGAAACGCTCCTGGCGTTTTATCTCAGACCCCTAACAACATCGTATGGCTTTATTCCTGCTGGCAGGATCTTTACACGGAGCTATCCCTAAAGTTCCCACACATCCGATTTATAGAGGGCATCCCCGGTAATCTCAACGACGATGACTTGTTACCTAAACACCTTGTATACATGATCATTGTGGATTACCTCATGCGTGAAGGCAGGGACCATCCCGAGATTGAGCGGGCTTTTACTCAATATTCACATCATCGTAATCTGAGCATATGTAACATAGTGCAGAACTTGTTTTACAAGGGTAAGAGCAGCCGTTCCATAACTCTCAACGCCTCATACCTGGTTTTATTTAAGAATCCCCGACACAAGCTTCAGATATCAATTATAGCTAAACAAATGTACCCCGGAAACACACAGTTTTTCATGGAAGCGTTTAACGACACTACCGCAAAACCCCACGGTTACTTACTGGTAGATTTAAAACCCAATACTCCAGAAGACTACAGACTGTGCGCCGGTATGTTGCCGCCTGACTTCCTGGTCGCTTACACCCCCAAAACCGGTCCCAAAGCCTATAAAAAGACCCGGTAAGAAGACTTTTATAACATTTACATTCTAAACCTTGTAATATAAGGTCGCCATCATGTCTGAGAGGCTGCGGCGTAATTTAGGCCTCCTAAAAATGCTGATCACAGCCAACCCCTTGAAAAGAAAGGCTATCCTTTGCACTGCCTCGGACGATTTACTGGCGGCCATTTCAGAAATAGCCCTAAACAACCTAAAAGGTAATGTTCCAATATCAAGAGCCAGTTCCGGCTTCTGAAGAAGCGCCACATTATTAAGAGGCTCAGCAATAAGAGATCGTCCCTTCTTTCTAAAAGGAAACTGGTCAAACAGTCTGGTGGTTTTATAGGGTCGCTGCTACGTATAGCTATACCCCTACTCACAGGGATCCTGTCGAGGCCCTGATGGATCACGCCCACAAAATGTACCTTGTACCACGCCAACAGCTGGTCAGTTGGGCCCTTCTACCACCGATGCCTGGGACATACGCAAAAATGAGACACAACGGCTCGACGCTGAAATCAAAGCCATTTTGAACCGAACTGATTTAAAACCACACGACAAAGCGGGGCTTTACTCAGGAGCCCTTCAAAACTTTCTACAGTACTACAAGCAACTAATCTCTGAAAAAAACAAACTTACTCTGTATACCCCAGATGCTGAACAGCAGCCAGTACCTTCTGTGGCGCCTCAAGACCTAGGGCCCTCACCCGCCCCGGATGTCTTTGTCGTAGACCTTTTAAAAAATATAAGTCAGAAGTATAGAGGGGCTGCTCAAATGTTGCTCAGTAAAATGACTGCTACTAAAGATTTGACCTCGTGGAACTACCGGGGTGAATTCGTTTACAAGGGTCAGCCGGTTGCTGGTTCCCACATGTATGATCTGGTCAGGGGTCTCACACACGGTAAAACCCTATCGACACAAGATGCTCCTAGAGGTTGGGAGCAGTTCCTAAGTGCAGCTGCGGAACTCAACATTCCCTCAATGATTATCGGAAACGCAGAGAATCGTCGTAAGTTTGAAAGTTTAAAAGATCTGACCCTTGGTGTTTTTACATGGAGCCCCGCCGTATCGACGTCTCCTTTCTTTCCACAACTAACAACATCTAGGAGCAGCGTTGCTCTTCCTCTGGGGCCTAAAAAGAGAATGATCAAAATGGACACCTGGCTACTGCTCTACTGTCATCCCGAAATTTGCACCCATGTACAGAATTTTTAAAAAGTTCACATGTTGAAAGATTTTAACATCATTTTATTTTTTACCCCTGTACATATTTGTTGTGAAAACTGTTTCTAATAAAAAGGGTTTAACATTTCAGCAGTAGTCCGACATCTTTTTTTCTTAAATGGTTTTAAAATGTGTGATGGGGGATGAAAAATGCATAGTCTGTTTTTAGGTTACAATGTTTTTATTTTATTTTAGACCGTCATCAGTACAGTTGAGGCTTTACAAAGCCTTACACCTTTGGCATACACCATATTCTGTTTTTTATCAATGCTAGACATGGGCCTAGTCTTTTCATTCACATATTTCATAACAATGCCGTCGTTTTTTACTAGATCAGCGGAATACAGATTTTAAAAAATTCTTAACGTCATACCTTCAGACATTTTACTAACAAAATTTGTACAATGCTCCCCACATGTGATGGCTAGAGAATCCTGTACACACAGTTTTGTTATACACAACCATGGGTGATGCTTTTTTTACATACTTGAATATCGGTTTTGTATAAATGTCATGCTCAGGGAACTCCGCTAAACTGTCAAACACTATAACCTTGTCTACATCAAGAAACATTGCAGCCCAGTGTGTACCACCCTTGTAATGGGGGTCAGTGTTAAAGACGAGGGTGCGTGGTCTTTCTGGGACTATCTTTTCAGGTAACCCATCGCTAGGAAACACACCTAGAAAGTATTTCTTAGCGTATTTATGTCTACTTAAGAAGTCCTGTATCTCAGTTGAGTCCATTTTACAAGCTTTTAATTATATTCAAACATAAGTTGACGGGTGTGATTGACCTGAATAACGCTGTCAAATACTGAGAATACAACCATGTTCACATTGGTCGCCAAGGCCTGTGTAAAGTGTATTTCAGCTTTTAGATTTCCGTTTTTGATCAGGTTGTAGTGGTCACCGTCTTCCATGTCATGGGTCAGGTCGAATGCAAACAGCGTGTAGCCGGCCGCATATCCCTCTCTTGAAATAACAACTCCAGAGTCCCGCAGATGTTTTCCCGTTATTGAGACCAGTCCAAGATATTCCCGGACAAAATTGGATGTTCCAAAATTCGGCGTGAACGGTTTTGCGGGTATCACAGCTCCCTCGTGCACCAAAGATGCATAGTCGATGTCGTAGTGTTTAAAGTTGAAAGGGTTAGAGTTGTAGAGCCCGCTAAAAGCTGTATTGTCCACAAACCCTATGATGATGAGTTTCGGTAATTGCCCCAGAAATAGATTCTGCTGCTGCGTTAATCTACTACCGGCGGGGATGCTGAATATCTTCAGAGCAACTCTTTCAATGGCGTATTTAGCGTTCGATAATTGTAAAGCTTCTGCATGGGCTAGTCTGACGCTCGGGGACACTTTCACCCTCTTTACAAACAGGCTTGCAGACAATATAACCAGTTTATACTGCTCCGCATCGCCGCTGATGAGACAGAAAGCGTCCTTGTTACGATTGAGTTTGATCTTGAGATCTATACCGTTGACTGGCAGCTTTTCTTGGAAGAAAAGGTCTGAATGTATACGCCCCAGGAGATCAAACTGCCTGCTGCCGGCGGCAAAGCTGGCTCTTTTTTTAAAACCTTTGTTGCCCCCGTCCAAAGCTGTGTTCTCAAAATGCGCTTCGGTGTCTTTGTAGAAGAGTCCCGCTGAAAGTTGTGTGTCCAAGGCGTCGCAACTGTGATTTAGAATACTCTCTATGTATGCCCTGTAGGCATACATGTTATCACTCTGCATGACGAGTCGATTGCCAAGGTTGATGTCCACCTGATTAAACATGGTTGCGATGGGGTAGGCGATCGGGGCTACTCTAGCATCATCCTCGATGTCGGCGCCATTCGCTTTGGTTATTTTACAGACTAGGTGTAGAAGAGTGTTGTTGAGGTCCAGATACATATCAGTGGACCCTGACACATAAAACTCTATCGGTGCAAGCGGCGTCAGAGCTGCCATAAGCGATACTTCCATGAAAAAACTGTTCTCGATGCTAGTCTGTGTGGGTTTAAGAGAAAACAGATCTAACTCTGATTTGGTACATTCACCCGAGGCGCAGTGTACGAAGGCCATGCTAGCTGACTTAAAAAATATTCACAGTAGAACGTGTTCTCTTCATCTTGGAAGATCTCTTCCGTCTTACGGCTCTTCTTTTGTGTGGGCCTTTTGAAAAAGTCAGCCGCTTCTTATAGGGCATTGGCGGCCCCCTACGCTTCGAGGCCCTTCGCTTCCTTTTAACACCAGCACACGCATTGTACATCAACCCCGCTCCTTCTTGGGGCTGTCTGTTCATGCGTTTGGCGACAGCCGACGTTACCGAGCCCACGATGTCCTGGGCTATGTTTGTAGAGCCGCTTTAACATGCGGTTTTGCAATTTCAAACCCTCTTCTCAAAAAGTGCATGGCACACCTAAACAAACTCCGAAAGAAGCCCCCCAGGCCAGCCCCGCACATAACAGGAGCCCCTTGAAAGTAGGGCGGGGGACCTCCATAGCCGGCATGAACTCCATAATAGTCCCTGTACATCGAGGGATCCCCGTATGTTTTCATGATGACCATCGCAACTGCCAAATAGTCACTGTAGCAGCGCGGCCTTAAATGAAGCTTAACAATAACTTTCCCGGCTCTGACTGGTCGTCGTAGACCATGATGGTTATAGTGTCAAAATGTTTGTTAGAAATTGCCACATAATCGAGTTTGTGATGCTGCATGTTAACCATTGTGTTACTTTCACCCTTCACAGGGATCCATCTCAACAGCGGCGAATAACTATCCCCGACCCGCTGTTGTTCTACGATGTCGCTATACACGTAGAGTGTATAAAACCCCCGTTAATATTGGGGCACGTAGGGCACGTAGGGTCTGGATCCATCTGTCTTTTTACATGTTGCACGGTCCCTAACACCCTTTGTAAACACTGTACTGAACTCCGGGGCTTTAAGAAACGCTTTTCTTCTAACGTTATCCGACGCCAGATGTATATTCGCATACGTCCCGATGCTGCCTATAGATTTGTTGATGGCGTCGACCACCGAGGAAACGGTTGGGTAGTAGCCATGAGGAAATCCCGCGTGGATGCTCAGAGGGTCCTGCTCACGCTTTATACTATATTTAGCCTCTAGCTTTGTAATGTATTCCACGTTCTAGGGTATTGTATCTCAGTTAGGGCCACCTCCCACGACCCTTTCAAGTCCACGGGTTTCGCCAGTTTCACCGTATAGTTAGAAATCTGATTGCTGGGGAACGTGTCCTTCGAAGCGTTGGATGGCAGGGTAATATAAAAAGGTGAGTTCTCCATCTCGGCGCTTACAGCTTGACTTCACACACGTGCAGCGAGCTGGCCAAAACCCAACTGTTAAATTTCTCAGGCCATCCACGCCATTTGACCAACGCCTGTCTCTTAGCTCCGGTGACTTTCCTTTTCAGAACCTTTTCAACCCTGTACACCCGGTTCGGATCATAGGGCACCTTCTGTACCTCTTCGGTGTAAAAGACGCCTGCTACCTTTTCCCCGTCGTAGTCCTTTAACCTGTAAATATATACCCCTATAAAGCTCAACACTTTCCACTATGAATATCTCATCGCTGAATGTCTGTTGGTAGCCTTTGGTGAAGACACCCTTCAACTTTGAAACCCTGACATGGTCCCCTTCTTTTAAAGTCGGTTTCTTGACCTTTGACGCAAGCCGACTCCCGTACACAGTTCTCCACACCATTAACGAATTATCACTTGTTACCTCTGCGGGGGACATTTTGATTGTCCTATGATAACTGACGTTATAAACATCTATAAATGCCTGTAGAACATCCACGTATCTGTAGGTATTGTTGGCTGTGAAATATCGCCACATCTTTGATTTTAAAGTTCTGTTAAAACGCTCTACAACCGCTGCTTTTACCTCTGTGTACATTACAAAATGTTGAACAGCGTGTTGCTTTAATAATTTCTGAAAATATTTGTTTAAAAATTCCTTTCCGGCGTCTGTTTGTAGTTTTTGAGGTACACGCCCTCTAGCGAAGATGTCTTTAAAAGCGACGGTGACGCTGGCACCACTTTTATCGTTTAGCGCCTCTGCATAGGCGTACTTGGACAAGACGTCTATGACTGTTAATATATACATGGCGCCATTATTATGTTTTGCTAGATCTTGAAGACTGATTATGTCAGCCTGCCACTGATAATCTAGCTGCGCACTGACAACGGTAGCCCTCCTCTTAAAACGTCTCCTGGCAGGTTTGTGTAGTGAATAGGCCTTTTCCCCAGCTCACCAAGTCTTCACCCCGGCTCTGTTTACAGATTCATTTTCAACGCGAGCCCTTCTAAATAGAGCTTCGGAGCCGCCGTAGCTCCCGACCCCTAGTGTATCATAATAAAGCTTCCTTAAGGCAGCCCCCGTCATGCTGGCACCCTCCGCACCCATGAAATGAAAGACGTATGTTTTGTGTAAGGTCATTTTATTAAACATAAAAAGGTAAAAAGTGAGTTGGAACATCCTAGACATCGTGTATTTGACATTTTGCGGTATATAGCTTATAACTGTCAAAGCTACGGAACACAGAGGCCTTTTGCCGATGTATACATAGTACAACACATTACACATATTACTCAACACAGTTCCTTTTACCATGTCTCAGCGTCACAAACTTTCATATTTTTATAGCTATACTCTCAATAGCTCTAGACATGACTTCCCGCTCCCCCCGCCTATAACTCTAGACTCTCAGGATACTGACAGCATTCAACAATTCATACAGTTCTAGGTCGGACAATACCGAACCTTTATTTGTGAAATAATCTTCAGTCATGATCTCCAAAGCCCTGTGTAGGCCTGTCAGTGGCGAAAGTCTTAACTCACGAGCCTGATCTTTGTCAGAGCTCTGGTATTTATCCGCTGCTGGTAGCCGAGCGTTGACACACCATTTGGTGATACAGACAGGGCTGATACACTGCCACAAGACCGAAGGTTCCGAAATGTTCAGATGCCGTAGAGTCATAGGGTGTATTTCAGCTATTCTTTCTTTAACCAGCACATATATCAATCTCCCGATACAGATGTAGCCAGGGTGTAACTCATAGACATCTTGCCCCGCGACACTCTGATACACGGCCTAAAAGTGAGTAAGTATGGAGCATTAAGTAACACAGTTATGGTTTGCTTTTTAAAACAACCTTTGCGGGGCTAAAGACGTCATCCTTCTGTTTTTATAATAAATGTCACACATTCGTCTTTCTATGACCCCTTCTATCAGTCGTTTGTCAAAATAGGGATATAGACCCTACATACGTTCGAGTTTTGAGCATGGCTCAGCAGCGTATTGTATCTCATTGACAGCAGTTGGCAAACCATGACCATATCAATGTGGACACCCTTCTTCACAGCTGACAGCCCGTACACCACTTTCAACAACTTTTAAAACCTATGGGGGTCTAACCGGTTACAAATGTGGCGAATTGTTCTCACATTGTGCGATTCGTATAGACAGTCGTGAGCCTTCTGCTGAGGTTTGTTAATTTTATGCCCATAACACATGTCATAATAGTCCCGTTTAACACACGTGTTCACAACGACCGCCGCAAAACCTTTAACTGGCCATATGGCGTCATAGGGTACACCCGGAGTTTCCTTTTCAAAATCGGGGCTTTGTAGGTGCAAACACACTTCTTATGCGGCTCTTTCTTCTGGCTTGTAATACTTTCAGACTGTCTGGAACAGCATAAGCAGTAAAATTTACGTCGTTAACCTTTGGCGAAGACCACTCTAGAGCCTCTCTTTCTGCAGTTGTTTTCTACAGTTCAAACGGAAAGCAAAAGACAAATTATTAGTTAAAAAGTAGGATGACAGCGTATACTTGCAAATTGTCTATAGAGTTTTACTAACCTCAGCATTATCGCTACACTCTGCGGCTGCTCTGAAATCTTGCAATTCACAGAGGTCCATTGGGGTCAAAGCATCTCTGGAGTTTACACGGGCCGGCTGTACATCGACAGCCTCTGGATCTGGGTCTTCCTGGAAACCCATGTCTTCATAGACGGGCAAATTCGGTGGTGGTACATATTCTTCAGCATCTTCAATATCGATGAAGTTGACTGCACCACTTAAACCATCTTTCGAGACTTCGCTGTCGCTGCTATCACACTTAATAGGGGATTTCAGTTGCGGCAGATCCTTAAGATGGAGCTTTTCAAGCCGCTGGCAAAGTTCCTCTTGAGAACCCGTAAAATCGGTATCCCTGTAGTCAGGGGCAGCCTGTTGTGCATTCTCATCCATTGTAAGAGGTGTTAGGGTCCGGTAATATCTACCAATAGTGTTCAGGGCCCCTGTGGAGGCAGCTTTTCTGGCGAGCGGATTGTATCTCTTCATGGCACCTTGACAAGCTGTTTCAGCAATGGTTCACGGTTTGGCAGACGGCCCTAACCAGCTCCTTATATGCCACAGTTCAAAAAGGGCAGGCGCTACTCCACAACACCATGAGGGCACAGACCACGTGACACACCCTACACACATGGCACTTCCGGGGAGGGCTCTCAGGGACACCGGAAGTCCCAGTCACGGAAGTGACGTCACTTCCGGGGAGGGATAACTGTCACTTTTGGTGATTAAAGGTATCCCTTCCTACTACTCACCTCTGCTTCCATTGGATTATACATTTGATGAAGCGTAAGATGTTTTTTGCCAAAGGAAACAAAGCAGAGTTAGTAAGTTGTGTCCCCCAGATATTGTTATACATTAGGATACCTGCAATGCTCTGATGATGGGAAAAGCTTTAGGAATTATCTTAGCAGACTATTAGAAATGATACAACTAGTAGCTAGGAGAAATATGTACCAGCTACTTGTCCGAGACGGCATTATTCATACACAGAAAAAAATATGTGGCCTCTGCCATGACAACTGCCACCGGTCAAGTAAACCAAATTAGCAGAAGCTGATAGGAACATACTTTTTTATTGACATTTGAGAAAGGACGGATGCAGTATAATGTTGACCAGCTTGAACTATGAGGAAGACCTCACTCCTACCATCCATAGTGCAGGCACAATATCTTTCCTAGAGATTTGCCATTGTTTTTTTGCATCAAACCGCATGAAAGGGCACTTTGTTTTATGCTTCTCATTACTGTACCATGATCATATACAATTATGTCTAATTCAAAACTATAGCTTGGTTTCCGAGATTATCAAACGAATGTAATGCTGAATTCGAACACCTCTAATGTGCGACTACTCTGGAAAATGTAACAAAACAATCTGTGAGACAATGGACGCTCAGTTCTTGACAGAACTACTTTAAAAGAAAAGATCGATGGCTGAAATCACTTACAATATTCATGGTCTCACCCCTCACCTTAATGCCAACACCCCTCACACAACAAAGATCACTGTTAAGCTTTCCATTGCCACCTACTAATTCACCCCAGCTCAAACCATGCACATTTTGCAGTATTTCACATTGGCATATATCAGCGACATAAGGTAGGAACTCTTTCACCATGTAAACATGGTTTCTTGGACAGAATTACTTCCACTGTCTATAAAATGCAGCTCACTGACTACGCATGCATGGTCGATGCATAATAAACTTTGCTGAAAAATATTCCTTCAACCAGCTGCACAACACCTTCCTCGATAACAACAACCTTGATGAGGACACCTCAATCAAGGGCATGAGAAAAGCTTGTTTGGCTTCCTTAACAGTTTTTCAATCAAACAACGATTACCTGAACAATGCCATACCAATAGTAATGCATTCAACTTTGTCTCCATTACATTAACTAAATGCCAGTATCCGTTATAATTGGGCTTGCTATCCATATTCTTCTCTATCACACATCCTGGACAGCATAACAATTCCAAACAGCAATAAAGATCTTACACCGAATACACCTCAAACTGTTACTCGAGAGGTGATGAGCACAGACTCCACAACCAATCACATTACTAAAGCCGTCTTCCTTCTCAGTTACCTTCACACCATCCTAGAGCTCAACATGGACACTCGTGGCGAGCTGTCATTGCAATTCTCAGAATTATAGCCCCACTCTCCACAAAACAACATACATACTTAGTATACCCTTTATATTATTACAAAATACATCTTCTTGTAAACATTCCGACCTTCCTCAAAGAGGTCCATACGAAGATGAGCATAACTCTTCTACCATCATGTAAAGTCTCACACGTGAAGTGCGAGCAAAACGCTTCAACATGATTAATTATCTCATGTAAACAGTATCTTCTCTTTCATATGCAAACATTAGGCACATTCTCTTGCTCTGGGAAAAAGCAACCTGGACCATAAACAACCCACCAAGGTGCACATAAAATAGCACAGTATATAAAGTGGTGACACAGCAATTTTCAGGTGGCAAAGAAGAAAGGACAATGCAAATGTTTCTTTTTTAGAACTATTTAGTAATTTGAGTGTTCATTATTCCACCCCGGGTACCCACTGTTTGGACTCAACATTGCATACCACCCGTAGGTAATCATCAGTATAAGCTCATGCACATGACGCATGTCTGTTGTCATAGTGGTATACCTCTCCATTGACATTTGCACTTGGACATTTCAGAAAGATGCCAATTATTACCTATTCAAAAAGCGCTTCAACCTCCTTTAGTGAGAACCTTGTGCTACTCCTAGAACATGCTGCCTAGTCAGAAGCAACCAATTCCATTGCTAATCACCCTAGCTAGTCTCATTCCCTCCTCCTTGGACACTACTCTGTTGCTTGCCAGCTAGATTCATGCTATATAGATGTTATATTTATTAATACATGCAGGCTATGCATGCTCAGCCCATTGCCTTCCCTTTACCCAACATGTGCAGTATCACTGCATTCACCAGTGCTGTAAGTGAATGTATTCATAACCTCTCTCACATCACCATGGTGCTTATCCACTAATTAACTCCAATGAGTACATGTTCATTAGAAGCGTCTTTTATATTCAGGTTTGCCACATTTCATTCATTCTCAGATGTATGCATAAACACTTTAATACTTCTAGAATGTTATGATCATTGGTCCTAGCCCCAGAGAGGGAATACATTTGTCCTTCATCAGTCCACATTAACCACTATTCCATACAGCGAGGTCATTAGATTTCTGAGATAATAATTCAATGGGAATTTTTAAGCCCTATCGGGTAATCCCTGGCAGATTCCTAATAGACACAATTCACAATATTTGATCTTGAATCATACTTCAGTGTTGGTGAACAGAGATTGTTTCTATGAAGGCTTTGCCTTGCTTGCTTTTCAGCTTTCCATGAGGCTCACCACTGTGGTAGAGTTTGTTATGTGAGTTTAGACCTTCTTCCAAAGATGTCCATGTGCATTTAATGAAAACAGGCAATTTGTAGGTTTGCCCTATCTCTAATGCCATCCCTCGGTACAATGTGAGCTATGGATTTTGGGTTGCATCCATTGTTGGTATGTTATAATGCTCTGGAAGTCTTTTCCCTAATTCTTATGGATTATAATGCTGACTTCTTCAGTCTCTAATCAACATGCTAGAAATGACAGTGATTTTAATAAGAGACTTGGTGGTCATTTCGGGCTTCTGCAGTCACCTGTACCATAAGAGTTGCTGCACGAGGGCTCCAAGTGTTTGGTCTTTCTAAGCGGTTATGTTTACTTGCCCATTCCTGGGGTGAGCTTTTCTACTGCATGCTTCCCCGAGATGTTCTTAGTGTTCAATTCAATGAGTTGACTGCCAAATGCAGCCCATCCCTTATTTATGCTTTGATGTTTAATAGTGGTGTTATTTTGAAGCTGTTCGTTTTTATTTGTTTCCTGATGAGAGGTCCAATCTATGCAATCGTTTTCTAGAGCCAGTGTAACTCCTACTGATAATTATGTTAGTATGTAATTGCCAGTGTCTGCTGTATACTACGAGCGTATTTACAAGAGTAGACCCTATTTTGATGTGCTGGGTTGCACCACATAAGTACAGTTCCATTGTTTTTCCTTTCTCCTCTGCAGCCTAATTTCATCATTCAGAGTCTTCTGTTGGACCAGAGGTGTGTGTTCCATAGAAAATATGAGTGTGTTATTGTGATAATATAGTTTACTAACATTTATAGAGACAATCAGGTATTTCTTTGTCTTTGTAATAAGAAGTTGTAGCTATTCCCTGAAAAAAGGTAGCATTCCATGCACATGCTTATAAGGCATTTCATGGCTAGTTCCGCCCCTCCAGGTGCCTACGTTTCTGTTGAAAGACTGAACCATAGTGACATCAGGATACATGAGTTGAAATTTACTCTTCGACCTATGACAGTTGTAATACCATTGTTACTGCAAAATGCTTGATTTGTGGTTACTGAATTTTATGTGAACATTAGCTTTTCAAACCATGTCACTATGACTAAATGTTCAAGATATAATTGACTGTGGAGGTAATTCGGTAACCACGGCTGTGTTTAGCTATGGTGACCCACTTAACTCTTGCTTCATTACTCATTTGTTAGTTGGGGTTGAGTGCAGTCTTGGGCAAAACAACATTTGCTATCCACAAGTTTTGATCTTTGCAGGGTGGATAACTTCAGGATTGTTTTTAATACATATATTCCTTTCTTTCTGATTCCTATCTCTGAGAGCGTTTCTCTTATGACGCTACTAATTTATGCTACCTGGATGTATTTAATGGGCTACGTATTCTTTTCTAAATTGTTTTTATAAGCAACTCTCTGTTGTGCAATGTATAGTCCAGTAACAGCCTGGAAAGTTAAATAGCTGGAATTACGTTAAAAAAATAAATTAATTTAAATAACATACTGACATCTCGAAATGTTCTCTTTAAACTAGGAGGAGAAAGAATCACAAAGATCCGGTAAACTAGGCATCAATACGGGACCTGCGTGCAGTTAAAATAGATTGTTCACAATCTTAAAAAATCTTATTAAGGAATTATCTGTATTTTGGATGGCAGATGCAAAATAAGTAACCCTAGCCTTTTTACATTTTTGTTTCTACAATTTAAGTTTGGTAGAATAAGCTTGTTTATGTGTAGTTACATAGTCATCTCGCTATTATGTTTTCAATTCCTTGCTTACCATCAGTAAATTCATCAGAGAACCTTGGGCCAAGGAAGAAGCCCTGGGGGATGTGAAAATTTTAATTGAGCAACTTTATCTAAGTCCACGGTGATCAACCATTGATATGTGAGGCACTGGCTTTCAAATGGGAAACATCACACAGAACGAAGTAAATGCAACAAGATACATTTACCAGGATGCCTTTACAACACACATGAGTTTGCCACACATGGAATTCCCACACATGCCTTTACCTCAAATATACCTTTAACGAATTCCGTTGTGAAGGCATGAATGGTAAAGGTGTATATATATATCAAATGCAATGCGGAGTACATCTTCACATTCAAAATTGCACGTGAACGTCACCACGTGGTTTACATGAGTGCGGCCATCTTGTTTTCTTACTCTGTTCAAGGTGATGGGCCTTTTTGAATCCCTTCATAATCTTTTCAATCCTGTGCCCTCCTAATTAATCTAACCCTCATTTTTTATTTATTGTATTAGTGTGTGTTTTTGTGCCTGTGTATTTTACAGTTTTTTCCAATTTTTCATGTATTTTTGTGACTTTTTGTATTTTTGTTTATTTTCCCTTTACGTCCTTATTTCTTCCTTCCTTCCTTCTTCTGTTTCTTTTCTTTACCCGATCCAGTGCCATGGCAGAGCAGCGTGGCGACCAGGGGAGCGGTGGCTCCAGACCCCCCTGAACAGCCAGCAGCAGCTGCGCACCTTGTGGATGGTGGCGCTGACAAGGGGTGCAGCCTCAGCCAATCTTCTGTGAGGTGGAGGTGGCAGCACTGGTTTTTTATGTACAGCACCACCTCCCCTCCATGCTGGCAGCAGGTGGCAGACCTGGCAGCAACTACCCACCGCAGGAGCATCAGCTGCATTTGGGGAGGTGGCGCAGGTGTGTGCGATGCACCAGCCAGATCCAGCACACCACTCAGCAGATGATTCATTGATGGGCTGATGTCCTCAACCAGGAGCAGGTCCTGCTTGACCTGGTAGGCATTGAGATTCCGGGGCTCAGTGAGTATTGACTAAATTATTTGTTGTGTTTGTGTTCTACAATCCTAACCTTTTTTTGGAATAGCATGCTGCTCACATTCAGAGGTAAGTACTGTTTAGTTTAAATTAAGAATATAATTATGTGGTCCAATTTAAGCTAGGGAGGTTCTCGGTGCTACCTAATCATACTCTTCTGTGCTCACTTTGGCTGATTATTTAGGAAGCCATTGCAATGCAAACTCCTCTGTCCTTCTGTCACAATGGTGGATTAGTGATATCAATGAGTTAGCGTCCTCTGTGACATTCTTTATGTAGTTTGTACAGTCCCAAGCAATTTCACAGTGATGTGTAGTACTAGTATGCATTTATGCACTGCAAAAACGGGCATTTGAGTTGGTCCATCAAGGGTGTTTAGAAATAAGAATGGAATCAAAGATCATTCATTGACATGCATTAGTTCCAAATGTAGTGTTTGCTAAGGAAATGTATAATAGGGACTTTAGTATTAGCATAGCCAACTCAATGATTGTCGATGCAAGTAACCACAGGCAATCTGATTTAGATAAGTACAATGGGCCCTATTCACAACAGTAAATTTAAACCAAAAGTCTAAGTTTACACCAAAAGTCTAGGTTTAGACTTAAAGTCTATCTTTACTCGTAGAAAATTTAGACTTTTGGTCTAAACTTACACCAAAAGTCTAACTTTACTATGAGTAACATTAGACTTTTGGTCTAAGTTTAGACTTTTGGTCTAAACTTACACAAAAAGTCAAAAATTAGACCAAAATTCTAACTTTACTATGAGTAAAGTTACACTTTATGTCTAAACTTATTCTTTTGGTATAAACTTAGGGGCATATTTACACTTTCTGATGCGAAATTGCGCAAATGCAGTTTTGCGCCAAAAAGCTTAGCGCTGGTGTGCCCCATTTATTAGCAAAACCCGGGTGTCAAATTTATACTATGACGCAGGATGGCGCTAACAAACGGTTAGAGTAAAACATGTTGACGTTAACCCTTGTGCCCTGTCGTAAGGCAAACTGACGTTAATGCTGCAAAATTGACTCAAACCCATTTTTTGGCACGTAAACATGTCGCACATGGATATGCATCATTTTAACCCTGCATTTGCATCAACTTTAGACGCTAAGGCTGGAAATTTTGCAAAGCAGAGGGAAGATGGAAACATCAGGCCAGGAGAGACCCCAAGTTGACCCCATATACCCAAGAAACACAGAAGTCCCAGAGGAAGGAGAAGATAAAGAGAAAGTATTGGTTTAGTGCGGCCGAGCACGAAATCCTTGTGAGAGTGACGGAGCACCAACATCAGCTATTCATCACCTCCAAATTGCCAGTTTTCAGGAGATGGGCAAAATGGCAGCCAATAGTGGACAAAATTAACAATGTAGCAGAGGTGAGGAGAACTGTCACCAAATGCAAGAAATGCTGGCATGATTGTAAGCAAAGAACTAAGGAGAAAATGGCAAGGAACAAAAAGGCAGCACTGCAAACTGGAGGTGGAAGTCCAGCACCACAGGAGGACCTGGATAAGATGGAGGAATGGTTGTAGTGGTCATCCTGAAAGAAATGGTCACTGGAATCTCAGGACAGGACAGTGCAGACTTAGAACAACCACCACAAATGCAGGGTAAGTTGCATGGGCTAAATGAATGCAAATGTAACAAATGCAAGGGGGGCCACATAGGACACACTGAATGCATGCAAAAGGCTTGCAATGGGACAAATTGTCCATGAATCAAGTAGCACTATTCAAACATAAGCAACACATGTACACGTGCCTTGGTTGTGCCAGGCACCACAACACATACACAACCTGGACATATGTTAATCAACAGGGCTACATCCCAACATGTACATATGCACAGCCACTGCAACACCCATTGCATGCTCCTTCCACACAAAGTACTGCATTAGAAGGGGCCGTATTGAGGAGTTCATGTGAAGCCACAAAATGTGTACTAAGCCCACCATGTATACATGGTGCAGGGCACAGCCTCCCCGGAGCCTCTCAAATATAGAAGCTCCATTGGGGCTTGGGCCTCTTGTACATGCCCCATGATGTCACCATCCATCCTCCTATGATTTCTTATCAATGGTCCAGAAAACTATATCACTCATTGCATTCCACTCTTCTGACTGAATCACACCTGTAGCTAACAGGAGCCACAGTATGGCACTTACTGGATGCATTGGGGTCTTCAAATCTCGCGACCTCTCTGATAGTGTAAGGGGCAGGTCCACCTGGAAGACATAAATGTCGAACATTGCTTAGTGTGAATCTAGTAATGCAAATGGACAACATAGTTCAGTGTATTAGGCTGACTCTGATACACAATGCACAGGTCAAATGGAACTGCCAGTAGTCTGGACCCAGTGTATGGTCAGGCTCCCTAACATCGCCTTGCATAGTGACACCAAGAGGCTGATAAGACTACAGTATTGCAGCACCTATTGCATCTATGCTGTCCTTGTGGGCCTTAGTACACCCCTTACTCACATCCATGTGTGTGCATAGTCATTATTAAGTCACAGTATGCCGGCAGTGTGGGCAAACATCATGTTTACATGTGAAGGCCAATGATGCACCCAGCAGGAGATGCTACAGATCACAGAAACTCTTGCTGTGTACATAGGGGCCCTTCTCAAACATTTCTATGCCCAAATTTCACACGTTCACACAGTAGCCCTACAGAGTGCTTGGAATTCATACTTTGTAACATTTGTTATGACACTGAGGTCTGGATTTTGCCCTCCCTAACTAATTTTTGCACACCCTTTCATGCCTTTTTAATTGCACAGGAGTCATTCCTAGCTGTATAATTAGAAAGTTATAGTATGCATGCATCACTACACTTGGGGCATTGATATGGAAGTGGTGTAGCACCTAGAGCTAAGCCTGTTGAAATGTGGGCCCTAGCGCACTCCTGTGTGCCCGTCTCCAATAGACTGCGCAGCATGGTGGTAGTTAGGGGTAGTAGGGTCAAAATTGTTTAGCTGCAGTCTTGGGCTTTGCAGGATGAGCATCATTATTTATTTTCAAGAGTCCTGCAAATCACCCAGTGGCCCACTGATCATGATGGGAGCTTATGTTTAAAGGCAGCAAAGAGCAGGCGTTAGTAAATCCACCACAAATGGGGTGCTGCAGTCTCATTTACTTCTTTTTGGTAATGTGGAGGACCCCATTGCATAAGAACTGCCCCCTTGCATACTTTGTGGCTGACACAGCCATGATGTGTGTCAAGCCTTGCAAAAGTGGTGCAATGCATGCATTGCGCCACTTTTTACAGACTGCATAGGGTAAACGGCAGGTTAGCGCCACCTTACCGTCAATCACATGACACTATAGCAGTGCCACGGTTGCATTAGGGGCACTTAGATATGCCCCTTCATGATGGTTATTCAAGGTTCATCATACATGTGTCCTGCATTGTCTAAATGTTATGAGATTTGATCTGCAGGCCTCAAGTAGGGCAGAGACTCCTCATACAGGTTGCATACGACATGTTCACAACCATTACAAACAGCATTCAGAGTTATCTGCAACTGTCAGTCAAATGCTAAATGCAGCCAATTGTATGGCAATGGGAGACTTACCAACAGTTCCGCCGATTTCGATTTCCAATTGATCCAGCAGAATCTGCTCCCTTGCCACCAGATCTGCCCACCCATGCTTGAGCTAGGGCTTAATGTGTCCGGTCTTGAATATCCTCGCCAGATGATAAATTATCTTGCCCCACCGCAGCCACCTTGCCTTGTAAAGGTAGCCCAGGATCGCTCGGCCACCCAATTGCAGCATGAGGGGCAGGTAATAGGCCACCAACCAGATGAACCCCCCCAGTTCATCAGGAGACATTCTCCCCATCCTACTCTTCCCAGACATTACAAAAGGGTACAGGATGTCACCCAAAAACATATAATAAAGGAAACTTAAACCCAACACCTACCCCAAACTCCCAAAATTACCCCAACAACTAAACTACCCCATACACCCCACAATACAATGACAAAAAACAGTACACCAATAATACAAATGACAAGTAAATAGTCAATTTATACACAAAAAGCACAGGACACAGCACAAGGGACACAACAAGACCTCCAAACACACCACAAATCCACCAGCACCTCCAAAACACAACCACGCACAGTCACAGGGGAACCGACTGTGAAGTGAAAGTGAAACTACACTTACTGTACCATGCTTGCAGGCAGGATATCCTTGTGCATCTCTTCCTGGGCATGTGCATTACGTTTTTAGCATCATGCATGTATTTTTTTGGATGCATAGGAGTCATGCATTGATTTTTTCTTCATGGTACACCGAGAGTAGTGGCAACTTTGAATTGGCCCTCAGGGCCCAGGCATCATTTTCGCAATGTTGCAGTGTGGTGTTGATGCATTAGCATAATTTTTCTTGACTTATATTGAAAAAGTGTCATTTTTCCATTGTAGCCCATTAATGCACCCTGAGTCATTTCACATGTTACATGGCCTGTTCTACTATGTGGTATATGTTTTTTGGCTAAATGTGCAGGTCAATTCATGAATGTCATTGTGCTATCATTGGTATGTGTAACCAATACGTGTTTTCACGACTCAGCTGTAGGCACTCATTCATACTTTGTGCATATGTGCATGTGTTCTACACTGTGTCTACATGTATGTTGGCACATGTGTGCCATGTGTTAACCTATGTGTATGGCTAGTGGGTAGCAGGTGGAGTACATAGTTATGTCTGTGGGCAATACATGTCTACATACCTACAAACATATTTTTATTTAGGCCATGTGTCATTCACATGCTAAGGCATGTTTCAACCATTACATTTTGTACTCAGAGTATGCAGTGGACTGGGACTGCATTGACATCACGCATCTCCTGTCAAGTTGAGTGTGCATGTGTGTCTACTCACTCTTTACTTCTAGTCATTGACTAGTTATAGGCAACTACACATGTGCCATGTTGTGAGAGAACAAGGCTGATTGCAGAGGCCCCCTAACGTTTTGCCCCCATTTTCCACTTTTTGCTGGTGTTTTCCTGACTCTGATGGTGCCCTGGGTACTGCTAACCAGTCCCAGGGCCTGTGCTCTGTGTAAAATCAGTATGCAAATTAGGCTAATTATAATTGGCTAAGTCAACCTACCTATAAGTCCCTAGTATATGGTATGACATGTAGGTTTAAGGACCCCAGCATAGGTAGTGCACCCATAGGTGCACTGCTGAGGTGCCCAGTGTCATTGTAAAGGCAGGCCTGCCTTGCTGGCTGCTTTTAAATTAAAGTTATATGCAAATTTGACTTTGAAATTAAAAGTAGTGCCAAAGTCTTAAACTACCTTATTTATACATATAGGTCACCCCTAAGGTGTGTCCTATGTGCCCCTAGGGCTGGGTGCCATGTAACTATAAGCATGGACCTTATAAAAATAGTTTTATAAGCCCTGGTGAGGTAAAAACAGCCACATTTGTTTCCCCCTTATTGTAGTGAATGGCCTCCATAGGCTAGAATTGGGAGACTTTATTTTTATTTTAAAAGTCCCCTTAAGTAACAGATACCAGAAGTTTGGTATCAAATTAATTGTTATAATAAATCCCACAACTTCCAGTTGTGGGATTTAATATAACTTGTTCAGGTAAAGAGTTTTAAACTTTACCTAAAAAGTTGCCAACTTCAGCCTGCAGTGTTTTTGCTGTTGTGCTCTGATTGGCCAGCCTCTGGCAACCTGGCCAGGCTGCCTTGATGAGGTGTGAAGTGCCCTGGCTTCACACAAAGAGATGTGCCTGTGGGAGGAGATCTCCCCTCAGCAGATGGTGAGGCAGGAAGGGGAAGGGCTGCCAAACTGGTCTTCAAAGGCAGAGAAGGACATTTGGAGCAACCCCGCAACACCCCCACATCCTGCAAACCCAGACAATAAGGTGCCCCTTAGAATTAGATTAGGAGAAGGCAGGAGAGGGGTGTGTTTAGGATCTTTAGCCACACCAGTGCTTGGGCTCAGCCAGATGTAACCTCCAAAAATCACTTTCAGCCATGATGGATTTTTGAGGAATGTTGCTCCCTGGGATTGATTTTTGCCTCACTTCCCAGGAAGTAGTCATCACAGGGGGAAGGACCCTGCCCCTGATTGGAAAACAAGGACCCCTCTGTTTTTCACCCAGGAGCAGGGATAAAACTGGCAGACCTGCACCCACACCTCAGTTCCCTACCAGATCCCTACCGGGAAGAACTACAGAAGAAGAAGGACTGCCCTGCTGGACCCCTGGCCTGCACCTGGACCCTGCACTCTGAAGGACTGCACCAGCTGCACACTTGGGCTTCATCACAAGAAGGACTTTGCCTGGCTTCAACTGGTTGAAGGAGGGACTCCCTGTTTGCTACAGGTGAAAAATTGCTAACCAGAGTCCCCTGCACCAACTTCTGAAGAAACCAACCAGCTGACCACTGTCCAGTGGCCAAAAAGGAGTTTGCGCCAGGCGCATTCTGGGAGTTGTAGTCCACACCACCAAGGAGCATCTAACAGCTTCTGGAACCTTGGGGTGAGCTGTGGACCCCAGAAGAACCTTAAAGGAACATCTGGAAGAAGATCCAGAAGTTTGGAGAACTTTTTAAAAAAAGCTCCATAGAGGGACCGACCCGCCGCAGCAACTCTAGCCGGCTTGCCTCAACCGCGACCCGGACTGACTTGCAGGTTTGTCCCGGTGAAGAAAATTTCAAAAAAGAAACTAAGTCCAAACGTAGGAAGTTGACCGGGACCTCCCAGCCAGCGTATCCGAGGAGGGCTCCAAGGATGTTGGATCAAGATCCAGGTTTGCCCAGGTCGAAGGATTTTCACCTAAAAAAAACAACTAAGTCCAAAGGTAAAAATCTCCACCGGGGGCTCCCACGACGCATATCTGAAAAAGAGTTCCAGGAGTTCGGATTGGACTGGCAGGTTCGTCCCGCTGAAGAAAATCTTCAGAAAAACGACTAAGTCCGAAGGTAAACTTTTGACCGAGGCCTCCCGCGGGCTGTAGCCGAGCCAGGCTCCATCGCGGTCAGCCTTAAACTTTGACTTTGTCCCGGTCGAGGTGCGACCAGATGACCAAAGTTACACTTTTTGTTTCTAGGCGCTAGAAAACAATAATTCTTTAGAAATACATATGTCCGGTTCCCCTTATCCGATTTTATTCGTTTTTGTGTCATTTTAAAGATACAAATATAATCTATTTTCATAAATTGATTTTGGATTTTTAAACTGTTTCCTGTGTTTTATTTAATTAATCTTTGGTGATATTTGAATGCTCTACACTCTGTCTCCTAAGTTAAGCCTTGTCGCTCGTTGCCAAGCTACCAAGGGTTGAGCTGGGTTTAATTTACTGAGACCTAACTGGACCTAAGTGGAGGTTAGTGGCATATTGCTAAGTGTAGGTACTTACCTGTCCTTACCAATAACCCATTTTCCAACACATGTATTTTCCTATGCATCTTAGTTGCTGCAGATGTTATGGACACGAGTGTTGCTGAAGAATGCTATATGCCATCTGTCTGTATGGACATGTGTTGTGTTGTTTGTGTCATATGTCATGACATTGCTGTGTCAAGGGGATGTGCAAGCTCACATTGAAATCTTCCTGCATAGACGGAAGTTGTCCTTTTAACTATTGCCTGTGTAGTCACATCACTGACACATATGTACTGTATGTCAAGTGCACAATTGTTGGGTACATTCATTCTCTCACAGATTTTGTGACACCCATGTCATTATGTTTATGCTAGGTTAGCTTTTGTACTGAATCCATTCACATTGCCATGACTGGCCCATTATGGTGGTACAGCTATGAAGAGATCTTTGGGATATGTGTGCCTGCCTCCATATGTGTTTTCTGATCTGTCAACATCATGTCAGTCATGATTGTCGCATACAATGCCATACCACTGTGTTGCAGTGTTGCAGTGTAGCATAGATGGCAGGCCTATCCATCTGTATCAAAATGTGAGTTTGTGTGGCAACACAAACCCATGGCTGCATGTGAAGGTCCAGGTTAATGGTGGTCCACTTTACTCTGCTCCCTGTGCACGTGCATCAAGCATCTAACATTATCATATGTTGATGTTGTCAGAGCAGTGGTACGTGGGTTTATTGAGCTGGTGTCTCTACAGTTTATGATAGCTAATTTCCATCCTGTGCACACATACTAGTAGATGGAGAAATGCTCAAATGTGGACATACAGACCTGGTTGTGATTAATTCCAGTGCAGTACAGCCTTCCCCTCTCAGGTACAGAGGTTGTGTGCTTGTGTGGATGTTTAGGAGTCCAAAGTTGTATCCATGTTCAGCCTGCTTAGGGGTTGCATGACTGTTGTGATGTAAAGGTTGGACAAATTAAATGGTTCAGATGGAATTGTATGTGACTGTCTCCTGTTCTGGTACCATTTGAAGGGCAATTACCATGGTATGGTGGTAGCAAACATGTCTGGGTCACGCACTAATGTGCCCACACTCTCTGTGCATCAGTTAGAGTTTGACATGTAGACATTGGTGTCTTACAGTGTCTGTTTTGTGTTTGTCTGGTCACTATCCCTTTTATCTGCCATGACTGGTGAGGTATGTTTGTGTCCTCCATTGCTCCCAGTCTTTTGTCTGCTAGCACCTTGTACACATCTTCTACAGCAACATTGTCAGGTGATATTGGGACAGGATACTACATGTGACTTGTATAATGTGGAAATATTCCCTTCTCCTGCAACTGTCAACTCAGTAGTTAATGTCCGTTTGGCAAAATTAGTGAGATGGAATGAGTGCTAGACACACATGACATTGCACATGCCATAGCACTTGAGTTGTCTCCACATCACATGGCATGTTTTATCAGCAATAATTTGTGGGTATCTCAGAGCTCTCCATCCATATCCACCGTTGAACATAGCACTGCAATTCTCCCAGCTTGCCACAATCTAGCTGACTCATAACATAACTGACTGATATTGAGGTGTATAATCTCCTTAGTGCTGTATTCATTCTTTGCCAGATGCTAACGATATGGCTGTGTCTACTCCCACTCAGTGTGATGTGGGTCCCTGACTGTATGGGAGAATGCTGCACATGTTCACACATGCCACACATGATTGTGATATTGAAGGCCATTACATGTACGAGCAATTTAGTTACATTTGATACCATGCAATGGATTTGTCATGTAAGTGACAATGAGTTTATGAGCTGGGTAATGTTGTTATTCAGGGCATACTGTGTAGACATGCAGGCCCAGGTCAATCATTGTGGATAATGGCATACCCATTGCAACCTAGTATGGACACCCATACATTAGTCTACATGTATATTTCATTATTAGCAGTGGGCATGTGTGAATCAAGCCTATTTGTGTGACAGGTGTGCATCCTATGCAGATGGGTGTGTCACACACTCTTCCTCCATACCAGCCAGACTATCATTTGGCAGATGCAGTCTCCCAGTGCAAATCATAGACCATACAATCTTTAATGTTTTTGTATATGGATTCAACACCCCTAGCTGCTTTATGGCTCTGCCAAGCCGTTAACCATTCCCCAGCAAATGTGTATGTGCCATACATGATTTACAGTCCTTCATGTGTCAGGGATGTGGTCTATTGTAGTGCCAGAACATATTCCCATGGACACATTGTGTAGGCTCAGCTTCCAACATTGACTAATTACCATGGGCAAGTACTGTACAAGCAACGTTACCTATGATGTCCCCCCCTTGACACACATGTACAGTGCAGGCCATGCTACTCCCACACAGATTTGTGATAGTATTGAATTCTCACATTACTTAACCTCCATTTCCTGACAGCCCCTACCTTATGTGTGGCCCCGTTGCATGCTACCAGTTAGGGATGGTGATGTGTTGGTGAATGGCCCATTAAATTGCACATTGCCCACATGATGTAACAACATATGTAGTGATGCATGGATCTTGGCCTTCAGATGTCACATGTCAGGGATTTGGGTGTCACTTATATGTGAGATGGAGTCTGTAGAACCCCCTGCATCACCAAAGATGTGTGTACCATACTTGTTGTTTCTGTGTTTCTAACACACTCCCCGGGTTAGATTCACATTCCAAAGGTATATGTATTGGACAATGATCAAGCATTATGGCCCTGATTATGACCCTGGTGGTGGGTGATAAAGTGGCGGTTATACCACCAACAGGCTGACGGTAATTACTGCCAAATTATGACCATGACGGTGATATCTCCCATAGACAGCCAATGTACCACACCGACCGCCAGGGCGGACACAACAGTCACCACGGCAGTAGCCACCTACAGCCAGGTGGAAGACAAAGTACCCCCCACCATATTTTGACACATGGATCCACCATCTTTTCCAGGGCGGTACAAACACCATCAAAAGCCTGGTGAAAACAGAGCACAAAAGTCAAAGGACTCACCATTGGAGACACAGGGAAGAACCACGCCGCCATGGAACCCAAACTGCAAGTATTCCCTATGATCTTCTACATTATGCTCCACCTGGAACACCAATGCCGGCGAAGATGACAGCAGTGAATACAGCCACCTAGCAACCAGGGAGGGTGGGAGGAAAACAAGAGGGACACACACGTGCACAACACACACCCGACACACACACGCCATACACACAACCAGCTGCATTACAAAAACAATTAGCACCCCAAAAATCTGCAGACTAATGCAAGGACAACAGTAATTGATGAAAGTGATTGTAATCAGTTCAACTAAAAAATCAATAATCCAATTTGGCCATGAACCAGATATGTACATTTGTATAAAAAAAGGACACTGCCCAGTCCATAGTTCAAAGGGACCACATGGACACAGGGCACAGTTGAAGGCCCAACTCGAATCCTGCACCAATCTGGATAGAACACTGCGTGGGCATCAGTTGTCATATAGGCAGGCACCTCAGGTGGGGGAGGCACCTCAGACAGATGCGGGAACAAGCCCACTGGTTCAGGAGGGGGCAACATGCCCATTGCTTTGTCCTGGGGAGTGCAGGGCCACAGTCTCTCAAGTGGATGTCTTGCCCACTGGTTCTGGAGGGGCAACATGCCCTGTGCTTTGTACTGGGGAGTGCAAGGCCACAGTCTCTCAAGTGGGTGTCTTGCACACTGGTTCTGGAGAGGGCAACATGCCCTGTGCTTTGTCCTGGGGAGGGCAAGGCCACAGCCTCTCAAGTGGGTGTCTTCCCCACTGGTTCTGGAGGGGGCAACATGCCCTGTACTTTGTCCTGGGGAGTGCAAGGCCACAGTCTCTCAAGTGGGTGTCTTGCCCACTGGTTCTGGAGGGGGCATCCCGCACAGTAGCCCCTGGAGGGTGGAATACATGGCGGCCGCCGGTGGTGATGGCTGCACTGTGGTGGTGGGTGGGAGAGGCTCCTGCTCAGCCCCTGCACTCTGAGATGGCTGCACTTTGGTGATGGTTGGAGGAGGCTCCTGGTCAGCCCCTGCACTCTGTGATGGCTGCACTGTGGTGGAGGTTGGGGGGGGCTCCTGGTCAGCCCCTGCACTCTGTGATGGCTGCACTGTGGTGGTGATTGGGGAGGCTCCTGCTCAGCCCCTGCACTCTCTGATGGCTGTACAACCATGGCTGGCGGCCCTGTGACAGCTGCTGGTGGTGGCAGTGTTTGGCTGACAGCTTTCACTGGCATAGATTGCCCCCTCTCCTCCTGGTCATGGGTTGAGGATCCTTTACCCTTCCTGGCAGGGGTGGATGGGCTGTTCCCCCCTCTGCCTGGTGGTGCAAGCTCCTTCCCCTTCTTTCCAGCCGGTGTAGGCTCTTTCCCTTTCCTCACAGCTGGTGCAGGCTCCTTCCACTTCCTCACATCTGGTGCAGGCGCCTTCCCCTTCCTCACAGCTGGTGCAGACTCCTTCCCCTTCTTCACAGCTGGTGCCGGACTCTTCCCTTTCAACCCAGGTTGTGCTGCCTCCTTCCCCTTCAGTATTGTTGGTCTGGTATCCCTATCACCATGAGTAGGTGGTGCTACCACTGTCCCCGTGGACTGTTTGGCTGAGGTGCTGGGCTGGGTCCTTGCTACCCTGCCCATACAGGCAGGACGGGGGGGAGGGGTAGGGAAGAGGTCAATCATCTAAAGGAAAAGCTTTTTAAGTACGTTGGGGCGAGAAGAGGGAGGAGTAATTGGAGAGGAGGATGCGGGAGTGGTTATTGGAGGTTTATGTCTTCTGGATTTGGGTGCAGGCGCATGGGCTGTATGCTGTTGTGAGGTGGATGGCTGTTGGGTGTCTGAGTGCTTGCATTTGTGTCCTTTAAGGGGGGGACAGGCACGGTGGGAGAAGACACAAGGGATGCGTGCATCGATGTTGTGGAGGTGTCTGCCAGTGAGGTGTGTGTTCTTCTTGGTGTTGTGATGATGCTGGTATTGGATCTTGATGTAGTGCATGGAGGTGTGAGTGTAGACGTAACTGGGTGGGAGGTAGAGGAGGAGTAGGAGGGGGAGACAGTGGAGGCAATTGATGTTGTCGTGTCTGCAACAGAATGGTGTTTGTGTGAGTGCCTGTGGGATGAAGTGTGGTGCTTGTGTTTGCCTACGCCACTCTTGGGTGTTGTCTTGTGTGCATGCGTGTCTGTCTGTGTGCTTGGGATGGATTGGGGTTAAGGAGAATGGGACTGGGAAGTGGAAGTTGGAGGGGGGACGGCTGAAACAGGGACAATGGCTGCCATCAGAGAGGAGACCAGAGCCTGAATCGATCTCTGTTGGGCCGCCAATCCACCGTGAATGCCCTCAAGGAATGCATTGCATTGCTGCATCTGGGATGCCAGCCCATGGATGGCATTCACAATTGTTGATGGCCCTACCGAGATGGATTTCAGGAGTTCAATAGCCTCCTCACTCAGGGCAGCAGGGCTCACTGGGGCAGGGCCTGAGATGCCTGGGGTGAAGGAGATGTCCACTCTACTAGGTAAGGGGGCACAGGCAACTCGCTGAGGTGCTACTGGGAGGGTGGTGCTGGTACGATGATTTTGGCTGTTGTACCTGCAGCTGGGGTGGTCACAGAGATGTCCACCACCACCAGAGAGCTCCCATCAGAGGAGGTATCAGAGCCTGTGTTGTCCCCTCCAGTCTCTGCCGTAGTGCTCCCCTCGCCCTCCGTCCCACTGGTGCCCTCTGCATCGATGGCCTCTGCCTCCAGGGTCCTGTGAGATGCAGCTCCCTCTGTCACCTGTGCCTCTGCTCCTCCCCCAGATGATGCTAATGCACATAAGGACAGGATGACAAAATAAGAAAGGGGGGAGAGAGACAAAGGATACACAGGGTCAATGACTGCACCAACACCACCGTTGGCATACACAGCACCCTCACACACAGGGAACAGTCCTACGCACTATGCATGGCACTACCAGTGAAGTGGTTAGTCACCAAGGGATGAGGAGGGGCACACACCGCCAACTGCAGCACACCTAGGACCCAGGCAACCCTGCACAGAAGTGAATACTGACAAGCTAGGTAAGCAGTATTTTACATTCAAACTCTTAGCCACCAGAGGACCTATGCTGCTATGTCTGGCCTGGCCTAGAGGCACCCAAGGACACACAACCACCACCTGGATACCACCCCATTAGCTGTAAGTTGTAATGATAGCCACTGTCCTCACCCCCTTGTGGCTGCTGTGATGCCCTCAAGCACCCATCCAGCTCAGGGTAGGCCACCACCATTATGCGGGCCATCGGGGGGTCAGGATCCGACGTGCACCCCTTCCTCGTTGGGAGGGTCCTCCCACTGTTTCCGACAGTGGGTGCTCTGCCTGCCATAGACCCTCAGGGTCCACACCTCCTTGGCGATGGCATGCCATATTCCCTTATTTTAATGGGCGCTGACCTGTAGAGGCAATACAGACAGGAGAACACTATTAGACAAACAGTCCAGCCTGTCCCACCATACCCCTTTGCATCATCATTGGCACACACATAGCCCAGCCCACACATGTACACCACCAAGAGGACATCCACCCACCCCTTCTTACATGAGGCTTTCACACACAACTCCATGCATTCATGCCACATGCATCGTGCCCAGAGTGCACTCAACTGTTGGTCTAGAGACCCATACAGCAGTCCGTACTGGGGCAGGACCCCATCCACCAGTCGTACTGGGGCAGGACCCCATCCACCAGTCGCTCCAACTCCCAAGAAGTGAAGGCTGGGGCCTTTTCCCCAGTCACACGGGCCATGGTAGGTCCCAGACACAGGTCACAGCAGCACATGCAGTGTAGGTCCTCTCCTATGGAAGGTCAGGAAAAAAGTGAGAAATCTTGTGCAGGTTCTATCAGTGCTCCATTTCCTGGCAACTGGTTCCTTCCAAGTGACAGAGGGCTTGGCAGTAGGAATGTCACAGCCAATGCTCTCAATCATGCTCGCAAGAGTCTTGTCCGCTCTAATAAAACACATGTGCAGCTACATTGCTTTCTCCCAGGTTGATGATTTGGCCACTCTGAAGGCCGGGTTTTATGCAATGGGACATATCCCCAATATAATTGGGGCGATTGATGGAACACATATTGCATTTGTACCCCTCCGCCAGAATGAACAGGTGTTCAGGAATCGTAAGAGTTTCCACTCCATGAATGTGCAGATGGTGTGTTTGGCGGACCAGTACATCTCCCACATCAATGCTCAGTATCCAGGGTCAGTGCATGATGCCTTTGTCCTGAGGAATAGCAGATTCCCAAATTTTATGTCCCAACGACAGAGGCACCGGGCGTGTCTAATAGGTGAGCTCTGGTTCCCACCCAGTATATGCTGGTGTATGCCTATGGTGTTGGCCATATAGGATAGTGTGTGGCTATATGTTGTCCCTCAATATTGGCAGGTGACTCTGGTTACCCAAACCTATCATGGCTGCTGACCCCTGTGAGGAATGCCAGGACAAGGGCTGAAGAACATTATAATGATGCACATGGGCGAACCAGAAGGATAATTGAAAGGACCTTTGGCCTCCTGAAGGCTAGGTTCAGGTGCCTCCATCTGACAGGTGGATCCCTGTGCTACTCACCGAAGAAGGTCTGCCAGATAGTAGTGGCATGCTGCATCTTCCACAACCTGGCCCTCAGATGGCATGTACCTTTTCTGCAGGAGGAGGAGACTGGAGATAATCCTGTGACAGCAGTGGACCCTGAGGACAGTGAGGAGGAGGAGGATGAGGATATGGACAACCGAACATCAGTGACACATCAGTACTTCCAATGACACATAGGTGAGGAGATGCAACTTCACATTTCTATGAGTATTGGTGTATTCTGTGTGGCATTGGCATGTTGACATTACCCACTTCTTTGCCCTACTTACTGTTACCTATAGATATTCATTTTGCAGATGTTGGTGATATGACAACATTCTCCTGGTGTGATCACAACAGCCAACTACAGGTCATTAATTCTATGCTCATACTACTTACAGTTCATTTGCAATGGTTGTAGCTGTTTCAATCAATACAAATTTACAATACATGAAATACTAGTAGTCGAGTTTTTTCCAAGGGTGTTTATTGTTGTGCTAATATATAGAGGGGTAAGTGCAATGGAATGGGGTGATGATGGAGGAAAGTCCTGGGTATTGTTCCAGTGTGTATGTAGCACAGGTGCATTGTCCATGGGACATAGGAAGGGGAGCAATGGCAGTTCAAGGTGGACAAGGTGACTGAATGGGACACAAGGGGGACAATCAGGAGAGTCTCATTTCCTGGTGGTGGTCTTGGCAAGTGTTTCTGGCTTCTGCCTGGTTCACAGGCAATGTTTGCGGGGTGGTTCACCTTCTGCAGGGGAAGGGATGCTGTCAGCCTGTGGGTCCTGTGGCGGGGCCTCCTGGCCACTAGTGCCAGCGGAAGTAGAGGGCTGTTCAGATGACTGGCTAGTGGCAGGGGCCCCGTGGTGTGCTGTTGCCAGCACCCCTGCTATGGAGATCAGGGTGTTGTTAATGGCCTGCAAGTCCTCCCGGATCCCCTGATACTGTCCCTCCTGCAGCCGCCTGTTCTCCTGCACGTTGTCTAGGATATGGTCCATCATTTCCTGGGAATGTTGGTAGGCTCCCAGGATCTCGGAGAGTGCCTTCTGGAGAGTCGGATCCCTGCTCCTGTCCTCCCCCTGGCGCACAGCAGTCCTCCCAGTATCCCTGTTGGCCTGTGCCTCTGTCCCCTGAACAGTGTGCCCACTGCCACTGACCCCAGGTCCCTTATAGTCTTGTGTGCGAGGTGTGGCCTGGGGTCCCTATACATGTGGGCACACTGCTGATTGACGTGTCCATCGGGACAGAGATGTGGGTACGCTGGGTGGGTGCTGTCATGTTGGATCCTAATGGGGGAGGCTCTGTGGTGGTCTGTGAGTGGGCTTAGGTGACCGACTGTCCAGTAGTCCCTGATGGGCCAGGTAGATCATGCATATCCTGAACTCCAGAGTTACTGTCATCACTGTAGGCCTCTTCTGTTGGGGGACTGGATAGTGGTGGCACCTCCTCTCCAGTGACATTGGCTGGGGTACCTGTGGGAATGTAAATGATGTATTATGCTTCAGGTGTCTGACATTTGTACTTCTGTAGCTTACCCTCTATGGATGGTGTTCCCCTGCCAGCTTTTGCTTGTGTATGTTGGTGTATTGTGGTTATGTTAGTTTCCCTATGCTGTTCATGCTTTGGTGATGAGTGTCCATGCAGGGCTGCGAGGGATGTCCAAGCATTGGTGCAGCATGCAGGGCTTGCCATTGGGATTAGTGAGGTGTGATGATGGAGTGTGTGGGATGTGATGGAGTGATGGGAGTAAGGGTGAGGGCATGTGATTGCATGCATGTATGGTTGGTGATAATTGTTAAGAAGAGACTTACCAGAGTCCAGGCCTCCTCCAACTCTGGTGAGTCCTTCAGGATGCAGTAATGCCAAGACTTGCTCCTCCCATGCTGTGAGTTGTGGGAGAGGAGGCGGGGGTTCAATGCCAGTCCCCTGTATGGCGAGCTGGTGTCCTGCTGCAATGGAATGTACCTTCCCCCATAGGTGGTTCCACCTCTTCCTGATGTCGTCCCTTGTTCTTGGAAGCTGTCCCACGGCGTTGACCCTGTCCACAATTCTCAGCCACAGCTCCATTTTCCTTGCTATTGATATCTGCTGCACCTGTGCTCCAAAGAGCTGTTGCTCTATCCTGACTATTTCCTCCACCATGACCCTTAACTCCTCCTCAGTGAAACAGGGGTGCTTTTGTGGTGCCATGGGGGTTGTGTGATGTGTTTTGGTGGGGGTGTGTTAGGTAATGTGGTGGGGTGTGTGATGTGGAGTGCTTGAGGGGTGTGCGGGTATGAGTGGTGTGTGTGTCTAGTTGTCTCTCTGCTCTTCTTCTCAGTCTCATGGTGGCAATAGTTGTTGGCAAAGGGTTGTGGGTAATGTGTGTGTGTGTTTTATAGTGGTGTGGGTGTGGTGTGTGTCAGGTGTGTGTTGTTTGAATTGGCCAATGTAGGGTTGTTTTGTATGTGGGTGTCCATTGTGAGCATGGCGGTATGTACCGCCAATGGTTTACCGCCCTTGAATGTCTGCTGTGTTGATTTGTGGGTCATAATGTGATGGGAGTTATTTTGTTTGTGTAACGGTGTGGGTTTTGGCCCCGCCAGTTTAACACTGACCTTTGGTCTGGCGGATTTGTGTATGTGGCTGTATTCTGTCGGATTGGATTGTGTGTGTTATAATATGGTGAATGGATATTCACCAGCGTGACGGTAAGTTGGCTGCCGTCAACGCAGCAGTAAGCGGCATTTACCGCCAATGTCATAATGAGGGCCTATGTTGTTGAGCAAAATTTATTTGAGGTATTTACAGTGTACTTTTTTGGTTGACTATGTATCAATGTTGTCACCAATTGTCTGTCTCCTGTGGATTCCTGACGCTGTGTTTGGTTGGTCCCCCTCAATGTCCTCAGCCACATCATCCTCCTCCTCATTGTGGACATCTTCTTGTCTATCCCAGGGGATATTGTTTCTAACACACATGTTGTGTAGGATAGCACATACTAGTATGATCTTGCATACCAGCAGGAGAGCATGCAGGAGGCTTCCTCCAGTCATGTCCAGGCACCTGAAATGGGATTTGAGAAGGGTAAAGCTCAGTTCCACTACCTTGCGTGTTTTCTGGTGTGCTTCATTGTAGGCACGCTGTTCATTGGTATCTGGATTTGCAAATGGGGTCATGACTCATGACCCATGGCTGTATCTCATAACCTTGGTCAGCTGCAAAGATAAGAAGGAGAAATTTAGTGAAGAATTTAGAGGGACCATGAATATTCCATGGCAGTAATTGGTTGCAGTTTGAGTGGTGACTCAGAGGTGTTTGTAGTGTTGTGTAAGTTCCAGGTCTTGTAATATGGTTAAATTTGACTGTGTTGATGTACATGTCATTCATGGTGTTGGAAAATGGGTTATTGGTTAGGGCAGGTAAGTACCTACACTTAGCAAAAGGCCACTAACCTCCACTTAGGTCCAGTTAGGTCTCAATAAATTAAACCCAGCTCAACCCTTGATAGCTTTGCAACGAGAGACAAGGCTTAATTTAGGAGACTAGTGTGTAAAGCATTTGAAAATCACAAAACAGTAAATAAGTAAAACACAAAACACAATAAAAATCAGACCAATTTACAAAAATAGATAATATTTTTAACTTTAAATTGACACAAGAATAACTAAAATAAGATAAGGGGAACCGGAGATATGACTTTTTGAAGAATGTATGTTTTCTAGCGCATAGAAGCAACTAGCACTCAAAGGGTTAGAAAAGGTCACACTGGAAAGGACAAAGTCCAAAGTTCAGGCCACCCACAAGGTAACACTGTCACACTTACTTTCAGAAGTGTTTCTTGATTCAGGAAAGTGGTCGACAGGTTCAGAGGCTCTGGTTTGCCTCTTGGGGTCTGGGACTACAACTCCCACAATGCATTCCTTCAACTTATGGAGTTGCTCCAAACGTCTCCAAACTTCTGGATCTTCTTCCAGAGGTCCTTTTTGGCTCCTTGAAGTGGCCACAACTTGATCCAAGGTTCCAGAAGCTCTGAGTTGCTTCTTGGGAGTTGGGACTACAATTCGAAGAATGCACGTGGTCAGAATCCTCAATTGGACACTGGAGACTGGTCAGCTGGGCTCTGCTTACAGGACTTGTTGCAGTGGAATCTGGGCAGCTCCTTTGTACCTGCAGCAAACAGGGAGTCCCTTCTTGAAGCAGTAGAAGACAGGCAAAGTCCTTCTTGTGGTAGAGCCCAAGTGTGCAGCGGGTGCAGTCCTTCAGAGTGCAGTGTCCAGGTGCAGGTCAGGGGTCCAGCAGGGCAGTCCTTCTTCTTCTGATGTTCTTCCTTGTAGGGATCTGGTAGGGAACTGAGGTGTGGGTACAGGTCTGCCAGTTTTATCCTTGCTCCTTGGTGAAAAACAGAGGGGTCCTGGTTCTCCAATCAGGTGGGTGCAGGGTCCTTCCCCCTGTGATGACTACTTCCTGGGAAGTGTGGCAAATATCAATCCCAGGGAGCAACATTCCTGAAAACTCCATTATGGCTGAAAGTGATTTTTGGAGGTGACATCTGGCTGAACCCACCCACTGGTGTGGCTACAAATCTTAAACACACCCTTCTCCTGCCCTCTCCTAATCTAGTCAGGGTGACACCTAATTGTCTGGGTTTGCAGGATGTGATGGAGGTGCTGGGTTGCTCCAAATGTCCTTTCCTGCCTTTGAAGACCAGTTGGCAGCCCTCCCCCTTCCTGCCTTTCCATCTGCTGAGGGAAGATCTCCTCCCCCATGCACATATCTTTGTGTTTAGCCCAGGCTATTTCACACCTCATAAATTCAGCCTGGTCAGGCTGCCAGAGGCTGGCCAATCAGAGCACAGCACTACAGGGCTGAAGTTGGCAACTTTTTAGGGAAAGTTTAAAACTCTTTACCTGAACAAGTTATATGGAATCCAACAATTGTATGTTGTGGGATTTATTATACAATAAATTTGATACCAAACTCGAGGTATCTGTCACTTAAGGGGACTTTATACATTAAAATAAAGTCTACCCATTCTAGCTTATGGAGACCATTCACTACATTGAGGGAAAATGAATTTGGCTGTTTTACCTCACCAGGGTTTATAAAACTACTTTTGTAAGGTCCCTGCTTATAGTTACATGTCACCCAACCCCAGGGGCACATAGGACACACCTTAGGGGTGACTTATATGTAAAAAGAAGGTAGTTTAAGACTTTGAAGTACTTTTAATTCCAAAGACGAATTTGCATGTAACTTTAATTTAAAAGCTGCCAGCAAGGCTGGCCTGCCTTTAAAATGACGCTGGCACCTCAGTAGTGCACCTATGGATGCACTATCTATGATGGGGTCCCTAAACCTACATACCCTACCATATACTAGGGACTTATAGGTAGGTTGATATAGGCAATTATAATTAGACTAATTTGCATACTTATTTTATACAGAGCACAGGCCCTGGGACTGGTTAGCAGTATCAAGGGCACATCAGAGTCGGGAAAACACCAGCAAAAAGTGAAAAAAGGGGGCAAAAAGTTAGGGGGCCTCTGCAATCAGCCCTGTTTTCTCACACGTGGGTACTGACTCAAGGACCTGTATGAGACCATCTGAATTCCAATATGTGTGCTCGTCATGTATAGAACATGTTTTGTGTAGTCCATATTAGTAGCAGGGTACTCATATTATATGGAGGCTACCACCTCCTTGCAGCACAATGGTGTCATATGTGTGGCCAGCATAGTTGCCCTACAAAGCCCGCTTATTCTGTCGATGTAGGCATGTGGCATTATGCATGCAATGCAACACTTAGTGGGCCTTAGTGGCAGGTGATGGTTGTGTCAACCATCTTGACCCTATATTACAAATCTGGTGGTCTCAAGAATGTCAGACTCACAGTGGCAGTTGGACCATTGCGTTTGTGGCAGTATGACCTCCACATTATGACCATGATGGAGGCACCATGCTTGGACCGCCAACATTGCCTAGTATCAAGCAGTCAGCTGCCTGACAGTCCCAGTGATCTTAATCTGCCAACACAGCTCTGCAAGCAGTGATGCCCTCTGGATTTGGACTCCCAAACCTGCTAGCCTTTGCATGGCGGATCCACTTCCATGCAAGGGCTGGCAGAATGGGGTGTCAGGTGCCCCATGGAGGCCCCTGCACTGGCCATGCACTTGACATGGGCAGTGCCGGTCCACATGGACAGACCTGTAGCACTTTCCAATGCACAAATTACATGCAGTAATAACTGCTACTGGTGCTGCTGCACCCGCCACAACACCACATTGCAGCTGGATCACTTACAAACCAGCTGCAGTGTTTTGACCCTCTTCCGTCAAGGGCTGGTGTATGGAAAATTATGTTTCCACCAGCAGGCCCAGCAGTGAACTCCTAATTGGGCCGGCAGGGTTTAGACCACAATGGCAGTCTAACTGTGGTGGAAGTTTACCAAGCGGCCTCTGCTGGACAACAAACTCATGGGGAGTGTCCAGGTGTCCAAGGCTGTGTGTCATATATTAGCATGATGATCACATTTGGTACTGTGTAAGTCCTAGTTTCTTAGTATTTGGATTTTCAGCCAGACTTACTACACATGCACAGTGCAGACTTTGGGGGGTAGCTATATTTCTGAAATGCCACTTAGTACTGTGCATGTATGGCCAGTCATGTCCTACATACTCCTACAGGGCTCTACTATGGCATCCATGTACATTCCAGTTTAGCAGTGACTCTGCGCCATGGTGTACTATTGTCAGTCTTCAGTACAGGCATGATGGTGTTATGGGGCGCTAAGTTGGGTATGTGAGGTGTCAGTGGAGTAGTTGTGGCACCATTTCTCATGATTCTGCCCCATCGTCTACAATGACAGGTACATTAGTCTTCCTATGTGTTCAATAGTATGCATTTGACAGGTGTATGTGCAGCCTACAGGTAGGTCAGGCATGTGTAGATGGGATGTAGTTGTGGTTGGCACCACTTGGGTGGCATTTGATTCGGATTGCGCCTGAGTCTTGCACACCATGAATGAGGTGGGGATGTGCCGAGGTGTGACTTTCTTTACATGCTCATGCCATAGACCATTGACATGGCGGAGCTATTGTTGGTTTGTCTAATGTGTGTAAAGTATACTTAGTAGTCTACTAGTGGACACTTGTAGTGGGTGTGGTCTTACTCTGTATGCAAAGATTACATATCTCTTCCTGTCCTTCACATGGTGTGGCGGTTAGTTTGTGGCTGTGTTAGGTAAATGTGGGTGTCTGCACTTGTGATGTCCAATCATTGTGGTGTACCGTGACATTTGGCACATGTTTTGTTGCCAGTACATCTGTGGTCCCATGCCCATGCGTCTTTGTTGTGGTGTATATGTTGTTTGTCCTACAGGTTTGGTGTGCTGTGTTCGTATTGATTGGTTGTTTGACTTACCAAAAAGTAGGCCATTGGAATATTTTCCATCCTGGAACCGCTCATTGATGGTGGAGTGCCGAAATATGTAAGCATCATGGATGCTGCCAGGGTACTTGGCTGAGTTGTTGGTGAAGAGCCCACGGTGGTCCACAATGGCCTGCACATTTATAAAATGTGTGTGCTTGTAGTTCCTGTATAGGTGTTCCATGGCTGCAGGTGGCACCAGTCATACATGGGTGAAGTCCACTTCACCTAGCACACGCAGAAATCCAGCAATAAGATAGAATCCTTGCTTATTCTCCTGCTGCAGGTGCTGGGCGTTTGGGAAGCAGATGTGGTGAGGTGTGAGGCGGATGATGGCATTTAGGACCTTAGGCAGGTAAACAGATAACAATGGCTGAGAGACACCAGCCACTAGTGCCCCTGTTGTCTGAAATGATCCAGAAGCCAGCATATGCAGAACAGTGAGGAGCTTTGTGATGGGTGGTATGTTGTAGGGAGTTTGCAGCCTTCCTGTAATGTCTGGTGCAACCTGGTTCAGCAGGTGTAGAATGGACTACCGGTTGAGATGGTAAGTCCTGATGATCTTGCTCCCTGTGGTCAAGGAGGGTTTTCCTCTGCTGCAATATCCTCTCCTGTCTCCTGCTTTGCCTTTGTGGGTGCCGTTGTGATATTTGGGGTTGCTGTTGTGGAGGCGGAGGGAGCAGCTGTCGTTGCAGATGTCAGCAGCGTGTGCCTAGCTGGAACAGTACAACTTCCCTGTTGTCCAGAAGGTAACAAATGTTCCTTCTGTGAATTTTCCTTAGATAGTGGTGTATGTGCCTCACGTTAATGCCTGCTCAGACCCAGGCATTCAAATGTGATGCAAAACGGGCTTAACGTCATTTTTTGCATCCGTCTGCCACCTGTGAGTCATTTTTGCACAGCGGGATAAATATGGCGCTAGAGGCTTAGAGTAATTTTTTGGATGGGAACGCCTACCTTGCATCTCATTAACGCTTGGTGGTTGCACGCATCCAAAAAATGACGTTAACTTTGATATTTTTATGCTAGACTGGTCTAGCGTCAAAATATAAATATGGAGTTAAGTTCATGCTGAGTTTGCGTAAACAAAATGACGCTAATTCAGTGCAAACAGAGTATAAATATGCCCCTTAGACTTTTGTTCTGAGTTTACTTTTGTGAATCAGGCTCAATCTTCCCGATTCTGAGTAACTCCGTTGTGGTGGGTTTGTTTTACACTTTGCTTGGGCACACATATTTAAGTTTAGCGTAGTTTAGGCCTGTGCCCTTTCACCTACATATGTGCTCTGATTTGATTTATTCAGTTTTATTCATTTTAAGTTAGCCTGCTTTTCAGCTGTGATGTGATTGTGCGAATGCATTAGTAATATTTCTGTGCACAAGTTTTCGCCATGTACCTCTGTCCAAGGCTGACAAGAACAGCACATGATAAATCAGCTAGCATTGTCCCCATAACTGTATGTAAACCGCACAACACTTAAGGCTAGGCACTGGCAGGATTTTATTCAGTGATTTTCTAGGGCAGCCCAGCTAGGTGGTGTAAAAAAGGAAAGGCAATGGCTTGTGAGGGAGGCAGACATTGCTTCTAATGTCCTTTAGGGAACAGTGAGGCAGCATAAATCTAACACAAACAACACTAGCTATTTTTTTTTTGTTGCAAAAAAAGAAAGAAGTTCACAAGAAATAATTAAAAAGTTCTATGGTGGCACTGGCATACTCCATCTGGTAAGAAGAGTTCTTCCTCAAACTCAGGTAGTTCAACCAGATATTGCTCAGCAAACACACTTGATTCTGACCAATCATCCTCTTTCTCCTCCTGTAGTGTTTCGGGAAAAGTGTAATCAGGTGGTATGAAATGCTAGTTCTTTTTGATGTCTCATTGCCATAATAATTGCAGCTGATATATTTTATCATAGATTGCAGTCTTTTCTAAAAATGTATTGAATTTGAAACATCCCCTTCAGAAAAAGGAATGAAAGTGAGAAGAATTTTTTGTAGCATGGATCAAGTAGGATGGCACAGATGTACTCTTTGGACAAGATAATGTAATTTTGCTGCCTTGCATTACAGGTCAAACAATAGCTTAGGCTCCCAACCAAGGCATGTGCTTCTGAGTTTTAGTTCACACGTTTGAGTTAAAGCTTTTCAGACACCTTCTTTAGCTGCTGCTGTAGCAGAAGCAACAATGGGGTAGGTTGGCCCATCACACTGTTATCCTTGCTAACTTCGTGCATGAAAACCTCAAAAGGGAGCAGCATTTGTGTCAGGAATTTTACTAGGCCCGATTTGTCTGCATCCATTGTCATCGCTTTCCCAATTGCATTCCCTTTTCTTCGAGTGACAGTCATTAATTTGTCTTTATTGCTCAAACAGACGTTGCAACATATAATAGGTTGAGTCCAACGTGTTGGCACCTCCTGTATTAAGGCTTTAACTGGTACCCTGTTAACAAGCTGAATTAATCTACATCATCTTCCAGGCTTTAAAATAATGGCTTAAATGACTGCAGATTCGTCTTCAGGTGGCCAGTATGTTGATGACTAGGGGCCTCATTACGACTTTGGCAGTCTTGTGGGAAGACTGGCGTGGTGGCAGCTGCCAAAAGACCACCTTGTTGACGGTAATCCCACCGCCATATTAAGAGTCACACTGCGAAGTCTGGAAAAAACAACCGAATTTCAGAAACTGCTAGGACACTGAAGGGCGTAAAAGAGGCGGTTCTACCACCAGCCCGACAAAATTCTACCCACCAAATTATGATCCACAAATCACCACAGTGGTTCTTCCATGGCGGAAAACCGTTGGTGGTCTGAAACACGGAGGTCACAACTCACTTCTGTCAGACCACAACACCACATTAAATAGTTTGAATACCCCACACCTGACACAAATCCGCACACCAGACACACCTACTCACATTACTATATAACACACCCCTACACATCCCACAATCCTTTGCATCCAGAACACCATGCACAAACACCGAGATGCCAACAAGAATAGATTTGTAATTATACACAATAGGTACACATACACATTTCACTCATCACACACCCCACATCAGCACAACTATCATAATACACACATCACTAGCACACACAATCCGCTACAACCGTCTCCAAATCGCATTGCAGCACCCACACCTCACCAATTACCTAACACTGCACCTTTATACTCACAACACCCCCACACACCGTCTACACAACCACAACCATGTCCCCACAAAAACACCCACGTTTTACTGATGATGATTTGAGGGTTATGGTGGATGAAATTGTAAGGGTAGATCCACACCTGTTCTGAGCCCAGGTCATAGAAACATCTATTGCCTGGAAAATTCAGTTATGGCAAAGGATAGTTGACAGGGTCAGTTCTGTAGGAAGTCATCCATTCACAAGGGAGGACATCAGGAAGAGGTGGAACTACCTATGGGGGAAGGTGAATTCCATGGCATCCAGGCACCAGCTAGCTGTACAGAAGACTGGCAGTGGACACCCCACCTCCTTCCCCACCTTTACATCATGGGAGATGAAGGTCTTAGTCATACTGCATCCTGAGGGCCTTGCTGGCATACCTGGGGGACTGGAGTCTGGTAAGTACCCACAACATTAATGTCACACAGTTGTGTTGTCCTGCATGCTTCCTCACCACCCATACCAACCTTAGTGAACTATTTTCCCACTACACCTCTCACCAAATCACCTAATGTCCCTCTCTGGCATGTCACCTCTACACTGAGCCTAACTGCCCTCCCAGCCCTTGGAAAAGGCATGTTAACTACAGGCTAATCATATCACTACGACTCCCAGAATGCACTAACTCATCAATGTGAAAACCTGGAATGTACGTAACACATCACATTTAATGTGTGTACAACTAAATTACTAGCTACACCATCTAGATTGTTCTAGTGAGGACCAGTACATGGCAATGACAGCAATGCAATGGCACACTCACAATAGCAACCAAAGCAAACACAGCTACAGCTGAGTGACCATTCCTAGTGGCCACAGATCAAATATCCCAAGCCAGAAATAGACTGACCTGGGTTGGAAAGTAAGATGGCTGAGTTGATGCAAATGCACAACATATAGATACAGGACAGTTTTCCTTGCATACTCACTTACTGGGTTCCTACTAGGACACCATTGTTCATTGTGCAGCTTTAATGTGTGACATCTAGCAAGTCTGACTATTCACTAGTTAACAGAGGTGAACAGTCATGTCACTAATCAGACAATATCAGATCCCATCTGCAGTGCAATTTGTACCAACGTAGTATAACAATTCTCAACATGGAGAATGGAAATCAAACCACAGAGTTGTATGTACAACAAAAATATGCTGTGCAGCAGCTGTCAATGTCATTGCAGGGAATCATGTTAAGCCGCTGTCTGCATCTCACGCAAATGCAACTAAACATACATTTTAACCTGAACTCCGTGTCTCACTCCTTCCTCAGGTAACCTTGTCATTGCCACCATGGATTGGATACATGAGACTGTCAGCCCCCCTCAGGATGAAGGCCCCAGTGAAGACAACACCTTTGGATGTTCGCTCACTGACGAACAACCTGGCCCACCCGGGACACCTGGTCAGTTAATGACTCTCAGCCTTACCCTGCCCACATCAACTCCTACCAACCCTGTTGCATCAACATCACAGGCAAACATTTGCCCCCCCAAACCTGTGACCCAAGAACTGTATCATCTATTGTGTGCCCCACAGTACAGCTACCTGAGTCTAACCATACCTCCCTGACAATGATGAACCTGCAACCACTGGGAGTGGACACACTGTGTCAGGGTCACAGGCACATGGGGGTAGGGTGCGTGGGAGAGATGTTGTGGGCCAGAGGATGGGCCCTCAAAAGGCATACAACTGACCAGGAAACCATATCATAAGTTAAGGAGAACATCAAAGTTCACAAGACAGGAAGGGCAAAATCATCCTACACTGGGGGAAAATCAAAGGCTGCAGAGGGACTACCACCAGGAAGCCATGCAGCAGTAGCAGGCACAAAATGCCCACATGGCTACCATTGCAGGGGTGCTGAGGAACATAAATACCACCCTGATTACTTTTTCTACACAATATCTGGCCCCTTCCACTAGCAATGTAACATCTGCCCCTTCAACATCCATGGTTGTTAGTGGAATGGAGGCCCTGCGAGGGGAAGGTCATGCCTCAGACACCCCTCCCTCTGTACCTGAAGACACCCCCCAAACATAGATGTTTACCCAGACATCCAGCAGTAGCAGATGCCAAGTCCAAACCCACTGCCAGGAAGTGAACCTCTCCTGATTACTTCCTCTATGTCAACATACACCCTGTTGACTGTTCTGAAACCTAACTCCATTTTCCCATGATACAAGGACACTGAACTTGTGTTATCAACTGGAGTTGCAGCTACCCTGATGAAATAATCCACCATGACTTCACCCATCGCTGTTATGTTAATTTATATTAGTATAATGGTTACAGTTTTCTTTTTGACATGCACAATAAATCACACTTACACACAGGTACTGTGTATGTGTCCCTTATAATACATGTACAATAGTTATACATGCCAACTGTGCTGTGGGCATGCCCCCCCTGTATCGAACAGCCATTGTAATGGACATCAAATGGAGATTTCATCAGCAGGAGATTCTGTACAACAGAATTGTTACAATACAGATATCAAATAGGTTGAAATCCAGGTCAACACAAATTCATAGTAAGTATTGCAATCGGCACATAGACCATGACTGAGAGTTCCATCAGGATGCATTCAAAGGTGTCATACAATGCAAATACACAGGATACACCGTCAAGCTTATGGTAATCTACCTTCAAAGCAGGGGCACACTGATATGCACTCACCTAGTATAGGCTCTTCGCATACTCATACCATAGCTTCTAAAACTCATATCCCATAGAACATACAAAGATTATAACAGAAGTACCCAGTACTGTAACCATACACTGACAGTGGTCCAATACCTGTAGGATTGTCGCTCACCTATGTCAGTCTACAATGACATGCACCTTGGACTGCAATGTAAGAACAAAATGACAGCTAGGTCCAATGGCGATCACAAAGTACTCCATCCATTGTGAAGCGAGAGGCTATGATCCAACCTTTACACGTGTGCCAGACACTTCTCCAGACACATAATACACCATTTGACATCCTCCTCTACCCCACAGGTGAAAGAAAAGGATAAACCATTTACCACCCACATTTTATGATGGTTAAACTATCAAAGTTACACCCCACTTAAACCAAATTGATATTAGCAGGTATCTGTCATGTACACCTCTCATGTCTGTCAGCAATTCCCATCTGCTTCTGACACAGTATTCCTCAAGCCAAGGTTGCAGAGTCAAACGGAATCTAGGCAAATCTGTGAGTGAAAGGGGAAGAGGATAGGAGATTGCTCAACACATACCTCACATCTGAGAAGTCACTACCAGAAGTGCAAGTTAGAATCTGCTGTCACAATACATGAGAATGCATAACAATCTGACCTGTACACAATACAGACTTTCAGTCTTCATTAACAACTCACTCACGTGCATTGAAGTTCATTAAACCCCACATATGAAGCAAGTAAGGAGGTGTGATGCCAGCCATCTACATCTGCTTTTACACTTACATCAGAAAAATAGGTCTACTTCACATACCAGTGTGTCAGTTGAAGTACTGATTGATAAGATGTGCCCTAGAGTCACCTGCTTCATCATACTCTGGCTCTTCATCACTTGGCATATCAGCATTTCTAGCCACATGTTCAGCTGCCTCCCCCTCATCTGCTATTAATGGTATCCGACGTCTCAGGGCTAGATTGTGGATCATGCAGCAGGCAACTATTATCTGACATACCTTGTGGAGCGAGTAGAGGAAGGCTCCTCCAGATAAGTCCAGCCACCTAAATCTGCCTTCAGAAGCCTAAAGGTCCACTCAATTATACGCCCTGTCCTCCTGTGGGCCTCATTGTAGCAGAAGTCCTGCAGCATAGTTGGGTACCTCACTGGTATCAACAGCCAAGGATGGTTTGAATAGCCAGAGTCATCTGTGAACACATTGTGAAAAAAACACAAACATGTATGTGTGACATGCTATATTGTGATGGCAGGAGACATAAGTTGCAAACACATAGTTCAATAATGACTTACCAACCAGCCAGGCCCTCTCTGTGTAGAGTTGTATCATTAGCAGTGGGATAGTGCTGTTTCACATGATGAAGGAAGTATGCACAGATCATAGATAATTGGATGTGATTTGTGAGATGAACTGGTCTGCCAGACACACCACCTGAACATTTATTGAGTGATATCTTTTCCTGGTCCTATACACCTTCCTAGACTTGCCCTGGGAGGGACAAAGGCTACATGGGTGCCATCAATAGCTCCTACCACTTGTGGAATGTGGCCCATCTCACAACAATCTACCTTCACATAGGCCAAATCCACTTAGGTGGGGAAACCTGATGTGGATGTCCAGGTGTCTCAACAATGCACATAGTACGTCCTTCAAAACCAGAATGAACTTGGGCTGAGACATCCCTACTGTTAGAACTACTGTATTCTGAAAGGACCCTGTGGCCAGGAAGTGTAGCACTGACATTGAACGATGGGAGGTATTCTATAGCTATTACAAATAGCAGGCATCAGATATGGCTCCAACCAACAACAAAGATCCATGATGGTATGATGAACAGCTGTATAGGACGGCGAAAACATCTAACATATACAGAACAGCACATAGCTATGTATCCAATTACACCCTCCTTGGTGCACATTACCAACTATAACAATGGAATAGAACTTATGTAACTACTGTAACTGTCAATATGTGTAAGACTTATCAGTTATGCATAATTCTCACGTATTGGGGGTTAAGTATATGACGCAGATTAGAAAACACTTCCATGCATGAAATGCGCTCAAAATGGCAGACGCCTGACCTACTATACAGGACAGGTGGAAGTGACCTTAAATCACTGGTGAAAGTCGTCATGGTGGTAGGTGGTCACAAACACACTGTAACTTACCATTGGAATACATTGCTGCCTTTGGTGCACTTGGGCCAATGGTGATGTCCGTCAGCAGTGATGGTCATGTATGTGGGGGCTGTGAATGCCATCTTCTGCAGTATTGCTCACTTGACTCCTGACACTGCTGTCAGCTAGGCCTCCATGACCTGAGCTGCTGTGCACTGCCTGTGGGAGCTATCATGGCACTTCCTGCAGGTGATAGGGCCTCTCCCTTCACCCCTAAAGATCTGGAAAAGCTAGCGGAGGAGGTCCTATCACTGTATGGACAGCTATATGGTGCACCAGAGGAGCAGGGGAGTCCAATGTCATAGCAATGCAAGATTTGACAATATACCATTGATTTAAACTTGTGAAGGTGCTGATGCATGCAGATGGTATATTGTGAAGGCGTGTGAAAAATGAGGATGGGTATGTGTCCCACCTAGGTGTGCCTGATGTTTACTGTCCACTCCTATTCGTATGGTGCATGTGGACATGACTTTCTTCTTTTGTCTGTGTCATCCATGCAGGTCAATTCCCATCAGAAGGGTGGTTTTGTGGGATGATAAATGGTGGCCTTCGGAGTTGGGTGTGACTCCCCTCCCAGCGGTTGAGATAAAAAACTTGGGGGTATGGTTTGATTCTTCTCTGAGTTTCATCTGTCATACCAAGAAGGTGGCGGCTTCTTGCTATGGCATCATCAGAGGACTTCGACCTATCCTCAAATTCTTTGATGCACCTACAAGACAGCTGGTGGTTCAAGCATCAGTGCTGTCTAGGTTGGACTATGCCAACTCCCTATTGGCGGGGATAAACCAGTCAGAATTTCGGCGGCTCCAGCGGGTTCAAAACGCTGCGGCCCGACTGGTGACTGGTCTCCCCAGGCGATGTTCGGTGTCCAATACTCTGCGCTCTCTCCACTGGCTCCCTGTGCAACAGAGGATTAGATTTAAGGTTCTCTGTTTTGCATTTAAAATCTTAAAGGGTACTTCCCCGCAAATCATGGAGAAATTGATGATTCCTTATGTTCCCTCTCGCACTCTTAGATCGTTAGGCCAGAACTTAGCAGTGGTTCCGCGCTTTAAGCTGAGCAGAATTGGGGGCCGCTCCTTTCGAGTCCTGGCAGCGTGTTGGTGGAATTCTCTTCCTCCACAAATCCGGGCCATTGATGAGCTCCTTCAGTTTAGACGTGCTATTAAGACCTTTTTATTTGTGTAAGCTTATTTGTTGTGTTCTTTCTTTTTTTGCCCGTTTTTAGTTCTGTGTTGTGTTTACCTTCTCAAAGCGCCGGGACGCCCCTTTGCTGGGGCAGCTGTGCGCGGTACAAATAAAAATAACATAACATAACATAACTATCAAGGAAGTGCGGGCTCTCGGGGTCCACAGCCAGCAGAGCACCCATTGATGAAAGCTGTGGAAGGACCAGAGACGCTGGGCCCAGAAGACTGCTGAGGCCCAGCATGGGATGTCCTCCCTATGAGGGAGGGGTGCCCATTGGACCCTGACCCCCCCAATTGCCCACATTTTGGCGGTGGCCTACCTTGAGGTGGATGTGCATTTGAGGTCAGCACAGCAGCCACAAGGGGGTAAGTACTGACTAAATCCATGTACGTTCCTCTGATAGTTTGGTGTATGCTGCCTCAGTAGTATAGCAGCTGTGACAATGTAGTAGGTCCTATAGGTACGTTGACTACTGGGAATACATATTACTCCAGTTGCCAATTTAAAAATAGAGATCTGGCCTTTGGGTTGTGCATGGAAACATGTTAATCACCTGTGTCCATCAATATGTATGACTGCATGTGGAGATGCACATGTGACAGAGCCACATGTGTTACTCTACCCAGCCATATATAAGTCTGTAAGCTGCTGTATCATCCTTCCAATCTAGCGTTCCCAAGTCCAATCATACATTTCGTATTTAATGTAGCTCTAAGGTGTCAGACCACTCCCATTTAAATGGATCTGCTCTATCTGCAACAAAGGGCCTGACATATTAGTTACAGTGCCTAGTTATTCTGTGTCCTAAAACAGTTGTAGACTTCATGTGAGGCTGGCATCCCATTCAGGTAACTGGTATGGCCAATATAGTAGTGTCCATAGGAGGGTTGAGGAGATGTCCCCATTCTCAACTAATAATCATACAACGGGGTATGTGAAGTTTGTAACAGATGGACATCCAACAATGGGGGACTCATGTTGTTTATTAGCCCTTAACATTCATTGGCATTACATTGACATGTGGGCAAATAACTTGTATGTAATGCCTTTGTTGTAGAGGAAGTAAATGGCTAGGCTGTTTTACCCGTAGACAATGGCCCTCATTACAACCCTAGCGGTCTGTGGTAAAGCGGTGGTAAAACCACCAACAGGCCGGCGGTAAAAAAAATGGAATTATGACCAATGGCGGAAACCGCCAACATAGACAGCCACTTTAACACTCCAACCGCCACGGCGGTACAAACAAACAGCATGGCGGTCACGGCCAACAGACAGGCGGAAAACAATGTACCGCCCACAATATTATGACAGGCCAATCTGCCACCTTTTCCGGGGTGGATTCAACGCAAACAAAAACACGGCAGAAACAGGACTTGGAAGGGGAAACACTCACCTCTACACAACCCACGAGGAACCAGGACGCCATGGAGCCTGAACTCCAAACACTCCCTGTGATAGTCTTCCTGCTCCTCTACCAGGAGCACGACCGACGGCGGCAACAACCACGGTGAGTACTGCACCTACAACACAGGGGAGGGAAAAGAGAGTGACACACACACGCAACACGCAACACCCCCACCCTCACCCGCTACAACACACACACAAATACATGCTGAAACATTACATTTACAAACCCCAAACCCCCCTGGAAGAACGCAAGGACAAAAGGAATTGATTGTAACCGTTGTGATCAATAAAGATCCTTTGGTCCAAAATTTAAATACAGTATAAACAAATATGTACACCAAGGATTCAAGTCCAGGTACTGCACCTATATAGTCCGTGGACCACAGGACCCAAAATGCATGGGCAAGGCCCACACAAGATACCCGATCGAAAAGGAGAGAACACTGCAGGGGCATCAGATAGAAATAAAACAGGCATCTCAGGGGGAAGGGAAGGGGGGGCACCTCAGCTGGATGAGTGCACGATGCCAGCTCCACAAGGGGGCTTCATGCCCATTGATGTATCCTGGGAAGTGCAAAGCCACAGTCTCTCAAGTCTCTCCAGTGGGTGGGTTGCCCACTGCTTTATCCTGGGGAGTGCAAAGCCACAGTCTCTCAAGTCTCTCCAGTTGGTGGTTTGCCCACTGCTTTATCCTGGGGAGTGCAAAGCCACAGTCTCTCAAGTCTCTCCAGTGGGTGGGTTGCCCACTGCTTTATCCTGGGGAGTGCAAAGCCACAGTCTCTCAAGTCTCTCCAGTGGGCGGGTTGCCCACTGCTTTATCCAGTTTCTCAAGTGGATAACAGTCTCCACTGGTTCTGGAGGGGGCTTTGTGCCCAGAGAGCTTCATCCTGCCAAGGACTAAGGTAGTGCATGCCTTTCTCCACTGGTTCTGGAGGGGTCTTTGTGCCCAGAGTGCTTCATCCTGCCAAGGACTGAGGCAGTGGATGTATCTCTCCACTGGTTCTTTAAGGGGCTGTGTGCCCAGAGTGCTTCATCCTGCCAAGGACTGAGGTAGTGGATGAGATTCTCCACTGGTTCTGGAGGGGGCTTTGTGCCCAGAGTGCTTCATCCTGCCAAGGACTGAGGTAGTGGAAGTATCTCTCCACTGGTTCTGGAGGGGACTTTGTGCCCAGAGTGCTTCATCCTGCCAAGGACTGAGGTAGTGGATGTGACAGTCCACTGACAGTGGGGCAACATCGAAGCTGCCCAGGTCCCTGAAACCGACCTCCAGCCAAGTACGGATGACAACTGGGGATGGCAGCCATTGGCTCAGGTTGTTGTGGGTCCTCTGGCGGGGCTGGCGGCGATGTCATTAGCGCCGGTGCTTGCGGTGGTCATTGTTGCGTCGGTGCTGGTGGTGGCCTCACTGACTGCGATGCTGGTGGCTGACTCACTGACTGCGGTGCTGGTGGCTGGCTCACTGACTGCTGTGCTGGTGGCTGGCTCACTGACTGCCATGCTTGTGGCTGGCTCACTGACCGTGGTGTTGGCTGCGGTGTCAGTAGCGGCGGTGCTGGTGGCGGGCTCACTGACCGCGGTGCTGCTGAAGGGCACAGTGTCTGCGGTGCTGGTGAAGGGCTCAGTATGTGGGCTGCTGGCGGCGGTGTCCGTGGCGGCGGTGCATGTGGCAGTGCCGGTGGCGGTCTTGTCCACCGTGCAGGTTGGCGGCGACATTTGACTTGCCTTTATTCTTCAGGCCCTTCCCCGCATTGGATGGTGGCGCAGCTGTCTTGCCACTCCCCACAATTGTCTTGCCTGAGCCCTTGGTGGCAGGTGTTTTGGCCTTCTCCCTCCGGGATGTGGGCAACGTTTTCTGTTTTGGAGGTGGGGGAATGCCTTGGCCTCGCTCCTTGGGACACTGGCAGCCCTGTTGCTTGGCGCACTCCAAAATCCGAATATTGCTGGCACCATTGTGCCCGGTGATGGTGGTGGCTGAGGTGCTGGGTTGGGACCTGGAAAGGCGGGCCCTAGGGGACGGACGGGGGGGGGTGGTGTAGGGAAGAGGTCAACATTTAAGAGGAAAAGTTTTTTAGACACACTGGGATGGGTAGATGGAGGGGGTTTGTGAGTGGAGGAAGAGGTAGTGGTTGTAGGAGGTGTTCGTTTGCTGACTTTGGGTGAAGGTGCATGGGCTGGAGGCTGTCCTGAGGTGGATGGCTGTTGGGTGGGTGTGTGACTGCGTTTGTGTACTTTGGGAAGAGGGCTCACAGACACACTGGTAGAGTACACAGGGCATGTGTGAATGGTAGTGGGGGTGGTGAGTGCACGTGAGCGGTGTGTGGTGATGGGCCTGCTGGTGATGGAGGTAGTGGTTGAGGATGTAGTGCATGCAGGTGTGAGTGGAGATGTGACAGGGAGGGAGGAGGGATACGTGGAGGAGGGGGACACAGTGGAGGCAGTGGATGTAGGTAGGTGTGCATGGGTATGATGCTTGTGTGAGTGCTTGTGGGATGTGTGGTGCTTATGTTTGCCAGAGCCACCTTTGTGTGTTGAGGTGTGTGCCTGCTGGTCTGATGGTGTGATTGGGATAGGCTGAGGTACTGGGGATTGGGTCTGGGTGGAGGAAGTTGGAGGGGGGAGGCTGGACATAGGGACAATGGCTGCATCAGTGCAGAGGCCACAGCCTGAAATGCTCGCTGTTGGGCTGCCTGGCCAGAATGAATGCCCTCCAGGTATGCATATGTCTGTTGCAACTGCCTCTCTACACCCTGGATGGCATTCAGAATGGTAGACTGCCCAACAGTGAGGGATCTCAGGAGGTCAATAGCCTCCTCACTTAGGGCTGACTGGGTCAGGGCCTGAGGTGCCTGGGACGAAGGAGATGCCCACCCTCCTGGGTGAGCGGCCATGGGACACATGCTGAGGGGCTGCTGGGAGGGCGGTGCTGGTAGGGGTGGTGGCGGCTGTACCTGTAGATGCTGTGGGCACAGAGGGGCCCGCCACCGCAAGGGAACTCCCATCAGAGGAGCAGTCGGTGTTGCTGGTCTCTGCTCCTGTCCTGCCATGGAGCTCCCCTCACCCTCCGTCCCACTGGTGAATTCAGACTACGTTGTCTGGCCCTCCAGGGCCACGTGGGATGCAGCTCCCTCCTGCTCCGGTGGCACAGCTCCTCCGATACATGATGCTAAGGCACACAAGAACAGGGAGACCACAAAAAGGAGGGGGGATAAAGAAGAAATACATGTTCAGTGCATACAATACCGCTACCGTTGGCGGACACTACAGACACAGCAGCCCTCTGCACTACGCCATGCACTTAGAGTTCCCTAATTAATCACAGGGACATGGGGTACATGGCCTATGCCCGATTGCTGCACACATGGAAGTCACAGGAGCCTGACTAGGTGTAGATGGCTCTTACCACTGGTGGGGATGGGGTGCCACTTAGCCTGCCTCACAAAGGGTCCTTGCCTACAAAGCTCGCCCTAGCCTAGGGGAACCCACTGCCCACCTCCCCCACCCAGATACCTCCAATGCATGCAGAGTCAGCTGAATGAGAGTGTACTCACCCCCTTGTGGCTGCTGTGATGCCCTCAAGCGCCCATCCAACTTCGGATACGCCACCGCGAGGATCCAGAACATCAGGGGAGTCATGGTGCGACGGGCACCCCTCCCACATTGGGAGGCCATCCCCAGCTGGGCCTCCGCCATCTTCTTGCTCCAGCGGTGAAGGTCCTCCCATCTTTTTCATCAGTGGGTGCTCCATCTGTGGTGGACCCCCAGGGTCCGGACGTCCTTGGCGATGGCACGCCAAATATCCTTCTTCTGGTGGACGCTGACCTAGAGGAATAGTACAGGGGAAAATGTTAAACTTTTACCGTCCGTACCATCACAGTCATTGTCCCACGTTCCCACCCCTGCCCTGACGCACTTACACTCACCGTCAGATCATGCAGGCCTCATCTCCCCCCGTATCTTCCATCCACACCACTCCAAACAGGCATTGCCCATACAGCATGCTCACAGTGTACTGACCTGTTTGTCTGGAGGACCATAGGGTAGCGTGTACTGGGGGAGGACCCCATCCACTAGTTTCACAAACTCCTCCGATGTGAAGGCAGGGGCCCTTTCCCCAGACACATGAGCCATCGTCCCTTCCAGACTGAGGTCACAGCAGCACTCGCAGTGTAGGTCCTCTCCTGTCGAAGATCAGGTATCAAGTGAGTGAACAGAGAGAAATAATGGCAATCACGTCCTCGGCGGTGCGTACCTTCACCGCTGGCGTACATTGTCATTGGCTCCTGGAACCCATAGGGCCCAATGTTAACCAATGCAGAATTGCGCTGTGGTCTTTGACCGCCTACCGCGACGGTGTACAACACCAGCGCAGTTACCTCATATCCCCTTGTCCCACATTACAGGTCAGGCAGCCGCCATTGCAGGGTGCCACATGGCATACATTTTTAATGCGTCTCACATATATAGGCCTTACATATACACAGAGACAGGCACACAGCGTATTGAAAAATGTGTGCGACAAAATTAATGTCTTACTACCTCAGTGTTGGCTGACTCTGTGCTCGCTGTTCTCCTCCATAGGGCACATCCGCCAGGGCAGGTGAGGAGATGGCGGCATCCTCTGGTGTACAGACCGCTGGTGGACCTGTCAACAATGGAAGAGAGACATGTAATAGTCACCTACAGACTTGATCGTGCCATAATCCAGGAACTGTGTGCCCAGTTGGAACCAGACCTGATGTCAGCTATCCGCCATCCCACAGGAATACCCCCTCTAGTGCAGGTCCTGTCTGTACTCCATTTCCTGGCAAGTGGGTCTTTTCAAAAACCAGTTGCCTTTGCATCAGGGATGTCCCAGCCTATGTTCTCTAACGTGTTGTCCATAGTGTTGTCTGCCCTGCTGAAACACATGCGGAGCTACATCGTGTTCCCTCAGGTGGAGGATTTGCCTGCAGTGAAAGGTGACTTCTATGGCCTGGGACATATCCCCAACATCGTAGGTGCCATTGATGGGACACATGTGGCCTTTGTACCCCCCGCAGGAGTAAACAGGTGTAAAGAAACAGGAAGAGCTACCATTCAATGAATGTGCAGATGATGTGTTTGGCCGACCAGTACATCTCCCATGTGAATGCCAAGTTTCCAGGCTCAGTGCATGACGCTTACATTTTGAGGAATAGCAGCATCCCTTATGTGATGGGGCAACTCCAGAGGCACCGTGTGTGGCTAATAGGTGAGGACAAGGACCCTATATCCTGTGAATAGTTGTCTGGGTCTGGGGTTGTCCCTAAGGGTTAGTGTGTGTCTAACAGTTGTCCCTCAACATTTGCAGGTGACTCTGGGCACCCCAACCTGTCATGGCTACTGACCCCAGTGAGAAATCCCAGGACAAGGGCAGAGGAACGCTACAATGAGGCACATGGGCGAACTAGGAGGATTATTGAAAGAACCTTCGGCCTTCTGAAGGCCAGGTTCTGGTGCCTCCATATGACAGGTGGTTCCCTATACTACTCACCAAAGAAGGTGTGCCAGATCATCGTGGCCTGCTGTATGCTGCACAACTTGGCTTCGCGACGCCAGGTGCCTTTTCTGCAGGAGGATGGTCCTGAAGGAGGTCTTGTGGCAGCTGTAGAGCCTGTGGACAGTGAAGAAGAGGAGGCAGAAGAAGAGGACATAGACAACAGAAACAAACTGATCCAGCAATACTTCCAGTGAGACACAGGTAAGAAGGCATCACTGCCTCCCACATCTCATACAATTGTTAGACCTATCATCTGTCTGTTACTTTCACTCAGTGTATGGACCCTGACCTGTCACTTTGCCTTTCCATTTCACAGATGTGGGTCCCACTGTGTGACCTCTGCTTTGTTACTTCATGTACTAGAGATGTGTGACATAGGTATGTTGACAATAGAATGGACATTGCTATTTTCCTCAGTTATTGCAAATACACATTTGTGAAAGCACAGACTGACTCCAGATTGTTTTGTGATTCAAGGGTGTTTATTTAAGTGCTAAATAGTGGAGGGGGTTGTAAAATGGTCAGGGGTGATGGTGGAGGAATGTCCATGGCAGAGTCCAGTTATTAGTCTCACAGGTGCATTGTCCAAAGGGGCATAGGAAGTGGAGCTAGGGCAGTTTAAGGATGGACAGGGTGTCAAAGTGGGACAGAAGGATGACATTCAGGGTGGTCTCATTTCTTGGCGGTGGTCTTGGCATTGTTCTCTGTCTTTGTCCTGGATCTCAGGGACCGCTTGCAGGGTGGTTCTCCATCTGCAGGGGGTGGGGTGCTGGTGTTGTGGTCCTGTGGCAGTGCCTCCTGTCCACTGGCACCGGCAGAGGTGGTGGGCAGTTCATCTTCCAGGTTAGTGTCAGGGGCCCCTTGTTATGCCACAGTGTCCCTCCTGGTGTTCTCAAGGTCCTTCAGCACCCCTACAATGGGGCCCAGGGTGGTATTGATGGACTTGAGTTCCTCCCTGAACCCCAAATACTGTTCCTCCTGCAGCCGCTGGGTCTCTTGCAACTTGGCCAGTACCGTTGCCATCGTCTCCTGGGAATGATGGTACGCTCCCATGATGTTGGAGAGTGCCTCGTGGAGAGTGGGTTCCCTGGGCCTGTCCTCCCCCGTCGCACAGCAGACCTCCCAGTTCCCTGATTTTCCTTTGCCGCTGTCCCCTGAACCGTGTGCCCACTGCCACTGCCCCCAGGTCCCTGCTGTTCTTGGGTTTGTCGGTTTGGCTGGGTTCTCCTTAGTGGTGGACACACTGCTGCTTGACGTGTCCTAGGGACAGAGTTATGGGCCCGCTGGGTGGGTGCTGTGCTGGTGTTTCCTGAGGGGGGAGGCTCTGTGGTGGCCTGTGACTGTGTCAGGGGAACCAACTGTCTCGAGGTCCCAGATGGGCCGGGCTGGTCATCTGGATCCAGTTGGACAGAGCTGCTGTCATCACTGTGGGCCTCTTCTGTGGGGGGGGTGGACATGTCTGGAACCTCCTGTCCGGTGATGTTGAGTAGGGGTCCTGCAGGGGTTTAAAGGCATGATTATTGCATCTGTGTGTGCCATGGTGTGCAATGGGTGGGTGACCCTGTACCCCAGTGCTTACATTCTTGTGTAGGACCTTGTGTGATAATTGTTTTGGGGTCTGTGTGGGTATGTGTAGTGGACATGCTTTGGTGATGCGTGTCCATGCTTTGGTGTTTCATGCAGGGCTTGGTGTTGGGGTAGGTGGTTTGTGATAATAGGACATATGTGAGGAGTTTGAGTGATGGGGTGACGGCGAGGTTGGGGGTATGTGTTGGCAGGCAGGTAGGGTGGGGGATATGGTAGTTAAAGATTTGACTTACCAGAGTCCATTCCTCCAGCTACTCCTGCGAGGCCCTCAGGATGCAGTATAGCCAAGACCTGCTCCTCCCATGTTGTTAGTTGTGGGGGGTCCGCCACCAGTCCTCTGCACTGCAATGTGGTGTCTTGAGACCACGGAACGCACCATCCCCCGTAGGTTGTTCCACCACTTCCTGATGTCATCCCGTGTTCTTGGATGCTGTCCCACTGCGTTGACCCTGTCCACGATTCTGTGCCATAGCTCCATCTTCCTAGCTATGGAGGTGTGCTACACCTGTGATCCGAATAGCTGTGGCTCTACCCGGATGATTTCCTCCACCATGACTCTGAGCTCCTCCTCAGAAAACCTGGGGTGTCTTTGCGGTGCCATGGGGTGGTGTGGGTGATGTGTGAGGTGGTGTCTGTTGTGATGTGTGGGGTGATGTTTTGGGGTGTGGTGTTTTAAGCGTGGATGTGTATGAGTGATGGTGCTGTGTGCCTCTGTATGCTAGTAAGGTCTTTGCTTTTCTGTCTCTCTGCTTCTTCCAAATTTTTTGTTGTAAGGGTTTGTGGGTGATGTGGGTCTGTGTTTTATATTGTATTGGGTGTGTGGAAGTGGTGTGTGTATGTGTATCAGGTGTGTGTATTTTGAATTGTCCAATGTGGTTGTGTTTTGTAAATGTGTTTATTTTGAGCGTGGCAGTGTGTACCGCCAATGGTTTAACGCGGTTGAAAGACCACCGCGTGGATTCGTGGGTCGTGATAGTGTGGGCGTATTCTTGTTGGCGTGACGGTGGGGGTTTTGTTATCACCAGTTTATCACTGACCTTTGGTGTGGCGGACATGTGTGGGTGTCTGGACTTTGGCAGATTCCGAGCTGTGGGTTGTTGGACTTTTGCTTTTGCAGGGTCATCCCCAGGCTTTTTTGCCTCCTGCCTCCTATATTTTTCTGACATGTTGCTGTTGGCTTTTCAACTCTGAGCACTTTACCACTGCTAACCAGTGCTAAAGTGCATATGCTCTCCTGTTTAAATTGTATGTAAGTGGTTTATCCATGATTGGCATATTTGATTTACCAGTAAGTCCCTAGTAAGGGGCACTAGAGGTGCCAGGGCCTGTAAATCAAATGCTACTAGTGGGCCTGCAGCACTGGTTGTGCCACCCACATAAGTAGCTCTGTAATCATGTCTCAGACCTGCCACTGCAGTGTCTGTGTGTGTATTTTTACACTGTAAAGTCGACTTGGCAAGTGTACCCACTTGCCAGGCCTAAACCTTCCCTTTCCTTACATGTAAGGCACCCCTAAGGTATGCCCTAGGTAGCCCCAAGGGCAGGGTGCAGTGTATGGATAAGGTAGGACATATAGTAATGTGGTTTATATGTCCTGACAGTGAAATACTGCCAATTTCATTTTCACTGTTGCAAGGTCTGTCTCTCTCTCATAGGATAATATGGGGGCTACCTTTAAATATGATTAACGTGTAGATTCCCCTAGAGAGTAGATGGACAGGTGGAGTTTGGGACCCCTGAACTCACAATTTAAAAATACATCTTTTAGTAAAGTTGATTTTAAGATTGTGAGGTTGGAAATGCCACTTTTAGAAAGTGAGCATTTTCTTGCTTAAACCATTCTGTGACTCTGCCTTGTTTGTGGATTCCCTGTCTGGGTCAGTTTGACAGTTGGGTTGTTTTTCACCTCACACCAGACAGTGACACAAAGGGAGCTGGGGTGTGATCTGCATTTCCTGATTAGCCATCTCTGCTAGGAGGGAGGGGTGGAGTGGTCACTCTCATCTGAAAGGACTGTGCCTGCCTCTGACAATGCTGTCTCCAGCCCCCTGGTGTGTGTCTGAGGCCTTGCCTGGGCAAGGCAGGATTTCACAAGAAGGTGTGAGTCCCCTTTGAAGGGAGGTGACTTCAAAGACTAAAATGGGTATAAGAAGGGCACCCAAACTTACAAACTTTAGAAACACTTCTGGAATCAAGGGGAACCTCTGCCTGGAGAAGAGCTGATCGCTGAGGAACAAGTGCTGCCCTGCCTGTGACTGTGCTTTGTGGAGCTTTCCTGCAGTGCTGCTTCTGCCAGAGTAAGAGGGCAAAGACTGGACTTTGTGTGCCTTCCATCTTGAAGAAGAAATCTCCAAGGGCTTGATGTAGAGCTTGCCTCCTGTTATTGAAGTCTCAGGGATAGCAAAGACTTCTCCTGCCAGCACCTGGAGTCTCTGGAGAGACCCCTACTCTGCTCTGTGGTGCCCTTCCAGTTCCTGGGACCCTGAAAGGAGAGGCTGGCAGCCTAAGGACAAAAATACACGCACCGCGCACCGTGCGGAGAAAAGATCGACGCGAATCCGATCGCGGCTGAGAAAACGACGCGACGCCGGCTCCGCAGCTGAGAAACGACGCCGCTGGAAACGCGACCGGAGAATCGACGCCCGGAGCAGGAGAAACGACGCGCAGCATCGCTGACGAAGGCTGAGAGATCGCAACCAGCGCCGCGGGACTTCGGACCGTCGCGTGGCTGGCTTTTTCGACGCGCCTCGCCGAGCCGAGCTGTTTTCAACGCATATACCCGTGCCGGGTTATTTTCGACGCACACCGCCCGTGCGGGGTTATTTTTGCCGCAAAGCAGGTACATTTTCACGCTAGCAGCGCTAGTGTGTTGTTACAACTACCTAAAGACTCTTTTTATTTTAAACCTTTAAAAAAATCATAACTTGACTTGTGTATGTTGGATTTTTGTCGTTTTGGTCTTGTTTTGTCTAGATAAATATTTCCTATTTTTCTAAGCTGGTGTTGTGTCATTTTGTAGTGTTTTCATTAAGTTACTGTGTGTGTTGGTACAAATACTTTACGCCCAGCACTCTGAGGTTAAGCCTACTGCTCTGCCAAGCTACCAAGGGGGTAAGCAGGGGTTAGCTGAGGGTGATTCTCTTTTATCCTAACTAGAGTGAGGGTCCTTGCTTGAACAGGGGGTAACCTGACTGTCAACCAAAGACCCCATTTCTAACATTGGTGACCAGCGGTCGGGATTTGGACTTGTATTTGTACTTGACATACAGTAATTAAGTGTACACTACTGTTTTGATCTCAGACCACTACGTGACCACATACTACTTGTCTTGTGATTCTGCTTTTTGTTCTCTGATGTCCTCCTGGAAGTATTGATAATATTTTTGGACTTTGGTTTTTGGTTGTGAAGCCTTTGCAGAATGGAAGTCAATTTCTGGCACCTATTTATGTATAAAAAGTGGCAGCTTAAAGCATTTTGCATGGAAAGGGGACTGGCTGTGAACAGGAAATCCAGAAGGGAGGATCTTGAGTCAGCCCTGTTTCAGTATGAATTGAAACGTTGTCAGGCAACACCACCAAATGAGTCTGAGGAGGATGACTACTCCGAAGAGGAGGAAACAGAAAGAGATGAGTGGCTCCTAGCTCGAATCCGGAGTCTGGAAGAGCTAGATGCAGAGCTTGAGAGGGCTGAGGAGGAGAGAGCCTTAGTCCTGGAAAAAGAAAGGATTGCAGCTCAAGAGCTGAGCTGTGAAGAGCTGAAGATGGAGGCCATGAGGGCTGAGTCCAGTTCAGATGGTGGCAGCAAAAATCTTGTATCCAGTACTGCTGAAGAAGTGCACATGCCCAGAGATGTGGTGCCCTACTTGAAGGAGGGAGTTAACACACGCCAGGAGGTTCAGGGGTATGAGGTAGCTCCAGTGATGCACAGGGTCCCTGAGGTGGATTGGGGAACTGGCATGGGGAGTCATATTCCTACTGGTGGGAGGGACACTCTACTGACTCTAGTTGAGAGTGACAGGGAGAGGGGTTCCCCCCAGGTAGAAGTCCTGGTTATGGAGTGTGAAAACATCCCAGAAGAGTGTGGGTTGAGTGTCAGGGACAGTCAGGTACTGTCTCACCAGTCTCAGGAGGGTGATGTGGGGTGCTTTTTCAAAGCAGAGTCACTGGATGGTTGGGTGAAGGGTACTTTGGTTAATTCATGTGAGGGGCTGAGTGATGTAATTGCTGGAGAGCATATGTCTAGTCCTTATTTTCCAGAGCTATGCCAACACCAGGTGGAGTGTGAGTTCTCTGACCCCAGGGAGCTTACAATGGAGGCAGACTTCTGGGTGAGTACCAGAGAGTCTGAAGAGGCATTTGGGGGTGCTCCTGAGAGGAGTGGTCTAGGTAGTTCCCAACCAGGTGAGGTAGGGAAGGATTGTAGTGTCCCAGGTAGGTCCCAGTGTAGTGGGATGGGTGAGGGACCCCATGTCCAGTCTCAGAGGAGAGGGAATGGGGATGGGTTGAGGCCCAAGGTGCCCGAGATCCGGTCCCAGGTCCTGGAAGGTTCCCTGCGGGAACCCCAGGAGGGGAGCCTAGCCTGTACCATAGGACCATCTGTTGAGGGAGACCCCACAGTGTCAGGAGAACTTGGGGGGGCGGCTGTAGCCAGCGTCCCACCAGTTCTGGTGTCTGGCAGTACCACTCCTAGTGAGGGGTTGCAGAAGTCCAGACAGAGGGTTGAGAGGGGGTTGCGGACCCCAGTGGAGAACCTGGAGGGTCAGGGGTCAGCTCTGAGTGCAGAGCCCCCCAGGAATGACCTTGGTGAGACCATTTCTGGGCTGGGGGGAATCCAGACTCTGTCAGATGGGCAGAGGTCAGGAGACCTGCGCCAGCCAGACTCTTGTATGGCCCTTGGGGAAAGTGTTTCCCTTGTGGGGGGTAGGTGTGCCCCCCAGGAAGTCCTGGTGCGCCAGGCAATGATTCAACCGCAGGATGGTGACTCTGGGTTGGATGATCAGGTTCAGGGGGTAAACTCTGACCTGATGGGGAGTACGTGTGCTCCCAAGGAAGGCCTGGTGTGCCAGGCAATGGTTCAACCGCAGGGTGGTGACTCTGGGTTGAATGATCAGGTTCAGGGGGTAAACTCTGACCTGATGGGGGGTAAGTGTGCTCCCAAGGAAGTCCTGGTGTGCCAGGCAGTGGTTCAACCGCAGGGTAGTGACTCTGGGTTGGATTGCCAGATTCAGGGGGTAAGCTCTGATCTGGTAGGGGGTAGGTGTGCTCCCCTGGAAGTCCTGGTGTGCCAGGCAATGGTTCAACCGCAGGGTGGTGACTCTGGGTTGAATGATCAGGTTCAGGGGGTAAACTCTGACCTGATGGGGGGTAAATGTGCTCCCAAGGAAGTCCTGGTGTGCCAGGCAGTGGTTCAACCGCAGGGTGGTGACCCTGGGTTGGATGACCAGGTTCAGAGGGTAAACTCTGACCTGGTAGGGGGTAGGTATGCCCCCCAGGAAGTCCTGGGTTGCCAGGCAGTGATCCAGTCTGTGGGTACAGACCCTGGATTGGGAGGCCAGGTTAAGGGTGTCCCCCCTGACCTGGAGGAAGGGGCTACTGCTAACAGTGCCCCTACCATGTTGTCTTCTGGGGGGGCCGCTCCTAGTTGGGTGGTTCAGGACCCCAGAAGAGAGGGCAGGGGGAGGGAAGCCTCACCCCTGGCCCTGGTCCAACCTGAAGGTACAGACCCCAGGTTGGAGGATCAGTTGCAGGTTAACATCCCTGCACTGATGGAAGAATTGTGCAGGACTGCTTCTACAAGCACCCTGACAGTTTTGGACTCTGGGGGTGCCGCTTCTGCAGGGAGGGTACAGAGCCCCAGAGGGGAGGACCAGGGTCAGGTTGTCATCCCTGACCTGGTGGAACAGAGAGTGGTCAAAGGGTGCCAGGCACCTGGGGCTACCACCCCCCACTCTCCACAGTCACAGTGGTTAGAGAGGCCTGAGGTCGGGCTCTCATCCCTGACAGTTGTCTGGGGCCACTGTGGCTTACTGTCCTGGTGGACAGAGTTGCCCCTGGGGGGGGGAGGACGAGAGTCACACCCCGGGGGTGGAGTGGGCAACACCACTGTGTTGGCCCTGGTGGTACTATCTGCCCATTGCAATACATCTGTGAGCAAAGTAAAGTTAGGTGTTGCACAGATGGTGTCTGTAGATGTGGAGAAGGATTCCCCATGGGTTAGCTTAGTGGGCCCTGAGAGTATGGACAGAGGGATCCAACTGGAGTCAGGAAGGCGTAGAACTGGAGCATGCCCCTGCTGTTGTGGGCCTGGGTCCCTGTTCTATCGCCCCAATCAGGGAAGTACATCAAGGTATTGATTGTTCTCCCCTGGCTTTAGGCTGGTAGGGGGTCGTGTTGGACTTTTGCTTTTGCAGGGTCATCCCCAGGCTTTTTTGCCTCCTGCCTCCTATATTTTTCTGACATGTTGCTGTTGGCTTTTCAACTCTGAGCACTTTACCACTGCTAACCAGTGCTAAAGTGCATATGCTCTCCTGTTTAAATTGTATGTAAGTGGTTTATCCATGATTGGCATATTTGATTTACCAGTAAGTCCCTAGTAAGGGGCACTAGAGGTGCCAGGGCCTGTAAATCAAATGCTACTAGTGGGCCTGCAGCACTGGTTGTGCCACCCACATAAGTAGCTCTGTAATCATGTCTCAGACCTGCCACTGCAGTGTCTGTGTGTGTATTTTTACACTGTAAAGTCGACTTGGCAAGTGTACCCACTTGCCAGGCCTAAACCTTCCCTTTCCTTACATGTAAGGCACCCCTAAGGTATGCCCTAGGTAGCCCCAAGGGCAGGGTGCAGTGTATGGATAAGGTAGGACATATAGTAATGTGGTTTATATGTCCTGACAGTGAAATACTGCCAATTTCATTTTCACTGTTGCAAGGTCTGTCTCTCTCTCATAGGATAATATGGGGGCTACCTTTAAATATGATTAACGTGTAGATTCCCCTAGAGAGTAGATGGACAGGTGGAGTTTGGGACCCCTGAACTCACAATTTAAAAATACATCTTTTAGTAAAGTTGATTTTAAGATTGTGAGGTTGGAAATGCCACTTTTAGAAAGTGAGCATTTTCTTGCTTAAACCATTCTGTGACTCTGCCTTGTTTGTGGATTCCCTGTCTGGGTCAGTTTGACAGTTGGGTTGTTTTTCACCTCACACCAGACAGTGACACAAAGGGAGCTGGGGTGTGATCTGCATTTCCTGATTAGCCATCTCTGCTAGGAGGGAGGGGTGGAGTGGTCACTCTCATCTGAAAGGACTGTGCCTGCCTCTGACAATGCTGTCTCCAGCCCCCTGGTGTGTGTCTGAGGCCTTGCCTGGGCAAGGCAGGATTTCACAAGAAGGTGTGAGTCCCCTTTGAAGGGAGGTGACTTCAAAGACTAAAATGGGTATAAGAAGGGCACCCAAACTTACAAACTTTAGAAACACTTCTGGAATCAAGTGGAACCTCTGCCTCGAGAAGAGCTGATCGCTGAGGAACAAGTGCTGCCCTGCCTGTGACTGTGCTTTGTGGAGCTTTCCTGCAGTGCTGCTTCTGCCAGAGTAAGAGGGCAAAGACTGGACTTTGTGTGCCTTCCATCTTGAAGAAGAAATCTCCAAGGGCTTGATGTAGAGCTTGCCTCCTGTTATTGAAGTCTCAGGGATAGCAAAGACTTCTTCCTGCCAGCACCTGGAGTCTCTGGAGAGACCCCTACTCTGCTCTGTGGTGCCCTTCCAGTTCCTGGGACCCTGAAAGGAGAGGCTGGCAGCCTAAGGACAAAAATACACGCACCGCGCACCGTGCGGAGAAAAGATCGACGCGAATCCGATCGTGGCTGAGAAAACGACGCGACGCCGGCTCCGCAGCTGAGAAACGACGCCGCTGGAAACGCGACCGGAGAATCGACGCCCGGAGCAGGAGAAACGACGCGCAGCATCGCTGACGAAGGCTGAGAGATCGCAACCAGCGCCGCGGGACTTCGGACCGTCGCGTGGCTGGCTTTTTCGACGCGCCTCGCCGAGCCGAGCTGTTTTCAACGCATATACCCGTGCCGGGTTATTTTCGACGCACACCGCCCGTGCGGGGTTATTTTTGCCGCAAAGCAGGTACATTTTCACGCTAGCAGCGCTAGTGTGTTGTTACAACTACCTAAAGACTCTTTTTATTTTAAACCTTTAAAAAAATCATAACTTGACTTGTGTATGTTGGATTTTTGTCGTTTTGGTCTTGTTTTGTCTAGATAAATATTTCCTATTTTTCTAAGCTGGTGTTGTGTCATTTTGTAGTGTTTTCATTAAGTTACTGTGTGTGTTGGTACAAATACTTTACGCCCAGCACTCTGAGGTTAAGCCTACTGCTCTGCCAAGCTACCAAGGGGGTAAGCAGGGGTTAGCTGAGGGTGATTCTCTTTTATCCTAACTAGAGTGAGGGTCCTTGCTTGAACAGGGGGTAACCTGACTGTCAACCAAAGACCCCATTTCTAACATGGGTCGTAATAGCTGTAGCGGATTTTCGCGGCCGCAGGTGTGTTGGCTGTCTTCTGCACGGTGGTAAGCGGGATTTACCGCCAATGTCGTAATGAGGACCAATGTGTTTTGTCCATGCTAGATATACCAATGCCTAACCCAAAAGACTGCTACATATGATATTACCTGCCTACATCATGTCTCAAATGATACTTGGTGCCTGATCATGTGTTGTAAGCTATTCTTTGCTACACTTACCTAAGCTGATGTGGGCTGGTTGGACAGGATTTGGTCTTGGCTCACCTCATATTAGCCAGATTTCATGGTGTAGCTGTACTTTCATTTGACATGCACCTGTTGTTGCTGTGGGATATGTTGTCAGTAAAATAGCAGTCATGTAGGTGCATCTGTATTTCAAGTGTACATTAGTTTGCAGTGGGATAAGGAACATACCTAGTGGGAATCACATGTCAGGACAGCTGTAAGTTATGTAGGTATGCTCATGTTGTTATGACGTGGCTCCGAATCAGCATGTCAGGTTGAATGTTATGAGCCCTCCTAGGAAATTGTAGGCTGTCCATAGTATTGTTTTTGTAACTATGCTCTCTGTAATTGTCTGTGGTGTATCATGTGTGCTAGGTAGCCCACAACTGCAGTACATGGAGTTATGCTGTATTTGGCAATGTCTGTGAAAAGTGACTGCAGAAAATCCTGTAAGATTTAGTACATGTATTGACATAGCTGTTCTCCAGACTGGAATATCAAATTGTGATGGCCACAGTATGGGACTGCTACTTGTTGTGTACTCATCAGAGAATGTTGCCATCGTGTCAGTTATGTACAGAAGGATCAACTAGGCATGTGATTATAAGGCTGAGTGCTGTGTTATATGTGATGAGAGATGACTTTCCTTTCATGAAACATGACTTTTGTTTATGGACTGTTACAGGTGTGGAGTTGGAATAGGGATGATATTGTGTTTTCGGTCAACTTTACTTAGACAGATAAGAAGATGGACAGTGATGCATTGTATGGGGATGAAATATTAGCTTTAGCCAGGCCAAGATGAATATGCCGCCTTAGAGTTACATGTGATTTGATGGGATGTTCAAGTAGTGCTCAGATACTTGGCTTATGATGTCTGTAAGACAGATGTGCATGTTGTAATGTGTGTATGTGAAGAATGTGATGGCCCTCTCTCTCCCTCTCACTCCCTCCCTCTCTCTCTGTTTGTGTGCATCAGGATCGGCAGGTGAAGGAGACAGGACCCAGAGTGCTGAGACCACCGACTGCGAGGGACCCAGTGGCCTGGAGGGCAAAGAGAGTGCCACAGAAGAGACAGGATCAACACCATCACCCTCGTAATCCTCCTCCAGTGGACACTCCCTGGTGGTGGCAGACCCATCCGGGACCTTCCCAGCATCATCATTGTCCACCATCCCCCCTTTCTACCACTGTCCTCCATGTAGCTCCCCCAGTTGCCCGTGCCCACTCACCCATGAGGGTGGACATTCCCTTTGTCGCAAGCAACTCTGCCCCAGCCTCTGATAGCCCTGCTGCCCACAGTGAGGAGGTTATTGACCTCCTGAGGTCAATCTTTGTCGGTCAATCGACCACGGTGAATGCCATTCAGGGACTTGCAACTCAAGAGCAATAGAGTAATGTATTCCTGGAGGGCATTCACAGTCCACTGGCTGGCCTACAGAGAACCTTTCAGGCTCCGGCCTCCACACTGATGGCAGACAGTCACCCTTTGTCTTCTGTCCCCCTTCCACCTTCCTCTTCAAAATCCGAAACCTCTCTTCCCCTCCCCAGCCAAAGCACACAGACAGACAAGCATGTATCCAACCTAACATCCAGTGGTAGCTCAGACAAACTATAGCACTACAGGACACACCACCAGAATGCACACAAGCAACAGACACCTGCAGACACATCAACAGTCACCACCTGCCCTGACACCACCACCACCCCCAGCATCAAACACACAACACCTGACATACCTGCAGACACCACAGCAACATTCACAGATCCAGCCACTACACCTATCTTACCCACAGATATCACAACAGAATACCCTCAGACATCCACCCCAGTCACGACATCTGCAGACATCACAACCACAGACACGCCTACATGCAGCACATCCACCATACCAGCTGTCACCTCACCAACAGTCACGCATCCACCACAGCTTCTTCCAGCACCTCCAACCCCCTCCTCTCATGAAATATAACCGCCCATACTTACCCACCAAACAGACACCCAGCACCCACAAGCACACCTTGCACACAATTGCACGGAAGACATCCACAACTACACATCAGGCAACCACTCCATCTCCCTCCACACCCAAACCCTTTTGCCATGAATGTCCCCATGTGTCAAAGAAAGCTTTCCTCTCAGAGGTTTCCCTTTTCCCTACTCCTCTACCACCCTGTGATACCCCTAAATGTTCTGTGTCCCCCCAAATCTGGCCCTTCCACCTCCAAGACTTCTTCTGCCCCCGCTAGCACCCATGCCCCTCCCCAGCCAAGAAGTCAACCCCTCCCAAGAGTACCCAACCGACCCCAAAGTCTTGACCTAAGCCCCCCTCCTAAACCAAACCCAAAAGGCCCCCTCCCAATCCAAAGCTCAACCCCTCCTCATGCCCCCACAATCTCTGAGGTGCCTGCCTGCCTCCTTGATGTCCATACCCGTGGAGGTTACATGGCAGTCAGGAGTCAACACAGATGTGCTTTGTGTGAATGTTGCACATAAAATTATTGGACTGGCCTCTGGACTTAGACATTGATATTATTTATTAACAGTTAATATGTGGGCAATGAAACGCCACCACTGCCACTAGATGCTATGTCCACCTCACAAAGGCACCCCTGAAGGCCACTGAAAGGCACACCAGCACTAAATTGTACAGTACTGCCCACCTCAGACCCTCCTGCATATGTAACAAACACTTCTATGTCCCCCAACAGTCACCACCACCCATGCAACCCTAATGGAGGGGACAAGGAGTGCCACAGCATTCCAGGGAGACAGAGGCACATCACAGGACACTGGTGAAGGATCCCTGGACACTGATGAGCAGGCAGGCCCTTCACACAGCCCTGGATGCTCACCATGCAGCAGCCCCACCCAGGAAAACAATGTCACCCCTAACACCCAGTCAAGACCAGCAGGCCAGGGGAGGTGTGCCCACACCAGTCGACCCAGGGCACAAACAGGTAGAACACAGCAACAGAGGCCACAGTCTCCCACCCCCAACATGCAGGAAGACGAGGGCCCCAGTACGAGTGGCACGTCCACACCTGCACAGGGGACACAAGCACAGGGGGCCAGGGCAAGGTCAAGTGCCCCAGTGGGTCAGGTGGTTTGGCTCCCGGAAAGATGCAGCAGCCCAGGACATCATTGCAGAGGTTTTGGGGGCATACCAACATACCCAAGACAGGTTGGCACAGATTGTATCCACCCTGGAGCAAAGCCAGAGGATGCAGCTAGAACACCACCAACAGGCCATGGAGCAGTGGAAAGAACACAATACCACAATGGCCACCAATGCTGGATCACTGCTGCAGTTGGTCAACAAACCCTCAGACACCCACACTGGACAAGAGGCCCCCACAACAGCCCTGGACAAAGAGCAACAGTTGTTCCAAGCAGCTGAAACAGCACAGGAAAAACCCTCCCAGGAATCACAAGGGCCGACCATGTCACCCCAAGTAGGTTCACAGCAGGCACCCAAACGTAGCCTCAGGCCAAGATATGGCACTGGAAACCCAGCAAAGAACAAGCCCCCTACCAACAATTGACACTACTGCCAAGCAACCAACACACCCATTCACAAACTGCACTTAGCTGAGGGCTAAATGATGAACAGAACTACAAATAGGACCCATCTATGAAATCAAACAGGCCTGCCACCAAGTTGGTTTTGAGGACAACCAACCATAACGACTTCCATCACTGTACATAGCACATTTCACTGTATTCCACCAATAAACAACATATCTCACCTGTAACACTGTCCCCTGTCTTCAATGTTGAACAAAGTGGTGTAATGATGCAACAGGCAGGGATAAACTTTATTGTCAAATTGTGCATGCTGCTGGTACAGTGTGTTTCTAAAAAGTCAAAAAGGGAATGCTTATGTTTTCTGTCTGTACCATGCTTAAGAGGTCCATGACTCGCATATCATGACCAATTCCCTCTATTTGACATGGCACACACAGTATGAGTCACTAACCACATATACAGGCTGAAGTCCCAGACAGTTATTGGAAGTAGAGTTGTATCAGTTGGTTTCTGGAATTTACATCTTCCCCTTCCTCATCCTCACCATCACTCTCCTCACCTCTCTGAGGTAACAGATCAGGACCTATAGCACCCTCCACCTCCAAAAGGGGGATTGAATGTCTCACTGCCACGTTGTGCAGCATGCAGCAGGCCACCACTATCCTACACACCTTATCAGGCCCACAGGCCAGGGAACCCCAGAGATATGTAGGCACCAAAATCTAGCCTTCAGGAGACCCATAGTATGCTCTATCACTCTCCTAGTACGTCCTAGTACGTCCATGGGCCTCATTGTATTTCCTCTCTGCATCCGTCCTGGGATTCCTCACTGGTGTCAGGCGCCAACGCAAGTTTGGATAGCCAGAATCACCTAGAGAAATGGTCAATACAGAGTCGTCATTGGAATGTCCTTAATCTGACAGGCTGTTTTTCAGCAATGTGTCAGTTAGTGACAGGCACACTTACCTATGATCCACCCTCTGTCCTCTTGGAGTTGTTCCATCTTTTGTGGCACACTACTGTTCCTCAAAACAAATGAATCATGGACTGAACCCTGAAACATGGCATTCACATGGGATATGTACTGGCCTGCTGTACATACCAATTGGATGTTCATGGAGTGAAAGTTCTTCCTGTTTCTGTACACCTGTTCACTCACTCTTGGGGGGATGATGGGTATGTGGGTTCCATCAATGGCACCAATAACATGGGGAATGTTTGCAAAGGCATAGAAGTCTGACTTGTGAATCATATGGCTAGTAGGCCCAGCATTGTGACTAAATTGAATTTCAAGATGCGTAGGAGATGGCAAAATGTCTGCCCACTGTAGTTCCGACCCTTTGTTGTGGAAGAGAACTAAGATTGCTAGCGGTTGACGTCACAGCGTTCGGCGGTGTTTACCGCTGTTCGCACCCTCATTGGATAACATGGATGCCAACGGTGAATCTTGGTGTATCATGATCGCCACCGGCGGTGACGGTGCATTCCGCCGCGGAACGTACGCGTGTTCGTCATCGTGTGCTCACTTGACTCCCTGATCTTGTGAGGACAAGTACTCCACTCCGTGTACTGCTGTGGCCTGCCTCTGGCTATGGATGTTCCACATGGTGCAGGGGAAAGGGCCCCGGCCTTCATCCAGGAAGAACTGGAGAAACTGGTGGAAGGGGTCCTGCCCCTGTACGGCAGACTCTACGACCGGCCAGAGATACAGGTGAGTCCGGGTTTGGGTGGCACTGTGTGTGTAATGGATGGAGTGGATTGCTCTGATGTGTGTTCCAGTAAGCCAGAATGGGGCTTGGTGCATGGAATGCTGCGTGGCACTGTCCTGCATGTCTGAGAGTACTGTCTGTCCTATGTCTAACAATCAGCCAGCTATTGCCATTGTGCAGGTGCCTGACCTCTGTGTTTCTTCTCTGTGTCTCCCTACTAGGTCAGCACCCACCAGAAGAGGGCCCATTGGCATGCCATCGCCAAGGAGGTACGGACCCTGGGGGTCTACAACCGGCAGAGCACCCACTGTCGAAAGAGGTGGGAGGACCGGCGGCGCTGGGCACGGAAGATCAGTGAGGCCCAGCTGGGGAAGTCCTCCTAACGTGGCTGGGGTGCCCGTCGGGCACTGGCCCCCTAATGGGAAGGATCCTGGCGGTGGCGTACCCAGTCCTGGATGGGTGCTTGAAGACTGCACAGCACTCACAAGGGGGTGAGTACTCACAGCCCATACTTCAGCCTGGAAGGATGAGTGTGTGTGTGATAGTGCTCATGGGGCTTAGAGCAGGCTTTTGACTGGTGTCCAGCTACTGTCTGCTCCCCAAAGTGTGTAGGGGTGTCCCTGTCAGATTTCACCTACCTCAGCTTTAATGCAATGACAGGATAAGGGTGTAGGTCAATATACTGCTCAGTAGTCAGGGCCATGGTCATGGGCCTAGTGCATGGTGCTGCCTGTTGGGTGTGTCTACTGGGTAGGTGTATGCCTGGCCATTGTGAATCAGCATTCAGCTACTTACAAGTGTCTCTCCTGTTTTGTCTCCCCATCCCTGTTCTCTTTTGTGTGTCTGGTACAGCATCAACATCAGGCGAGGGAGCTGAGGCACCGGCTAGTGGGGAGACATCAGCCCACGGATATTCGGAGGCAGAGACAACGGATGCCCAGGGGACCAGTGGGTGAGAGGGCGAGGGGACTTCCACGGGGGAGGCTACTACCAGCGGTGGTAGTGACTCTGAAACCTCCTCCGATGGGGGTCCTCCGGCGGTTGCGGACACTAGTGGACAAATCACGACTGTGACATCTTCCGCCACCACCCTTCCAGTGCCCTCCCTTCTGCTCCCCACCGAGTTGGCCGTGTCCGCCCACCCAGAAAGGTGGGCGTCTCCTTCGCCCCAGGCACCTCCTCCCCTGCCCCAGTCTGCCCTGCTGCCCTCACATAGGAGGCTATTCACCTCTTGAGAACTATCTCTGTAGGGCAGACAACCATTGTCAATGCCATCCAGGGGCTAGCATCAGAGGTGCAGCAGACTAATGCCTATCTGGATGGCATTCACGGTGCCGTGTCTGCCCTACAGAGATCTTTTCAGGCTCTGGCCTACGCTTGGACAGCAGCCAGTTTCCCTGGCCATTCCGGCTCCCCTCCAACCTCCTCTACCCCTTCCAGCACCCCACTCTCTTCCCCCGTCCAAGGCACACATTCAGACACGCAGTCAAGCACTTCAACACACAAAAAACACACTTCCAAACACAAGCACCACACCTCTCACCACAAGCATTCACACAGCCAACATACACCTGCACACACAACAATGTCCACTTCCCCCAGTGTGTCCGCCTCTTCCGCCTCCCTGTCTGTCCCCTCTATATGCACACCCTCATGCACTGTACCGTCACTCACTGTTACTGCTTCTCTTCCTGCACTCACCACAATAGCAGACAACCATACATGCACCCCATACACCACACCTACACTCACCACCCACACTGTACTTGACACATGCAGCACACTCACTGACTTGCAGACACCCACACAACAGACATCCACACTAGCTGTCTGTCTTCTCCCACTGTGTCCAGCCCCCCACCTCCCAAAACACTCAAACGCAGCAAGACACCTACCCATCAGACATCCACCACACCACAGCATACTGAGCAGTCACCAGCACCCACTATACGCACACCTACACCCCATATATCAACCCCCTCTGCCTCCACTCCCAAGCCCTCATCCACGCCCACCCCAATTGCTCCCAAGAAACTTTTCCTCCCCGTATAGACCTGTTCGAACCCACTGGCCCACTCTGTCTTGTCCCAAAACGTGCCCACCTCCTTGCCCTTTCTGCTCCTTCCACATCGCAGCCCACCCCGGTCCAGCCTTCCCATTCCCGTGCCCCTTCTCCACTCAAGAAGAAGGCCCGCTCTGAGCCTAAGGCATCCAGCTCTGCCCGTGCAAAACAGCCCCCACCCCCTTCTAAGGAGAAGCCCACCCTCCCCTTCAACCTCCTCACGCAAGTCAAAGTCCCACCCCCGTCGTAAATCGCCACCCACACCCACCTCCGCCCCCATTCCATGAGGTGCCTGGATCACCCTATGGTGCCCTGTTGAGTGGAGTTCTCAGCACTTGTGGGAGTCAGGTGTGGCCAGTTGTGGCCAAGGAAAATGTACTTTTTATGGACTGGCCATTGGCCCTGTTTTCATTATTTCGCTCAGTAATCTTCATAATAAAGTTTCGGTGTGGCCTGTGTTTGGGCTGCACGCAGTTCCACCCTGGTGTTTGTTTATATAATTTATGGCTGTGGTGCTATTGTACGTCCTATGGCCAAGTTGCAGTGGCCTTCGGTCAGGTACGTCCAACTTGGTGAGGGATGTCTGACTATTGCTGCTGGGTAGGGTTGGGGGGGCTTTGTGAGTTGGGTGGAGTGGGTGGGTATGTAACTTTGCCCTTTTCTTCCCTGTTCTGTAGGTTGCGGTACTTACCGTTGTCGTCTTCGTCGGCGCTCTCGGTCATGTAGATATATGGCATGGAGCAAGGCTGGCATGATCTGCAGCTCTCTGTCCATGGCTGCCGCTGCACGCTTTGTTGAGCTACGGTGAGTGTTTCCTTCTATTTGTTTCATTTCCGCCTGACTTTGTGAGGCGATGGTTTCCGCCCCGGAACTGGCGGCGGAATGGTGGTTCATGATTTGATGGGTGGGTTGGGCCTTTCCAACGGCCTGTGGGCGGCCTCTGACGTCGTTAGCGGGAATCCTTTCCTGGCGGTGGGTGGTGTGTGGGATGCGTGAGTTTCGTTTGGTTCATTATTTGGCGGTCCGGACCGCTCCTCTGTTGGCGGTTTCTGCTGCCACCGCCGGCGGTGCGGAACGGACTGCCATGTTCATAACGAGGGCCTATATCTTTGTTCTGCATTTCTTTACTTAGGGTAGCTTTGGTCTTTTCTGACATTGATTGTGTGTAAGCATTTGTATGTCAGTGGTGGTTGTACTACCTGTTTTGTCTGGGCTGCATGTGTGGTTGTGTGCATAGCATTTGTCCCCCAGTGATAGGTGTGTTGTGTGATGGTCATGTGTATGCTGGTTACATGTTGTTATGTTGGTATTGTGTGGTGTTTGTGTTGACGTGTTAGTTGCAGTGTTGTGTGCCTTTGTGTACTTGGACTGTGTGCATGAGTGTATTTGAAGAATGGTATGTCAGAGTTGTTGTGATGTGTGTTTGTGGGGTATGTTGTATGCTGTGTTTTTTGGATGTGTGATTGTGTGTGTTTGTTCCATGGTGTGAGTACGTTGTGTTGTATGTGTGATTTGTCAAGGGGTAGTGTCTATTGTGGATGCTTGACAATGCTTTGATGATGTTGCGATTGTGGTATAGTTGTGATGTTTGGTGGTGTTGTGTGTTGTGTGTGACTCTGCTGGTACTATGTATCTGGGGGTTGGTGTATGTTTTAGACATGTGTCTGTGTGTGATGGCCGTAGTGTATGTACTATGTATGTGCTGGTGTGTCTGGCTGTGTGTGATTGTGCATGTTGGTGTGGGGTTATGTGTGTGTTGCCCTCTCCACCCGTTCCCGATTTGTACTTTGTGTGTTTGTGGATACTTTGACATTTTACAACATTGACAGGTAAGTGTGTGTACTCACGGTTGCTGTTGTCATCATCGTCGCTGGTTCTGAAGTCGTTCGGCGAGCAGAATAAGCAGAAAAAATTGTAGTTTAGGTTCCATGGCAGCTCCAGACAAGGATGGCTTTTACACAGTTGGTTTCCGTCTGGGTTTCCATTGTGGTGCAACTGCGGTGGAAACCTTGGCAGTGTGCAGCCTCGTAATCTGTCCGAAGGGAATACGGTCCCCGCTGCCTACAGGTGGCTACTGACATCTGTGGCGGCCTGATCGCATTGGCGGTGGTTGCCGTAGTTTGGCTGTATTCTGTTGGAAGTACCTCTATGGTTATAATTTGGAGGTCTTCGCCGCCAACCATTTGATGGTTCAACCAGCACTGCCAACATGGTGGTCCTGAGACCGGCAAACTCGTAATGACCCCATATGTCTTTTTTTTTTAAAATCTTGCACAACCAGATTGATGCAGTGCTCCAAACACAGGACTCCGAAATAGGCACCATCTGTCACGGCCCTGACTATGTTACTGCCATTATCTGTGGCAAATAATCCAATTCGGAGACCTCTGGGACGTAGCCATTCAGACACCTTGTATTAAATTCATCCAAGATGTTTGCAGCTGTATGTGATTTTTCCATGGTGAAAATGGCTACTGTTACATGCCGCCAGATGCATCAAAATAAATTCATTCAAGATGTTTGCAGCTGTATGTGATTTTTCCATGGTGAACATGGCTACTGTTACATGCTGCCAAACTCTCTTAAAAATTACTTCAGGGCCGAGACCTGTAGAGAGCTTTTGCTTTACCCCTGCAAAAGAGATCCAGTGTGCAGTACTGCACATGTAGGCATGAGCCGGACAACTGATCCACATGGCTGCCACAAATTGGGAGCATCCCACTCCTTCCATAAAAGAAAAAGGGAGTAGATCCAGTGGAAACATTTTTACCAGCTTCCCATTGTACAAACGTGCCATTTGGTGTTTGCGGTCATTGGGCCCATCTTGCCTAAACATGCATGTAATAGTAGTCTGGATTTTATTCTGTTCTGAGACCACTGTCACAGGCGACGTCCGATAAGTAGGAGGTGGTAAACTCCATGTGAGTTATGGTGAAGTCACCATATGCTTTGGTGTCTCTGTCTGACTGTGAGTCGTCCTATGCCATTTGTGAGGTTGCTGAGGTGGGTGATTCTGGTGCACTGCTACCGCAACTGTGATTTGACCAGTTGTAGCTGATGTTTCCCGAATCTCCTCACCTTCACCACCACAACCATATTCAGCAATTTTTTTAAGGTGCTTCTACCACCAGATTGCATGATGTTTTTTCATACGGGTCTCCTGGCCTTCAGTACTATAACGTGAGTCAGGTTTACCTTGGCGAACACTCACATTGCAAATGGAGCAAATTGCAATGTTCGCTTCATGTTTTCTAACCATAAAAAAATCCCACACTGGGGATAAGTACTTTCTTGCTTGACAACTGCCAGTGCCTGAAGGAAGAATTGGAGGTAGGTGGGTGTGTTGGTTTCCTCTTTGCAGTGCATACTTCTACTGAGATAGGGTTGGTGCAGGTCTCAGCTGGGGCCTTACAAATAGGAGAGCTGACCGTGCTGTCTGTGCCACATCCTTTGGAATAGGTTGGATAGTAATGTCAGACTCCTCTGTGCTGGCTTCCGCAATGACCGTCTCACCAGCATCATCCTCCTCATCATTATCCCCTTCCATGATTCTTAGGCTTTCTGGAGCTTTTTTTTCTCTCTTGCCTCTCCTGGCATCACCCGGACTCTGGCAGGGTCCACTCCATGTCCCTATCATTGTCATCAGAAGTGGTGTTTGGAGAAGATGGTGGAGTAGTGACATTCCTTTTTCTTGCTGGGCAGGAATCTCGACCTCCTGTTCTGCTTCAACTTTGGGAAAATCTACTATTGCTGACTGTGGCTGCTCTCAACTTTGCTCTGTTTCCTGAAATGATTAGGAACTACTTTGTGAAAACGACAAATCCAAATTCAACACCACTGCTTGCCCGCGTCAACATAATTGCAGAGACTGCCTCACTGACAGACATGGTCTTGGGCTTAGGTTGGGGTGGTGCTGTTGATGCAGGAGTGCTGCTCCCAGGTTCCTCCCCGGGAGCTGGTGTGACAAGTACACGTTGCACAAAAAAGGTTCTGGTCGTCATGCTGTCATCAGAAGTGGTGTTTGGAGAAGATGGTGGAGTAGTGACATTCCTTTTTCTTGCTGGGCAGGAATCTCGACCTCCTGTTCTGCTTCAGCTTTGGGAAAATCTACTATTGCTGACTGTGGCTGCTCTCCACTTTGCTCTGTTTCCTGAAATGATTAGGAACTACTTTGTGAAAACGACAAATCCAAATTCAACACCACTGCTTGCCCCCGTCAACATAATTGCAGAGACTGCCTCACTAACAGACATGGTCGTGGGCTTAGGTTGGGGTGGTGCTGTTGATGCAGGAGTGCTGCTCCCAGGTTCCTCCCCGGGAGCTGGTGTGGCAAGTACACGTTACACAAAAAAGGTTCTGGTCGTCATGCTACTTCTTCTCACTGACCTATTCTTGGGATTAACGTATTTTGAGGCCATCTTAAAGCTCTCACTGGTCAGTGGCACTAACCTGCAGAAGCGGAAGAGATTGGAGGACTGAAAGCACTGTATAGGCCTTCTCTTTGGCAGTGCTGCAGGTGAGGTGGCATCTCTTCTCTTGTGCTCCTAAAAGCAACCAAGCAAGAAAAACTTGTAGTTAGTTAAATGTGGCATTGTTGCAGGTTGAAATAGTGCACATGTTGGAAAATGGGTTATTGATAAGGGCAGGTAAGTACCTACACTTAGCAATAGGCCACTACCCTCCACTTAGGTCCAGTTAGGTCCCAGTAAATTAAACTCAGCTCAACCTTGGGTAGCTTGGCAACGAGCGACAAGGTTTAACTTAGGAGACAAAGCGTAAAGCATTCAAATATCACAAAACAGTAATTAAATAAAACACAGGAAACAGTTTAAAAATCCAAAATCAATTTATAAAAATAGATTATATTTTTATCTTTAAAATTACACAAAAACTGATAAAATCGGATAAGGGGAGCCAGAGATATAAATGTTTTAAGGATTAATGCTTTCTAGCGCACAGAAGCAACTAGCGCTCAAAGGGTTAAAAAGGTCGCACTGGAAAGGAACAAAGTCCAGAGTTCACGCCACCCATGAGGTGACACTGTCACACTTACTTTCAGAAGTGTTTGATTCAGGAAAGTGTTCCACAGCACCAGCCAAGGGTTCAGAGGCTCTGGTGTGCATCTTGGGGCCTGGGACTACAACTCCCACAAAGCACCTCTTCAACTTATGGAGTTGCTCCAAACGTCTCCAAACTTCTGGATCTTCTTCCAGAGGTCCTTTTTGTGTCCTTGAAGTGTCCACAACTTGATCCAAGGTTCCAGAAGCTCTGAGTTGCTCCTTGGGAGTTGGGACTACAATTCCCAGAATGCACCTGGTCAGAATCCTCAAATGGCCAAAGGACGCTGGACAGCTGGGCTCTGCTTGCAGGACTTGATGCAGGGGACTCTGGGCAGCTCCTTTGTACCTGCAGCAAACAGGGAGTCCCTTCTTGAAGCAGTAAAAGACAGGTAAAGTCCTTTTAGTGGTGAAGCCCAAGTGTGCAGCTGGTGCAGTCCTCCAGAGTGCAGTGTCCATGTGCAGGTCATGGGTCCGGCAGGGGAGTCCTTCTTTTCCTGTAGTTCTTCCTTGTTGGAATCTGATAGGGATCTGAGGTGTGGGTGCAGGTCTGTCAGTCTTATCCCTGCTCCTGGGTGAAAAACAGGGGGGTCCTGGTTTTCCAATCAGGGGCAGGGTCCTTCCCTCTGTGATGGCCACTTCCTGGGAAGTGTGGCAAAAATCCATCCCAGGGACCAACATTCCTCAAAAATCCATCATGGCTGAAAGTGATTTTTGGAGGTTACATCTGGCTGAGCCCACCCACTGGTGTGGCTAAAAATCCTAAACACACCCCTCTCCTGCCCTCTCCTAATCTAATCAAGGGGGCACCTAATTGTCTGGGTTTGCAGGATGTGAGGGTGTTGCTGGGTTGCTCCAAATGTCCTTCTCTGCCTTTGAAGACCAGTTTGGCAGCACTCCCCCTTCCTGCTTCACCATCTGCTGAGGGGGAGATCTCCTCCCCTAGGCACATCTCTTTGTGTGGAGCCTGGCCACTTCACACCTCCCTGTCTGTCCCCTCTATATGCACACCCTCATGCACTGTACCGTCACTCACTGTTACTGCTTCTCTTCCTGCACTCACCACAATAGCAGACAACCATACATGCACCCCATACACCACACCTACACTCACCACCCACACTGTACTTGACACATGCAGCACATTCACTGACTTGCAGACACCCACACAACAGACATCCACACTAGCTGTCTGTCTTCTCCCACTGTGTCCAGCCCCCCACCTCCCAAAACACTCAAACGCAGCAAGACACCTACCCATCAGACATCCACCACACCACAGCATACTGAGCAGTCACCAGCACCCACTATACGCACACCTACACCCCATATATCAACCCCCTCTGCCTCCACTCCCAAGCCCTCATCCACGCCCACCCCAATTGCTCCCAAGAAACTTTTCCTCCCCCGTATAGACCTGTTCGAACCCACTGGCCCACTCTGTCTTGTCCCAAAACGTGCCCACCTCCTTGCCCTTTCTGCTCCATCCACATCGCAGCCCACCCCGGTCCAGCCTTCCCATTCCCGTGCCCCTTCTCCACTCAAGAAGAAGGCCCGCTCTGAGCCTAAGGCATCCAGCTCTGCCCGTGCAAAACAGCCCCCACCCCCTTCTAAGGAGAAGCCCACCCTCCCCTCCAACCTCCTCACGCAAGTCAAAGTCCCACCCCCGTCGTAAATCGCCACCCACACCCACCTCCGCCCCCATTCCATGAGGTGCCTGGATCACCCTATGGTGCCCTGTTGAGTGGAGTTCTCAGCACTTGTGGGAGTCAGGTGTGGCCAGTTGTGGCCAAGGAAAATGTACTTTTTATGGACTGGCCATTGGCCCTGTTTTCATTATTTCGCTCAGTAATCTTCATAATAAAGTTTCGGTGTGGCCTGTGTTTGGGCTGCACGCAGTTCCACCCTGGTGTTTGTTTATATAATTTATGGCTGTGGTGCTATTGTACGTCCTATGGCCAAGTTGCAGTGGCCTTCGGTCAGGTACGTCCAACTTGGTGAGGGATGTCTGACTATTGCTGCTGGGTAGGGTTGGGGGGGCTTTGTGAGTTGGGTGGAGTGGGTGGGTATGTAACTTTGCCCTTTTCTTCCCTGTTCTGTAGGTTGCGGTACTTACCGTTGTCGTCTTCGTCGGCGCTCTCGGTCATGTAGATATATGGCATGGAGCAAGGCTGGCATGATCTGCAGCTCTCTGTCCATGGCTGCCGCTGCACGCTTTGTTGAGCTACGGTGAGTGTTTCCTTCTATTTGTTTCATTTCCGCCTGACTTTGTGAGGCGATGGTTTCCGCCCCGGAACTGGCGGCGGAATGGTGGTTCATGATTTGATGGGTGGGTTGGGCCTTTCCAACGGCCTGTGGGCGGCCTCTGATGTCGTTAGCGGGAATCCTTTCCTGGCGGTGGGTGGTGTGTGGGATGCGTGAGTTTCGTTTGGTTCATTATTTGGCGGTCCGGACCGCTCCTCTGTTGGCGGTTTCTGCTGCCACCGCCGGCGGTGCGGAACGGACTGCCATGTTCATAACGAGGGCCTATATCTTTGTTCTGCATTTCTTTACTTAGGGTAGCTTTGGTCTTTTCTGACATTGATTGTGTGTAAGCATTTGTATGTCAGTGGTGGTTGTACTACCTGTTTTGTCTGGGCTGCATGTGTGGTTGTGTGCATAGCATTTGTCCCCCAGTGATAGGTGTGTTGTGTGATGGTCATGTGTATGCTGGTTACATGTTGTCATGTTGGTATTGTGTGGTGTTTGTGTTGACGTGTTAGTTGCAGTGTTGTGTGCCTTTGTGTACTTGGACTGTGTGCATGAGTGTATTTGAAGAATGGTATGTCAGAGTTGTTGTGATGTGTGTTTGTGGGGTATGTTGTATGCTGTGTTTTTTGGATGTGTGATTGTGTGTGTTTGTTCCATGGTGTGAGTACGTTGTGTTGTATGTGTGATTTGTCAAGGGGTAGTGTCTATTGTGGATGCTTGACAATGCTTTGATGATGTTGCGATTGTGGTATAGTTGTGATGTTTGGTGGTGTTGTGTGTTGTGTGTGACTCTGCTGGTACTATGTATCTGGGGGTTGGTGTATGTTTTAGACATGTGTCTGTGTGTGATGGCCGTAGTGTATGTACTATGTATGTGCTGGTGTGTCTGGCTGTGTGTGATTGTGCATGTTGGGGTGGGGTTATGTGTGTGTTGCCCTCTCCACCCGTTCCCGATTTGTACTTTGTGTGTTTGTGGATACTTTGACATTTTACAACAGTGACAGGTAAGTGTGTGTACTCACGGTTGCTGTTGTCATCATCGTCGCTGGTTCTGAAGTCGTTCGGCGAGCAGAATAAGCAGAAAAAATTGTAGTTTAGGTTCCATGGCAGCTCCAGACAAGGATGGCTTTTACACAGTTGGTTTCCGTCTGGGTTTCCATTGTGGTGCAACTGCGATGGAAACCTTGGCAGTGTGCAGCCTCGTAATCTGTCCGAAGGGAATACGGTCCCCGCTGCCTACAGGTGGCTACTGACATCTGTGGCGGCCTGATCGCATTGGCGGTGGTTGCCGTAGTTTGGCTGTATTCTGTTGGAAGTACCTCTATGGTTATAATTTGGAGGTCTTCGCCGCCAACCATTTGATGGTTCAACCAGCACTGCCAACATGGTGGTCCTGAGACCGGCAAACTCGTAATGACCCCATATGTCTTTTTTTTTTTTAAATCTTGCACAACCAGATTGATGCAGTGCTCCAAACACAGGACTCCGAAATAGGCACCATCTGTCACGGCCCTGACTATGTTACTGCCATTATCTGTGGCAAATAATCCAATTCGGAGACCTCTGGGACGTAGCCATTCAGACACCTTGTATTAAATTCATCCAAGATGTTTGCAGCTGTATGTGATTTTTCCATGGTGAAAATGGCTACTGTTACATGCCGCCAGATGCATCAAAATAAATTCATTCAAGATGTTTGCAGCTGTATGTGATTTTTCCATGGTGAACATGGCTACTGTTACATGCTGCCAAACGCTCTTAAAAATTACTTCAGGGCCGAGACCTGTAGAGAGCTTTTGCTTTACCCCTGCAAAAGAGATCCAGTGTGCAGTACTGCACATGTAGGCATGAGCCGGACAACTGATCCACATGGCTGCCACAAATTGGGAGCATCCCACTCCTTCCATAAAAGAAAAAGGGAGTAGATCCAGTGGAAACATTTTTACCAGCTTCCCATTGTACAAACGTGCCATTTGGTGTTTGCGGTCATTGGGCCCATCTTGCCTAAACATGCATGTAATAGTAGTCTGGATTTTATTCTGTTCTGAGACCACTGTCACAGGCGACGTCCGATAAGTAGGAGGTGGTAAACTCCATGTGAGTTATGGTGAAGTCACCATATGCTTTGGTGTCTCTGTCTGACTGTGAGTCGTCCTATGCCATTTGTGAGGTTGCTGAGGTGGGTGATTCTGGTGCACTGCTACCGCAACTGTGATTTGACCAGTTGTAGCTGATGTTTCCCGAATCTCCTCACCTTCACCACCACAACCATATTCAGCAATTTTTTTAAGGTGCTTCTACCACCAGATTGCATGATGTTTTTTCATACGGGTCTCCTGGCCTTCAGTACTATAACGTGAGTCAGGTTTACCTTGGCGAACACTCACATTGCAAATGGAGCAAATTGCAATGTTCGCTTCATGTTTTCTAACCATAAAAAAATCCCACACTGGGGATAAGTACTTTCTTGCTTGACAACTGCCAGTGCCTGAAGGAAGAATTGGAGGTAGGTGGGTGTGTTGGTTTCCTCTTTGCAGTGCATACTTCTACTGAGATAGGGTTGGTGCAGGTCTCAGCTGGGGCCTTACAAATAGGAGAGCTGACCGTGCTGTCTGTGCCACATCCTTTGGAATAGGTTGGATAGTAATGTCAGACTCCTCTGTGCTGGCTTCCGCAATGACCGTCTCACCAGCATCATCCTCCTCATCATTATCCCCTTCCATGATTCTTAGGCTTTCTGGAGCTTTTTTTTTCTCTTGCCTCTCCTGGCATCACCCGGACTCTGGCAGGGTCCACTCCATGTCCCTATCATTGTCATCAGAAGTGGTGTTTGGAGAAGATGGTGGAGTAGTGACATTCCTTTTTCTTGCTGGGCAGGAATCTCGACCTCCTGTTCTGCTTCAACTTTGGGAAAATCTACTATTGCTGACTGTGGCTGCTCTCAACTTTGCTCTGTTTCCTGAAATGATTAGGAACTACTTTGTGAAAACGACAAATCCAAATTCAACACCACTGCTTGCCCGCGTCAACATAATTGCAGAGACTGCCTCACTGACAGACATGGTCTTGGGCTTAGGTTGGGGTGGTGCTGTTGATGCAGGAGTGCTGCTCCCAGGTTCCTCCCCGGGAGCTGGTGTGACAAGTACACGTTGCACAAAAAAGGTTCTGGTCGTCATGCTGTCATCAGAAGTGGTGTTTGGAGAAGATGGTGGAGTAGTGACATTCCTTTTTCTTGCTGGGCAGGAATCTCGACCTCCTGTTCTGCTTCAGCTTTGGGAAAATCTACTATTGCTGACTGTGGCTGCTCTCCACTTTGCTCTGTTTCCTGAAATGATTAGGAACTACTTTGTGAAAACGACAAATCCAAATTCAACACCACTGCTTGCCCGCGTCAACATAATTGCAGAGACTGCCTCACTAACAGACATGGTCGTGGGCTTAGGTTGGGGTGGTGCTGTTGATGCAGGAGTGCTGCTCCCAGGTTCCTCCCCGGGAGCTGGTGTGGCAAGTACACGTTACACAAAAAAGGTTCTGGTCGTCATGCTACTTCTTCTCACTGACCTATTCTTGGGATTAACGTATTTTGAGGCCATCTTAAAGCTCTCACTGGTCAGTGGCACTAACCTGCAGAAGCGGAAGAGATTGGAGGACTGAAAGCACTGTATAGGCCTTCTCTTTGGCAGTGCTGCAGGTGATGTGGAATCTCTTCTCTTGTGCTCCTAAAAGCAACCAAGCAAGAAAAACTTGTAGTTAGTTAAATGTGGCATTGTTGCAGGTTGAAATAGTGCACATGTTGGAAAATGGGTTATTGATAAGGGCAGGTAAGTACCTACACTTAGCAATAGGCCACTACCCTCCACTTAGGTCCAGTTAGGTCCCAGTAAATTAAACTCAGCTCAACCTTGGGTAGCTTGGCAACGAGCGACAAGGTTTAACTTAGGAGACAAAGCGTAAAGCATTCAAATATCACAAAACAGTAATTAAATAAAACACAGGAAACAGTTTAAAAATCCAAAATCAATTTATAAAAATAGATTATATTTTTATCTTTAAAATTACACAAAAACTGATAAAATCGGATAAGGGGAGCCAGAGATATAAATGTTTTAAGGATTAATGCTTTCTAGCGCACAGAAGCAACTAGCGCTCAAAGGGTTAAAAAGGTCGCACTGGAAAGGAACAAAGTCCAGAGTTCACGCCACCCATGAGGTGACACTGTCACACTTACTTTCAGAAGTGTTTGATTCAGGAAAGTGTTCCACAGCACCAGCCAAGGGTTCAGAGGCTCTGGTGTGCATCTTGGGGCCTGGGACTACAACTCCCACAAAGCACCTCTTCAACTTATGGAGTTGCTCCAAACGTCTCCAAACTTCTGGATCTTCTTCCAGAGGTCCTTTTTGTGTCCTTGAAGTGTCCACAACTTGATCCAAGGTTCCAGAAGCTCTGAGTTGCTCCTTGGGAGTTGGGACTACAATTCCCAGAATGCACCTGGTCAGAATCCTCAAATGGCCAAAGGACGCTGGACAGCTGGGCTCTGCTTGCAGGACTTGATGCAGGGGACTCTGGGCAGCTCCTTTGTACCTGCAGCAAACAGGGAGTCCCTTCTTGAAGCAGTAAAAGACAGGTAAAGTCCTTTTAGTGGTGAAGCCCAAGTGTGCAGCTGGTGCAGTCCTCCAGAGTGCAGTGTCCATGTGCAGGTCATGGGTCCGGCAGGGGAGTCCTTCTTTTCCTGTAGTTCTTCCTTGTTGGAATCTGATAGGGATCTGAGGTGTGGGTGCAGGTCTGTCAGTCTTATCCCTGCTCCTGGGTGAAAAACAGGGGGGTCCTGGTTTTCCAATCAGGGGCAGGGTCCTTCCCTCTGTGATGGCCACTTCCTGGGAAGTGTGGCAAAAATCCATCCCAGGGACCAACATTCCTCAAAAATCCATCATGGCTGAAAGTGATTTTTGGAGGTTACATCTGGCTGAGCCCACCCACTGGTGTGGCTAAAAATCCTAAACACACCCCTCTCCTGCCCTCTCCTAATCTAATCAAGGGGGCACCTAATTGTCTGGGTTTGCAGGATGTGAGGGTGTTGCTGGGTTGCTCCAAATGTCCTTCTCTGCCTTTGAAGACCAGTTTGGCAGCACTCCCCCTTCCTGCTTCACCATCTGCTGAGGGGGAGATCTCCTCCCCTAGGCACATCTCTTTGTGTGGAGCCAGGCCACTTCACACCTCATCAAGGCAGCCTGGCCAGGCTGCCAGAGGCTGGCCAATTAGAGCACAGCAGCAAAAACACTGCAGGGCTGAAGTTGGCAACTTTTCAGGTAAAGTTTAAAACTCTTTACCTGAACAAGTTATATTAAAATTAAACAGCTGGAAGTTGTGGGATTTATTATAACAAGTAATTTGATACCAAACTTCTTGTATCTGTTACTTAAGGGGACTTTAAAATTAAAATAAAGTCTCCCCATTCTAGCCTATGGAGGCCATTCACTACAATGACGGAAAAACTATTTTGGCTGTTTTACCTCACCAGGGCTTATAAAACTATTTTTATAAGGTCCCTGCTTATAGTTACATCGCACCCAGCCCTAGGGGCACATAGGACACCCCTTAGGAGTGACATATGTAAAAATAAGGTAGTTTAAGACTTTGGAACTACTTTTAATTCCAAAGTCGAATTTGCATGTAACTTTAATTTAAAAGCAGCCAGCAAGGCAGGCCTGCCTTTTAAATGACACTGGGCACCTCAGCAGTGCACCTATGGGGCACTACCTATGCTGGGGTCCCTAAACCTCCATGCTGTTGGAGCGTAGCTCTTGTAATCAAAATTAACATGAAATGTTTATGAACTAATGCATAATAATGCCGCATAGAAAATGTATTAATGTGTTTTACTAAACGTGAGTCCGAAATGTGCCCACAGGGAGTGTCTGTCAATATATACGGGGACTAATAAAATTGATTAATGATGAGTTATTGATGCACTCATGTATGATTTTGTATTAATATTAAGAGCTATACATTAAGGTTTTGCTAATTAATTCACTAGGCCTTAGTTAGCATGAGTCAGGGCCTAGCTGCCCGGTTTCATATTAAATGTGTTTTTCTAACGTGCAGTGTGCTGACTTGCTGAAGGACATGTAGTCACATTTTTACAGAAGCTAGAAGATGAGTGTAATTGTAATAGATCCGTTCTCATGAAACTCAACTTGTTCAAGAAAAAATTCTTGCTGAATGCAACAGTGTAAAATTGTTACAGGTACGAGGTCACCTAAACCGGTATAGACAATGGAACCACTGACTGGGGATGCGAGAGGACCACAAGAAGATGAAATCATACCGGACATTCTACCCGGTGGAGACGTCAATCACAAGAACCCATGAAATGCGTGAGAACTGTTATGAGGTGACAATTTTGATGGTATGGCGAACCATTGGATGGAGATAGTGGGGTGCCAACCCTGCCCAATTAGAAATTAGGGGACAGTACGACAGAAAAGGGATAAAAACCTTTGACACGAGGAGCCAGAGAGAGATGCCATTGCGAACTCTTGTTTTTACCCAGACACTTTGTCACTCTGCCTGAAAACTTTGCTGTTGACTCTCCAAACCATCCTCACCCTTTCCTTGCCCATTCTATACTTCTCCTCCTTATGAGGGAAGTGTCCCTACTTACCCCGTCTTGCTGATCTTTGCTGTGTTTCTTGGTTGATGGCGAATCAACTGATGTCCTGAGGACGAAGACTCACTCTGTGTGCTGACTCATTATGGAGGGTAACTATGGGGGTCATTCTGACCCTGGCGGCCGGTGACCGCCAGGGTCACCGACCACGGGAGCACCGCCAACAGGCTGGCGGTGCTCCCGAGGGCATTCTGACCGCGGCGGTTCAGCCGCGGCCAGAAAGGGTAAACCGGTGGTCTCCCGCCGGTTTACCACTGCCCTTGTGAATCCTCCATGGCTGCGGAGCGCGCTCCGCAGCCATGGGGATTCTGACACCCCCTACCGCCATCCTGTTCCTGGCGGGTCTCCCGCCAGGAACAGGATGGCGGTAGGGGGTGCCGCGGGGCCCCCGTAAGAGGGCCCCGCAAAGTATTTCAGTGTCTGCTAAGCAGACACTGAAATACGCGACGGGTGCAACTGCACCCGTCGCACCCCTGCAACTACGCCGGCTCAATTCTGAGCCGGCGTCCTCGTTGCAGGGGCATTTCGTCTGGGCCAGCGGGCGCTCTTTTGGAGAGCGCCCGCCGGCCCAGAGGAAATGTCTGAATGGCCGCCGCGGTCTTTTGACCGCGGTGCGGTCATTCAGCGGCGGTACCTTGGCGGACGGCCTCCGCCGTCCGCCAAGGTCAAAATGACCCCCTATATGATGATGAAATTGTAATTGTCACTTTGCCTTTCCTTTCTAGGTACCAACTGCTTCTTTTGACAGAGACCATAGATAGATGTTTTCTAAATTCGTGTTGCCAAAATTGTTTTGCATGAAGCCCAACATGCCAATGCTAATTCAAGGTTAGTTAAGGGGTTCACTAAACTGAAGCAAATAGACAAATGACTGAATCAATGCTTTGTTGGATAATGAGCTAATGATACTCTGCTAAGGGTAACCTATGTTGATGTTGTGTTATGTTCTAATGTCCGTGATCCTTGCTTTGATGAAATCTTATTTGAGTTGCCATATTATGATAATGCTGATGTGTTTCATGGTTTCAAGACTAATAAACTTACTAGTACAATTGTAATCAATAAGGAATAAACATCCTAAAATCGTACTAAACTGGTGTGGTAATTCATGACTGAGAGGTCATGGTGGTTTCTGAGTCTTATTAATGTTATTGATTAATCTAATTAATTTGTTATGGTGACTATTGATGACATTATTGACTTATTGATTGACATGTTGATTAGTTATCTCGTCTTAAGGTGTCTTCAATCAGGGTCAAAAGATTCATCGGCCTAAAACGAGTCCCAGAGTGAATAGATTATCTAGATTGGGACGCGTTGGCAGTTCTGGTAACAGAGGACGGTTTAGGCCCTTTGGGGCCCTAGGACGAGGGACCATTGTTTAAAAGTGTTTTTCAAAATAATGCAAATTGGAGGTATGATGTGTCTCTAAGTCCCAAATGACTTTCCCGGAATCTCGGAGCTTGCCTAAGTGAGTTGGGTATGTTCTCAGCATCCTAGTATGTGTGGTGTAGAATTTGTGCTTGCTCAGCTTATGCATATCGCAGGTGATTCGTGAAGTTTGTGTGTATTTAGGCCAGGTAATGTTTTAGTAGGAGTGGGCGTACTCCGCAGTATGAGAGTAGGGAAGTGGTTGAACTTCATGTGAGTGTGGCGCTTTGTGCTCAAAAATTGTCCATGTGGTTGTTGGTGATGTACGGACCCGTTGTGGTCTGAGACTCCGGAGTATATTGAGAAGTGTATGAGACACTTGGTTTATGTTGTAATTTGTGCGGTTTAATAGGTCAATCGGGCATGGTTGACGAGTCAAGTTTGAGTCAAATTGTGTGAATGAAAACCTTCGATGGAGATTTGGCAAGTTCTAAAGTGTACTAGAACGAACCATTGACAAGTCGAGAGTAGGATTTGCGGGTCGAATTCTGCTTGCGAGTGCGGCAGCTGAGAAGGAGAGAGTAGCGGCCGAGGCTTCAAGTGAAATCTCTGTAAAGTTCTGAAGCGATTGTGTTATCCTTCCTGTAGTAAACTGGCAAATTTGGGTTTTATTGTTGAAGTGCTCGCAATATATTCCATTAGTTTCTGTGTGAGGAAGACAAGCCGCAAGACTTTGTCAGCCGCAGTGTGTGTGAGTGTGACGTCATTGGAGCCGCGCTGGGATAGGTCAGTTGCCGAAAGGTGTCGCACACGGATTGGCAGACGTCCGTGAGAGGCAATTGGTTGAGAAGGTAGGCGAAGAGTGTTCCGGGAATTAAAGTCACTTCCTGATTAGATTCTATACAAAATAAAAGACGCAAAAATTAAGTTTTTCAAGGCTCTAAAGAGTGCTTTCAGGGGAGATACATACATTACAGCGAGTGTGGGGGAGCCTACACCGCCAGAGGATACTCCGGCTTATACTGTAATGGAGGAGAAGGGAGTCGCGCCATGTCTTTGGCTAAAGCAGTGGTGCAAAATGACAGAAAAGGAGGGATGTTTGGCATTTCTGGAGTACGGAATGTTTAACCTCTTCTGTGCCTTGGACGAGATGATCTCGTCCAAGGCTACAGTTCCCCTGTGCCTTGGACGAGATCATCTCGTCCATGGCACAGGGGAAATTGGGGGCGCACTAGCGCGCCCCCGGGCACCCCCCTCCCCCCCAAGTCGGGGATGGAAGGGGAAGACCTTCCCCTTCCACCCCCGACCCCCCCCTGTGACGTCAGCGCGCGCGCTGATGTGTCACAGGGGCCTCCCACGTCGTGCTGGAAGCTCTGCTTCCAGCGCGATTGAAAAAGAAATGCAAAAGCATTTCTTTTTCAATCACTTGGGAGGCCCGGAGGGGCTTCAAAGGGAAGGAAAAGTATTTCCTTCCCTTTGAAGTCCCTCCGAGGGTTTCAAAAGCCGGATTGCTTGCAATCCGGCTTTTGAAACCCCACTAGACACCAGGGATTTTTTTTTTTTTCATTGAAATTGACAAAAGGGAGCGACCCCTTGGGCAAGGGTCGCTCCCAGGGGGGGCATTTTTTTGAAAAGGCCTTTTCTGCCCCCTCTGGGGGCAGAAACCTCTAGGCACCAGGGACCATTTTTTTTTGTTTCATTTTTTTTTATTGAGGTGGGGAGTGACCCCTTAGGCAAGGGTCGCACCCCTTGGGGGAAAATTATATTTTGGCCATTTCTGCCCCCCTTGGGGGCAGATTGGCCTATTTTGATGAGGCCAATCTGCCCCCAAGGGGGTAGAAACCACTAGACACCAGGGATTTGTTTTTATTTTTATTGTTATTGACAAAAGGGAGCGACCCCTTGGGCAAGGGTCGCTCCCAGGGGGGGCATATTTTCGGGAAGGCCTTTTCTGCCCCCCCTGGGGGCAGATCGGCCTACTATTAGGCCGATCTGCCCCCAGGGGGTGCAGAAACCTCTAGGCACCAGGGACCATTTTTTTTGTTTTTGTTTCATTTTTTTTTTTTTTGGTGGGGAGCGACCCCTTAGGCAAGGGTCGCTCTCCTTGGGGGAAAATTATATTTTGGCCATTTCTGCCCCCCTTGGGGGCAGATTGGCCTATTTTGATGAGGCCAATCTGCCCCCAAGGGGGGTAGAAACCACTAGACACCAGGGATTTTTTTTATTTTTTATTGTTATTGACAAAAGGGAGCGACCCCTTGGGCAAGGGTCGCTCCCAGGGAGGGGCATATTTTCGGAAAGGCCTTTTCTGCCCCCCCTGGGGGCAGATCGGGCTACTATTAGGCCGATCTGCCCCCAGGGGGGGGCAGAAACCTCTAGGCACCAGGGACTTTTTTTTTTTTTTCTTTTTTTTATGTTTCATTTTTTTTTTTTTTGGTGTGGAGCGACCCCTTAGGCAAGGGTCGATCCCCTTGGGGGAAAATTATATTTTGCCCATTTCTGCCCCCCTTGGGGGCAGATTGGCCTATTTTGATGAGGCCAATCTGCCCCCAAGGGGGGTAGAAACCACTAGACACCAGGGAGTTTTTTCTTTGCGTGAATTTCACTGGGGGGGAGGGCAATTTATTTTAGGCCATTTCTGCCCCCCCTGGGGGCAGATCGGCCTATTATTAGGCCGATCTGCCCCCAGGGGGGGAAGAAACCTCTAGGCGCCAGGGCAATTTTTTTTTTGTGTTTTTTTTTTTTGTTGTTTCTTTTTTTAGAGATGGGGAGCAACCCATCAGGCAAGGGTCGCTCCCCTGGGGGGGGGGGCAAATTGTATTTAGACCATTTCTGCCCCCCTGGGGGCAGATTGGCCAATTTTAGGTCAATCTGCCTCCAAGGGGGCAGAAACCACTAGGCACCGGGGATTTGTTTTTTAGCGCCAATGTCACGCAGGGGGAGCGACTCCGTAGGCAAGGGTCGCTCCCGGGGGGGGGTATTGGGGGGGGCAAATTTATTTTAGGCCATTTCTGCCCCCGGGGGGGGGGCAGAAACCTCTAGGCGCCAGGGGAATTTTTCTTTTTTTTCTTTGTTTTTTTTTTTTAGAGATGGGGAGCGACCCATCAGGCAAAAGTCGCTCCCCTGGGGGACAAATTGTATTTAGGCCATTTCTGCCCCCCTTGGGGGCAGATTGGCTGAGTTTAGGTCAACCTGCGCCCAAGGGGGCAGAAACCACTAGGCACCGGGGATTTGTTTTTTGGTGCCAATGTCACGCAGGGGGAGCGACCCCGTAGGCAAGGGTCGCTCCCGGCGGGGGAGGCTGGGGGTTGGGGGGGCAAATTTATTTTAGGGCATTTCTGCCCCCCCCCCCCGGGCCGGCTGAGCTACAGGCCAAACACCACAGGTAGGCACCTTGCAAAAAACACCTCTGTTTTCTGTGAAAAAATATGTTGTGTCCACGTTGTGTTTTGGGCCATTTCCTTTTGTGGGCGCTAGGCCTACCCACAGAAGTGATGTACCATTTTTATCGAGAGACTTAGGGGAATGCTGGGTGGAAGGAAATTTGTGGCTCCTCTCAGATTCCAGAACTTTCTGTCACCGAAATGAGAGGAAAAAGTGTTTTTTGGGCCAAATTTTGATGTTTGCAAAGGATTCTGGGTAACATAACCTGGTCAGAGCCCCGCAAGTCACCCCATCTTGGATTCCCCTGGGTTTCTAGTTTTCAAAAATGCACTGGTTTGCTAGGTTTCCTCAGGTGTCGGCTGAGCTACAGGCCAAAATCCACAGGTAGGCACTGCTTTTTATAAAAAAATTTGATGTGTCCACGTTGTGTTTTGGGCCCTTTCCTTTCGTGGGCGCTAGTCCTACCCACACAAGTGAGGTATCATTTTTATCGGGAGACTTGGGGGAACGCTGGGTGGAAGGAAATTTGTAGCTCCTCCCAGATTCCAGAACTTTCTGCCACAGAAATGTGAGGGACATGTGTTTTTTTAGCCAAATTTTGAGGTTTGCAAAGGATTCTGGGTAACAGAACCTGGTCCGAGCCCCGCAAGTCACCCCTCCTTGGATTCCCCTAGATCTCTAGTTTTCAGAAATGCACAGGTTTGGTAGGTATCCCTAGGTGCCGGCTGAGCTAGAGGCCAAAATCTACAGGTAGGCACTTCGCAAAAAACACCTCTGTTTTTTTCAAAAATTTAAGATGTTTCCACGTAGCGCTTTGGGGTGTTTCCTGTCGCCGGCGCTAGGCCTACCCACGCAAGTGAGGTATCATTTTTATCGGGAGACTTGGGGGAACATAGATTAGCAAAACAAGTGCTATTGCCCCTTGTCTTTCTCTACATTTTTTCCTTCCAAATATAGGAGAGTGTGTAAAAAAGACATCTATTTGAGAAATTCCCTATAATTCACATGCTTGTATGGTCACCCCGGAATTCAGAGATGTGCAAATAACCACTGCTCCTCAGCACCTTATCTTGTGCCCTTTTTGGAAATGCAAAGGTTTTCTTGATAGCAATTTTTTACTCTTTATATTTCAGCAAATGAATTGCTGTATACCCGGTATAGAATGAAAACGCACTGCAGGGTGCAGCTCATTTATTGGCTCTGGGTTCCTCGGGTTCTTGATGAACCTACAAGCCCTATATATCCCCGCAACCAGAGGAGTCCAGCAGACGTAACGGTATATTGCTTTCCATAATCTGACTTTGCAGGGAAAAGTTACAGAGTAAAACATAGAGAAGAAATTGATGTTTTTTTCACCTCAATTTCAATATTTTTCTTTTTCAGCTGTTATTTTCTGTAGGAAACCCTTGTAGGATCTACACAAATGACCCCTTGCTGAATTTAGAATTTTGTCTACTTTTCAGAAATGGTTAGGTTTCTGGGATCCAGCATTGGTTTCATGCCCATTCCTGTCACTGACTGGAAGGAGGCTGAAAGCACCAAAAATTGCAAAAATGGGGTATGCCCCAGTAAAATGCCAAAATTGTGTTGAAAAATTGGGTTTTCTGATTCAAGTCTGCCTGTTCCTGAAAGCTAGGAAGCTGCTGAGTTTAGCACTACAAACCCTTTGTTGATGCCATTTTCGGGGGGAAATCCACAAGCCTTCTTCTGCAGCCACTTTTTCCATTTTTTTTTTAAAAAAACAAAATTTTCACTGTATTTTGGCCAATTTCTTGGCCTCCTTCAGGGGAACCCACAAAGTCTGGGTACCTCTAGAATCCCTAGGATGTTGGAAAAAAAGGACGCAAATTTGGCTTGGTTAGCTTATGTGGACAAAAAGTTATGAGGGCCTAAGCGCGAACTGCCCCAAATAGGCAAAAAAAGGCCTGGCACAGGAGGGGGAAAAGGCCTGGCAGCGAAGGGGTTAATATAAGGATTTTGGAAAATTTGCAGAGGGTGTTAAGTGAGCAAAAACTGCCTCCGAGACCAGGTCAGTTTGAGGCATTTGCAATTTGGGATTTAATGGTCATACGACAGAGGCAGCAGAAATTTGTGAGGAGAATGAGAAAGGCAGAAAAGACTCTAGCGGAGGCTAGATGGGATAGTGAGACCAAGATGTGGAGAAGGGGAATAGTAGACGGAGTTAGGATGTTTCCGGCAATAACTCAAGAAGATGAGACACAGGGAAAAAAGGCCACTTGTAAAACCGACAAGGGCTCTAGTAAACTAAAAGAGACTCAGAGGTCTTGGGCAGATGCGGATGATTCAGATGATGAGGAGTTTCATAATCAGTTGTTACATTACCGCCCGCCACCATATGCCATGAATGATAATGGACCGAGTACTAGTGCGGGTCCTGAAGATCCGACACAAAATAAGGGAATCACAGATGCAGTACAGACAAGCAATACAGTTCCGATACAGAATGGTGTCAGTGTATCCACTGCACCAGACATGCAGATACAGTTGCAGCCGCCTCCAATTCAGAGGCTCTATGCTGATGTCCCAGTATTAGAGAAAACTACGAATTTGATGGTGCTGCCTGATCCAGTATACACAAGAGCAAAGTTAGTGCAGATTGAGCCAACTCCGCAATTGCTGCCCCAGCCGCAGCAACAGGTGGTTCCAAATTACGCTTCTGTTGCAGGACCGTAGTCAGTAGCTACAGCACCCATGATGAATCAGGCTGTGGGAGTTAATGCTCCACAGGGTTTGGGAACCGGACAGTCAACAGCTGCTATATCATTGCCAATCACTGTTGGTCCGCCAGTACCGTTGTGTGCGCAAGGAAAGCCTAGCGTATGTGACCCGGAAGTAATGACCCAAGAGGCGATAAGAGGAGGGTTCACAGGAAACTTGCAGGGAATGACACAGGGGGGACAGACAGCCGAAAGGTCAAGATCCTTATTGGACTTCAGTCCGATTGGGGTTCCTTTGGAGACAATGAGGCAAGCAGGGTTGGGTACCCTGACCCCACAGGTGATGAGTGCAACACCGTCACATACATCAATGATGCGGTCTGGAAATGTCTTGTTGCAAGGCTTAACAGCGCAACAGTTGAACGAGTGGTTACACAAGCTCAACACCCCGCAGACTACTTCAGTGATTGCAGAGAGATCAGAAAGAGAAGAATACCTGAATTTTGTGAGGTTGGGTGTGGAAGCCACAGAATTAGTAGAAGGAACAATGGGGGTGAACAGATTAGAGTCATACAGGGAAGCAGAATTGAGGTATCTGTGCCCCAAAATAACCAAAGAAGTGAGCAGGGTGCATCAGAGGTTGGCAAACCTAGCGGACAAATACGATATAGGCTTAGACAATTCTAAGCATTTGAAGCGGAGTTATAGGTTAGACTTTGAACCTAAAGATTTCAATCACATGAGATCCACTGGAATGAAGGCACATCTCAAAGAGATATTGCAGAGCGCTCACATTTGGAGAGCATTAGAGAAGTGGGAAGGCAGATGGGCAAAGAAGAGAGATAAAGAGAAAGGTGACTGCCCAGAACCGAAGCAGGCGAAAGCTGCACCAGACACGGGAACTATACAAATTTTACCAATGAGAGAAACAGCTGGAGGGGTTCTAGTCCATGTACTGTGGTCTAGGGGTGACATCCTGTCATTCACAAATGATTATCCCAGGTTGCGGGAAAAGCCAATAGAGTGGTACCAGCAGACAGACAGGTTTGTGAAGCTTGCGAAATGTCTTTGGGAAGACTTAAATACATTGTTTGAGATCATAGTCCCAGCTGACTTATGGCTTGAGTGCAAGAGGGGTGTGGATTGGCCATCAGAGGAACCAGCAAGGGATAAGATTACTGGAGCATCGTCTTCTGAAGTGATGAGGTATTACCATAACGTGATTGAGTTTTTGAAGCAGAAAGTGTCGCTGAAAGTGACTGAGTGGCAGAAGATTGATCAAACATCACAGGAGGGCAAAGAGTCGATACATGCTTACTATGAAAGGTTGTTGAAGGCATTCAAACACTTCAGTGGCACTGAGGTCATAGAACCGAAAGACATGAATCACCTTGTGTTCAGGTTTGTTGAAGGGTTGAGACCAGAGATTAGCCAAATGATTAAGAATCATTTGATCTGTTGGCAAGCAAAGCCGATTGATGAGGTGTTGCAGTATGCGAAATATTGTAGCAATGAGATTGAATTGAAACAGAGAAAGCTGAAAGAGAAGGTGATGGTGATGCAAATTAAGGCAGCTCAAGCAGGGATGCAGGGAAATGAAGTACAGCAGATGGTACAGAAATAGCCTCAAGGGAATGGGATGTTCCAACCGCAAACAAGAGGCAGAGGTCAGGGAGGTTTTGTGAACCGTGGTCCAGATTTGAATACCGTTGTGGTTCAAAATGATGTGCAAGGGATAAAAAAGGTGTTACCATGTCACGCCTGCGGGGAGTGGGACACTGGAAGCGGGAGTGCCCAATGATGGTGCAGGATGGTGTTGTTCATCAAAGCAATTACGTAGGTACATTTCAAAATGTGAGGGGTCCAAGAGTGAGGGGTCAAAATCCAAACTTCCAGAATAACATGGTGCAGATGCAGGGTCTCCAGCCTATCCAACAAATGCAAATGCCACGTGTTCAACCAGCACAGATGCAGCAGGTACAACAGCAGATTCCCATGGTACCTAGACAGCAAATGCAGTTACCACTAGCTTCAATGGGACAGCAACAGGTGATGCTTCATCAACAGGTCACAGGTCAAACAATGAGTCAAAATGTTACAGTACAACAGTTCCCACTGCGTGGTGAGGATGGAATAAACGATGAATGGTCGGATGATTGTTCAGATAATGAGGAGTGCAGGCTTGCAGCGTCCCTATAAGTAGATCAGAGGGCACCTTATGTTCAAGGAAAGGTGATGGGTCATAAGGTTTAGTTCCTGGTTGATACAGGAGCTACACGCTCTACAGTCATAAGTTCAGAGGTTCCGAAATTGCCACTTTCGGGGCGTACCATAAGAGTGGTTTGAGTAGCAAATCAGCTCCTGACAAATCCAATTACAGATCCGGTCCAAGTTGAGATTGGTACCTTCCAGGGATTACATCGATTTGTAGTCTGTGACTCGAGTCCCGTATCCCTACTGGGAAGAGACTTACTGTGTGAGACGAGGTGTTCGATTACCTGTTCCAATGGAGGGATTGAGGTGCAGACAAACAGTGATGATGAAGGGGACGATGGTCAGATGATGGAGACGGAGACCCCAAATGAGGAGTACCCTTTGATAACCTTCTTCCCGATATTCACAGTGACTGATTTGCCAGCCGAATTACAGGGAACAGTGACAGAGAAAGTGTGGGACTTGACAGGAAAGGAAGTGGGATTAATAAGAGGAGTAGAACCAGTCAAGGAAGAAGTGAAACCAAATGCAGTGTTTCCCCAGGTGCTGCAGTACCATATGGCACAAGATGTTCTTATACAGGTGACGCAGATAATTGCAGACTTTGTAAAGCAAGGGGTTCTAAAAGAAGTGATGAGCAGCCCGTGTAATTCACCAATAATGGGTCTGAAAAAGCCTTGTGGGAAAGTTCGAATTGTTCAAGACCTGAGAAAAGTTAAGGAGATTGTGGTAAAATGTTGCCCCATAGTGCCAAATCCAGCCATGATTATGTTTCAGGTTCCGTGTGATGCAGAATGGTTCACAGTTGTGGACCTGTCTCAAACATTCTTTTCGGTGCCTCTTCAAGAGAACAGCCAATTTCTTTTCAGTTTCAAATTCCTGGACAAGGTTTACAGTTGTTGTCGAATTCCTCAAGGATTTTCTGAATCACCTTCCATCTTCAATCAGATATTGAAGAAGGATTTGGAATCATTAGAATTGCCTTTTAGTTTGACTCTAGTACAGTACATTGATGATTTGTTAATTGCATCCAAAACTAGAGATGACTGCAGGTACGATACTATTGCCTTACTCATCATTTGGGGAAGAACGGACATAAAGTGTCCCCAAAGAAGCTGCAGTACTGTCAGAAAGAGGTGAAGTACTTAGGTCACCTGATTGAAAAAGGGTTGAGGAAGATATCCAAAGAAAGGGTGACAGCCATATTGCAGATGAATCCCCTGACAACCAAGAGGGACGTTAGGATGTTTTTGGGAATGGTGGGCTGCTGTCGTCAATGGATTCCCAACTTCTCGATTATCTCTAAGCTTTTGGTGAGGTTGACTGTCAAAGAAATTCAGGATGGCCCGGGTGCCATAGCCAGGTCCGAGAAAGAGATGAGGGCATTCATTGAACTGAGGGAAATCATGTGCAGGGCACCAGCTTTAGGTATGCCTGATTACACAAAGCCTTTTGTATTGTTTTGTCATGAACGTGATGCTTGTTCTTTGTCTGTCCTGACACAGGTCCATGGAGGAGCAAATCGCCCAGTAGAATGTTTTCAGCTACTTTGGACCTAGTCGCAGCCTTACCAGGTTGTTTGCGTGCAGTTGCAGCAGTTGGTCAAAGCCTCACTCAGTGTGAAGGAATAGTGATGGATCATCCCTTAACAGTAATGGTCCCACATTCAGTTGAAATTCTGTTGATCCGAACAAAGACTCAGCATATGACGAATGCTCGCCCGACCAAGTATGAAACAATTATACTGGGGTCACCTAATGTATCTTTAAAGAGATGTACTGTATTGAACCCAGCAACTTTACTTCCTAATGAAAATGTAGACATTGATGATGCTGAGGAGGCAGAACATGATTGTCTTGAGGTAACGGATCTGTGCACCAAACCGAGACCCAACATTAAAGATACCCAATTGGAAGAAAATGATTACATTATCTTTGTTGACGGTTCATGCCTTAGAGACTCAGTAGGAGTACTGAGAGCTGGATATTCCGTGTGTACAATCTCTGGTATCCTAGAAGCATCCTGGCTCGAAAGAATATACTCTGCTCAAGTGGCTGAATTAATTGCTCTTATTAGGGCTTGCCACGCTGCTGAGAACCTGAAAGTCACTATCTATATTGATAGCAGATACAGATTTGGAATTGTCCATGATTTTGGCCAGTTGTGGTCACAGAGAGGTTTCCTGACCTCTTCTGGTTCTCCAGTGAAAAATGGTGAAAGAATTAAGGAATTGCTGCACGCGATTCAATTACCTCTTGAAATTGCCTCGGTGAAATGCAATGCTCATGTTAAATCACAAGACTTTGTGTCAATGGGAAATGGATATGCAGATCAAGTTGCCAGGTTTTGTGCATTGAACTGTATATCATTTCAAGACCAGTGGGAATTGTTACCTGAAACAGAAAATGAAACATGCTCAGGGTATGCATTAAAGGTGGTTGACACACTGGATGAGTTGCGATCACTGCAGGGACGGCCAGCAAAAGAGGAGAAATGCTCTTGGCTCAAAATGCAATGCGTACAAAGATCTGATGATTTATGGGTTTCTGGGAGGGGAAAATGGGTTTGCCAAACAGCCTTTTGTCACAGTTTGTGAGGTTTTACCATGGTCAAGCACATGTTGGTAGAGATGCAATGATCAGGTTGTTCAAAGTAGATTGGTTCAATACAAAATTCGGACAAGCTGCAGAAGTTATATGTCACAGGTGCATTATCTGTCAGCAGATGAATGCGGGGAAAGGGACCGTGGTGAATTTGAGCCACATTGGGAGAGCAGGAGGTCCATTTAGCAGAATGCAGATGGATTTTATTGAGATGCCTGTATGTGGAGGTCTGAGGTAAGTGTTGGTGATTGTGTACATTTTCAGTCATTGGATTGAAGCTTACCCTACACGTAGAAATGACAGTCTCACAGTAGCGAAGCTGCTGCTTAGGAAGTTGATACCACGTTTCGGGTTTCTGATCTCTTTAGAATCAGATAGGGGAAGTCATTTCAACAATGAGGTGATCAAGTTCTTGTGTGCTGCCCTGAATATTGAACAGAAATTACACTGTAGCTACCGCCCTGAAGCATCAGGACTAGTGGAGCAGATAAATGGTACCTTGAAGTCGAGAATGGCAAAGATGTGTGCAGCCACAAATTTGAAATGGCCAGATGCATTGCCCTTAGTGCTGATGTCAATGAGAAACACACCCGACAAGAAAACAGGACTGTCTCCTCATGAAATTCTTATGGGCCAAGCTATGAGATTGCCCGCAGTGCCTGCAAATGCTCTTGTGAATATCACGGATGATATGGTGTTGGACTACTGCAAGGGTCTGGCTGACGTGGTCCGCTCTTTCTCTCACCAGGTGGAAGCTACCACATTGCCACCGATAACTGATCCAGGTCACACCCTGAAAGCCGGTGACTGGGTTGTTGTCAAGAAACAAGTGAGGAAGTCATGTTTGGAGCCACGTTGGAAGGGGCCCCATCAAGTAATACTGACAACTACTACTGCTGTGAAATGTGCAGGACTTCCAAACTGGATCCATGCCAGTCACACAGAGAAGGTGACGTGTCCAACTGATGAGGAACTTGAATTATCAGAAATAACAGCTGCAGAGAAGGAAGTCTCAGGGCCAGAGAGTAATCAAAGGGGAACTGAGACTGAAGGAGAGCCCGTTGAGGACGGCTTGGTCACTCAAACTGCAAACAAAATCCAGAGGGGTGACGGTGAGCCTATCTCAACTGAGGCGCCAGGAGGACCGACCCAAAGAGAGGTTCTCCCAGAAGCAGACAGATACGGGTTCGAAGTTGAGCCTCTGACAGACCCTGAAGGCGAAGGATGTGAGGTAGAAGGGGGTCAAAGTGTTCCGACTCCTCCTGAGCCGCTTGCAGGTCCATTAAGAGAAAACACCATAGCACAAGAGGAGGGCACTGTTCAACATCCTGAAAGGCCGAGCGGTAGGAAAACCCTTAAAGAAGACAATTCGCCTGAACCACAAGCTGCAAAGGAGAACGTGGTCCTTAATGAAACAATAGAAGAAGAAATTGACACAAGGAAAGAAGATCTCAGTGAAGGAGAGTTGCAGGGTGATCGCCAATTGAAAAGAAAGAGAGTTACAAACAGGAGGTACGCAGGTCCTGAATGGGCTCATGCGACATCAGCTGAGTGGCAACAAGAATTCTTGGCATTCTGTTTTGAGCGAGAAATTCCAGGTCAATACTACGGCACCTGAACTCAACCATAGAAAGAGACTGTGTTAAGTTGAAGTTAAATAGAGAGAGAAACCTGAGAAAAGAGAATGATAAATTACCGGAAGTGACACTGTTAACCTGAATTGACTCTAAAAACCGATTATGACAAGCTGCTAACCTGATTTGACAAAGGGTCCTGGGAGTGAGTGAAACGCTGTAAATACTTGCCAAGAAAGAGACTTTGCACAAAGAGAAAAAAAAAAAAAGAGCTTTTAGATCTGCCTAAAGTTGATTGTTTGCTTCATATTATTCTGCTCTCTGATTCTTTACAGATCATGAGTAACACTAGAAATAATGATAATAGGGGTAGGATTCGTAGATGGTAGAGTGTTATTTTGGGTGTTGCGTGTGCAATAGTAATTATAGGTGTGATTGTGGGAATGACATTGGTGGATAAGAGTGCGATTACCAATGCTCCAACTCCTGTGACTGCTACACTAACACCATGGGAGAGGTTTTAGCAGGATATGAAGTATTTGCATGAGGGAACTAATACGAAGAATGAACTATCTACTAATGTCTTCTATTGCTTGTTGAATGAGTATGTTGAAACAATGGATGCGAAGAATTGCTATGTGTGCACTAAGATTCCTTCATCAGTACCAGAAGGGGTTACTTATCATAGTTTGCCGCTTACCTACATAATAAACTGTAGTTTGCTATTAACAAGATTCTATGATCAAGAATATATTCAATACTTCTATTCTAATCTAGATATAGGCCCTCATTCGGACCTTGGCGGGCGGCGGAGGCCGCCCGCCAAAGTCCCGCCGTCAAAATACCGTACCGCGGTCGCAAGACCGCAGCGGGTATTTTGACTTTTCCCCTGGGCTGGCGGGCGGCGGCCGAAAGGCCGCCCGCCAGCCCAGGGGAAAACGACCTTCCCACCATGAAGCCGGCTCGTAATCGAGCCGGCGGAGTGGGAAGGTGCGACGGGTGCTACTGCACCCGTCGCGTATTTCACTGTCTGCTATGCAGACAGTGAAATACTAGCGGGCCCTCTTACGGGGGCCCCTGCAGTGCCCATGCCATTGGCATGGGCACTGCAGGGGCCCCCAGGGGCCCCGCGACACCCCCTACCGCCATCCTGTTCTTGGGGGGCGAACCGCCAGGAACAGGATGGCGGTAGGGGGTGTCAGAATCCCCCATGGCGGCGCAGCGAGCTGCGCCGCCATGGGGGATTCAAATGGGCAACGGAAAACCGGCGGGAGACCGCCGGTTTTCCATTTCTGACCGCGGCCAAAGCGCCGCGGTCAGAATGCCCAAGGGAGCACCGCCGGCCTGTCAGCGGTGCTCCCGCCCCCGTTGGCCCTGGCGGTGCAACACCGCCAGGGTCATAATGAGGTCCATAGTGTTTTCTTTTGTGCCTATAATTGAGTTTTTAAGTAAAACACCTAAGGAACATAACATAAAAATAGTTAGGGGTTTCTTTGAGCCAACACTGACACTTGTGACAGTTTAAGCGCACCACAGTAATCTAACCTGCTTACTGACGCCTGTAGAGAAGAGCTTCTTAGATCACAGTGATAATAGAAGAAAAGCGTTAAAGGAAAAGCTAGAAAATGGATTTGAAAAACAAACGTTTACAAATGATTATGCTTATAGTGCAATAAAGTCGCAAGGCAAGTTAGCTATAGATGCATTACACGTAGGAAAGCTTTGTATATATAGGCCAAAATCTGATCATGACAATTTATTTGTGGGAACGAGTGAGTGAAGGCATGTGTTTTTGTTTCAGAGTAAGTGGACGTTCATGTTAAATGGACAGGATCCAGCGATCCCTGGGATCTATTACATATGTGGACCTAATGCTTATTACTGTCTTCCAAAGGGATGCTATGGGACATGTTATTTGGGAATAGTTTTCCCAAAGATCTACCAATTTGACGAATTAAAGCAACTTCCTAAAATGTCTGAATTGCATCATACTAGACAAAAGAGAGGGACAGCGGCTGCTGTCGTAGGTGATATATTTGGAGCCGTAATTCCTTCAGTGGGGGTTATCTTAAACTCCATAAAGTTTTGAAAGTTGTCTACTATAGTGCATAACATGCTGACAAACTTCACAGGGGCTATACTTGTGATGGATACTGAACTTGCTGCTGAGAGGGCTATGACTCTTCAAAATCGGCTTGCTTTAGACATTCTTTTAGCGAAGAGTGGCGGAGTCTGTAAGATGCTTAATGAGCGCCACTGTTGTGCATTCATACCTGACAATAGTAATAAGATTAGGAGTATGCTTACTAACCTAACAAGAGATAGTACAGATTTGAAGGAGCTGAAAGAACCTGGAGTTTGGGAAAAGGTTGGAAAGGGAATTGCTAAAGTAGGGAATTGGTTTAGTAGTATTTGGAATGGGATATTTGCAAAAATAATAGGGGGTATATTGATTGTTCTAGCTTGTCTATTCAGACTATGGTTATCATGCAAAATTTGTAAACGAATTAGAGAAAAATTGGCAAAACGCAATAAAAGAAAAGAGGAAAAGAAAAAGGAGAAAATATTCAAAGAAACTAAAGCAAAACTAAGGAAGGGAGAAGGAATTGAAATGCGTAATTTAAGAAAGTGAAAGGTTGTGAAGGGAAAGGTTTTTGTGTGATGACAAGTGTCATCAGAGGAGGGATTGTTGGAGCATAGCTCTTGTAATCAAAATTAACATGAAATGTTTATGAACTAATGCATAATAATGCCGCATAGAAAATTTATTAATGTGTTTTACTAAACGTGAGTCCGAAATGTGCCCACAGGGAGTGGCCGCCAATATATACGGGGACTAATAAAACTGACTAATGATGAGTTATTGAGGCACTCATGTATGATTTTGTATTCATATTAAGAGCTATACAATTAGGTTTTGCTAATTAATTCGCTAGGCCTTAGTTATCATGAGTCGGGCCTAGCTGCCCGGTTTCATATTAAATATGTTTTTCTAACATGCAGTGTGCTGACTTGCTAAGGACATGTAATCATATTTTTCCAGAAGCTAGAAGAGGAGTGTAACTGTAGTAGATACGATTTCATGAAACTCGACTTGCTCAAGGAAACCTTCTTGCTGAATGCAACAGTGTAAACTTGTTACAGGTACAAGGTCGCCTAAACCGGTATAGACAATGGAACCACTGACTGGGGATGCGAGAGGACCACAAGAAGATGAAATCATACCGGACATTCTACCCGGTGGAGATGTCAAACACAAGAACCAATAAACTATGTGAGAGCTGTTATGAGGTGACAATTTTGATGGTATGACTGGAGAACCATTCGATGGAGATAGTGGAGTGCCAACCCTGCCCAATTAGAAATTAGGGGACAGTACGACAGAAAAGGGATAAAAACCTTTGACACGAGGAGCCAGAGAGAGATGCCATTGCGAAGTCTTGCTATTACCCAGACACTTTGTCATTCTGCCTAAAAACTTTACTGTTGGCTCTTCAAACCATCCTCACCCTTACCTTGCCCGTTCTATACTTCTCCTCCTTATGAGGGAAGTGTCCCTACTTACCCCGTCTTGCTGAACTTTGCTGTGTTTCCTGGTTGATGGTGAATTAACTGATGTCCTGAGGATGAAGACTCACTCTGTATGCTGACCCATTACGGAGGGTAACTATCTGATGATGAAATTGTAATTGTCTGTTTGCCTTTCCTTTCTAGGTACCAACTGCTTCTTTTGACAGAGACCATTGATAGATGTTTTCTAAATTCGTGTTGCCAAAATTGTTTTACATGAAGCCCAACATGCCAATGCTAATTCGAGGTTAGTTAAGGGGTTCACTAAACGGACGCAAATAGACAAATGACTGAATCAATGCTTTGTTGGATAATGCGCTAATGATACTCTGCTAAGGGTAACCTATGTTGGCGTCGTGTTATGTTCTAACGTTTGTGATCCTTGCTTTGATGAAATCTTATTTGAGTTGCCATATTATGACATTGCTGATGTGTTTCATGGTTTTGAGACTAATAAACTTACTAGTAGAATTGTAATCAATAGGGAATAAACATCCTAAAATCATACTAAACTGGTGTGGTTATTCATGACTGAGAGGTCATGGTGGTTTCCGAGTCTTATTAATGTTATTGATTAATCTAATTAATTTGTTATGGTGACTATTGATGACGTTATTGACTTATTGATTGACATGTTGATTAGTTATCTCGTCTTAAGGTGTCTTCAATCAGGGTCAAAAGATTAATCAGCCGAAAACAAGTCCTAGAGTGAATAGAATATCTAGACGCGTTAGCAATGCCCTACCATATACTAGGGACTTATAGGTAGGTTAACTTGGCCAATTATAATTAGCCTAATTTGTATACTGATTTTACATAGAGCACAAGCCCTGGGACTGGTTAGCAGTACCCAGGGCACCATCAGAGTCAGGAAAACACCAGCAAAAAGTGGAAAATGGGGGCAAGAAGTTAGGGGCCTCTGCAATCAGCCCTGTTCTCTCACAGCACACACATGCGATATTAGTATGGTTGGTTACTTATGTAATAAATACCAATTTAATTAAACACTTTAAAGTCAAACCACAGCACAACACCATAAAAGTTAATTTCAAATCAGGCAACATAACATGCAGATATAGCTCTTTGCTTTATCTCCATCTGTTTTAAAGGGACATCTGTGGTAGTCAGAGAGAGGTGCATGGGTAAATGGAATAATCCTTAAACACCTATGGTGGTAAGGTGGTCCAGGGGAAATGGAAAAATCATAAAAAAAAACTGAATTATGCTGCTTATGTGTCTAGAGCACAGTGCTCCATAGCCAGGGTATCGAGGAGGAAATGGAATTATCAGATACCTAAAGGAACTAAATGCTGTAGCACAGCTGGTCGCCGGTGGTGGATGGATGAATGAAAGAATATAAAGTTTAAAAAATTTAAAACAAACATTTTGGAAATTTTAAATAAAAATGTAAAAGAAAACATGAAATTAAATGTAAAAAATCTAATCAAATATGAAAATTAAATAAAACAAAAATAAATAAAAAATACAACAAAAATCGAAAATAAAAAGAAATAAAAAAATACAAAATTAAAAGAAAAAATAAAGGAAAAAATAAAATGTAAACTTAAATTAAACAAATGATCAATACTTGGTAAAGCTTCAATGGCAGGATGAGAAGAACAAACCTGTTGTGAGAAAAGGACAAATGAGGGACAAAATAAAAAAAATGAAAATGCAGAAAAAGAAAGGAAGTAATATAAGCAATGGTTATCAGAATTACATTCTTTTAGTATACATATACTACAATGATCCCCAAGAATATCAATATACACTGGTATCATATCAATCCATGGAAGCTGATGGCAAAGGTACACTAGCTGGATGTACAAAATGGCTGGGGGGTTGGAGGAAAACATGGTGGCCGGCTAGGTAGCATGCTGCGGGAGGACTCCACTGGGTCCAGCATGGCTGCGACTTTTGACCGCGAGCCAAGCGGCAACACAGCGGTATCAGAGATGATGTAATGCAGCGGCATATTTACTTTTGTGTATAATGCAGTGGAGGCAGGGCTTACCTGTGTATGATATATTCGGCAGATTGAGGAGCAGAGGGTGAGCCGCGGTGTAGAGGATTCATCGGGAAAGGGTCTCTGAGTGTGTCGCACCCGCACCCTGGTCCCAAGCGGCAGTTAACGCCTGACCCAGCAGGGAGGCAGCCACGGGAATTCCCTTCCGGGGCAGAGGTAGCAGGGGCAGCACATGCGGCAGAAGGCTAGCAGGGAATGGTGAGGCGGCTCAACTACCACTGGCAATGAATTTTGCACAGGGAGAAAAAGGTAATTTAGGCCCCTCCGTTCTTGATACAGCCCAGCCTGACGGCCTCAATAAATTAATAGGGAAAAAACTTGTTATGACTGGACCAAGGGGCCCAACTGGTGATAAAAGGGAGGGAGGGAAAGTAGGGGTAAATAAGTCCTAAGTCTTAAGGAGTGGCAGGAAGATTATTGGGGCAAAAGGAAAACTAGCTTTTGTTGGGAGTGAGGTCTCCGTAAAACAATTAAGTCTGGAAGCCAGGAGGAACAAGCCAGTAGTATTGCCAGAAGTAAAATTAAGATTGAGTAGGAGTACTAGGATAACCCCTTCCCTAAAAACATAGTTTAGAGTTTTGCCTAGCTCCTTGGACGTGGAAGAGAGGGAGCCTACACAACAAGATGTGCATATGAAAAAAGTCACTTTGAGCGAATGTAGGAACTCTGGAGTAAATTAAGTTGCTCACATTGAATGCAGTCCCAATAGATTTCAAGTCCTGGTGGAGGTGGACTTGGGGGAAATGGAAGATGGCAGACACTCTTGTCAAGGCCTTCCAGGTGACTCTGGACTTGGGGCATTGAATGGAGATCCTCAGGCCTAGTATGGATGAGGTATTGAGGATGGATGGGGGCACCCACCAGCAGGATCAATTGCCCCGGCCTACAAACCCACTGGGTGAGGCCCCTTCACTATGGCAATCAGGGGGTGAGAAAGGGCAGGAGTGGGGTTCAGTAGAAGAGCCTTTCAGTCAATCCATAGCAGGAATGCTAAGAGCCCTATCTTTGGTGGTCAGGGGTGGTTTTGAGACCTCGAATATTAATCAGAAGGAGATAAGAGGCCTATGAGAGGTTCTTGGAAAATAGATCAATGACTTGGCAGGGGAGGACTGCCGCCTTTGAGGAAGAGGTAAGGGACCTGAAGGTTGTGGTGGAAAAAAATAGGGAGGAAATTCAAAGTATGAAAGCTGGAGAGGAAAGCGTCCGATCTAAACTTGAATCTCTGTTGAACAATCAGCGAAGAAACAACTTGAGACTTTTAAAGGTCCCAAAGGGTGCGGAAGGTAGCGACTTGAAAGGATTTGTAGTCCACCTGATTAAACAAGGTGTGCAGGTTGAAGACACAGAAGAAGCCATCACAAGGTATATTCAAAGGGTGCATAGGATTCCGTTTAGAAAACCCCCAAACAGAGATAGGCCTAGAAAATATTTGGTCAGCTTCCATACATATGCAATCAAGTAATGTATTTTAGCAGCTGCATTGAAAAAGAAGTCATAAATGGTGGAGGGAACTTGTTTTGAGATTAGATTTGTCATGTTCAACATTAAATAAGCAAAGGGAGTTGGGAAAAAGAATCAATGTATTGAAGGGGTTGGGAGCTATGGCTCAACTGAAACTCCTGGCTTCCTTGAAAGTAATGGCAAACAATTAAATGTATAACTTCAGAGATTGTAGAGAAGTAGATGATCTGATCAAAATGTTAGAATAGGGCAGCCAATATGGATAACGTCAGACTGGATGTTTGGTAACGTTTAAGTCTGGGCCCAGTGGAAATCTCCTGAGGCAGACTCGCACAGAGAAAGGAGGTAGGGTGGGTTCCCTAAGAGTACTAGGGGTTGGGGGCAGGGGTTGGGAGGGGGGGATCACTGGGTGGGGAGCATGTGGGAAGAAAAGTGTCCTCATTTAGTGGAGAAAGGAGTGGGTGCAGGGGTTTACCTGAGTTGGGTTTTAAGGGTAGTATATAGATGATGAAAGTGAATGACTTGAGGCTCCTAGCTTGGAACATCAATGGTCTAAGGGTAAGGAACAGACAAAGAAGGTTGTTGCAATACTTGAAAGACTCCCAAACCAATGTGTTAGTTCTGCAAGAAAGACACCTGTCTAATAAAGAATGTATTAACCTGTTCAAACCATGTAAATCGCTACAGAAGATTGTAAGCACCACCCAGGCCAGGGGTGGTAAAGGGGTGGCTATCTTAGTGAAAAAAAAATCCTAATATTTATTTTCAGACAGGGTCAGTGGATAAGGTAGATAGGTGGGTAATTGGGAAATTGGTGGCATTTGATTCTGCGTTTACCTTGGTGGGCTGCTATGGGCATAACAAGGATGACACTGCTCCTTTGGTTGATTTATTTCAACACTTGTTCCAATTTCACAATCCTATAATATGGATGGGGGACTTCAATGTACTGTAGAAGTACGAATTAGACAGATCTTCAGTTAGCAGATCAAAAACGAATGGAAAAATGCGATCGCAAGTGTTAGCTCTGATGTCTCAGTTGTGACTTTACGATATATGAAGAGATAGGATGGGGATAAAATGGGGATATACATATAACAACAAAAAATATAGACACCAATCTAGGAATGATCATGTTTTCATAGACAGGAGCATGAAGGATTGTTTTGAGGAGATTGCACATGTTGTGGCTCACTTATCTGATCATTCAGCAGTTATTCTGAATATTCAATTAAGGGGGAAGGTAGCCCAGAGTGGGTGGACTCTAGATGCAACTTTACTACTCGATGAGGATATTGCAGCAGAATTGAGAGTAGATGCAAAGGAATTTTTTAACTTCAATTCAGGGTAATCATCACCAGCTATAGTATGGGATGCCTTTAAGGCTTTTTTGAAAGGTAGACTGGTGAAGGCTGCCTCCATCAAAAGGAAGGCATATAAAAATGAGATCCTTAGATTAGAAGAACATATTCAACAAGTGGAGCAAGACCTGACATATTTAGATTGTGATGAGAGGGAAATTGAGAAATTATGCAAGTTAAATCAAGATCTACAGTATGAGCTCGCAGCGGTGATATACAAGAGAGTCAAGAAGAGATGCAACGCAAATAGGGTGGTGCATTTTGAGTATGGGGAAAATTGTGGGAAATTGTTGGCCTGGAAGTTAAAGACAGATATGGTTATGAATAAGGTGACAGAAATATGCAGTAAGGAATCTGGGGATTCTAGTAGGAGTAATGAGGAGATTGGGGAGTCCTTCTGGAATTATTTTAAAGAACTTTACACAGAGAACTTAGAGGTGTCATCATAGATGGTCAAGACATGGTTAAAGGATCTTGGTCTAACTGCTTTGGGCGAGGAGGACAATAAAGTCCAGAATGAAAAGATAGGATGGACTGAAGTGGAGAGGGGTATATAATCTGGGAAATTAGGGAAAGCGCCAAACCCCGGATGGGTTACCTTTTGAAATATACAGAGTGTTTCAACTCACCCTTGTACAATGGGTTTTGAACTTACTTGTGAGATTTCACAAATACAAAGGGGGTCATTACAACATTGGCGGTAAAAGCCACTTACTGCTGTGCAGAAGACCGCCAAAACAACGCCGCCCCGGGGAATTCCGCCACTGCCATTATGACCCACAGCGTGGAATCCGCCAAAATCCAGTCACCCGCACAAGTCCGCCACAGCAAAGGTCAGTGATAAACTGACGATAACAAAACCACCACCGTCACGCCAACAGGAATACGCCCTCACTATCACGACCCACGAATCCACGCGGCGGTCTTTCAACCGCGTTATTCCATTGGCGGTACACACCGCCGCGCTCAAAATACACACACTCTTACAAAACACATCCACATTGGACAATTCCAAATACACACACCTGATACACATACAAACACCACTCCCACACATCCAATACAATATTAAACACACACCCACATCACCCACAAACCCTTACGACAACAATTGCGACTGAAGGCCAGAGAGAGACACCACCAGAAAGAACAATAGCATCCACAGGCACTCAACACCATCACTGACACAACATCCACGCACCTAACACAACACACCTCTAAATATCACCCCAAACATCAAAACACACACCACCCCACACATCACCCTCACCACCCCATGGCACCGCAAAGACACCCCAGGTTCTCTGAGGAGGAGCTCAGGGTAATGGTGGAGGAAATCATACGGGTAGAGCCACAGCTATTCGGATCACAGGTGCAGCACACCACCATAGCTAGGAAGATGGAGCTATGGTGGAGAATCGTAGACAGGGTCAACGCAGTGGGGCTTCACCCAAGAACTAGGGATGACATCAGGAAGAGGTGGAGCGACCTACGGGGGAAGGTGCGTTCCATGGTCTCAAGACACCAGATTGTGGTTCAGAGGACTGGCAGTGGATCCCCCCCACCTCTTCCCCCAGAACTCACAACATGGGAGGAGCAGGTCTTGGCTATACTGCATCCTGAAGGCCTTGCAGGAGTAGCTGGAGGAATGGACTCTGGTAAGTCAACTCTTAACTATTACATTCTCCACTCTACCTGCATGCAATCACATACCTCCACCCTCGCTCTCACCCCCATCACTCCAACTCCTCACATATGTCCCAATATCACAAACCACACATCCCAAACCCAAGCCCTGCATGTAACACCAAAGCATGGACACCCATCACCAAAGCATGTCCACTGCACATACCCATACACCCCCCTAAACCATTATCACACAAGGTCACACTCAAGAATGCAAGCACTGGGCTACAGGGTCACCCACCCATTGCACACCATGGCACACACAGATGCAATAATCATGCTTTTACACCCCTGCAGGACCCCTACCCAACGTCACCGGACAGGAGGGTCCAGACATGTCCACTCCACCCACAGAAGAGGCCCACAGTGATGACAGCAGCTCTGTCCAACTGGATCTAGATGACCAGCCCGGCCCATCTGGGACCTCGGGACAGTCGGTTCCCCTCAAACTGGCACAGGCCACTACAGAGCTTCTCCCCTCTGGAAACACCACCACAGCACCCACCCAGCGGTCCCATACCTCTGTCCCCAGGACACGTCAAGCAGCAGTTTGTCCACCACTACAGGGAACCCAGGCTAACCCACCACCCCAACAACACAAGGGACCTGGGGGCAGTGGTAGTGTGCGCACGGTTCTGGGGACAGAGGCCCAGGGAAACAGGGGAACTGGGAGGGCTACTGTGCAACAGGGGGAGGACAGGCCCAGGGAAACCACTCTCCACGAGGCCCTCTCCAACATCATGGGAGCATACCACCATTCCCAGGAGACGAGGGCAACGGTACTGGCCAAGTTTCAGGAGACCCAGCGGCTGAGGAACAGTATTTGGGGTTCAGGGAGGAACTCAAATCCATCAATTCCACCCTGGGCACCATTGTAGGGGTGCTGAAGGAACTCAACACCAGGAGAGACACTGTGGCAGCACAAGGGGCCCCTGGCACTAGCCTGGGCGATAAAAATAAACACCCTTGAATCACAAAACAATCTGGTGTCTGTCTGTGCTTTCACAAATGTGAATTTGCAATAACTGTGGAAAATAGCAATGTCCATTCTATTTTCAACATACCTATGTCACACAGCTCTAGTCCATGAGGTAACATAGCAGAGGTCACACACTGGGACCCAAATCTGTGAAATTGAAAGGGAAAGTGACAACTCAGAGTCCATACACTGGGTGACAGTGACAGACAGATGAGAGTTAGAACAATTAGATCAGATGTAGCAGGCAGTGTTGTCTTCTTACCTGTGTCTCCATGGAAGTATTGCTGGATCACCGTGTTCCTTGTCCTCTATGTCCTCTTCTTCTGCTTCCCCGTCTTCACTGTTCACAGGCTCCACAGCTGCCACAACACCTCCATCTGGACCATCCTCCTGCAGAAAAGGGCACCTGTCGTCGCAAAGCCAAGTTGTGAAGAATACAGCAGGCCACGATGATCTGGCACATCTTCTTTGGTGAGTAGAATAGGGAACCACCTGTCATATGGAGGCACCTGAACCTGGCCTTCAGGAGGCCGAAGGTCCTCTCTATAACCCTCCTAGTTCGCCCATGGGCCTCATTATAGCGTTCCTCTGCCCTTGTCCTGGGATTCCTCACTGGGGTCAGTAGCCATGACAGGTTGGTCTAACCAGAGTCACCTGTAAATGGCGAGGGACAACTGTTAGACACACACTAACTCTTAGTGACATCCCCAGACCCAGACACCTAGTCACACTGTATTGGGTCCATGTCCTCACCTAATAGCCACACACGGTGCCTCTGGAATTGCCCCATCACATAAGGGATGCTGCTAGTCCTCAAAATGTAAGCATCATGCACTGAGCCAGGAAATTTGGCATTCACATGGGAGATGCACTGGTCTGCCAAACACACCATCTGCACATTCATCGAATGGTAACTCTTCCGGTTTCTGTATACCTGTTCACTCCGGCGGGGGGGACCAAGGCCACATGTTGTTGGGGATATGTCCCAGGGCATAGAAGTCACCTTTCACCGTAGGCAAATCCTCCACCTGAGGGAAAATGATGTAGCTCTGCATGTGTTTCAGCAGGGCAGACAACACTCTGGACAACACGTTGGAAAACATAGGCTGGGATATCCCTGATGCTATGGCCACTGTTGTTTGAAAAGACCCACTTGCTAGGAAATGAAGTACTGACAGCACCTGCACTTGAGCGGGGATTCCTGTGGGATTGTGGATAGCTGACATCAGGTCTGGCTCCAACTGGGCACACAGATCCAGGATTGTGGTACGATCAAGTCTGTAGGTGATGATTACATGTCGCTCCTCCATTGTCTCCAGCGGTCTGTACACCGGAGGATGCCGCCATCTCCTCACCTGCCCCAGCGGACGTGCTCTATGGAGGAGAGCAGCGAGCAGCGAGTCAACCAACTCTGAGGTACGTAAACACAACTTAATTGTAAAATGTTTTCAAATCGACATATGGCTGGATTAGTGTTTAAGCAAGGCCTAGACATATGTGACGCAGTCAAAATTAATGCCATGTGGCCCTCTGAAATGGCGTCTGCCTGACCTGTAATGTGGGACAAGGGGATATGAGGTAACTGCGCTGGTGTTGTACACCGTCGCGGTAGACGGTCAAAGACCGCAGCGCAATCCTGCATTGGTTAATATTGGACCCTATGGGTCCCAGGAGCCAATGACAATGTACGCCGGCGGTGACGGTACGCACTGACACGGACGTCACCGCCATTTTCTCTCTGTTCACTCACTTGATACCTGATCTTCGACAGGAGAGGACCTACACTGCAAGTGCTGCTGTGACCTCAGTCTGGAAGAGACAATGGCTCGTGTGTCTGGGGAAAGGGCACCTGCCTTCAGCACGGAGGAGTTGGAGAAACTAGTGGATGGGGTCCTTCCCCAGTACACGCTACTCTACGGTCCTCCAGACAAACAGGTGAGTACACTGTGAGCATGCTGTATGGGCAATGGCTGCTTGGAGCGGTGTGGATGACAGATGGGGGGAGAATGAGGCGTGCATGAAACAACGGTGAGTGCATGTGCGTTATGGCAAGGGTAGGGATGCGGGCCAATGACCGTGACGGTGCAGACGGTTATATCTTCTCCTTCTCCCTTGTACTATTCCTGTAGGTCAGCGCCCACCAGAAGAAGGATATTTGGCATGCCATCGCCAAGGAAGTCCGGACCCTGGGGGTCTACCACAGACAGATCACCCACTGCTGTAAAAGATGGGAGGACATTCGCCACTGGAGCAAGAAGACAGTGGGGGCCCAGCTGGGGATGGCCTCCCAACGTGGGAGGGGTGCCCGTCGCACCATGACCCCCCTGATGTTCCGGATCCTGGCGGTGGCGTATCCGGTGTTGGATGGGCGATTGAGGGCATCACCGCAGCCACAAGGGGGTGAGTACACTCTCATTCAGCTGATTCAGTGCGCATTGTAGGTGTCTGGGTGGGGGAGGTGGGCTGTGGGTTCCCCTAGGCCAGGGTGAGTTTAGTAGGCAAGGTCCCTTCTTAAGGCACGCCCTGTGGCACCCCACTCCACCTGTGTACAGAGCCAACTTCACCTAGTCAGGCGCCTGTGACTTCCATGTGAGCAGCAATCGGCCATAGCCTTGTAACCCATGTCCCTGTGATTGATTAGGGAACTCCAAGTGCATGGCGTAGTGCAGGGGGCTTCTGTGTCTGTAGTGTCCTCCAACGGTAGCGGTATTACATGCACTCAACAAGTCTTTCTTCTGTCTCCCCCCCCCCTTTTTGTGGTCTCACTGTGCTTGTGTGCATTAGCATCATCAGGCGGAGGAGCAGTGGCACCAGAGCTGGAGGGAGCTGCATCCCACATGGCCCTGGAGGGTGACACAACGGAGTCTGAAGCCACCAGTGGGACGGAGGGCGAGGGGAGCTCCACAGAGGGGACAGGAGCAGACACCAGTGATACGGACACCTCCTCTGATGGGAGCTCCCTTGCGGTGGCAGGCCCCTCTGTGCCCACGGCATCTACAGATACAGCCGCCCCCCCCCCTACTAGCACCGCCCTCCCAGCAGCCCTTCAGCGTTTGCCCCATGGCTGCTCACCCAGGAGGGTGGGCATCTCCTTTGCCCCAGGCACCTCAGCCCCTGCCCCTGTCACCCCTTCTGCCCTCAGTGAGGAGGCCATTGACCTCCTCAGGTCCCTCACTGTTGGGCATTCTACCATTTTGAATGCCATCCAGGGTGTAGAGAGGCAGTTGCAACAGACCAATGCATACCTGGAGGGCATTCATTCTGGTCAGGCAGCCCATCAGCGAGCTTTTCAGACTCTGGCCTCAGCACTGATGGCAGCCATTGTCCCTGTCTCTAGCCTCCCTCCTCCAACTTCCTCCACCCAGACCCAAACCTCTGTACCTCAGCCTATCCCAAGCACACCATCAGACCATCATGCACACACGTCAACACACAAGGGAAGCTCAGGCAAACATAAGCACCACACATCCCACAGGCACTCACGCAAGCATCATACACATGCAGACTTACCAACCGCCACTGCCTCCACTGTGTCCCCCTCCTCCTCGTCTCCCTCCTCCCTCCCTGTCTCGTCTCTACTCACACTTGCAAGCACTACATCGTCAGCCAATACCTCCATCACCAGCACACCCACCACCACACTCCGCTCACTTGCACTCACCACCCCCACTACCATTCACACATCCCCTGTGTCCTCTCCCAGTGTGTCTGTGAGCCCACCTCCCAAGGTACACAAACACAGCCACACACCCACCCAACAGCCATCCACCTCACGACAGCCTCCAGCCCATGCACCTTCACCCAAAGTCAGCAAATGTACACCTCCTACAACCACTACCTCTTCCTCCACTCCCAAACCCCCTCCATCTACCCGTCCCAGTGTGTTGAAAAAACTTTTCCTGTCCAACCTTGACCTAGTCCCCTCACCTCCTCCACCCGTTCAGTCTCCAGGTCACAACCCAGCGCCTCAGCTACAACATCAGCGGGAACAGTGTTGCCAGTAGTAACCGGCTTCTGGAGTGCGCCAGGCAGCAGGGCAGCCAGTGTGCCAAGGAGCCAGAGCACGGACAGTCCCCCACCTCAAAAGGACAAAAAGTTGTCCAGTGCCCGGCGGGAGAGAGGTAAAAAAATCTTCCACCAAAGCAGCTCCCAAGGGTACAGTTGGGAGTGTGGAGCCAGCTGCGCCACCATCCAAGGTGGGGAGGGGGCACAGTAAAACAGGCAAGTCTGGGGAAACCTGCGCGGCAGACAAGACTGCAACAAGCACCGCTGGCAAGGACACCGCCGCCACCAGCACCGCTGAACAGGACACCGCCACCACCAGCACCGCTGCAAAGGACACCGCTGCCACCAGCACCGCTGAACAGGATACCGCCGCCACCAGCACCGCTGAACAGGACACCGCCGCCACCAGCACTGCTGCCAAGAACACCGCCACCACAAGCGCTGCTGCCAAGGACACCGCCGCCACAAGCACCGCTGCCAAGGACACCGCGGCAACAAGCACCGCAGGCCAGTGAGCTCCAAAGATTCCGACGCTAGTGAGGCCACCACTAGCAGGATGAAGCACTCTGGGCACAAAGCCCCCTCCAGAACCAGTGGAGAGTCACATCCACTACCTCAGTCCTTGGCAGTATGAACACTCTGGGCACAAAGCCCCCCCCAGAACCAGTGGAGATTCACATCCACTACCTCCGTCCTTGGCAGGATGAAGCACTCTGGGCACAAAGCCCCCTCCAGAACCAGTGGAGACTGTTATCCACTTGAGAGGCTGTGGCTTTGCACTCCCCAGGATAAAGCAGTGGGCAAACCACCCACTGGAGAGACTTGAGAGACTGTGGCTTTGCACTCCCCAGGATAATGCAGTGAGCAAACCACCCACTGGAGAGACTTGAGAGACTGTGGCTTTCCACTCCCCAGGATAATGCAGTGAGCAAACCACCCACTTGAGAGACTTGGGAGACTGTGGCTTTGCACTCCCCAGGATAATGCAGTGGGCAAACCACCCACTGGAGAGACTTGAGAGACCGTGGCTTTGCACTCCCCAGGATAATGCAGTGGGCAAACCACCCACTGGAGAGACTTGAGAGACTGTGGCTTTTGACTCCCCAGGATACATCAACGGGCATGGAGCCCCCTCGTGGATCTGGCTTTGTGCACTCATCCTGCTGAGGTGCCCCGCTTCCCTTCCCCCTGAGGTGCCTGTTTTATTTCTATCTGATGCCCCAGCAGTGTTCTCTACGTCTTGTTCAGGTATTGAGTGTGGGCCTCGCCCATGCATTTTGGGCCCAGTGGTCCACGGACTATAATGGTGGAATACCTTGGACTTGTATTCTTGGTGTATATATTAGTTTAGAGTGTGAATATCTTTATATATGTATATATTTTTGATTAATGTATTTAAAAACTATGACATTTGTTCGACTCTTGTCCTTGCATTCTTCCAGGGGGGGTTGGGGTTTGTTATTGTAATGTATCAACATGTACTTGTGTGTGTGTTGTAGTGTGTGAGGGTGGGGGTGTTGCGTGTGTGTGTGTCACTGTTTTTTCCATCCCCCCTCCCCTGTGTCGTAGGTGCAGTACTCACTGTGGTCTTCGCCGCGGTCTTTGTTGTTCCTGGTAGAGGAGCAGGAAGATAAAGGCTGGAAGAATCTGGAGCTCGGGTTCCATGGCATCCTGGTTCTTCGTGGGGTGTGCAGAGGTGAGCGTTTTCCCTTCCAAGTCCTGTTTCCGCCGTGTTTTTGTTCGCAGTGAATCCGCCCCGGAAAAGGTGTCGGATTGGTGGCTTGTAATAATGTGGGCGGTACATTGTCTTCCGCCTGTCTGTTGGCGGTTACCGCTGAGGTGTTTGTTTGTACCGCCTTGGCGGTCGGAGTGTTAAAGTGGCTGTCTATGTTGGCAGTTTCCGCCACGGTTGTGATTCCACTTTTTTAACCGCCAGCCTGTTGGCGATTTTACCGCCGCTTTAACACCGACCGCCCGGGTTGTAATGACCACCAAAGTCCTTAAATCAAAAGGTATATCAGGAAACAAAGAGAGTGATCCTTCCACCTTGAAATTTAAAAGTTAAAGTTAAAGTGACCAGGAGATAGTCAAAGCACTGGGAGGAGCCTGCTGGACATGAACAGAAAATTGGAGTCTCAGGGGCATGCCCCTCCTGTTTGAAAAAAAAGCTTCTCACACAAAAAAAAACAATGTGAAAGGTCAATTGGAGAGGAAAATCCACTCAAAACCTCTTTTGACTAGATGTGGATCTGTAGGAGGCAGGGAGCCACCTGGTACCACAAGGACCATGAGGTTCCCCCTGCGGTCCTATTGAACACATCTGATCTGTTTCTAAGGAGAATTTCCTTCTCCAAATAAAAGACTTAAAGCGTTTGACTGCCGAATAGCAAACTAATAGTTCCTTCTCGATGACAGAAAAAATGTTTTCATTCTCTCTGAATGCTCTGGATGCAAAACCAATGTTTTTTCCACGCCATCTCCTATTTCAGCTAGTGTAGTGTCTAACCCTCAATTACTTGCATCTACCATAATAATACACACCTTGGTGGGGTCAAAAGATGCTAAAATTCCAGCAGACACTTTACCTTCTTTAACAATTTATGCAAACTGTTTTAGAATCAAAGTTCATAATAAATTTGGCATTGAACTTGCACACTCACAGAAAAGAGGAATCCTGCTCACTTGACAATGGAATATGACCATTAATTATGGCATCAACTAAACTAGGGTGTGCTTGAACACTTTTCTCTGAAATAACATGACCTAAGTACTCTATACTGTCCTTCCAGAATTCACATTTGTTCACATTAGTTACCACACCTGCCTCCTCCAGTTTTTTCAGAACTTCACCCATAACCCTATCATGTTCTTCTATGTTCTTTCTAGCAATCAAACTGTAATCTTGAAAAGTAACCACACCATCTATCCTTTCCAAACTTTTCATAAAAATGCATTGGAACACTGTTGCTGTGGATGCTAATCAGAACAGCATCTCGAGTAGAAAATCTACTCCAGGTTTGTTCGCGATTGCTTGCAGCACTGTCTTGGTCACCCTTGTGGCCGCAAGCACCGCAAGAGAATGCATAGTCTCCCGTGTGCGGCTTGAAACAGTACATTTGAATGCAAAGTCTTGCATATGTGCAGCAAGCAGCACGAAGAGATGCAAAGTCTTGTGCGTTCTCACTCTTGTGCTGCTCGTGAGCGAGAGCCAAAACCAAATCTCACGCATGCAAATGAACTTGGTTCTGTGCCATTGGCAAATTGTACACTTTTTCAATCCTCAACTTTTTTCATGGATGGATCTTAATTAAACTTGGCATGAACAATTTTAGTTGTCTGATTAAGTTTCATGTATATCTTTCCATGGAGTCAAGTAAAATAATTGTATTCGGTTTAAAATGAGTACAACCATAAAAGTCAATTAATAAATTAGATCCATGAAGTCAAAAGTTATAGGTAAAAGTTATAGGTAAATGAAAAAAATGCCTTTTCAATGGAAAGTTAATCTCAAACACTCAAACAGAACTAAGCAGTGGCTACTGCTCCTGTAGATATCTATATATATACACTGCTGAATAAAACAACGGTTGCAGGGAAGTTAAAGTTAGGAAATAGAATGAAAAAACATAAAAATTAACTTAAAAAAACCAAAGGTTACAGGGACGTTATAGTTAGGCTCACATTTTAAATGTACCAAACCATAGAAATTCACCTGTTATATAGAGAGTTATCTCAAGTAACTATAACTCGTGTCCTAAGGTAACTATAACTCACTGCTCTGCCATGCACAGTTTTTTCATAAGAAATTTTAATGCAAATACTACATTAATATTATCAATGATGTTATCAAAGATGTGCTGAGTGTCATAATTGGTGGGGTTATTAACAGTGCATGGCGAGGGCATAAATTATAGTTACCCTTCTGTTGTGCATGCCGGCAGTTTATCACAAAGTCTGGCCTGTGGCCCGGCCATTCACCCAGCTCCTATAACCACCCAACCCTGCGCAGTGCACTGCCTCCAACCGCGGGTGTTAGCTACTGGCCTGTGGCCAGTCCCCGCGGGTAACCCCTATAACAACCACATACTGCAAGAACCCCCTCCCCAGGCCTCTCTTGGCACCAGGGCCCCCATCGCCCAGGGCCCAGCCAAATATTTAATTTATAAAGGGGGTGGGGGTGGCGCATCCCCTATCCCCTGGGGTCCAGCATAGTTACTATTTTTTGGGGAGGGTGGTCCCGCTCCCCTAGCCAATTTCAACCCTTACAATTCAATGGGGAGCTGCTCAGCACCCCTCCCTGCACCAATCTCAGCCCTGGGAACCCATGTCCTGGGGCCCAGTCTTCATTAAATGGAGGAGAGGGGCCATGTGGCCTCGCTCCCCTGAGCAATTTCAGGACTGGTGAACCTATCCCCTGGGGCCCAGCCTTCTAATATTTTTTGGGGGGAGAGGGCCATGCGCACCCCCACCAGGCTAACTTTGGCCCCAGGGACCCTACCCCCTGGGGCCCAGCCTTTTAATATTTTTTGTATTTTGTGGGAGGGGGCTGCACAACCCTCCACCCACGGTCGATTTTGGCCCCTTTGACCCCATCCCCTGCGGCCCATCCTCAATAAAATATATTTTGGGAGGGAGGCCACGTGGTCCCCTTCCCCCAGCCTATCTCAGCCCCGGGTACCCCATCCTCTAGGGTCTGGACGTCTCTCCTGGATGCCCTCCTGGGCAACCTGTGTACAATAGGATGACAGGGGGAACCTTAAGGTCCCTGTGGTACCAGGTGGCTCCCTGACTCCCACAGGAGCCGGCATTGCTGTCACAGAGAGGGAGCTGCTAAAGATGCAGCTCCCGCTCTGTGAGAGCAAATGTTTCCTATGTTTCCCTCAGAAGAAACCTCCGCTTGCAGCAAGTGAAAGCTGTTTGACAGCTCTCACTTGATGCAAGCGGACTGTTTGCTCTGAATTTGCAGGCGCTGTCAATGCTCCTGTAAAGTCAGAGAAAACAGCTATTTCCCTGGGGTGGGCACCCTGGGACACAGCAGGTGCCTGCACTGGGGGTGACGTTCCCCAGGGCCATCTTTGGCTCCTCAAGGGAGCCCGCACCACTCCCCCTCCAACATTGCCATTTCCCCAGGAAGGAGGTGGTCCCTGGGGCCGGGTGTCTGCAACAGACTCCCTATCTTCTTTAAATTCAGCCCTGGGGAGTTGGTGGCCCTTTGGGCTGCAGGGGAGGCCATGCAGCCCCCCTTAATTTCTATTGCTAGCCCTGTGGGCCCTAAGGGGGCTGTGGGTGGACCGCATGGACCCCCTTAATTGTTAGAAATGGCCCAGGGAGGTGGTGGTGCCGGAGGTGCAGAGGGGGTGTGTGGCTCCCCTGCATTCATTATAACTTAAGCTCCGGGGCTGTGGAGAGGGCACACAGGCCCCCTGTATATAATGAGGATTAAGACTCGGAGAGATGGCGGTCCCCGGGTCACAAGCTGGCCCACCGGGCCCACCCACATAATCACAATGACCCCCAGGGAGGTGTTGGTCCCCAGGGCTTACATATGCCCTAGGAAGGAGGCCCCATGACCCCAAGACCTAGCTCACGTAGGGGCTTCATTGAAACAAGCACGGAACACAAACTTTAAAAAAAATGTTGCCACAGATTTGAGACCCTGTCATGAATTTGCTGCAATAAAAAAAAAAAAAGCCCTGGGGGGGCCCACAGGGACCCCAACATCAGAGCTAAAGGGTCAAAGTGTCCCTACCCCAGACCCTTTTCATATTTTTTACCTTTTAGTCTCAGACTTGGCTGAAGCTGAGTCCCAAGATGGCTGCCAACACTTCCTTTTTGAAGCGTTGGCATCCAATCAGATGTCAGCATGAGATCTGGAGGGTTTGAGAGTTATTGTTACCTTAGGGCATAAGTTACAGTTACTTGAGATCACACTAAGTACAACTGGTGAATTTCTATGGTTTGGTACATTTAAAATGTGAACCTAACCAAAACATCCCAGTTTTTTTAAGTAAATGTATATATATATATGTTGTCGTAGTTTGGACTCTTGCTCTGAGCAAGACTGCTGGTTTAAGGATGACAGTACTTTTGTTTGTAGGCGACTACGCCTTTCCTACAACAAGTTGCCACTGTTGTACCAACCTTACCGGCTCACTAGCAGCACCTCACCAGAAACACAATAGTAAAAGGTGATTTAGGGCAGCCGTTACGCATGGACTCGAGAATAAGACATCCCAGGGAGTGTCGTGGCTAAACGGAGATTACCCCTTTCTCACAGATATATCATGTCTCATACAAACACAGGAAATGACAAAGATGCAATAGAGTTTCAATAGTTTTTATTTAACATAATTGCAATTTGTGATAAGTTGCATGGGCTGCAATGATTAGGATAATGAATAATGCAAGAAACAGAATTGTGAAGACGAGAGTCATTATTACAAAGACCCCCACCATCTTGCAATACGTAGAAAAGACATACGAGATGTAATATGCCCTAATACCCTAAAGTGAAAGCCCTAACCTCCTACCTAAAGGAGAGCTGGGTTTGTTAAACCTAATCTGCCAATGCCATGTCCATGAGAGGAGCTCCCAACCCTCGTTACCTTGGAATGAGGTCTCTATCTCAGACTCCGCAGGGACACGAAGACTTGGTCAGCGTCAAGACGACTGCAGCATCGGTATCAGCGATGGTGGCGATGCCCTCTGGTCAGAATCCCTCTGATTATCTGTCTAAAGTGTGATGTATTTATACAGATCTACAAGGACCCCTGACGTAGGTGTGTTCCTAAACAATAGATAACAGACATGCTTGGGACGGCAATTAATATAAACAATCCCTCGAAAGTATAGAGAGGGAAAACCCCTAAGTGTGAACACCTACTGTTTGTTTGTCTTTGGTGCTTGATCTTGACGCCTTGGCACGGTGACACTGATAATGTTACCCATAACAAGTGGCCTAACTATAAACAAGGCAGCCATCTTAGAAGAAATAAATAAATAATTACATGGGCTAAGACAGAGCAAGCTAAGTAGGTTAAAAGTCACTAGGTGACGGGGGCACGAGTCTGCAAGCCAGAGGCTAAGCTAACTCCTGTTATAAAACAAACTAGGATTCACTACAATATACATACATACATATGCACCCCTATGTGCTTGTAGTTAAGCCACACTTTTCATTAAAAAGTCATATTTTGTTTGGTTCACATGTCCACTTTGGTGGATATGTACCAAATTTGGCACTCAATGCAGCTAAGGCCAAGTCTGCCAAATTTCTTGCAGTTCCACTTGTCCACTCAACAATACAATGTTGATCACCTCACTTTGAGGCAATAGATGAAAATAAACAGGTCTTAATGGTTCTTCATGCCGTGTTTACATATTACATTACCATTAAAACTACCAAAACCACAAATGTGCATACGGTATTGTTTATTAGTTTAAATATTTACTGTGATTTGATAATTTTTTGCTTTTAGATGATGTTACAGTTTAGTATAAATATTGTGAACTCAAAGCATTGCATGTTGAGTGTGAGGTATGATTTGAATGGCTGCAGTATTAGTGCGATGTAGACCCCCACTCAGAACTTGCAATGGTTCTTTTGTTTATAACTCATAGCCCTAAATGTGTATTGACTTTTCAAAATGAATGCAACAGTTTTTTGTAAACATTTTTAAAGTGTTGCAATTAAGCCTAAACACAGCTTCTCAATTCAAATTGTTGATGATATCCTACATTTAACGTCTATAAATGTATGCTCTACCCTGCTGTGCATGGCATTCGGCCATGTGCAGCTGGGGCCCGTAACATGTGTATTCCTTTGGCCTGTCCCTCCACCAAACCCTGTTGAAGGAAAATGGAGAAATTAGGCAAACATGCTTGTGCATGTTTTCATGATTCCGTTATCTCCTGTGTACGCTCTGGGACAAGAAAGGCGGATGAACAGGTGACGTCAGTGGCATGGGAACAGTGCCATGGGCTCTAGTGCAAGCAAGAAAAAGGGGTTCCCCGACCGTTTTTGTGATAGTAATATACATTAATGAAAAGGGTTCAATGTATGGGACCGCTGGGCCTATGTGCCCAGGTGCCAGTGCATTAAGTGAATCATTGATAGGTGCGTTCTTGGGAAGTACCTTACTTAAATGCCGTTCAGCATTTGTCCTGCCTAAAAAATACCTGTCTGAAAGCCGCTAAACCTAGGAAATAGCCTTAGACCACTTAGATCCCCTAGAAGTTGATGGGATATCTGTGTAGCAATATGATACCACATATTTCAATATATACAGCACAGTACCTCTTTGAAGGTATGCTAACAAGACATTACCTCCCGTCCCTCCCTCGCCTTCCTTTCAACCAATGCGGTTTCCTTCCTCCCCCTAGACCCTCCCTTCCCCTTTTAAACCCCCCCCCCCCCACCTCCACCACCTCCTGTTTTTTCTGTCTAGCCCACGCTAGACTTACCTTTCACTTTTTCCTCCACGGCTGGGCCTGGGGGTCGTCGTTCCTGCACTTCCTTTGAGGCGCGGGGCTCCTCGAGGTGTGCTCTGGCCGGTCGCGTCTCTGCGAGCAGGCGGGCTGCTTGACAAACGCATCCTGAGTCGGCTGACGCGGTCAGTCGGCTCTGTGCGGCTGGGGCGTCCATTCCCGGTTCCTCGGCCGGCGGAGCCGCGCGGAGGTGCCGGTGTGCATTTTGGGCATCAGGACTGGTAGGACGGGTGTTCTGCCCGCATTTTTAACTAAAATCATCAATTATTGGTATTTTTTGATTGGTTGAATGATTTTTTGTGGGAGGTCCTGTACCCAGTATATTTAGAGGTTGGGTTCAGTGAGGTGGTAGTACTATTTGAGATTGACATGCCGAAGGTTCCTTCAAAACGACGCAGGATTGTTTCTTCTTCCTCCTCCTCAGGGGAGGAGGGTACTGCTGCCATGTCTACACCTGGGGGTCGCTAGGTTCCGGGTGGTTCTTCTGCGCCACTCATGTCCAGGGAGGAGGTGCAGGACATGACAGAGGTGGCTGTTTCTAGGGCTCTCCAGGCAGGAATGGCCAAACCTAGTCGGTCTAAAGCGACACGTCCGCCTGCTACTGCGCAGAGGTCCTCTTCAGATGATGAGGAGGGGGATGCTCCATCTACTTCCTCTGGTGGAAAATATGTCTCCAGGGAAGAGATGTGGGAGGTGATGTCACATGTACGGGACAATTTAGGTTTTCCAGTGTTTCAGCCTACGGGATCTGACTCCCACTTGTTCCCTCAGTATCAGATGCCTTCTGAGTTTGCCATGCCTTTTCAGGGACCTGTGAAGGATATGGTGTTTTGGGAATGGAAGGATGTGGATAAAGCTCAAGTTCCACGATTCCTTTAAAAACTTTATTTACTAGAAGGGGAGGATGTGCTACCTCCCTCAGTTCGTCTGGATTCAATTTTGGCAACCCTGATTGGCAAGACGGCAGTCAATCCGGAGGATTGTGTGCCTACTGATGCCACGGACCGTAAGGTGGATTCTGGTCTCAAGAGGGCTTTTGCGGCAGAGAATCTGACCCTGAGAGCAGGTATATATTCTGCTTATGCGGCCCAGTCGTTGGTACAGGACTTTGATAAACTGGCGGTTGCTGTTCAGGAAGGTGCGGAGTGCTCCGAACTTCTGGCTGGTATGGAGCAGCAGGCCAGGTTGCTGGCGGACGTATCGTCGGATGTGGTCCGTACTTCGGCTCTGGCATCTGGGGCTTTGATTGGGGACCGTAGGTCCCTCTGGTTACGGTCATGGAAGGCGGATCCTGGGGAGAAGTCTGCTCTCCTAAGACTGCCTTTTGAAAGGTCGTAGCTTGTTTGGTGATCAGTTGCCTTCCATGCTTTCCAAGGCGTTTAAGGAACGGAAGCTTGCCTTGCCTTATAAAGGTGGCTCTGCTTCTGGCAAAGGGGGGAAGAAGCATTCCCGTTCTTCTCCCAAGATGGATGCAAAATCTTTTTCTTTCAGGAAACGTCGTTTTCAGCCCCGTTTTTCCCCTAAGAAAGCTGCTCCTTCAAACCGGGGTGGGTTCAAGAAGGGGTCCTGACAATCACTGTGGGCCTGGCATAAGGCAGGTTGGGGGAAGGCTGAGGCACTTTCTTTCTGCTTGGCAGGAGAGTGTCAGCGATCATTGGGTGCTGGACATTGTGGCCAATGGTTACGTCAGATTTCGATGTGGTGCCTCCAGATTCAAGGGTGCGTCCCACTCCTCTGCCTGCGGTCGGGGCACGGAGAGAGGCGTTGTTGAACGGAGTCCGAGACTTACTTCTCAAAGGGGCCATTTCCCGTGTTCCTCTAGAAGAAAGGGGTCAGGGCACTTATTCCGTCTTGTTTCTAGTCCAGAAGGTGTCAGGGGGTTTTCGGCCTGTCCTCAATCTGAAAGGAGTGAATGCTTGGATCAAGACGGTGCATTTCCGCATGCTGTCAATTCAGACTATTTTTCCGATGGTCAGTCAGTGGGATTTTCTGGCGTCGCTGGATCTGCAGGATGCATACCTGCATGTGCCAGTGGCAAAGGCTTCTCAGCGGTTCCTACGGTTTTCAGTAGGCCTGGAACATTATCAGTTTTGCGTGCTGCCTTTCGGCCTCCAGTCATCTTCCTGGATTTTCACCAAGTTGCTGGCCCCTCTAGTGGCTCTTCTGCATTCAGAAGGGGTGTTTATTCATCCTTATCTGGACGATATCCTAATACATGCACCCTCACAGGTCCAGCTGCGGAGGCATGTGGCCCGGGTTCTGGTGGTCCTGCAAAAGCACAGGTTTTTGATCAACTGGGGGAAGTCAGATTTGGTTCCTTCCCAAGATCTGTTTTTTCTAGGGGCTCGGTTTCTGACTCAAAAAGGTTTGGTGACTGTGTCAGAAAGGAGGTTACGTGTGCTCCAGTCCCTGGTGAGGGCGATCGTGTCACAGTCTGCCCCCCGAGCGCTTCTATGGTTACGTCTTCAGGGACATTTGGTGTCCGTGATTTTTCTGGTTCCTTGGGCGCGATTCCATCTTCTTTGCTTGATGAACTGGTTCCTAAGGAGGTGGGCTCCAGGGTCTGGTTCTCTGCTAACGCAGATTTCGGGGTCAGGATTGATACGCAGGGAGTTGAGATGGTGGTTGGGGAACACTCATCTTCGGTTAGGGGTGTCTTTGTTTCCTCTAGTCCCAGTTGTGATAACAACGGATGCCAGCCTCTCAGGTTGGGGTGCTTGGATGGGGTCGGCATAGATTCAAGGATTTTGGTCCCCACTGGAGGCCAATCGGTCGTCGAATTGGCGCGAGTTGAAGGCAGTGTTGTTGGCTCGGATTCATTTCCAGGTGTCCCTGAAAGGAGTTGCGGTTCTTATTCGGACAGACAACTTAGTAGCCAAGGCTTATGTAAACCGACAGGGGGGGACCAGGTCGAGGGCTTTGTTCAGTCTGGCAAGGAAGATTTTTGTGTGGGCTCAGGAATAGGTTCCTCCTCTCCGGGCTACCTACATTCGGGGGGTGGTCAATGTTCGGGCAGATCTGCCAAGCAGGGTGATTCCTTCCTCGCAACTTTTCTCCCTCCGGAGGTTGCTGTTTCTTCATCTTGTTCGTCTCTGGGGTCTTCCGGTGTTGGGTGTGTTTGCTTCCCTGGAGAATGCGAAACTCAGTCGCTTCTGCTCCCGGTTTCGTTGTCCTCAGGCTTGGGAGGTGGACGGGATGTCGTGTCCTTGGCCTCGGGGCCTTTTGTACGCTTTCCCGCCATTTCAGCTGATCCGGTCCTTTCTGTTTAGAGTGCGGCATCTGGGAGCCAGGGTTATCTTGATTGCGCCCCATTGGCAGAGGGCGAATTGGTTTCCATTGCTGCAGTTGATGGCATCCGGTCGGATGTGGCCTCTTCCTCTTTGTCCGTCTCCCCTGGAGTTTCCTTGCCTCTCTAAGGGGTCGTTGAGGAGGTTACACTTGACGGCCTGGAAGTTGAACGCCGGGGTTTGATGGGTCTGGGGGTACCAGTTGCTTTGAGTTCTACTTTACTGGCTTCAAGGCGGCGTTCCACTTTGATTTCGTATGGTAGACAGTGGAAAGTTTTTTCTTCTTGGTGCTTCCGGCATAAATTGGATTCTACATTCACCTCTATTTTTGATGTGATGCAATTTTTACAGGATGGTGCACAATTGGGGTTGTCGGTGGCTTCTCTGCGGGTGCAGTGGGCGGCTATTCAGGCATTTAGGGGTCCTTGGCGCAATCTGTCGGATGAGGGTCATTTGATGCCTAGATTTTTTCAGGGGCTTCTTAATTTGTTTCCTCGCCCTGTACGTTCTTTTCCTTCCTGGGATCTTTCATTAGTTTTGGATGCATTGACTGCTGCTCCTTTTGAACCTCTGGGGGACTGTGACTTGCGCCATCTTTCTTTGAAGACGTTCTTTTTGGTGGCCATTACTTCGACCCGCCGTTTAGGGGAATTGGGGGACTTGGCCTGTTCTTTTCCTTTTTGTAAAGTTTTTCCAGATCGTGTGGTGCTGGTTCCGGTTCCTTCTTTTATTCCAAAAGTTAATTCTTCTTTTCATGCTCACCAGGAGGTCATCCTTCCTTCATTGTGTCCGAATCCTTCCTCGGATGAGGAGGTTCAGTTACATTCTTTGGATGTGCGCAGGGCATTGTTGGAGTATCTGCGTGTGGTGGCTCCTTTCCGTAAAGGTGATTCGCTTTTTGTGAATTTCGGTCCGGCCCGGAAGGGTGAGAAGCCTTCCACGGCTTCATTAAGTCGGTGTGTGAGATCCTTGATTCTGTTGGCGTATTCATTGAAAGAGGTGGTTCCTCCCCAGGGGATTCCGGGGCGTTCTACCAGGGGTATGGCGGCTACGGTGGCTGAGCTTCAGGGAGCTTCAGTGGTGGAAATATGCAGGGCCGCCACTTGGGTCTCTCCTTCAACATTTGTTCTGCATTATAGGCTGATGGACTTGGGTAGTTTGTAGTCGGTGTTGGGTCACTGGGTCTTATCCTCTATGAGGTAATAGGGGTAGGGTCTCGATGGTCTTTATGGATTGTAATAAACTTCTTGCAACTCAGTGTCCGTCTCCTGTTTTTCTCTTGCTATGTCTCATTGGTTGAAAGGAAGGCGAGGGAGGGACGGGAGGTAATGCGTCCATTTCTTACGATAATGGCATTACTCCTAGTCCTACTCCCTCGCCTTCCTTTCCGTTCCCTCCCGCCCCCCCGGTACGGACCGCCTGAGTTGCTGCTTGGGCTTGTTTTTGTACAGGAGGTGGTGGGCGTGGGGGGGGTTTAAAAGGGGAAGGGAGGGTCTAGGGGGAGGCAGGAAGCCTCATTGGTTGAAAGGAAGGCGAGGGAGTAGGACTAGGAGTAATGCCATTATCGTAAGAAATGGACGCATTAGTTGTTTCCACATTATTGTTGCAATTCAATTCACATCTATAACCTCCACTATTCGAATGCGAATCTTGCATTTTCTATCACTTTTAATGTTCATTTTAAACTCACTAAACCATTATAAATTGGTATTTTATGAACATTAATGTGATAAAGTAACTGTTTAAAAAGGAAAACGAAGATCATGTTTCAATGTGTGTCCAATTCGTTGTCTAGGAATGCTGCCACTACTAACGTTTTGTAATTAACGTATTGTAAATATGGAAAACCTATTGCTATCCCATTGCTTATTTATTTTTATGCAATGAAAAAGCCTGTCTTCACTGTAGAAATGGCATCTCTTTGACCTTTATTTGTTTCGCTCCAATTCCCTGCTCGATTGAGACGCAGTTGAAACAGGGCAGTATTGAAATAGGTTGCTTCCTATCCCAGGCAGCCACTGGGGTCCCTGCCACTCGAATGTGCGTGTTTATTGATGTCAGTGTGGAATTACAAGGTCATGCTGACTTACAGCCACCCCCTGGGGATTAAAGAAACCAAAGCCATCTGTCACAGCCTTTGGCATACTATTAGAAACATACTCATCTATTTCAAAGTACTTACCATGGCAAACAGCTGTACCACTGAAGCTGATGCAGAATAAAATTGCAAGTGTGTGCGTGTGTGTGTTCACTCGTATGTGCATGCAGTTTTGTGATCCTTAGATGAGTCACCAAGACGTCTCTTTGCAAAGAAAAAATAACAATATTTTATAAGCCACGTTTGAGGAGCTAGTTGGTTGATTACTGTTCAGTCATGAAATCCGCAGTCAAAGATGCATCTTAATTAAGAGTCAAGGTTTGACGTTCGTGAAACCCATTGATTCGGACGTTTTTCAGAGTGCAGTCACACTCAGTAGTTTATCAGAGGGAAGGTGTAGCATATGATGACCTGTAACTGCTACATTATTAATACTGGAATTAATATAATCCGTACTGCTGAAACAACTCAGAAATCAGATTATGATTTTAACGGTTTACCCTAATGTTAAATTTTCAAGTATATATGGAGAATGAAACTGACATATTCTTACATCTTATCAAACATCTGTTAGATGTGTTCAGTGAAATTTTCTTTAAACTATTATTAGCCGAGGGATGGCTCACACCCACAGAAAAGGTGGTGTTCCCCACTGTGCAGTTCCGGAGTGAAAGATGTAGTCGTGATGTACTCGTCTATCTATCTGCCTGTGTGCTCTCTCTTTTAACATTCTGGCATTTTCACCTTACCGGCTTATTGCATCGATTGACGTAATAAGTGGCCCCTCATATTAATAAGCACATGTATTTCTTTTAATCAGGCTAGATTGTTTCAGGGTGATGGAAGATAGTTTAGATAGGGCACGTAAGCAACGTCTGGTTCTGTTTGGACCATTCCACTTGACTCACCAAAAATGCCAGGAAAAATGGCATCACTTGCATGTTGGCCTTTGATGGCATCACCGGTGAGACCCCCTTCCACATCCTTTGAATGTCAGTTCACGCCTGTTCGCTCGTGAAGAGACAAATAAATGCATATGAGTGGAAATGACACAGAGCCGTTCTGGCTCTGAGGGTACCGTTTACTTTTTGTATCGTCTGTATTCACGACCCCTGAAATCAGGGGTAGGGTAGTGTCGGGATAAAAGAATGGAAACCGTGGGTCGTGATTGCTACCGCAAATGACCTCAATGGCCCCACCACAAAGTATTTTTATTTGTGTTGTGCTATTGCTTATGCTGTCACAAACGGAAAGCTCTTCAATGGGCCTCACTGCTGCGTGATGAAGCATGTTTGCGTTTGATTGGCTTCAGAGACAGCTTTTAGGCAGTTTACTAAGTATAGGCCCAACTATGTCCCTGGCTGTTGCAAAGAAGAAACCGATATTTCTACATTATTGTTTTTTGCTATAAGCAGTAAGACATATTGTGAATGCAAAACCACGCATTTACACTCAATGTGGGTCTGACCTTGCTGCATCAAAGGTCACAGGTTGACATATGAAAAGAGTCGTCTGTTTATTGATCTAACACCACAAAAGGGCCAATTCGTCTTCTATGCACTTCTAATAAATAGTTCATTTCTCATTTAACGTGGCCTGTCTGTACATTTGTCTTTTATCCAATTAAATTCTATCTTGGCATAGCCTGATTGTACGAGAATACCACTGTGTAACATCAATTATTTCGCCATCGTGAATGTTCTTCTTTTCTCATTTTTGATTCTGTTCATGTCTTCTGTCTTATTTGCAAAGCCACCAGAAAATTACGTTTTATATATCGATATGCCAAAATGTCGTTGCCATGTTCAAGCCTTGGCTCTAAAAAATACACACAATTTTAGTTAATGTGTCTCAGTAAACGAACTCAGGATTTGAGTTAGCAAAATTGTTCAAGACTCTAACAGTTACGTAGGAGACACTGTAGCCAGCAGCAATTCTTCACATAATCATTTCCCGTTTTCCCATTGTGCTATTTTTACACATGGCGCAGTGCTTAATTTGAACTGGTGGTTTCCGGTGCTTGACATTGGCACTTAATTGTCAACACAGACAGGTATAGTCTGCCACATGGTGGCACTGGCTGTTTACTTTAGAAATGAGCACAACAACAGTTGTTTCTTAATTCAATACACATTAAAAGGGACTGAAGCCTGCCACCCAAGCCATGTGTACAGTGTAGAGCAGTGGTTTCCAACCTTTTGACTTCTGTGGAACCCCACTTTATCATTACTGGAACCCAGGGACCCCCACTGAATCATTATTGGAATCCCGGGACCCCCCTACTGAGTCATTACTGTAGACTGGGTACCTAATATGTTAATAATATTTAACTTTTTAAGTAGTCGCGGACCCCATGAGGTCGCTTTGCCGTCTCCCAGGAGTCCCCGGACCACAGGTTGGGAGCCACTGGTGTAGAGCACCTGGAACAGTCTGACTGACCTCACACTTGTGTGATGGTTAGTAGTTGTGTTGGTACAGTCATTGTTAGCACTGGCAGGGGCAATTGGTGGTGCAAGCGGCAATGGCCTTCTGAAAAGGGCGTCTGCCACTTTTTTTCACAAATTAGGTGCTGCACTTGGGATTAGACCAACTTTGCATTACGTACCCTAAAATCATACTTGGAAATCTTTAAATGTTTAATGGAAGAACACAATGTGCTATTGAGTTGTCTTTGAATTACTCACTTCTACTCCAGTTAACAAAAGGAACCTCAATGGAAGAACGAGACAGCATCCAGGCATTCATTTCATTTCCCAAATATGTAGATGGAGAGTGGCAAGAACTGGCAACACCGGCAGTTGGGAGGGTTTGCACAAGAGACTCTTCCTTTCAGTTTTTTCGGTGTGTTTACACAAGAATTATTTTCTTTTTGCATAAAACTTGTGTATGTATTATAACCCAAAAATAGGACTCTTTTGTGTAATTGAGCACTGTGCTACATAAAAAATAAATATCCACTAAAACCTAGCTTCAACAAGATGAGAATCACAATTGCTAGCTAAACCAAACAAGCACTGGAGCTAAAACAATGCTGTGAGGCCTGTTATTAGGCATTTTAAATATCAAGTTGCTAAGGAATTAAACATGCGTATGATGCCGAATAAAGACTGAACAGTACTTGTGTAACAGCCTAATGTTTATGTGAGTCTGCATTAGCAAACATTTGAATACATAGGAAAAACATGTCATTGAAGTCGAGACCACATCAATCACTACGTGTTTGCTAAATGTTAAACACAATAAGCATCAATGCAGGAGGTCAGGGGAAGAACTGAGGTTGTTTTGCTGATTCCATTCAGGAGTCAAATGAATGAAGATTAGGGAGAAGAGGCAAGACAGTACACTGATGTCAAAATGTAGTTATAACTTGGAATGAGCTATGTGAACATACCAATACAATTAGCATTATGATGGTACTTTGAGGCATCTCCAAATTGTGTTTTTCCCAAAATGTCCAATACAGATTGAGATGGGGAGCCCCATTACGACAAACAGACAAACAACTTGTTCTTGAGATATTTCATGGCCTTCATGCAGGAGTTAAACATTTTCCTTTGCTATAGTCTCCTAACTTAAAGATGAGGCTTTCTACGTGCGGTATGTGGTGGCATTTTGCTTTGTTAGATGGTGCCCACATGATTACAACAACTATCATTAGCTCCTGAGCACTGAGTATGACCCAAACTCCCTTTTGATACTTTTATGTTTGAAGTGATGTTCTGTAAATCCAGCTCGCTATATATAGATGGAATTAAGTTTGACCAAGTATGAAATGTGCCCATTATCGACTTTCATCCACATTTCCCGTGACCCAAAGACAGAAATATCCATTTGTATTTTGACAATCCAAATACTGCCACTTGTTGCAGAAGTTCCAGTCTCATGTCCAGACGCTAGAGAGTCTACCAGCAACCTAGTTGATGCAATTGACATGGTAGAGGTTTTGCTGAATTACATAATTAGTTAAAGAAATGATGAAGGATGCTTTTTTCCTGGCTCCTTAGAGTTTGAATCGATCACCATGAATTTAGGGAGGTTTGAACCCTGCAAAATAAGTATCAATAGAGCAGGGGATCCAGCACCTAGGCTTTGTCATCGGGCTGGTCACTTTATGACCATGTCCAAGGTTTTGTTCCCAAAAACATCACGACGTGGTGCAGCAACTTCCACAGAGTCGCAGACTTCAGTGGGGCTGCAGCGGCGTCGGGCCTGCGAAGGTCATCGCATTCCAGCGAAGATCACAGAGTTGGTTGCAGGCGGCGTCACCGGATTCAGCAGCTGCGTCGGTTCGGCTTGGAGATTTCTTCACAAGATGGAAGGCACACAAAGTCCAGTCTTTGCCCTCTTACTCTGGCAGAAGCAGCAACTGCAGGATAGCTCCACATAGCACAGTCACAGGCAGGGCAGCACTTCTCCTCAGCTCTTCAGCTCTTCTCCAGGCAGAGGTTCCTCTTGTTTCCAGAAGTGTTCTAAAGTCTGTGGTTTTGTGTGCCCTTCTTACACCCAACTTCTCCTTTGAAGTAGGCCTATTTCAAAGTAAAGTCTCTTTTGAATGTGAAATCCTGCCTTTTCCAGGCCAGGCCCCAGACACTCACCAGGTGGTCGGAGATGGCATTGTGTGAGGACAGACACAGCCCTTTCAGGTGTAAGTGACCACTCCTCCCCTCCCTCCTAGCACAGATGGCTCATCAGGAAATACAAGCTACACCTCAGCTCCTTTTGTGTCACTGTCTAGTGTGAGGTGCAACCAGCCCAACTGTCAAACTGACCCAGACAGGGCATCCACAAACAGGCAGAGTCACGGAAATGGTATAAGCAAGAAAATGCTCACTTTCTAAAAGTGGCATTTTCTAACACACAATCTTAAAATCAACTTTACTAAAATATGTATTTTTAAATTGTGAGCTCAGAGACCCCAAACTCCACATGTCCATCCGCTCCCAAAGGGAATCTACACTTTAATCAGATTTAAAGGTAGCCCCCATGTTAACCTATGAGAGGAACAGGCCTTGCAACAGTGAAAACCGAATTTAGCAATATTTCACTGTCAGGACATATCAAACACCTTAACCATACACTGCACCCTGCCCTTAGGGCTACCCATGGCCTACCTTAGGGGTGCCTTACATGTAAGAAAAGGGAAGGCTAGGACCTGGCAAGTGGGTACACCTGCCAAGTCGAATTTACAGTTAAAACTGCACACACAGACACTGAAGTGGCAGGTCTAAGGCATGATTACAGAGCTACGTATGTGGGTGGCACGACCAGTGCTGCAGGCCCATTAGTAGCATTTGATTTACAGGTCCTGGCACCTCTAGTGCACTTTACTAGGGACTTACTAGTAAATCAAATATGCCAATCATGGATAAACCAATCAACCATACAATTTACACAGAGGGCATATGCAATTTAGCACGCGTTAGCAGTGGTAAAGTGCTCAGAGTTCAAAAGCCAACAGCAACAGGTCAGAAAAAATAGGAGGCAGGAGGCAAAAAGATGTGGATGACCCTGAATAAGAAAAAAAGTCCAACACGACCCCCTACCAGCCTAAAGCCAGGGGAGAACAATCAATACCTTGATGTACTTACCTGATTGGGGCGATAGAACAAGGACCCAGGCCCACAACAGCAGGGGCATGTTCCAGTTCCACACCTTCCTTATTCCAGTTGGATCCCTCTGTCCATACTCTCAGGGCCCACTAAGCTAACCCATGGGGAACCCTTCTCCATCTGTGCAGCACCTAAATTTACTTTGCTCATAGATGTATCCCAATGGGCAGATAGTACCAGTAGGGCTAACACAGTGGTGTTGCCCACTCCAGCCCCGGGGTGTGACTCTTGCCCACCCCCCAGGGGCAACTCTGTCCATCAGGACAGCAAGCCAGAGTGACCCCTGACAACTGCCAGGGATGAGAGCCCGACCTCAGGCCTCTCCAACCACTGTGGCTGTGGAGAGTGGGGGGCGGTAGCCCCAGGTGCCTGGCACCCTTTGACCACTCTCCCTTCCACCTGGTCAGTGATGACAACCTGACCCTGGTCCTCCCCTCTGGGGCTCTGTACCCTCCCTCCAGGAGTGGCACCCCCAGAGTCAAGAATTGTCAGAGTGCTTGTAGAAGCAGTCCTGCACAATTCTCCCACCAGTACAGGGATGTAATCCTGCAACTGGTCCTCCAACCTGGGGTCTGTACCTTCCGGTTGGACCAGGGCCAGGGGTGAGGCTTCCCTCCTCCTGCCCTCCCTTCTGGGGTCCTGCACTCCCCAAATAGGAGTGGCCCCCCCAGAAGACAACATGGTAGGGGCAGTGTGAGCAGTAGCCCCTCCCTCCAGGTCAAGGGGGACACCCTGAACCTGGCCTTCCAGTCTAGGGTCTGTACCCACAGACTGGACCACCGCATGGCAACCCAGGAATTCCTGCGGGTATACCTATCCCCCACCAGGACAGAATTTACCCTCTGAACCTGATCATTCAACCCAGAGTCACCACCCTGCGGTTGAACCATTGCCTGGCACACCAGGACTTCCAGGGGGGCATACTTACCCCCGTCAGGGGACACACTGTCCCCAAGGGCCACACAAGAGTCTGGCTGGCACAAGTCTCCTGACCTCTGCCCATCTGACAGAGTCTGGATTCCCCCCAACCCAGAAATGGTCTCACCAAGGTAATTCCTGGGGGGCTTTGTTCCCAGAGCTGACCCCTGGCCCTCCAGGTTCTCCACTGGGGTCCGCAACACCCTCTCAACCCTTTGTCTGGACTTCTGCACCCCCTCACTAGGAGTGGTACTGCCAGACACCAGAACTGGTGGGATGCTGGCTACAGCCGCCCCCCCAAGTTCTCCTGACACTGTGGGGTCTCCCTCAACAGATAGCCCTACGGTACAGGCTAGGCTCCCCTCCCGGTGTTCCCTCATGGAACCCTCCAGGAGCTGGATCTCGGGCACCTTGGACCTCAGCCCATCCCCATACCCTCTCCTCTGAGACTGGACATGGGGTCCCTCACCCATCCCACTACACTGGGACCTACCTGGGACACTACAAGCCTTCCCTACCTCACCTGGTTGGGAAATACCTAGACCACTCCTCTCAGGAGCACCCCCAAATGCCTCTTCAGACTCTCTAGTACTCACCCAGAAGTCTGCCTCCAGTCTGGGGTCAGAGAACTCACACCCCACCTGGTGTTGGCGTGGCTCTGGAAAATAAGGACTAGACATATGCTCTCCAGTAATTACCTCAATCAACCCCTCACATGAATTAACCAAAGTACCCTTCACCCAACCATTCCAGTGACTCAGCCTTGAAAAAGTACCCCACATCACCCTCCTGAGACTGGTGAGACAGTAACTGACCATCCCTGACACTCACCCCACACTCTTCTGGGATGTCTTCACACTCCATAGCCAGGACATCTACCTGGGGGAACCTCATTCCCTGTTACTCTCACCTAGAGTCAGTAGATTGTCCCTCCCATCAGTAGCAATATGACTCCCCATGCCAGTTCCCAAATCCACCTTAGGGACCCTGTGCATCACTGGAGTGACCTCATACCCCTGAACCTCCTGGTGTGTGTTAACTCCCTTCTTCAAGTAGGGCACCATGTCTCTGGGTATGTGCACTTCATCAGCAGCACAGGATATAAAATTGTTGCTGCCACTATTCCAGCTGGACTCAGCCCTCATGACTTCCAGCTCCTTCATTTTGAGCTCATAAGCCCAAATCCTCTTTTTGATCTCTAAGTCCCTCCTCCTTTCTTCCAACTCCTCCCTTTGCATCCTCAATTCCTTGAACTTCAACTGGTAAGCTCTCTCTGCCTGTCTGTCCTCCACTACACCACTGTGTATCCTCTGCACTTCCCCACCCACATCCTCCTCCTCTGTGTGCCCTCCAGCCTCCTTGACTGTCACCCAGGACCTCTGTGCCTTTTGCAGCTCCCCCTCCCTGGTGGAGCTCTCAGTGGGACAGTCAAGATCTTTAAGGAACTGTTTCAATTGAGCAAATGAGTACTCCTTCAGTTTCTCTATTTCAAACACAGCTCCAGCTGTAGCATCTCCAGATTGAGACGTGATGGTCACAAGTGCAAAGTTCCAAAGGCAGAAAATAAGTTCCCAATAAAGTAAAAAGAATCAGTCAAGGGATCAGCAAAATCATGGAAGTAGAACAAAAAGGAGTCCTTAAGAGAAAATGCAAAAGATCACAAAAGAAGTAGTATGTGGTCACGTAGTGGTCTGCACTCAAAATAATAGTGTACACTTAATCACTGTATGTCAAGTACAAATACAAGTCCAAATCCCAACCGCTGATCACCAAACAAGTAGTATGTGGTCACCAACAAATACTGTATACAGCTGTCTGTTAATACCAATGTACCTGTACTACACACACTTTTCCCTCAACTTTCACATGGGTATTGAGCACTTGTCACTGATTTTTTCAACTATGCTGTTAGAAATGGGTTCTATAGTTGGCACTAGTTTGCACCCTGTGCATGTAGGGGCTCTCACTCTAGTCAGGGGAAGGAAGTCACACAGCTAAGATAACCCCCTTGGTAGCTTGCACAAGCAGTCTGACTCATCTTAGAGGCAATGTGTAAAGTATTTTTAAATACAAACACACATACACAGTAACACAGTGAAAATACTACAAAAGGAATCCACACCAGATTACAAAAATAGCCTGTATTAATTTGAGTAAAACAAGACCTAAAGAACAAAAATCCAGCATACAGAGGTAAACATACAGATTTTCGAAGACTAAATGTAGTATAGCGCCTAGAAACACCTTTAGCTCCAACTGGGGCTATGAAAACTCCTTGACAGAATCACTTCCAACAGTCCAGTACCATCCATGAGGAACTACAGGCCTGCTACAGAGTCGTATAGACCCAGGTTACAGTACCTTGGAAAACGATGAGGAAACAAAGACGTTGCATGGCATCAGGAAGGTGACGTGTCGCTGGAGCCAGTGTGGCATCGGTAACTTAGTGCCACCGGGGAGGTGAGGTGATGGTTCTTTACTACGAGGCAAGGGAGGTGAGGTGTTGGTTCCTTATGGTTACCAGGGAGGTGATGTGGCGTTGGAGGCGAGGTGTCTTTTCCTTATGAAAAAGTGGAATTGATGAGTCGTCGACTTTGCAGTTTTGCGATCACAACACAGGGCCGACCAATGCTTCAGCAGAGTCGAAGTCAGGTGCCACAGACGTCGGTGCCACAGAACTCTGCATTCACGCTGTGGCGGGACTTCAGTGGCCATGCGGCGGGGCTTGCGTTGTAGGTCGCGGTTGTGCACACAGTGGGGAACACAGCTCTGGTACAGGTAGTGGCGTGAGGTCAGAGAGTGGTGCCGGTTCCAAAGTCGTTCTGAATGTTTCGAAAAAAAAAGTTGAAAATTGATACCTGTTAATATGACTGTACAGAAAATATTGAGAATAAAGAAGCCCGGATAGAGAAATATAAATGACCCTAAAACTTACATTTGAATGAAGATTCTTAGTAGAGTAAAAATCCAAACTCCTTTTGTGATTCCTGTTTTCTTCCACAGGCAAACAGAGTAAAAATGTAATTCTCCATTGAAACCTTCCTGGAGGCTACACAGGTAGACCCTAAGGGCTGCCTTTGAAAGTTTATTTTCTAGGATATATATCTTCATTTAAGTTGAGGGTTATCACGGGTATTTCAATGCCAAAGCATTTAAAACATTTCACCAACTTGCATGCATAATGTTCTTTAAAATGGAAATGTGGTCCAATAAAATACCACAAATTTCCTGCACAGCGGCTTAAGGGACACTGGGCCAGATGTAGCAAACGTTTGCGACTCGCAAACGGGCCGAATCGCAATTTGCGACCGTGCAAAATCGGAAATGGGATGCAAAAAGCCCATTTCCGACTCGCATAAAGCGATGTGCCCCGTTTGCGAGTCGCACCCGTTGCGACCCCCTTTTGCGACCCGCAATGTGCGAGTCGCAATTTGCGAGTCGCAACCCATATGCAATTGCAACTCGCAAATTGCGACTAGTCGCAAAAAACCCAGTTTGCAAGTCGCATTTACCACTAACTCAGAGCAGGTGGTAACCATTACCAAAGTATAAAAGGAGACCCAGAAGGCATCTGGGTCACTCAAGATGGCGGACATATACCTGATAGCAGTGAGGAGGAGAGTCTACGCAGCCCAGCAGAGGAGGAGGAGGGGCCACAGACAGGAGAAGATATATAGAACAAGGCAGACCCTTTTCCAGCAAACTGAAGAGGAGATCTATGATAAATACCGCCTTAGCAGTGCTGCCATTCTAGACTTAATAGATTTACTAAAACCACAGCTAGAACACAAGACTCTGCGTGGCTGCGCCATCCCTACGCATGTGCAAGTACTATGCGCACTGCACCTCTTGGCCTCAGGGAGCTATCAGGGGGTCATTGCCGTGGCAGGTGGGGTATCCCAAAGTGCAGTGTCAAGGTTCCTCAGGGCATTCCTAGATGCCTTAGTAGCACACAGGTCTCAGTTCATATACTTACCAAGGAATGAGGCAGAAATTAACAGCACGAAGCTGGACTTTTACCGCATTGCCCACTTCCCCCACGTCATTGGATGTGTAGATGGGACACACATTCAAATATGCCCCCCCGCTAATCTGGAACATATATTCCGCATCAGAAAGTGTACCCACTCACTCAACATACAGGTTGTTTGTGATGCCCATTACGTCATCACGGACATCGTAGCTAAGTTTCCTGGCAGTACCCATGACTCATACATTTTTAGACATAGTGGGATACATCAACGCCTGGAACGTGGGGAGTTTGGAGACGGATACCTCCTAGGTAGAGCTGCATACACCTTGCAGACATACACACAGGTCACTGTGCACGACTATCTGGACTTACTAACAGTGTACTTTTGTGCCCAACAGGTGACAGTGCATATGCTCTAAGGCCATGGATCATGACTCCATTTTTAACACCCAGCAATGATTCAGAGAGGCAATACAACAGTGCGCATAAGAGGACCAGAAACCTCATAGAGCGCACCTTCGGACTCCTGAAGGCAAGATTCCGATGCCTCCACCGCAGCGGAGGCGCCCTCCAATACACCCCCATTACCGCCTTCAAAATTGTGGTCGCATGCGCCATCCTCCACAACATAGCCACCAGACGTTGGCTACCTCTCACCCCTGCAGACCCAGATCCTGATGAGGAAGAGCAAGAACAACCACACCGCCATCATGGGGATAGGAGTCTAGCTAATCAAGGCAGACTGAGACGGGAACACATTGCAACGCAACATTTTGGACGGTACGTGTAAACTCCCACCATACTCACCCATTAACCAAACACTCCTTTTGTTAAGTGGAAGAAAAATAACTGTTTTAATAATGTAATGCATGAACTATATACAAGATGAAATTGTCCATGGGCAGGGAAATGCCAACCACTCATGTGGCACATTAAAGCCATGTGCCACATTTGTTTGTCCGGGCTGTTGGCTAACTTCTCCTGCCCCTCCTGCCAGCCTGGCTGGTCCCAGCCGCATCTATGGTGCTCTGCCTCCCACTCCTTAGCACCCTACTGTCTGTGGCAGATACACTGCTCACTGTGGAGCCCTCTTCACTATCTTGGGGTGTTTCCCCGGTGGCCCTCAACATCTCACGTGTCTCCATCAGTTCTATGATATGTGTGAGACGTCCCAGGCCCCTGGCAACATCCCCAGCAAAATGGCCCATCTCAATTTGCAGGCCAACTGTCCTCCTCGACAGGCCTGTTGTGTTGATGGCTAGCCTGCCGATTGATGTGGCCATCCTGTCCAGTCTTAACATAATCTGCCGATCCCTGCGCCGCCCAGCCTCTGCCTGACCCAGCAGTCCGGCCGCCAGTTCCCTGATGGCAGAGGCAATGTCCCCAGTGTTCTGGCACATCAGGTCCATCCGCCTGTTGAGGTGCTGCATGTTTGCATGGTTTTGTCTTTCTATGCGGTGCAGCACCCCACTGATCCTGCCCATTATTGTGTTCTGCAGGCGCTGACCCCGGAGCAGATGTGCCTCACTGCTGGTTGGAGGATGAATCTGGAAATCAGACGCTCTTGCCCTGCGACGCCTGCGCAGTGGTGGCTGCCCTGTCCTCGCACCTGTATCCTCCCTGGCTGTTGCTGGGGCAGCTCCTGGCGTTGCTGTTGCAGCAGGCGTTACAACTGCAGGAATGCTGCTGACTGTGCATGTGGGGGTGCTGGAGGGTCCTGGGGTGTCCTCCTGGGCCTGGGTGCTTGGGGTGTAGGGGGTGTCTTGCTGGAGACCTGTGGGACATGGGGAACACACTGTCAGTGTCTAGTATCTTTTGCACAATTCCTAATAAACATTTGCCTATGCACTGCCTGTTGGACTACATTTCCCATAATGCATCATTCTGGCTTTTTCTACCCTGAAATGGAGCTAATTTGGTTGTGCATGCACATGTGTACATGGTGGGTGGGGTATGACATTGATAGGGGTACAGGCTTATCACATGGTACTCACCGGTTGATGTGCTGGGCTCTGAAGTGTCCAGGTCCCCAAATCCACACACTGCCTCCGGCTCAAAGGTTTGCTCAATCCTGTCTTCAAGGGGTGTGGGTGGTGGCACAGATGATGGTCCCCCTCCAGTGCCTCTCATCTCCCGGAGCCTTTCTGCCACCCTCTCCTTGGTCCGGGAGCGGAGGTCATACCACCTCTTCCTTATGTCCTCAATTGTCCTGTGGCTCACCCCCAGGGCATTGATTTTATCTTGCATTTCCTGCCAGATTTTCTTTTTGGTGGCCTCTGGAACAGTGAGGGCAGCTCTCCCAAAGAGCTCATCATGGTGCTGAAAACATTCTTCGGTCAGCACCTCAAGCTCCCTCTCAGAGAATTTAATTTTCCTTTTTCGGGGGGTTCCCTCCATGGCTGCTGCAGCTAGCTCAGTGTGCAGACTGGCAGTTGTAAAAGGGTGTGGTCCAGCCTCCTCCCAGGTGTATTTGTTAACTTCCTGGCTGTGATGTCATCATCATGTGCCAGGAAGTGTTTCCAGAGTGTTTTGGTGTGCTTTCTGGAGTGTTCTGCTGCACCTGCAAGCAATTTTGATGGAACTCGCAATTTGCGACACCAACTCGCTAATTGCGAGTTCGTTTTTTGCACACTCGCAAACAGCGACCTCGCAATCTGCGGACTCGCACACAGCGTTGCAAGTCCGGATGCGAGTCGCTAAATCAGACCGGTTTATTTCCTAGCATACCAAATTGCGAGTCGCATTTTGCAAGTCGCATTGACTCGCAAAATGCGACTCACAATTTTTATTTTTCCTACATCTGGCCCACTGTTGCTACCATTATTACTACCACTACCACTACTTACTGTTGAGCATTATTAATAATTAAAATACTGATGCTGCTGGTACTGGTGCCAATACTGCTCCTCCTCTTAACTACTGCAGATTCTGTTAAGGTACACAAATCTGTAAGGGTACACCAGATTTAAATTTAGTAATGGCATCAACTACTCTTTGTAACCACTCTCTTATCAAAGCAAGCGAATAATAAAGGAGGCATAGCCCCCACTATATTTTATGAACTGTATTATTTGTTATGCAATTTATATCACATCCACTAAAATTGCCTACCTAAGCATTGCAATGGCAAGTAGAAATGAGAATAAAAGAAATATGCAATGATAAATCGGTTTGGAAGAAGAAGTAAGGGAAAAGTAATATAAATGCAGGAACCATGACCATGTGGTGGTAGGCGATGTACTAGGTGTGACTTTGTCAGTCAATAATATTGACTGCAATAAACTGCGATATAACCATAAATATGCCTTGATACTGCATATCTGTAGAATTAATTTCACAGTATAATAAATATTGATTTGAGGCGTTCCATCTGTAAGAGTCACACAGTACCATAAGAAATAAGTGCTTGACCCCGAACTATTTAGAAACGCTATCAGGATTACATTATATCACTCAAACATTAGAAAACCATCAGTATGCAATATTAATTGATGTAAATTACACGCTGACATTTCAATATCCTATCTTGCCAAAACTACTTTCCACAAAATCTATCATAACATTCCTGATAACACAAAACGTCGGACATGGCTGATTATGTTGAGAGAGCGCAGCTTATATACTTAGAAATTAATATAAAATGTTAATGAACTAATGTATAATAATGCCGCATAGAAAATGTATTCTGCTAAACGTGCGCTTGAAATGTGCCCATGGGGAGTGGCCGCCAATATATACAATGATTAATGAAACTGATTAATAATGATGAAATATTATGTTAAAGTATGATTTTGCACTAATATAAAAGGTTTTATGTTAAGGTTCTGCTAATAAATCATTAGGCCTTAGTTAGCATGAGTTGAGGCCTAGCTGCCCGGTTTCATATTAAATGTGTTCTCCTAACGTACAGTGTGCTGACTTGCTGAGAATGTAACTGTCGTATATCCGTTCTCATGAAATTCAACTTGCTTAGTGAAACATTCTTGCTGAATGCAACAGTGTAGACTAGTCGCAGGTACAAGGTCGCCTGAACCCGTAGAGACAATGGAACCACTGACTGAAGATGCAAAGAGGACCACAAGAGTATGAAATCATACCGGACATTCTACCCGCTGGAGACGTCAATCATAAGGACCAATAAACTACGTGAGAACTGTTATGGGGTGACAATTTTTGTGAAGTCATTGAAACCCTATTGGAAGGAGATAGTGGGGTGCCTACCCCAACCAATTAAAATTTAGGGGACTATACAACAGAAAAGGGATAAAAACCCTTGACACAAGGAAGTAAATGAGACTAGGAGACTAGGAGACTAGGGTATAGGAGAGAGGGGAAATGCCGTTTGCGACTTTTGCTATGACCCAGACACTTTGGGCCAGATGTAGCAAGCCTTTTGCGCCTCGCAAACTGCGAAAAACGCAGTTTGCGAGGCGCAAAAAGCCTAACGCGATGCACAACCGCAAATTGCGAGTCGGTACTGACTCGCAATTTGAGGCTGCGACTCGCAAATAGGAAGGGGTGTTCCCTTCCTATTTGCGACCGCATCACCATGCAGAGTTACTTTGGGACCGTGAATGCGGTCGCAAACCAACTTGCAGTTACCATCCACTTGAAGTGGATGGTAACTCATTCGCAAAAGGGAAGGGGTGCCCATGGGACCCCTTCCCCTTTGTGAATGCCAATAAAAATACTTTTTCAGAGCAGGCTGTGGTCCTATGGACCACTGCCTACTCTGAAAAAAACGAAACTCTGAGAAAACCAAATGGTTTCGGAATTTTTTCTTTTTGCAGCTCGTTTTCCTTTAAGGAAAATGGGCTGCAAAAAGAAAAAAAAACTGTTTTATTAAAAAAGCAGTCACGTACATGGTGGTCTGCTGTCTCCAGCAGGCCACCATCCCTGTGAGTGCCTAGACTCGCTTTGGGGTTGCAAACTGCGACCCACCTCATTAATATTCATGAGGAGGGTCTTTGCGACCCCATAGCAAGTCGCAGAAGGTGTCTGAGACACCTTTCCGCATTTCGTTTTGCAAGTTGCAATTTGCGAGTCGCTGTGACTCGCAAATTGCAAGTCGCAAAAATCTACCTACCTACATCTGGCCCATTGTCACTCTGCATAGAGACTTTGCTGTTTGGTTCTACAAAATCAACGTTGTCCTTATTTTGCCCGTTTGTACTTTACCTCCTTATGAGGGGAGTACCTTTACCCTGCCCTGCCGAACTTTGCTGAATTCCTGGCTGATGGCCAATCAACTGATGTCCTGAGGACGAAGACTGAACCTGTATGCTGACCCAATACTGAGGGTAACTATATGACAATGAAATTGTAATTGTCTGTTTGCTTTTCCTTTCTAGGTACCAACTGCTTCTTTTGACAGAGACCATAGTTAGATGTTTTCTAAATTGGTGTGCTAAATTGTTTTGCATGAAGCCCATCATGCCAATGCTAATTCGAGGTTAGATGAGGGGTACACTAAATAGACGCAAATAGACAAATGACTGAATCTATGCTTTGTTGAATAATGTGATAATGACACTCTGCTAGGGATAACCTATGTTGACGTCAAGCTATATTCTAATATTCGTGATTCTTGCTTTGATGAAATCTTATCAGAGTTGCCATATTGTGACTATACTAATGTGTTTCCTGGTTTTGAGACTAATAAACCTACTAGTAGAATTGTAATCAATACAGAATAAACTTCGTATAATAGTACTAAACTGGTGTGGTTATTCATGACTGCAAGGTCATGTTGGTTTCTGAGTTTTATTAATGTCTTTGACTAATCTGAATTGTCTTATTATGGTAAACAATAATGATGTTATTGACATATTGATTGACATGTTAATTAGTTATCTCGTCCTACGGTGTCTTCATTCAGGGTCAACAGATTCATTGGCCTAAAACGAGTCCCAGAGTGAGTAAATTAGTCATAAAGGGACGCGTTATCAGTTCTGGTAGCAGAGCGAAGGTTTAGGCCCTTTGGGCCCTAGGACGAAGGACCATTGTTCAAAAGCGTTTTTTTGAGATAATGCAAATTGGAGGTATGATGCGTTTCTAAATTCCCCATTACTTTTCCCGGAATCTCGGAGCTCGCCTAAGTGAGTTGGGTATGTTCTCGGCGTTCTAACATGTGTGGTGTAGAATTTGCGCTTGCTCAGCTTAGGCATATTGCAAGTGATTTGTGAAGTTTGTGTGGATTTAGGTCAGGTAATGTTGTTTTAGTAGGAGTGGGTGTACTCTGCAGTATGAGAGTAGGGAAGTCGGCGAACTTCATGTGAGTGTGGCACTTTGCGCTCCAAAAAATTGTCCACGTAGTTGTTGGTGATGTACGGACCCGTCGTGGTCTAAGACTCCGGAGTATATTGACAAGTGTAGGAGACACTTGGGTTTATGTTATAATTTGTGCGGTTTTAATAGGTCAATCAGGCGTGGTTAACAAGTCGGGTTTGAGTCAAATTGGGTGAGTGAAACCTTCAATGGAAATTTGGCAAGTTCTAAAGTGCACTAGAACAATCCATTGACAAGTCGAGAGTAGGATTTGCGGGTCGAATTCTGCTTGCGAGTGCGGGAGCTGAGAAGGAGAGAATAGCGGCCGAGGCTTCGAGTGAAATCTCTGTAAAGTTCTGAAGGGATTGTGTTACCCTTCCTGTAGTAAACCGGCAAATTTTGGTTTTTGTTGTTAAAGGTGCTCGCAATATTTTGCATTAGTTTTGTCTGAGGAGGACAAGCCTCAAGACTTTGTCAGCTGCAGTGTGTGTGAGTGTGACATCATTTGAGCTGCGCTGGAATAGGTCATTTGCCGAGAGGGGTCGAGCACGGATTGGCAGCCATCCGTGAGAGGCAATTGGTTGAGAAAGGTGGGTGAAGAGTGTTCTGGGAATTAAAGTCATTTCCTGATTAGATTAAAAACAAAATAAAAGACGCAAAAATTTAGTTTTTCAAGGCTCTAAAGAGTGCTTTGAAGGGAGATACATACATTACTGTGAGTGTGGGGGAGCCTACACCGCCTGAGGGTACTCGAGCTTATATCGTAATGGAGGAGAAGGGAGTCGTGCCATGTCTTTGGTTAAAGCATGGGTGCAAACTGACAGAGAAGGAGGGATGTTTAGCGTTTCCAGAATACGGAACGTTTAATGTGAGAATTTTGGAAAATTTACGAATGATGATAAGTGGGCAAAAAACGCCCCGAGACCAGCTCAGTATGAGGCATTATCAATCTGGGATTTGATGGCCATACGACAGAGACAGCAGAAATTTGAAAGGAGAATGAAAAAAAGCAGAAAAGACTTTAGCTGAGACTAGATGGGATAATGAGACCAAGATGTGGAGAAGGGGAATAGTTGACGGACTTAAGATGTTTCCGGCAATAACCCAGGAGGACGAGACACAGGGAAAGAACGCTACTTGTAAGACAGACAAGGGCTCCAGTAAGCCAAAAGAGACTCAGAGGTCTTGGGTAGATGAAGATGATTCAGACGATGATGTTTGTTTCTTAATCAATTGTTACATGATCGCCCACCACCATATGCCATAAATGATAATGTACCGAGCACTAGTGTGGGTTCTGAAGCCCGGGCACAAAATAAGGGAATCTCAAATATAGTGCAGACAAGTGATATAGTTTTTATACAGAATGGTGTCAGTGTACCCACTGCGCCAGACACACAGATACAGTTGCAGCCACCACAGATTCAGAGGCTTTATCCTGATGTTCCAGTATTAGAAACAACTACGAGTCTGATGAGCCGCCTAATCTGGTATACACAAGATCAAAGTTAGTGCAGATTGAGCCAACTCCGCAATTGCTGCCCCAGCTGCAGCAACAGGTGGTTCTGAGTTACACTTCAGTTTCAGGACCGCAGTCAGTAGCTACAGCACCACTGATGAATCAAGCTATGGGAGTTAGTGCTCCACAGGATTTGGGACTTGGTCAGACACCAGTTGCTATATCATTGCCAATTACTGTTGGTCCACCAGTACCGCTGTATGCAGGTAACCCTGGCGTATGTGATCAGGGAGTAATGATCCAAGAGGCAATAAGAGGAGGGTCCACAGGACACTTGCAGGGAGAACAGACAGTCGAAAGGTCTAGATCCTTGTTAGACTTTAGTCCGTTTGGGGTTCCTTTGGAGACAATGAGGCAAGCATGGTTGAGAACACTAACCCCACAGGTAATGAGTACAAATGCGACACAGACACCAATGGTGCAGTCTGGAAATATTTCGTTGCAAGGCTTAACAGTGCAACAATTGAACAAGTGGTTAGACAAACTCAACACTCCACAGACTACTACAGTGACTGCAGAGAGGTCAGAAAGGGAAGAATACCTGAATTTTGTGAGACTGGGTGTAGAAGCCATGGAACTAGTGGAAGGAACAATGGGGGTGAACAGACTAGAGTCAGACATGGAAGCAGAATTAAGGTATCTGTGCCCCAAAACAACTAAAGAAGTGAGCAAGGTGCATCAGAGGTTGGCAAACCTGGTGGATAAATATGGCATCGACATTGAAAGTACTAAACATTTTCAAAGAAGCTAAAGATTAGACTTTGAGCCTAAAGATTTTGATCACATGAGATCTACCAGAATGAAAGCACATCTTAAAGAAATACTACAGAGTGCTCAAATTTGGAGAGCCTTAGAGAAATGGGAAGGCAGATGGGCAAAAAAGAGAGATAAAGAGAGATAAAGAGAAAGGTGATGGTCCGGAACCAAAGCAGGCTAAAGCCGCCCGGACACGGGGACAATAAAAATGTTACCAATAATAGAAACAGCAGGAGGGGTTCTAGTCCATGTACCGTGGTCTAGAAGTGACATTCTGTCATTCACAAATGATTATCCCAGGTTGAGGGAAAAGCCAATAGAATGGTACCAGCAGACAGACAGATTTGTGAAGCTTGCAAAATATCTCTGGGAGGACTTGAATACCCTGTTTGAAATTATAGTTCCACCTGACTTATGGCTTGAGTGCAAGAGGGGCGTAGATTGGCCGACAGAGGAACCAGCAAGGTATAGGGTTACTGGAGGATCGTCTGCAGAAGTGATGAGGTATTATCATAAAGTGATTGAGTTTGTGAAGCAGAAAGTGTCGCCGAAAGTAACTGATTGAGTTAAAGCAGAGAAAGTTGAAAGAGAAGGTGATGGTGATGCAGATTAAGGCAGCTCAAGCATGGATGCAGGGGAATGGAACACAGCAGATGGTACAGCAGCAACTGCAGGGGAATGGAATGTTTCAGGCACAACCAAGAGGTCGGGACGAGGAGGTTTTGTGAACTGTGGTCCAGATATGAATACTGTCGTAGTTCAAAATGATGTGCAAGGGATGAAGAAGGTGTCACTGTGTCACGCGTGCCGGGGCGTGGGGCACTGGAAGCGGGAATGCCCAATGGTGGTGCAGGATGGTGTTGTTCAACAAAGCAATGATGTCAGTACATTTCAAAATGTGAGGGGTCCAGAAATGAGGGGTCAAAATCAAAATTTTCTGAATAACATGGTGCAGATGCAGGGTCTCCAACCTGTGCAACAGATGCTAATGCCATGTGTTCAACCAGCACAAATGGAGCAGACGCAACAGCAGATTCCCATGGTACCTAGACAGCAAATGCAGATACCATTAGCTCCAATGGGACAGCAACATGTGATGCTTCCTCAACAGGTCACAGGCCAAACGATGAGTCAAAATAACACAGTACAACCGTTCCCATTGCGTGGTGAGGATGGAATAAATGATGAATGGTTGGATGATTGTTCAGACAGTGAGGTTTGCAGGCTTGCAGCGTCCCTAGAAGTAGACCAGAGGGGACCCTATGGAGAGGGAAAGGTGATGGGTTATAAAGTTTCGTTCCTAGTTGATACAGGAGCTACAAGCTCTACAGTCAGAAGTGCAGAGGTTCCAAAATTACCACTTTCAGGCGTACCATAAGGATGGAAGGAGTAGCAAATCAGTTCCTGACAAATCTGTTTACAGATCCGGTCCAAGTTGAGATTGGTAACTTCCAGTGATTACACAAATTTGTAGTCTGTGACTCGAGTCCCATATCCTTACTGGGAAGAGACTTACTGTGCAAAACAAGGTGTTCGATTACCTGTTCCAATGAAGGGATTGAGGTGCAGACAAACAGTGATGATGAAGGGGACGATAGTCAGTTTCCAGAGTTAGAGGCGGAGACCGCAAATGAGGAATACCCTTTGATAACCCTATTCTCGATGCTTACTGTGACTGACTTACCACTTCAGTTGCAGAGAACAGTGACAGAGAAAGTGTGGGACCTGACAGGAAAGGAAGTGGGACTGATAAAAGGAGTGGAACCGATTAAAGTAGAGGTAAAGCCAAATGCAGTGTTTCCCCAGGTACCGCAGTACCACATGGCACAAGACGTCCTCATTCAAGTAGCGCAGATAATTGCGGACTTTGTGAAGCAAGGGGTTCTGAAAGAAGTGCTGAGTAGCCCGTGCAATTCACCAATAATGGGTCTGAAAAAGCCTTGTGGGAAAGTTCGAATTGTTCAAGACTTGAGGAAAATAAATGAGATAGTGGTAAAGTGTTGCCCCATAGTGCCAGATCCAGCCGTGATCATTTTCAGGTTCTGTGTTATGCAGAGTGGTTCACAGTTGTAGACCTGTCTCAAGCATTCTTTTCAGTGCCTCTTCATGAGGATCACCAATTTCTCTTCAGTTTCAAATTCCTGGATAAGGTTTACAGTTGGTGCAGAATTCCTCAAGGGTTTTCTGAGTCGCCTCCCATCTTCAATCAGATATTGAAGAAGGATTTGGAATCATTAGAGTTCCCTTTCAGTTCGACTTTAGAACAATACATTGATGATTTGTTGATTGCGTCCAGAACAAAAGATGACTGTAGGTATGACAAAATTGCCCTACTGAACCATTTGGGAAAGAACAGACATAAAGTGTCCCCAAGGAAGCTGCAATACTGTCAGAAAGAGGTGAAATACTTAGGTCACCTGATTGAGAAAGGGTCGAGAAAAATATCCAAGGAAAGGGTGACAGCCACACTGCAGATGAATCCCCCAAAAACAAAAAGAGAAGTTAGAATGTTTTTGGGAATGGTGGGCTACTGTCGTCAGTGGATCCCCAACTTCTCGATTATCTCTAAACCATTGGTGACACTGACTGTCAAAGAAGTTCAGGATGGCCCGGGTGCCATAACCATGTCCGAGAAAGAGTTGAAGGCATTCATGGAATTGAGGGAAAGTATGCGCAGGGCACCAGCTTTAGATATGCCTGATTACACAAAGCCTTTTGTACTGGTTGGTCATGAACGTGATGCTTGTTCTTTCTCTGTCCTGACACAGGTCCATGGAGGTGCAAACCACCCAGTAGCATATTTTTCAGCTACTTTGGACCCAGTCGCAGCAGCCTTGCCAGGTTGTTTGCGTGCAGTTTCAGCAGTTGGTCAAAGCCTCACCCAGTGTGAAGGAATAGTGATGGGACATCCTTTAACAGTAATGGTCCTCCATTCAGTTGAAATTTTGTTAACCCGAACCAAGACACAGCACATGACAAATGCGAGATTAACAAAATACGAAACAGTTATACTGGGGTAACCAAATGTATCCCTTAAAAGATGTACTGTATTGAACCCGGCAAATTCACTGCCTATTGAAAATGCAGACATTGATGATGCTGAGGAGGTAGACCATGATTGTCTTGAGGCAACAGATCTGTCACCAAACCAAGACCTGATATTAAACATACCCAACTAGAAGAAAATGATTACATTATTTTTGTTGGTGGTTCATGCCTAAGAGACGCAGTAGGAGTACTGAGAGCTGGATATGCCGTTTGTACAATCACTGGTATCTTAGAAGCTTCCTGGCTCGAAAGAGTGTACTCTGCTCAAGTGGCTGAATGAATTGCTCTTACTAGGGCATGCCACGCAGCTGAAACCCTAAAAGTCACTATCTATACTGACAGCAGATACGGATTTGGAATTGTACATGATTTTGGTCAGTTATGGTCACAGAGGGGTTTCATGACCTCTTCTGGTTCTCCAGTGAAAAAGGGCGAAAAGATAAAGGATTTGTTGCACGCGATTCAGTTACCTCTTGAAATTGCCGTGGTGAAATGCAATGCTCATGTTAAGTCACAAGATTTTGTGTCTATGGGAAACGGATATGCAGATCAAGTCGCAAAGGTTTTGTGCATTGAATTGTATATCGTTTCGAAATCAGTGGGAATTGTTACCTGAAACTGAAAATGAAACATGCGCAGGGTATGCATTAAGGGTGGTTGACACATTAGATGAGCTAAAATCATTGCAGGGACGTGCCAGCAAAGAGGAGAAACGTTCCTGCAGAGAATGCAAAGCGTACAGAGATCTGATGACTTATGGGTTTCAGAGGAGGGAAAAATGGTTTTGCCAAACAGTCTTTTGTCACAGTTTGCGAGGTTTTACCATGGTCAAGCACATGTTGGGAGAGACGCAATGATCAGGTTTTTCAAAATCGATTGGTTCAATCCAAAATTCAGACAAGCTGCAGAGGTTATCTGTCACAGGTGCATCATCTGTCAGCAGATGAATACAGGAAAAGGGACTGTGGTAAATTTGAGCCACGTTGGGAGAGCAGGAGGTCCATTTAGCAGAATGCAGGTGGATTTTATTGAAATGCCCATGTGTGGATGATTGAGATACGTGTTGGTGATTGTGTGCATTTTTAGCCACTGGATTGAAGCTTACCCTACACGTAGGAATGACAGTCTCACAGTAGCAAAGCTGCTGCTCAGGGAGTTAATACCACGTTTCGGGTTCCCGATCTCTTTAGAATCAGATAGGGGCAGACACTTCGACAATGAGGTGATTAAGCTCTTGTGTGCTGCATTAAACATTGAGCAGAAGTTGCATTGTAGCTATCGCCCTGAAGCATCAGGACTAGTGGAGCAGATTAATGGTACCTTGAAGTCGAGAATGGCAAAAATGTGCGCAGCTACCAATTTGAAGTGGCCAGATGCATTGCCCTTAGTACTGATGTCAATGAGAAACACACCTGACAAGAAAACAGGACTGTCTCCTCATGAAATTCTCATGGGCCGAGCTATGCGATTGCCCGCAGTACCTGCAAATGCTCTTGTGAATATCACAGATGATATGGTGTTGGACTACTGCACAGGTCTGGCTGATGTGGTCCGCTCTTTCTCTCACCAGGAGGAGGCTACCACATTGCCACCGATAAGTGATCCAGGTCACACCCTGAAAGCCGGTGACTGGGTTGTTGTCAAGAAACACGTGAGGAAGTCGTGTTTGGAGCCACGTTGGAAGGGGCCGTATCAAGTAATACTGACAACTACTACTGCTGTGAAATGTGCAGGTCTTCCAAATTGGATACATGCCAGTCACACAACGAAGGTGACGTGTCCAACTGATGAGGAAATTGAAGTGTCCAAAACAACAGCTGCAGAGAAGGAAGTCTCAGGGCCGGAGAATATTCAAAGGGGAACTGAGACTGGAGGAGAGCATGCTGAGGACGGCTTAGTCACTCAAACAGCAAACGAGTTCCAGAGGGGTGACGGTGAGCCTATCTCAGCTGGGGCAACAGGGGAACTGAAACAAAGAGAGGTTCTCCCATAAGTACACGGATACAGGTTTGAAGTTGAACCCATAACTGACCCTGAAGGCGAAGGGAGTGAGGCAGAAGGAAGTTGAGGTATTCTGACTCCTCCTGAGCCACTTGCAGAGCCATCAAGAGAAAACACCATAGCACAAGAGGAGGGCGCTGTTCAACGTCCTGAAAGGCCAAGTAGAAAGAAAACACTTAAAGGAGATAATTGGCCGGAGCCACAAGCTGCAGGAGAGAAATTGATCCCTAATGAAACAATAGAGGAAGAAGTTGATACAACCAGGAAAGAAGATCTCAGTGAAGGAGAGTTATAGGCTGATCGTAAACTAAAAAGAAAGAGAGCTGCAAACAGAAGATACGCAGGTCCTGAATGGGTGTATGCAACATCAGCTGAATGGCAACAAGAATTCTTGGTGTTCTGTTTTGATGAGAGGTTCCAGGTACAACAGCACCTGAATTAAACTTTAGAAAGAGACTGTGTTAAATTGAAATTGAAATTGAAAGCTGAAAAGCTAAGAAAAGAGACTGATAAATTACTGGATGTGACACTGATAATCTGATTGACTCTGAAAAACCAATTATGACAAGCTGCTAACCTGATTTGACAAAGGGGTCCTTGAGTGAGTGAAACGCTGTAAATACTCACAGAGAAAGAGAGAGACTTTCCACAGAAAAAAAAAAAAGAGCTTTTATATCGTCCTCCAGTTGATTGTTTGCTTTGTATTATTCTGCTTTCTGATTCTTTACAGATCATGAGTTGCACTAGAGATAATTGTAATAGGGGTAGGACATATGTATGTTTGGTTGTTGGTGTGGGAATTATGTGTGCGGTAGTGATAATAGCTGTGATTGTGAGAATGCCATTGATGGATAAGAAAGTGACAAACAATGCTTCAAATCCTGAGACTGCTACACTAACACCATGGGAGAAGTTTGAGCAGGATACAAAATACTTGCATGAGGGAACTAATTCAAAAGGGGAACTATCTACTAATGTCTTCTATCGCTTGCTGAATGAGTATGTTGACACAATGGATGCAAAGAATTGCTATGTGTGCACAAAGATTCCTTCATCAGTACAAGAAGGGGTTACTTATCATAGTCTGCCACTTACCTACGGGATAAGCTGTAGTTTGCTGTTATCAAGAGTCTATGATCAAGAACATGTTCAATACTTCTATTCTAACTTAGATGTCGTGTTTTCCTTTGTGCCTGTGATTAAGTTTCTAAATAAATTAGCTAAAGAACATAGCATAAAATTAGTTAGGGCTTTCTTTGAGCCGACACTGACATTTGGGACAGCTTATGCGCACCGCAATAATCTAACCTGCTTACTAGCACCTGTAGAAAAGAGCTTCTTAGATCACACTGATGATAGATGGAAAGCATTAAAGGAAAGGCTAGAAAAAGGATTAGAAAAACGCACGCTTGCAAATGATTATGCTTACACTGCAATAAAGACACAGGGCAAATTAGCTATAGATGCATTACACGTAGGAAGGCTTTGTATATATAGGCCGAAATCTGAGCATGACAATTTATTTGTGGGAACAAGTGAATGCAGGCATGTTTTTTATTTCAGAGTAAATGGACGTTCATGTTAAATGGACAGGATCCAGCGATCCCTGGTATCTATTATATACGTGGACTTAATGCTTATTACCGTCTTCCAAAGGGATAGTATGAGACATGTTATCTGGGAATAGTTTTTCTCAAGATCTACCAGATTGATGACTTAAAGCAACTTCCTGAAATGTCTGAATTACAGCATACTAGACAAAAGAGAGAGACAGCGGCTGCTGTCGTTCGTGACATATTTGGAGCCATAATTCCTTCAGTAGGGGTTATCTTAAACTCCATAAAGATTCGAAAGTTGTCTACTATTGTGGATAACATGCTGACAAACTTCACAGGGGCTATACTCCTGATGGATACTGAACTTGCTGTGGAAAGAGCTATGACTCTTCAAAACCGGCTTGCTTTAGACATTCTTTTAGCAAAGAGTGGCAGAGTCTGTAAGATGCTTAATGAGCGTCATTGTTGTGCATTTATTCCTGATAATAGTAGAAAGATTAGTGGTATGCTTACTAACCTAACAAGAGATAGTGCAGATTGGAGGGAGCTGAAGGAACCTGGAGTTTGGGAAAAAGTAGGGAAAGGAATTACTAAAGTAGGGAATTGGTTTAGTAGTATTTGGAATAGGGTTCTGGCAAAAATAACAGGGGGTATATTGATTGTCCTGACTTGTTTATTCGGACTATGGTTATCATGCAAAATTAGTAAAATAATTAAAAGAGATTTGGCAAAACACAATAAAAGAAAAGAAGAGAAGGAAAAAGAGAAAATGTTCCAAGAAATTTGGGAAAAATCACACAGGGGAAAGAGGTTGAAATGTGTGTATTAAGAAAAATTAAAGGTTGTGAAGGGAAACGTTTTGTGTGATGACAAGTGTCATCAGAGGAGGGACTGAGAGAGCGCAGCTTATATACTTAGAAATTAATATAAAATGTTTATGAACTAATGTATAATAATGCCGTGTAGAAAATGTATTAATGTATTCTGCTCAACGTGCGCTTGAATTGTGCCCACGGGGAGTGGCCGCCAATATATACAATGACTAATGAAACTGATTAATAATGATGAAATATTATGTTAACGTATGATTTTGCACTAATTTAAACGGTTATATGTTAAAGTTCTGCTAATAAATCATTAGGCCTTAGTTAGCATGAGTGAAGGCCTAGCTGCCCGGTTTCATATTAAATGTGTTCTTCTAACGTACAGTGTGCTGACTTGCTGAAGGACATGAACTCGTATTTTTCCAAAACTAGAAGATGAATGTAACTGTAGTAGATCCGTTCTCATGAAATGTGACTTGCTTAGTGAAACATTCTTACTGAATGCAAGAGTGTAGACTATGGCAGGTACAAGGTCGCCTGAACCGGTTCAGACAATGGAACCACTGACTGAAGATGCAAAGAGGACCACGAGAGTTTGAAATCATACTGGACATTCTACTCGCTGGAGACTTCAATCATAAGGACCAATAAACTACGTGGGAATTGTTATGGGGTGACAATTTTAACAAAGTCATTAAAACCCTATTGGAGGAAGATAGTGAGGTGCCAACCCCAACCAATTGAAATTTAGGGGACTATACAACAGAAAAGAGATAAAAACCCTTGACACAAGGAAGTAAATGAGACTAGGAGACTAGGAGACTAGGGGATAGGAGAGAGGGGAGATGCTGTTTGCGACTTTTGCTATGACCCAGACACTTTGTCACTCTGCATAGAGACTTTGCTGTTTGGTTCTTCAAAATCAACTTTGTCCTTATTTTGCCCGTTTGTACTTCACCTCCTTATGAGGGGAGTACCTTAACCCTGCCCTACCGAACTTTGCTAAATTCCTGGCTGATGGCGAATCAACTGATGTCCTGAGGACGAAGACTGAACTTGTATGCTGACCCAATACGGAGAGTAACTATATGACAATGAAATTGTAATTGTCTGTTTGCTTTTCCTTTCTAGGTACCAACTGCTTCTTTTGACAGAGACCATAGTTATATGTTTTCTAAATTGTGTTGCTAAATTGTTTTGCATGAAGCCCAACATGCCAATGCTAATTCGAGGTTAGATGAGGGGTACACTAAACAGACACAAATAGACAAATGACTGAATCTATGCTTTGTTAAATCATGTGATAATGACACTCTGCTAGGGAGAACCTATGTTGACGTTGTGCTATATTCTAATATTCGTGATTCTTGCTTTGATGAAATCTTATCAGAGTTGCCATATTGTGACTATGCTAATGTGTTTCCTGGTTTTGAGACTAATAAACCTACTAGTAGAATTGTAATCAATAGGGAATAAACTTCATATGATAGTACTAAACTGGTGTGGTTATTCATGACTGCAAGGTCATGGTGGTTTCTGAGATTTATTAATGTCTTTGACTAATCTGAATTGTCTTATTATGGTAAACATTGATGACGTTATTGACATATTGATTCACAATCTTTTGTAGACACAGTATAGGCCCACTTTCCTTTGGATAACTTTACATACCAGTCTGTATTGATTACTGTTTTGCAGCCTTGATAAAGTCACTTATATAATGAAACACATGTTGGCTGTTTTCTTCAAGACGACGCAAACCTATGGCAAACTGTGCCTACGAATAAAGACACTGTGCAACACGAACCTGGGATCATCGCATTTTTCTCCACTTCCTGAGTCACATTACCAGGGATACTTTTCCCCAACACGTATTTGGACTTCATATCTCTGTGTGCCTTGGTCATTTTGTATTTATTGATTCACATGTTGATTAGTTATCTCGTCCTAAGGTGTCTTCATTCAGGGTCAAAAGAATTATTGGCCTAAAACGAGTCACAGAGTGAGTAAATTAGTCATAAAGGGACTCGTTATCATTTCTGTTAGCAGAGCGATGGTTTGGGCCCTTTGGGGCCCTAGGACGAAGGACCATTGTTCAAAAGCGTTTTTTTGAGATAATGCAAATTGGAGGTATGATGCATTTCTAAATTGCCCATGACTTTTCCCGGAATCTCGGAGCTCGCCTAAGTGAGTTGGGTATGTTCTCTGCATTCTAGCATGTGTGGTGTAGAATTCGTGCTTGCTCAGCTTAGGCATATTACAAGTGATTTGTGAAGTTTGTGTGGATTTAGGTCAGGTAATGTTGTTTTAGTAGGAGTGGGCGTACTCCGCAGTATGAGAGTAGGGAAGTCGGCGAACTTCATGCTTTATCAACTTCAATATATGTCTATGCAATCCAAAAATATATGACAATCAAGATATAATTTTCCACAGAAATATATGGCGTACACATCCATTCCTACCATGTAGCTGTGCTTTCTAAACATTTGTTGTAGACTTTTTACTTTCGGTGACAGAAAGTTCTTGAATGTGAGAGGTGCCTCAAAATTTCTTCCACCCAGTGTTCCTTCAAGTCTTGCGATAAAAATGGCACCTCTCTTGTGTGGTTAGGCCCAATGCCCGTGACAGGACATCTCCCAAAACACAATGTGAACACATCACATTTTCCCAAAGTAAACAGCCGCTTTTGGCAAAGTGCCTAGCTGTGGATTTTGGCATCTAGCTCAGCCTGAACATAGGGACAACTACCAAACCTGTGCATTTTTAAAAATTAGACACCTATGGGAATCCAAGATGGGGTGACTTCCGGGACTCTCACCAGGTTCTGTTACCCAGAATACTGTGCAAACATAAACATGTGGCTAAAAAAATATTTTCCCCAAAATTTCGGTGAAAGAAAGTGTAGGAATCTGAAAGGAGCCACAAATGTCATTCCACCCAGCGCTCCCCCAAGTCTCCCAATAAAAATAGTACCTCACTTGTGTGGGTAGGCCTAGTGCCCGTGACAGGAAATGCTCCAAAACACAACATGGCCACATCACATTTTCCCAAAGAAAACAGAGTTGTTTTTTGCAAAGTGCCTAGCTGTGGATTTTGGCCTCTAGCTCAGCGGGCACCTAGGGAAACCTACCAAATCTGTGTATTTCTCAAAAGTAGACACCTAGGGGATTCCAAGATGGTGTGACTTGCCGGGCTCTCACCAGGTTCTGTTACCCAGAATCCTGTGCAAACCTTAAACTTTGGCTAAAAAAACACTTTTCCCTCATATTTCGGTGACAGAAAGTTCTGGAATCTGAAAGGAGCCACAACGTTCCTTCCACCCAGTGGTCCCCCAAGTCTCCCAATAAAAATGGTACCTCACTTGCGTGGGTAGGCCTAGTGCCCAAGACAGGAAATGCCCCAAAACACAAAGTGGACACATCACGTTTTACCAAAGAAAACAGAGCTGTGGATTGTGGCCGCTAGCTCAGCTGGCACATTTGGAAAACTAGCAGACCTGTGCAGTTTTGAAAAGTAGACACCTAGGGGAATCCACGATTGGGTCACTTGCGGGGGCTTTCACCAGGTTCTGTTACCCAGATTCCTTTGCAAACCTAAAAATTTGTCTAAAAAAACACTTTTTCCACACATTTCGGTGACAAAATGTTCTGGAATCTGAGGGGAGCCACAAATTTCCTTCCACCCAGCGTTCCCCCAAGTCTCCTGATAAAAGTGGTACCTCACTTGTGTGGGTAGGCCTAGTGCCCGCGACAGGAAATGCCCCAAAACAGAACGTGGACACATCACATTTTCCCAAAGAAAACAGAGCTGTTTTTTGCAAAGTACCTAACTGTGGATTTTGGCCTCTAGCTCAGCCGGCACCTATGAAAACCTAAGAAACCTGCACATTTTTTAAAAGTAGACACCTAGGGGAATCCAAGATTGGGTGACTTGCGGGGCTCTCACCAGGTTCTGTTTCCCAGAATCCTTTGCAAACCTCAAACTTTGGCTAAAATAACTGTTTTTCCTCGTATGTCAGTGACAGAAAGTTCTGGAATCTGAAAGGAGCCACAAATTCCCTTCCACCCAGCGTTCCCTCAAGTCTCCCAATAACAATGGTACCTCCCTTGTGTGAGTAGGCCTAGTGCCCGTGACAGGAAATGCCGCAAAACACAACATGGACCCATCACATTTTCCAAAAGAAAACAGCAGTTTTTTGCAAAGTGCCTAGCTTGGGATTTTGGTCTCTAGCTCAGCCGGCACCTAGGGAAAATTACCAAACCTGTGCATTTTTTAAAAGTAGACACCGAGGGAAATACAAGATGGTGTGACTTACGGGGCTCTCAACAGGTTCTGTTACCCAGAACCCTGTGCAAACCTCAGTCTTTGGCTAAAAAAAACTTTTCTTCATATTTCGGTGACAGAAAGTTCTGGAATCTGAAAGGAGCCACGTCTCCTTTCACCTAGCATTTCCCCAAGTCTCCCAATAAAAATGGAACCTCACTTGTGTGGGTAGGCCTAGTGCCCACGACCGGAAATACCCCAAAACACAACATGGACACATCACATTTTCCCAAAGAAAACAGCTGTTTGCCTGCTGTGGATTTTGGCTTCTAGCTCAGCTGTCACCTAGGAAAACCTACCAAACCTGTGCATTTTTTAAAAGTAGACACTAAGGGGAATCCAAGATGGTGTGACTTACAGGGCTCTCACTACATTCTGTTACCCAGAATCCTGTGAAAACCTCAAAATGTGGCTAATAAAACCCCTTTTACTCAATTTTCAGTGACAGAAAGTTCTGGAATCTCAGAGAAGCCACAGATTTACTTATACCCAGTGTTCCCCCAAGTCTCCCAATAAAAATGGTACCTCATTGTGTGGGTAGGCCTAACACCCACGACAGGACATGCCCCAAAACACAACGTGGACACAACACATTTTCCCAAAGAAAACAGAGCTGTTTTTTGCAAAGTGCCTAGCTGTGGATAATGGCCTCGAGCTGAGCCGTCACCTAGGGAAACCTAGGAAACCTGTGCATTTTTTTATTTAGACATCTAGGGAAATCCAAGATGGAGTTACTTGCGAGGCTCTCACCAGGTTCTGATTCCCAGAATCCTGTGCAAACCTCAAAATTTGGCAAAACTAAAAAACTTTTTCCTCACATTTCGGTGACAGCCACAAAGTTCCTTCCACCCAGCGTTCCCCCAAGTGTCCGGAAAAAAATTGTACCTCACTTGTGTGGGTGGCCCAGGTGCCTGCAACAGATAAAAGCCAAAAACTTGTAGAGATTGAGGGGATAGCATAGCAAGATGATAAGCACATATTTTTCTTTTATACATCTTTAGGCTGACTCTGCTTTGGGGACCCACACAAGTGAGGTATCATCTTACTTGGGAGATGGAAGGGAACACTGCGTGGTAGGAAATTTGTGCTCGAGCAGCGATCAAACAAAGAAAAGTGAGTAAAATATGCTTTTTTAAAGCACATTTTGAGGTTTGCAGAGGGATCTGCGTAAGAAAATGTTGGGGGATCCCGGAAAGGCACACCTCCCTGGACTCCTTGGGGTTTCTAGTTTTAAGAAATGTCTGGGTTTGATAGGTTTCCCTAGATGAAGGCCGCACCCGGGACAAAAAACACAGGCCCCCCCCCAAACACAGGTATTTTTGCAATAGATCATTTTGATGTGTCCACGTACTTCTGTGATGTTCCAAATGCTAAAAGTGTGAAAAGAAACTTACTTAGGTTATGTTAAAAAGACCCCTCACCCACCAACCAAGTTGGTGGCATGCTTCATCATCGGGGTCCCACCTGAGACACCCAGCTTGTCACGGGTGTGCTGCGCCGCCTGATTACAGCAGGGCAGGTTTTGTCATTTTTACCAGACTTACTGGTTGGATTTGGCACGAGGATGAGTGATGGTTCAGTAGATCAAATTTTATTAACAAGAGATTTCACAAAATTGAAATGCACTGTTAATAACTGAAAGGCCAAAAACTGAACTAATGACTCACAGCTCGTTAGCTGTAAAGCTGCGTCAAGGCACCAACCGCTTTACAGTCCATTCACACACCTTCTATACATGGCATGCACAAGACCATTCACGCTGCCAGCCGCTGGCCCAGCCCATTACAACACTCGCATCAACTGACAGCCCCATTCAAGGGCCCATCACTTTCATACGACCACATGCCTGATACACCAATCACACCAGCTGATGGGAGTGTGTGGACTGGTGTTTGGCTGGTACGCCAGCCAAGCACCACTCCATGCACACCGCCAGCCAAGTGCCACTCCACGCACACTGCCAGCCAAGTGCCACCCCACATACACCGCCAGCCAAGCGCCACCCCACACACACCGCCAGCCAAGCACCACCCCACACACACCGCCAGCCAAGCGCCACCCCACGCACACCGCCAGCCAAGCGCCACCCTACACACACTGCCAGCCAAGCGCCACCCCACACATACCACCAGCCAAGCACCACCCCACACACACCGCCAGCCAAGCACCATCCCACGCACACCGCCAGCCAAGTGCCACCCCACGCACACCACCATCCAAGTGCCACCCCTCACACACTGCCTGCCAAGCGCCAGTCCATGCGCACCACCATCACTTTTTTGTTTGTTTTTAAACAACAAAAAAAACACTAATTATAAATAGGTACAAACACAAAAGCTCTAACTGAATACATGGCAGTAATGTCAACCATGAAACTACACATATGAAAATATAAAACAGACGTTTACGCTCACAGAATTTCCCAATAATTCTTCTGTGTGTGGTAGCTCCTGAAACAGCCACCCACTCACAGCCCAGGCTTTGAAGGATAATCAGGGCAGTACATCCTAGTCTCCTTCCTGATACCTCTTTGAGCACAGACTCTACATCTCTTAGCAGGAAAATGTTTTTTGTCTGTGGGAGGAATGTGCTCAGCAAAGCGACTATCTATCAACACTGCTTCTCTAGGAGCTCTTACCTGTTCCAGCACAACAAGGCTCGCTATGATAGACTCCTGAAATTTCACAAATTGCATCCTTGACTCTGGAGAACTATCCTTGAACAAAAGCATTAAAAGTTGCCAAGTGGAACAGGTGAACCGCTAATTACTTATACCAAACATAAGCCTTACGAGCAGCAGTGTAAGGTTCCATCCTCTGATCTACTCTATCAACACCATCCATGTGCTTATTGTAGTTTAAAATGCATACAGGTTTGCACACTTCAGCAACTTGACCCCAATCAGCCACAGGTGAAGTACTCTCATCATGGAAGGTAGTTAGCATGTACACATCCTTCCTGTCTAAAAATTTCAGAGCTAACAGCTCATCATTCCGCAAGGCACTGCACTGTCCCTGTTCAAGTTTTTCACAGACAAGCTCTCTTGGAAAGCCTTTCTGATTAGAGCAGATTGTGCCACAAGCAACAGTGTCGACTCTGAACAATTCCTTGAATAACTGAACTCCAGTGTAGAAGTTATCTACATATAAATGGTGACCTTTGTTAAACAGTCCTCCACCAAGTTCCCACACAATTTTCTCACTAACTCCAAAAGTGGGCGGGCAACCGGGGGGTCAATACTGGAATCCCTACCAGTGTAGACCCGGAAATTATAAACATATCCTGTACTACTTTCAGCCAGCACCTACAATTTAATTCAATACTGTGCCCTCTAACTAGTAATGTACTGCCCACAATCTAAATGACCCTTGAATAGGACCAAAGACTCATCTACAGATATTTCTTTGCCTGGAACATAGATCTTTGAAAACAGATCTACCAAATGATCAAGGACACGTCTCATCTTAAAAAGACGGTCAGAATCAGTGTGATCTCGTGGCAAGGCTGAAGCATTATCTACAAAATGAAACATCTGAAGAAGAAGCTCATACCGGTTACGACTCATGATTGCAGGAAATATTGCAGTTGCCATCAAGGGACTAGTAGACCAATATGAAGACAGTAATCAGCCCCATAAAAAAAGTTAAACCCAATAACTTTTTCAACTCTTCCAGATTTGTGGGAATCCACCGGCTAGCTTGAGTGTGGCCTACATCTGGCAGCGTTTTCCCTCAAATACTGCTCTGCACACAAATTAGTCTGCTCCACAATCTCTTCCAAAAATACATCGTCCATAAACAACTTAAAGAAGATGACAGGCAAAAGGTTTTCCATATTTACTCTAAACCCTGGGAAACCAGTAAAGGCAGGCAACTGTGGCTGCTCCGTGTTTGGTGCAACCCATGTGTCAGGTCTTCCAATGGGAAGCCTTTCAGCCGCTGGCTGCTGCACCATTGGCACATCAGTGTCCCCAACAGGCACTTCATCAGCACTGAGAGTGGCTTCATCATCAGATGATTCCTCTCTGACAGAAAATTCACTTCCGCAATCTTTCTCTTCCTCCTCTGCCTCAGATGCGGAGTCAGTCCCATAATCATGGTCAGAAGACGACTCAAAGAGCACACCAACAACCTGCTGAGCAGGCATCCTTCGGCTAGCCATGATCCTTCCTACAAAAAGTAACTGGACAAATGCATCACCAACAACCAGCACTGTGTAAGATAAGTAATAAACAAAGGGTAGCTTTATCACTAAGAATTATAAACTCAAAAACTATAATGCTTACTTGCCTGAAAAAGCTTGACTCACCAGCAACTACTCTGCACAGACACAGCAATCCCCAATGATATCCCACTAAAAAGAAAAAAGAAAAGCAAATTAGACATAAGACAACACAAATATCATTGTGCATAAATCTAAGGACAATTTCACACACAATCCTGCATTTAGTACACCACTGACAAACATGTCATTCATGCATGGCAACAATACTCCTTTGGAATAATTTATTTACTTAGCTAAAACATGCAACTACGCAAACCGCAGGACAACCACTGTCAAAACCACAACAAGCCACAGCAAAGGAAGCAAAGGAAGCAAAAGCTTTGAACTAGAACAAAAAGGAGAAATAAACTGTTATAATCACAAATGCAAATACTTTGCCAATTGACAAACACCCTGCCACCAAACATTTATACATTTTCCCCAGTGTCCAGTGTTCTGTGCCCTCCTTGGGGGCAGATGGGCCTAAAAAAATAGGCAAATCTGCCTCCAAAGGAGGCAGAACTACCCAACAGTGCTTTATCCCCTTTTGGGGGCGACCATTGCCCAAGGGAGCGCTCCCCAACATAATGCACACACACACACACACACACATGATCCTTGGCGCTATGTGGATTCCACCCCCCCTTGGGGGCACATGGGCCTAAAAGAAAATAGGCCACTCTGACCCCAAGGGTGGCAGAACTACCCAACAGGGCTTTGTCCCCGTTGGGGGGAGACCCTTGCCCAAGGTGATGCCCCCCAACACAAAGGACATACACACACACACATGATCCCTGGAGCTATGTGGATTCTGCCCCCCTCGGGGGCAGATGGGCCTAAACAAATAGGCTGATCTGCCCCCAAGGGGGGCAGAACTACCCAACAGTGCTTTGTCCCCTTTGTGGGGTGACCCTTGCCAAAGGGGGCGCCCCCAACACAAAGAAAAACAAAGGGAAGAAAAAAGAAAAAATCCCTGGCGTCTTTATGGCTTCTGCCCCCCATGCGGGCAGATGGGGCTAAAAAAATAAACCGATCTGCCCCCAGGGGGGCAGAACTACACAACAGTGCTTTGTCTCCTTTGGGGGTTTGAACCTTGTCAAAGGGGCCGCCCCAACACAAAAAAAACAGACACAAAACAATCCCTAGTTTCTAGTGCCTTCTGTCAAGGGGGGAAGAAACGGCAATAAATATATTGCCCCCCCCCCCCAAGGGTACACACACATAAACAAATTCCCTGGTGTCTAGTGGGCATTCCTGCTGCCCGATCGCATCACAATCAGGCAGCAGGAATGAATGCTGAAAGAGACATTGAGGGAAAGGAAAACCCTCTCTAGACAAATGCACAAAGTGTAGCTGTCACCCAACCCATACATGTAGTGAAAACAGACTGCAGGCACACAGAGCTATGAGTGCAGAGGAATGTGCTCTTTCTAAAAGTGGCATTTCCAAAATAGTAATATTAAATCCAACGTTACTAGTAAAGAAAATTTATCATTACCATTCCAGTGATATGAAACATGACATAACTACTCCTTTTCTAATCCAGAATTACATCTTAAAAGTGTATTAAGGAATTCCTAATGTTAGCGTATGAGAGGAGAAGGCCTCACGGTAGTGAAAACGACTTTGGGTGATTTTCACTCCCAGGACATGTAAAATTTAAAAGTGCATGTCCTACCTTTTACTTACATAGCACCCTGAACCATGGCTACCTAGGAACTACCTTAGGGGTGACATGTGTAAAACAAAAGGAGTGTTTAGGGCTTGACAAAGGGTTTTAAATGCCAAGTTGAAGTGGCAATAAAACTGCACATGCAGGCTCTGCTGTGGCAGGCCTGTGACCTGTTTAAAGGCCTACTTGTGTGGGTGGCACAAGCTATGCTGCAGGCCTCCACATGTACCATTTAAATTACAAGTCCCTGGTATCTGGTATACCACTTTACAAGGGACTTACAAGTAAATTCAATTTGCCAAATAGGTGTATAGAAATTCAGCCATCTTTTAGAGAGAAAGCATATGTACTTTAGCACTGGTCAACAAGGTCCTAAGACCAATAGAAACTAATTCAGCAAAAAGTGGAGGGTAAAATGCAGAGGTTTGGGAGTGACCCTGCAGAAAGGGCCATTTTCAACATCAGCCCAGATTTTGTATTATTTTTCTGGACCCTATTTGATGTGCTATATTGTGTGAAAGAGAGCTATCAGGACAGTGCCTAATATGCAAAAATATGCAACTATTATCCCCTGCGCTGGTGCACTTTATACTACCTTGTGCTTTGCACATCCTTGAAACATAGTGCACAGGTGTGTGTGTGTGATTTTAGAATAGATTTTATACTTCCAGTATAAACTACTATGCATAGACACAGTTTACAATACAGCACATATGCAAATCATGAAACATTTAGAAAAAAAGAAAACATATCTCTACAGGTACCCCTCATTTGAGCAGACATTCATTTTTTGTTCAAATTGTCTACCCTGTTTAGTAAATAGGGCTTTACGTCAAAATGTAGGAGTGGTTGTATGGGAAGGCCCATGTACAACCAATGGGATGCCCACTTGATTCAAAGTAGCTCAAAGTGCTACTAGGCATTACATAGGATTATGTCACATTGAAGTCAAGTTTTGAACTTGAAAGTAAATCCCAATTCGAAACTTTGTGGTGATAGTGTCACTTTTTGTGACACTGCACCAGTTTAAATCTGTCCACCACTCCTTTTAAATTCTTATATTTTCCATCCTTGCCTGATGTGGCATGTGAGTCAAGTTGCTCACATCGCCGAGTTCCTGTTCATTGATTACATTGCTTATCCATCCTGCACAATTTCTACAGGCAATTAGGGACCTGGTTGCCATATAACCACTGGAATCCAGTTCTAGTCAGAGGACCAGCCTCTTCATTGCTTCCTGTAAAGGTCATGTCGCATGCAGAATAGGCTAAATTGACACATTACCACGGTAAAGTACAGGTCCAAAATACCATGGCCATTGCACAAAACTAGAACAGAATAGAACAACAATTACTGATAAAAATACTGTAGAAGTGGCGCAGTTGTATATACAGCAAAGGGTCTATCATAGTCGACTCAGTCCGATAAAGGGCCTTTCTTCTTTGACACTGACTGCTTAGTAACATAGAATCTAATTTACCAATGAAATGAAAACACACATTCTCTTAAAAAACTGTGTAATTTGTATCTTTGTCAGAAAATGTAATTATCAATACAAATACAATAAAGTGTGAGAATATGCAGCATCTAGAACATCACACCATGAAAAGTGAACGGCTATACACAAACTCAATATAGATGTTGATTTGTGACAGGACTTAATCTATCATCCCCCTGCATAGGTATCCATATCAGGAGGCTCCTTCTTCCCTCTGGGTTCACTCTGGTGAATTATTCGGTGTGCTGCAAGTTTCTGACCATCAATTTTACTCTCTTATTCAAGATAGAAGATGATACTTTTTCAAGATTGAGAAGCAGAGTCTACATTATTGACAAACATTATTACCAATGTGCTAGAACTACCATTTTGTTTGTGATAGGTATTAAAATACCATATGTATCCCAATAAAGCATGAATTACATTCTATATGTGAGGGCCAGCATTCTGGCAAGCCTGGTACTATCTTGCTTCAGAGTCCCTCTTTACGCCAATGGCCTTGAACAATATGTGAGACCATGGATGCCTCCAATATGCTAAGAATTACCATTAAAATGTAAGATCAATCATTTTTCCAAGGAAATCATTATTCCATTGGAGCACTGGTTTGCTCTACGTGGGAAGCCAGCATGAACGTTTTTAGAGGAATTAGTGAAGAATGGTCATTGGGGATTTACAAGGAAGCCTTCTTCTACTTTGTTTGAGTAACTACGCTCTCCTCCTCGGATTCTGGGTGTCATTGTCTGGAGAAAGGAGGTTTAGGTGCTTCTGCACTGAATCTTCTCTGTGGTCCTTGAAGCACAGTCATACTAAAAGAAGGCAGGGGAATGGGGTGTAGAGTTGTTCTTAAAGACACCTTAGAGTGCCTCCATGAACAGTTAAGAGGGTATCATTGACTAAACTGTGTTTGAAGTGCTAGGGACTGAACATATCATTCTTCTTTTAAGCTGGATTTTCAGAGCCGAGAAGGAGGAAATAAGATTGAAGGCCTCATTACGAGTTTGGGGTCCCATGACTGCCATGTTGGCCGTCAACAGGCTGGCGGAGAAGACCACTAATTTATGACCATGGTGGTATTCGCTACCTAATACAGCCAAAGCACTTCCGGCACCGCCACTGCGGTCAGACTGCCACGGATGACTGAAGGCATCAGCAGGCAGTCAGAGACCATGTTTCTGCAGGGCATAATGCGAGGCTGCACACTGCCAAGATTTCCTCTGCCGTCGCACTATCATGGAAACCCAGGCAGAAACGGACTGCATAAAAGGAGATACTCCCCTTCAGGAAGCCATACTTGTCTGGACCAGCCATGGAACCAGAACAAGACATCACCCTTCTGGTCATGCTCACTGAAACACTAGGGAATCTTTGCCACCACCATCGCTGCCGACAGCAACTGTAAGTAAGCACACTCACCTGTTACTGTTGTATACTGTTAATGGTTGTACACTTACATAACATACCAAAGGGACGGGATGTGAGGGCTACACTCCCATATACACTGACAGGCACACACACATACAGCTGCACAGATACCTGCACATACACAGCACACACACTATAGCCATCACAAACACACACCACACGTCAAAACACACACACTTACGTACAGAAAGGCAGCACAGACCCAGTGTCACACAATACCATACAACACAATAACACGTCACAAGAATTCCACAACCGCATAGTCATAACACATTGGCAAGCACTCAGAATAGACACTACCCAAGGACACATCACACATACAAAACAATGTACAACCGACATGGAACGAACACACACAGTCATATAACTTACCAATCGACACACACACACATCACAAATCACACAGCACATCTTACGTATCATAACATGCACAATACACTCACACTCACACAGTGAAAGCACACAAAGCCACACATCACAACAATTAACACATGTCAACTCAAACACCAAACAATGCCATGACAACAACATGTCTGCTACATACACAAGCTCATTACACAATACACACCCTATCCCTGAGGGACAAACGCACACAACCAATGTCAGCCAGGGACAACTTTAACATAGGAAAGGAAATGCAGGACAAAGATGTAACCTGAACACCAACAACTGGTTTGTATCTTTATATTAGTTAAGGCAAGAAATAGATAAAAATAAGGCCATTAGCCAGTCCAATATCAAAGCAATTGTAAGTTACCAAAGGCACCATATGGTGCCCCAACTTGATTCTTGACTGCCATCTAACCTCCTCAAGTAGGGGCATCAGGTGGCAGGCGGGCCCCTCAGGGATGATTGGGGATGCTGGAGGGGGATTGGGATTCGGCTTGGGAGTGGGGGTCCTTGGGATTTGGCTTTGGGGGGGTTCAGGTTTAGGCTGGGGAGTGTTAGGTCTTCTTGGGAGGGGTAGGCTTCTTGGTAAGGGGGCATGGGTACTTGCAGTGGGTAGGGGAGGTCTTGGAGGTGGAAGGGCTGGCCTTGCAGGGGGAAACAACATGTTTAGGGTTTCCACAGGGGGAAGAGGAGTAGGAAAAAGGTCAAACCCCGAGAGGAAAGACTTTTTGCACACATGCGGACGGTCATAACAAAAGGGTTTGGGTGTGGAGGGAGAGGGATGGGTTGTCTGAGGTGTTTGTGTGGATGTCTTGGGTGCGTGTTTGTGGGAGGTATGCTTGTGGGTGTCTGTTGGGTGGGTGAGTATGGGGGTTTACATGTCTTGGGCTGAGGGTGGGGGGAAGTGTTGTGGGGCGCAGAGGTGGGTCGGTGGGTGGCTGTCTGTTTGGGTGGTGACTGCAGGGATGGTAGATGTGCAGCATGTAGGAGTGTTGGTGGTTGTGATGTCTTCAGGTGTGGTGACTGGGGTGGATGTTTAAAGGTATGCTGGCATGCTGTTTGTGGGTAGGATAGGTGTGGTGGCTGGATCAATGAATGTTGGTGTGGTGTCTGCAGGTGTGTCTAGTGTGCTGTCTGTGATGATGGGGGTGGTGGGGATGTCAGATTAGGTTGTGTCTGTTGCTGGGTGTGCATCTGAATGTTGTTTGTGTGTATGCCGGTGGTGTGTCCTGTGGTCCTTTAGTTTGTCTGTGCTACCCTTAAATGTTGAGGTGGATGCATGCTTGTCTGTTTGTGTGCTTTGGCTGGGTCAGGGAAGGAGGGATTGGGATTGAGAAGAGGAAGAGGAAGGTAGAGGGGGGAGAGGAGACAAAAGGTGACTGGCTGCCGTCAGTGTGGAGGCCAGAGCCTGAAAGGAACTCTGTAGGCCAGCCAGTGCACTGTGAATGCCCTCCAGGAATGCATTACTCTGTTGGATCTGAGTTGCCAGTCCGTGGATGGCATTCACAATGGTCGACTGACCCACTGAGTTTGACTTCAGGAGGTCAATAGCCTCCTCACTGAGGGCAGCAGGGCTAACAGGGGCTGGGGAAGAGGTGCCTGTGTCAAAGGAGACACCGACCCACTTGGGTGAGCGGGCATGGCCAACTGGATGGTGAGCCACAGGGAGGGCAGTGATAGTAAGAGGGATGACAGACTGAGATGGTGCTGGGGTGGTCCCATATAGGTCCGCCACCACCAGGGAGTTTCTACTTGGGGAGGATTCTAAATATGAGTTGGATCCTGTCTCTCACTTGGAACTCCCTTTGCCCTCCAGGCCACTGGGTCCCTCGGTGTCGGTGGTATAATGACTTGAAGTCCCATGGCCAGCAGCTTCCCCACTCAGCTGTGCCCCCTTGCCTTTGCCTGCCAATGCTGATGCTGGAAAACAGAAAGAGTGGTAGAGTCATCACATTCTTTTAATACACTAACATCACACTGTACACATCTTTACCATTGCATCTGGTTATACTACACCCCCAGGTAGAACCAGATTAGTGCCAACATCATGTTACATCAAGATATAATCTACACCCCTATATAACAATAATGTCACACACCAGCTAAGCCACCTATCTCAGATCTACAATACCATCATATCAGTAGAGGGATGACTCTAACCATTCCATGTCAAGCTGACTTGGCAACATGATTCGGGATCCCTATCCACAGTAACATAGTCAACCAACAACCAAGCTATGGGAAATAGTGTCAACATTGATTTCCACATATCATATACACAACATCTACGCAGACTTACACAATGACATGATGTCATGTACCAGGAAAGAGACCTCATCATATGCTAAACACAAGACAGCATGTTGAATACAAGCCATAACCATTTCATGTCACAGAGTTCACAGCCTTCACAATTGACATTTGCAAACACTCTATTTGGCATATGAACATTTGGAGTATGATAAAGTCTGAACACATGTCACCAACACATGTACCAATAGTGAAGTAGGAAAGGATGACACATGCTTTGTGGACCTACTCATCGCAGTCATTATCCACCTGTAAACAAAGCCTTTCACACTTCTAAAGGCTTATTTAACCCATAGAATTTACCCACAGACAACATGTAGGATGTCCACTCAGATAACACGTAACAGCCCTCACTTACCAAAGGGGTTCACCTCCTCACAGCTCTGAGTGAGTTTACCAAGCATGGCATGTGAAATATCAGATGGACATTGCAGCTTCACATGAAGCTATCACTCATCAGAATCCTTTAGAAAAGTAGTTATGGCTTTAATATGTTGCACATAGGCATAGAACAAGGGCCATTGGAATGGACAGATGGCAAAGGCCTGGACAATTTACCATCATAATATAGGGTGTATGAATCTGTATATGGTAAGGAACAACCTGCAAGGCATGAAAAGCTATATAGTGGTACACACATGACACACTCACATGTGCATGATCATATACTTCTGCACAGAGGGGATAGCATAGGAGAGTAATATATCCCTATACACAATAGAATATGCACACTTGTGTACCAATGTAGAGGATTGTACATCTATGTGTTCCTTGAAGACCTATGACCCTTTGCAGTTACCACATTGTCACAGCTCAGATTCTATCACTTTATTCACTGACCTGGTAGAGGGATAAAAATGTGTTAAGTCTATACTTACTCCCTTATGGCTGCTGTGCTGTCCTCAAATGCCCATCCAACTCAGGGTAGGCCCCCGCTAAAATGCGGGTGATTAGGGGGGTCAGGGTCTTATAGGCACCCCTTTCTCCTTGGGAGGACATCCCTAGATGGACCTCTGCGGTATTCCGGGCCCAGCATCTCAGGACCTTTCACCGCTTCCTACAGTGGGTGCTCCGCCAGCTGTGGAGCCACAGGGTCTGCACTTTCTTGGTGATGGCATGCCAAATTTCCTTTTTCTGATGGGCATTGACTTGCATGAATGACACAGACCAGAGAAGAAAGTCATGTACAATGCACCACACCAACACAAAAAGGGAGAAAAACAAGTTAGTGCAAGTAGCCATACACACACTTCCTACATGCCTATCCAGTACCAGGCCATGGCTAGAAGCATATGACCAGACCACAAGCATGTCTTAAAACATGGTATAAGTGTTGAAGTCTTTATGACACCACCTTAAGTTTTCTAACTATACAGTTTGTAGGTGGGTCAGGGTACAAACATCACACACTTCCTACTACGTATCAGTGCTCAAAATCTATCTAGGCATATGTACACATGTCCATTTACCCACACATGTTATCCCAAAGCTTCATTCAACCACATTTACTGAACATCATCATACACTCAACATTTCAAACATTGCTTATTAAATTGCACTTACCTGCTCCTCTGGTGCACATAGAGCTGTCCATACGGGGTAGGACCTCCTCCACAATCTTGTCCAGCTCGTCAGCTGAGAAGGCAGGTGCTCTATCACCTGTAGGACGTGTCAGGATTGCTCCCAGAGGCAGTCCACACCAAATTAGGTCATGATGGCCTTGCTGGCAGCAATGTCAGGAGTCAAGTGAGGGATGAAGTTTGAGATGGCAGTCACGTCTGCCAAGTACAGGACCGTCACTGCCAACAGATGCTGCCTTGGACCAGGTCCTCCAAAGGCAGCAATGTGTTCCAAGGGCAATGTCCACCGAGGTTGTGTCTGCCTATCACCATGAAGACATCCACCGGCGTAGTTAGGTCACTTCCTGATGTCCAGTACAGAAGATCAGGCAGCTGCCATTTTGAGGCTCATAAATGTACGTTAAGGTTATGAAAGGTGCGTCATTGACTATGAAATGCATTTATGACGTTGTGTTAACTGCTGGCGTATTATTATGTAGAGGTTGTTAAATTGCTGTATCCTGAGCTATGTACATGAAATAATAGTGTCAGCAGAGTAATGATAATCAGAATATAAAATAGCATAACATACTATGTGCAACATGTTAAGTTTGTTGATATTGCCTTTACTGTCAGTGACACGTTTCTCCATTTAAAGAACATGCTAGGGGCTAGGGGATCTGAATGCAGTTATTAGTCAAATTTTGCCTAGGCATATGCTGAATACAACGCTTTTACTGTTTTATGTGACAAAATGGAGCTTTATATGTGAAGTTGGTGTGATCATACGTATGATCTATAGATTGAGTAATACACATAGATTTTGAAGTTGTCCCACATAGTTACCTTGGAATAAGAAGAGCAAGACCACCTCCAGTGTACTATCCACTAGCAGTCCTGCAGACCATGGAGCAGCAGCATACGATACAAATATACTGCCTGGATAGGCATACAATAATGGAACTCTGTCGTCAGTTGGCGCCAGATCTGATACCTGCCATTCGTAATCCCAATAGTATACCTCCCATTGTCCAAGTCATGTCAGTGCTACAATTCCTGGCCACTGGGTCCTTTTAAAATACAGTGGCCTTAACTGCAGGGATGTCTCAGCTCATGTTCAGTCTGGTTTTGAAATATGTACTGTCTGCATTGTTTAAACACCTGGACAACTATATCAGGTTTCCACAACGTGAAGATTTGGCTCATGTGAAGACAGATTATTATGCTTTTGGACACAATGCACATGTGGTTGGAGTCATAAATGGCACCCACGTAGCCTTGGTTCCCCCAAATGCCAACAAACAGGTATATAGGACCTGAAAAAAGGTCCCTCCATCAATTTCCAAGTGGTCTGTTTTGGTGACCTCTACATATCACAAGTTAGTGCAAAGTATCCTGGGTCAGTCCATGATTCCTTCATCATGTGGAACAGCAACATCCCACTACAAACGACATGACAATACACAGAGAGAGCCTGGCTGGTTGGTAGGTCATATATGTAATGCCTGTCTTTTCCTTTTATCTGCTACCAGAAATGTGGATACCTAAGATCAATGTTTGGCTTGTTTTAACTGTTCCTTACAGGGGACTCTGGCTACCCAAACCATCCTTGGTTGTTGACACCACTGAGATACCCAACCACCCCAGGGGAAGTCCGCTTCATTGAGCCCCATGGAAGGACAAGACATGTTGTGGAGCGGACCTTTGGGCTTCCGAAGGGAAGATTTCACAGCATTGATAAATCTGGAGGATCCCTCCTCTACTTTCCCAAAGAAATTTGCCAAATAATTGTTGCCTGCTACATGCTCCACAATCTTGCCCTTAGATGTCAGATACCATTCATATCAGATGAGGGGCATCCAGCGGATCCTCTGGGTGGAAATGTAGAATTGCAAAGTGAGGATGAGCAAGAAGAGGATGAAGCTGGAGACATCAGGGGTGATCTCATCAATTTGCACTTCACCTGACTTAAGGTGTGTGATGTAATTAAAGTGATTTAGAGCCAGATGTAGCAAAGGGTTTTACCCATTCTGTGTCTATGGGAAAATTAGTTGGTACATATGGCCCTTAGTGGGGTATTGGTGAGGTTAGGAATTCCACATAAGGTTCTTTAATAACCATAAGATAGGCCATAAGTGGCTCCAAAGACCACTGATGCATGCGAATTGTTACTTGGAGTTGTGTACAGACACGTTATGTACATAGTCTAATGTTTTCACGATGCAAAATCGAAGTCACACTTGTACATATGATTTAGCTGTGTAATGTTTATGTATCAATGTGGCCTATACCTAATGTTTGTCTTTTACAGATTGCAGATTGACCGTTTGGCTCATCCTCATTTGGCAATATCATTCAGTGTCACAGGGAGATGGGATTTGTAGACTGACATGTGAAGTGAACATGGATTAAACCAGGTACTGTCTGCAATGAGATTTATGGTATTTGAGGTCTATCCCCAAGCCGTCATGACAGTGGAATGGTAGTCTCCTTTTCCACACTATAGACCTGTTTGGCATTGGAGGTGGAACCAATGGTGCCACTTGTGTGTTTATTTGTCTCTGACACGTGTCATAATGTGGTATCCAGACCCTCAAATTTCATAATGGTTTGAGTTGTATGAGAACTAACATATACATAGCTGTCAGTGTGTTTCCACTTGGCAGACAAATGTACATGTTTATGAAGACTGACATGGGTGAATGGCAAGCCTACACATACCTTGCCATGCTAAGTGGAAGGTCCATGACTGGGGACATTAGTACTAACCTCTGTCTGTTGCATGAGGTATGGTTATTTGGGAGCTCTGGCATGGGTGTGTGATAAGGCTTTAGCTGATGATGCATTGAACCAATATGTTTGTCTTCTGGCATATTGAAACACTGACATGTACTTTACTTCTGAAGTGTGTGGGGGTGTAGTGTATGACACCTATGCTGAAACTTAGAAGTTAGCAGCAGTACTTCACTGTGTTGTCACTGGTATTCTCCAAATCAATATGTGGGAAAGTACATTACAAGTGGGTTGTGTAAAGTAAATTATACTTTGTCAATGCAATATGTAGCCTGATTGTACAGTACATGTATAATGACCATGACAAAGGTTTTACATTTGAGAGAAACATTTTATCACAAGAGTTGTTATGCATGACAGTTGTATATGGTTGACAAATCACACAAACTTGTGATCTTTGGTTAAGTGGTATTTGTTGGGGAGTGCACAGCACAAAGCGTGAATAGAAACCCAAATAACACAAAGTAAACAGTGAAGGGTTTAGTCATGGTGGATGAAATAATCAGAATAGCCGCTACGCCATTTGGAAACACAAGTTGAGTGTCCTTGTACCGTAGAGAAATAGAGATAGGTTTCAGAACAGTCACCAGGGTGTATCTGTGGCACACAAGGGGAACCAATCGGTAGAGGTTTGCTTCCTGGCAGTTGTTTTGGTCTTGGCATCTGCTCCTCCAGGATATCTGGGTGGACGTCCACATTTGTGGAGGGGTTCTTCAGTTACATAGCGTGGGGTGTCTGAGGCATTCCCTTCCCCTGGCAGGGCCTCCATTCCACTAGTTGCCACAAATATAGAAGGGCCTGATGTTTCATTGCTAGTGGAAGAGGACTGATGTTGAGTTTAAACACCTACTCAGGGTGGTATTTTTGTCTCTCAGCACCCCAGCAATGTGAGCCAGAATGGCATTTTGAGCCTGCCACTGCTGCATAGCTTCCAGGTGGTTGTCCCTCTGCAACTGTCTGATCTCCACCGTCATGTTCAGTACCTGGCCCATCAGCCTTGGGAATATTGGTAGGGTCCCAAGACGTGGGAGATGATGTCCTGGTCAGTTGTGTTCCTTGGAGCCCCCATTCTCTGGCCCACACCATCCCTCCCATGCACCGTACCTCCTCGTGCCTGTGCCTCTGGCACAGTGTGCCCACTTCCACTGGTGGCAGATCCGTCACTGTCAGGGGTGGCAACAGGAGACTCAGGTACTAGGAATGGGGGCACACAATGGAAGACACTGTCCATGGGACACAGGTTTGGGGGCAAATATTTGCCAGTGATGTGGATGCAAAAGGGCTGAGAGGAGTTAATGTGGGCAGAGTGAGGCTCACAGTTGTTGACTGACCAGGTGTCCCTGATGGGCCAGCTTTATCCTCAGTGTCCAACCATCCTGGGGTACATTCCTCACTGGGGCCTTCATCCAGAGGGGTAGTGGCAGTCTCTAGTGACCTCTGCATGGTGGGAATGGCAAGGTTACCTGTAGAAGACGTGGAACACACAATTGCTGTAAGTGTAACAAGTGTAGCTTAACTTTGACCACTAGACATACTATGTGACATGCACAAAATGCCTTTACCTGATCCCCTGATATGACAATTCAGTTTCTACCAAATCTGGGTTAGAGCAATGTGGGATATATAGATTTGCAATTGCATACACCATGTTCCAAGCTCTTGGAGTATGTTGGTGGATTGACGACTGCTGCTGCCCTCATATCTTGTCTGAGTAAAGACATGACAATGTACATTTATCTCCAAGTAAGGTGTATGGAATCATTGATTGAACTAACAGCTGGACAATGCGCAATGGTGACAGAGCTGGCCAAGAGTATGGGAGTAACCATTTGACCTGGGCCTCCTTATGGGTGTACTGCAAGTACATCCAGCTTCCCATATCGTTGCCCCCCCACCTCCCAGGAGAGTAGTTCACATTGTATGGAAGGGTATTTCAAAGGCCAGTTTAACAGGAAATACAGTTGTAGCTGTGTTTTGCTTGTAATGGTACTGGTAGTGGGCCATGGCATTGCTGTCATTTCCATTCACTGTTAAATAGTAGAGCATTCAGGATGGGTTACATTGATTGTTATTTTCACATGCAAGGCTATTTAAGGTGTAGTGGACTGTTATGGTTTTCTTAAGGGTGGAACAGTGCTGCTGGGAGTTGTAGTACTGTCAGTCCTGTACTTCACATGCCACACACTGTGGCCCCAGGTGAGTTTAGTTCTCATGTGGCACGCCAGGGAGAGGTATGTAGACATTTGGACACAGTGGTAGTGGGTGGTTTGGTCATTGTGGGGGGGAAAGGTGGCCAGTGAGCATGCAAGACAAAACCTTTTGTGGACATTTTAGCTGTAGTGACTTACCAGATTCCACTCCCCCAGGTATTCCTGTCAGGCCCTCAAGATGCAGGATGTCCAAGACCTTCTCCTCCATTAATGTGAAAGTAGGGGTAGGAAGTGGGGGTCCATTGCTAGTCCTGATGACTGCCTGCTGGTTCCTGGCCACCATGGAATGGACCTTCCGCCTGAGGTCGTTCCACCTCTTCCTGATATCCTCCCTTGTGCATGGGTAACTGCCTACAGAATCCACCCTGTTGACTATCCTTTGCCACAACTCAATTTTCTTGGTTATTGATGTTTGCTGAACCTGTGCTCTAAAAAGGTATGCCTGTACTCTGATTATTTCATCCACCATGATCCTCAACTCATCATCAGTGAAACATGGATGTTTTGTGGGGACATGGTGGAGGTGGAAGAGACAATGTTGTAGTGGAAAATAGGGAAAAATAAACAACTGGTGATGAGGTGTGGGTGCTGTGGTGTGAGTGGGTGATGGTTGTTGTGTCCTGTGTGGGATACTAAACTGTGTGTCGTGTACGCTGTGCAGGTGTGAGATGTGTGCTGAGCAACAAATGAGCAGGGCTGCCATTGTGTGATTTGGTATCTGTTTACATTTTTGGCTTGTCTCTGGCTGTGTGTGGCGTTCCAGTTGCAAAGGGTTGTGGTTTGTGTAGTGGTGTGTTATATAAGGCAGTTAGTAGGTGTGTTGGGTGTAAGGTTTTCAAACTATGCAATGTGGTGTGGTGTTTAACTGATGTGATCACCGACCACCACGGTTTGCACCACCAATTGTTTTACGCCATGGAAGAACCATTCTTGTGATTTGTGGATCTGAATATGATCTGAAGTTTTCTGACAGGCTGGCAGTTCTGGTGGTGGGACCGCCTCTTTACTGCCCTGCAGTGTTCTGGCGGAACTTTAGCTGTTTTTGACAGGCTTAGCTGTGTGACTCTTCATACGGTGGTCGGCTCACCGCCAACATGGTGGTCTTTTGCTGGCTGCCACCTCAGCAGTCTTGCCAAAAGACCGCCAAACTTTTAATGAGACCCCAAGTCATAATAAGGTCCTTTTAATTGCAAGTAGATTTTGTTTGGAGTAACAAGTTTGAAGTCGAATACTGAAGGGACATGTAGTATGTTGGAACTGGAAACAATAGCATTTCACAAATAAAACATTAGAAAATGAGACATACACACACCACAACTATGGAAATGTCACACATACACAAGATGAATACCGCCACATTTCTAGTCCTCAATGTTATATATTGTGTTAAGGTACAAAAATATGTAGATTTAAGTTTCAGCAAAGCTACCCTTACATATATTTATAGTCTGAAAATATTGCTTGCTGGTATTGGTGCTATGCTATTTTGGTAGTTTTGTTTTTTAACACAAACTTTATTGCAATTTTTTCTTTTCCTCAAAGACATACATATCGGGAAACGTCAGGAACAACGATGCCGGAACCTTGACAACATTGTTAATGCAAGTGGAACCATGCTTGCATTAACAGCGACTCCCTTTTTCTCTGCCTTAACCATACATATGCTGAACAACGCACATGCGTGGTTAAAGCAGAGAAGAAGGGAGTCGTCATTGGGAGAGGACCCTATTAGGTAAGTGGGGCTGGGGGATAGTTTTGCTTTTAGGGCAGGTGTGGGGGGGTCGGGTAGTTTAGTTTATAGGGGCGGGCCAGATATTTATGTATTTGGGGCAGGTGGGGGGGTGGGTTTTTAGGGCCGGGTTAGGGGGGTTGTGTAATTTAGTTTTTAGGGTGGGGTAATTCTGTATTTACTGAGGGTGTGGTGGCAATGTGTTAGGGTTGGGGTGGGGTAGGGTTAATTTTGAATTTAGGGCAGGTGGGGCTAGGGTTTTAAGGGACAGGGAGTGGGTTGGGGTAATTTTGTATTCAAGGCGGGTGAGGGGGTCAGGTTTGTAGCGACAGGGGTGGGGGGTTGGTGTAATTTTTGTTTTTAGGGGTCGGGGTAGGATAAGGTCCAGTAGGTGGGGCTGGGAGACGGTTGGGTTATTTATTTTTTTCTTTTTAAGGGGCAGGGGTGGGGGTCGAGGTAGTTTTGTTTTTAGGGCAGTGGAGGGGGGTCGGGGGTACTATGGTTTTTAAGGTGGGGTTGGGAGGTCGGGGTAGTTTTGTTTTTGGAGTTGGTGTAATTTTGTATTAAGGGAGGGAGGGGGCGGGTTTTTAGGGGCAGGGGTGGAGTGGTCGGGATAATTTTGTATTTAGGGTGGGTCGGGACGTTGGGTTTCTAGGGCTGGGGTGAGAGGACAGGGTAATATTTTTTTAGGGACAGGGTTGTTTTATTTTTTGGGGTGGGGTTGGTTGTTTTTAGGGCAGGTGGGTGGTTGGGGTAGGTTTTAGGGCTCAGGGTGAGTGGGGGTACCGGGATAGTTTCTAAGGGTTGGTGGGAGTGGCGGGTGGTTTTAGTTTTGAGGTGGGTGGGGGGTCGAGGTAGTTTTATTTTTATGGGTGGGGTTTGAGATAGGTCTATTTTTAGAGTGGGGTCGGGTAGTTTTATTTTTAGGGCGCGTGGAGGCGGGGTAGTTGTATTTTTACGATGGGTGGGGGGGTCAGGGTAGTCGTATTTTTACGGTGGGAGGGGGGGTCAGGGTAGTTGTATTTTTAGGGCAGGTGGGGGGACGGCATGAGAAACCCACGCATGCCATTCCACACATGCCTTCACTAGGCATGCCTTTGTGTAGCTAGTTTAGTTACTGCTCCATGCACGTTCTTTTAGCATACTTGGCCTGCTGCTGTGCACTTTAACTTAGATATATTTTATTCAGCTTTGTTTATTATTCTTACAATAGCCACTTTTGCGGTCTTGATTTATTTCTCTCATTGTAGCTGTTTTCGCTTAGGCCAGCACTATGTTCTCAAACATGACATTCTTGTTCACTCTGTACTTCGTTCAAGGCTGTAGTAAGATAGGTTGCCGGTGAATGTGGTGAAAGATTTGTCTCTGACATTCATAGAAAAACACACATCCTTGCATAGGGACATTTTCTCAGAACATCAGCTGTTTTATTATACAAACACTTCCCTGTCCCTTACACATTATAGGGAGATTCCAGCCTGAGAACTGCAACTGTATGCTGATTGCTGAACGCTTTGCTACAGCTGTTTATGCAGACTTCAGGCCTTTGCTCAGGTATGGGGGATGATGTCTTCCCAGGGGAGCCTTAAGGGCAGAATTAGAGCTTAACATGCTGTGCTCTATCATAGCCTAGGTAGGAATTAGTCTATTGACTCTAGTGACAATATGGTAGCGTTATTTCTATGCTTCACTTTCCTCGTCCTAATTCTAATCTAGTCATGCTGTATCGTCCTGGTTATTGCACTACATGCTTTCCTATCTAAGATGCAGTCGCTTCATTAAAACCTTATTGAAACATATACTGCCTCTGTTTGTCATTGTGTATGTGAGACTAATGTAACTGAGAGACATGGATGAGACCTGAGTGACCACGATTTCCCTGAGAAATCAACTATGTCATGCGCTCGGCTGCCCAATCATCCCTGCTCTTGGGTAGACATGAGGCACTGCTAGTTAGCCGGAGCAAAACCTAGATTAGGGTGACAGGTGTCACCTGTAGTGGGTGAGACTCAGTCTCGCACACCACAGGTGATTCTGCCGCTCAAAATCCAGTAATCTCATTAGAATAATGAGAACCTATGCAACATTTCAAACGCGTTGTTCAGGCATGCGTGGTTGGGTCATGCATTGTTCCATTATACATCCATACATATCACCGTCAGTTAGCACATATCAATAAACTATAGCAGTGTATGCAGTATCACAGGCTTAGAAACACTTCAGTATACAGTTGAAGTCTATAAGAAAAGAGTAACAATGCAATAAAGTTTCAAACATAAGCAAGTTAACCCAATCTATTTTGGTGCTTAATATGTAAGAATCAATATTCTCCTAACATACTCAAAGTTATGTACTATCATGCTTTTTGTCTTCTTTAAAAGTTACTAAAGTTAGATGAGGGCTGGGTATCAGTTCTGTTTGTCATAAACAAGTGAACAAAGTGCCACACTGGGGTCATTTTATTAATGCTAATATGGCGTTAAGGTGGCCAGCCTCCTTCACCAATTTGCGCCCCCTTGGCTCACATTATGCCTGCGCCAGTCATAATGTCTGCAAAGGGGGAGCTCCGGTGGTGAGAAGCCCGCAAAAAAGGTGCAGTGAAATTTACAACATTTCACTGCACCATTTTTAGCATAATTTTTAATGCCTGCTCAGAGCAAGGGTAAACATGACATGCCCATCACTTTCAATGGGCCTCCCTTTACTTTGCAGGATTAGCGCCAAAGTCCAGCAATAGCGTCTTAAATTATGACGCTATTGTACTAATGTGCGCCATAGTGTGCCATTCTGTAAATACAGCGCTACCATGTGTCATTAGGTGCCGGTAGGGGGGGGTAACAAGAAAAGTGGTGCCTCAAAGCTGATGCCCCACTTTCTTGTAAATCTGGCCCTAAATATTCCACACATGTTTATCTAACAGCCAATGTTCAAATGGGGTAATTCAGATTAAACTTCAATGACTGGTTTAACATTTTGAGAGTCACAACAGCCGAAGATTGGTCAGACACCCATTGTGATTTAAGTTATGGCTCTGCTGCATTCTTCCCAGTGCTAGTGCACAAACACACTGTCTACTGCAACACTTACACCTTTGGACCAAAGTGCAAGTGTGTTTTGTGTGTGTGTTTGTGATCCCTAGCAAAGGTTTTGAACTCTTAGGGTACACTCACATTCTACATGTATTATACAGACCAGAACAAATTAAGACCCTCATTACAAGTCTGGCAGTGCTAGGAACGCCAGACTCACGGTGGTGGTTTGATAACCATCAAAGCTGTGGTCCGATTGCTTTGGCGGCAGTCAGACCGCCACATTATAATCATGGGTAGCACAGGGACCCCCATGGACAGCCCTGTCGTGCTTTTCACTGTCTGCTTAGCACCTGCGTCTAGGAGGCTTTATTGTTTGGTCAAAGTGCTATCTACAATTGTTAGTAGATAGAGCTTTGCAAAAATCATGGCTTTTAGCATGGGAGCGTCCATGTAACACCCACGCCCCTGCCCCCTTCATGAAATATAAAGCAAACTAGTGGCGCATACTATTCACATGACTTTAGGGCAACTTTCCAGATAAAAATATGGGCTATAAGTAAATACCTTACTCACCAGTGTGTGTCAATTTCTGTGACTTTGCACCAGTGTGAAATGCTGATAAATCGTCCCTTTTGTGTTTATCTTTAACTCCCACGTCTCCCCTTCTGTCGCTTTGTGTTACTTCTCTCTTAAAATAGCTATTGTGAATTTCCGGAATGTTTCACTAAACACATAGGATTGCAAATATTTATCATGGCGAAATGCTGTGCAGTAAAGTTCAGTTTCACCTTTGTTATAAAGAAAGAAAATAAACTGCCAATTTAGGTGTGTTTCTCCAAGGTTCATCAGTGCATAATCAGTCTTAAGGGTACGCATGAGTGCAAATGCACTTTTGGCTGTTTTAAAGACTGATGGCAGGGAAATGGGTTTTGATCACATTATTCAAAACACCAACAATTCATCTTGTTTAATTAATGCAGTCAAACCTCCTATGCCCTTTGTGGTAGCCACAAGCCAATTACTGAATAAATTAGATAGATACTCAATTCAGCGATGGTGTTCCTAATGTGTGTTTCAATCTTGACCTAAGCAATTTGCAAAGACAAACTTTCTAAAAGCAATTCGTTTTCCTTCTTTACCAGATGAGCAGGGACGAAGAACATTCTTCATGGCAGCTACAAGTTTGCCCATTATTTTAAATATTTGCACTGTTATACTTTGTGGATTTTCACGGATTCATTTCGAACAAAATCATAGGTTAGATATTTACAAGCAGATATAATAATACTATTTTGAAAATGCGTATATTCATAACTATGTCTACACTCACATTTACTTTTTTAGCCATTAAGTGCATCCATAAATGTATTAAATATAGTACATTTTACTCGCTATGTGAACACCCTAATCCTACATTAAATTTCTTGAACTAATCAATGCAACTCGGAGAGTTCACTTCGTCAAATTAAATTGTATGTGAGCTTATTAATAAGAACAAAACTAAGGAGCAAAATATTTAATTGCAACAATAAGCTCTCTCTTTAATGATGGCTACTTTAAAAGTATGACTAATTATAGTAAATTTATTATAAACGTGGAACGGTGATTAAAACATACGGGCAGACTTTGATTTAGTTTTTGAATCCTCATGATTTTTAAGTGTTTTTGATTCTCCTCCGGAAAGGAAGTCATCGGGGTAAATTTATTTTAAATCATGTGGTATTACAGAACTCGTTTTTCAATGCTCCGAAGTCAGGGCTGGGAAGGAGCCGCTTCCCCTTCTTCCCATACCTCGTGTGGATGTTTCACTGCTCTGAAGCCACTGCTTGTAAAGAGATACTGCTTCTTTCTTCCCATACATCGTGTGGTACGCTGACGCCAGTGCTAGGTGTGTGGCTTGTGTCTGCCGGCTCCCTTCCCATTCTTCCCCACCGCTCCCGAATCTAGTGACACACAATTAACAGCAGTGGAATGACTGATGGCGAAACGCTTTCAGCGCGATTTTCCCCATCTTCCTTGAAGCTTCACACACCTAAAAGAACAAGTGAACTGCTTGGTAGTACCGCCATCAAGTCACTTCAGCTCACATTTCAAAGAAAATGACCAAGCGCGAAGCTGCCATATTTAACTGAATATGGCGCAACCCTGTGTGGTCCACTGCGCTAGCACTAAATTAAGTTGCCTGCACCATTGTTGAGGGGGTTTAATTGTTTATGTGTGGGAAGATGTCCCTTCCTGCACATTAACAATCACTAATGGTGATTTGGCACTTCTGTGCAGCACACACAGAAGTGCCAAAGCGTAATTTTGAAATGGTTGTTTATGTGCATGAAGGGTCCTCGTCCCGCCCATAAACAATCATATCTAGCATTTTGCTCTTTCTATGCAGCATTCTTAGAAAAAGCAAAAAACGAGGAAGATTAAAAGTATTTCCCCTCATTGCGCCTTGCTAACACCACCCCTAAAGTGGTGTTAGTTTTTGGCGCTGCCTCATTTTACGAAATCTCGTAAATCTGAGGCAGTGTCAAAATGGTAATGCTGTTACTGTGGCACTCCCACAGCAATACCCATTGCACGCCCCTCTGACACAGAAGACCGCATTGGAGGGGCTATATTTACAAGGAGGCGTATTGCCACAAAAAGTGCCATTACACCTCCTCGAAATTATGGAGCAGAGGTTAGCACCCCCTCCTTGAAAACATGGAGCAGAGGTTAGCGCCACTGGAGCGTCACATAAAGTGACGCTCCAGTGGCACTAGGGGCTTTTAAACATGCCTCTTCATTTACATGTTTTAGAGCAGTATGAATCAGACAGTAGCAACAGATCTCTGCTGAGTTTCCAAGTGACTGTCTTTCATCAAGCCACTGTGGATACATGTATAATGAAAAGCTTATTAAAGAGACTTATAAAACAAAACTGTGGTTCTGTAAGGGTTCTGGAGTACTAAAGGAAGTAGGCCTACTGAGGATGGGGATAAGGTCACTTAACAACAGGTACACACCTAGAATTTGATTAGAACAATTATTTACAACTTTGTCTTCAATTACTTCTGAAGGTGCATGAGTAAGTCATACTTAGGATTAAAACTTTGTGAAATGGGCCCCTGGAGTAATGGTGACTTTGGTGGATTGGTGGTGTTAATACTTGGATTACACAGAGTGGGTCATTTTAAATAGGCCCTTATTAATGAAACACGCTGTACATGTAAACCTTGAGATAGATTTCAGTAGTGATCCATTCCCTCTTCCAAATCATTAAAGGTCATCATTGATCATGTCGCTAAAACTCCAAAAACACCTTACTCTCTCTTTGCCTTGTTAGAAAACTCACACTATCAATTCCATACTCATCCTTTGGAACATCTGTTCATATTTTCATTGCCTCTTAGTGCCAACAAATGAACAGTAGCTGAAACCCAACAGGGGTCCTATTAGTTCTCAAAGCCATTCTTCACACCACAACCCACCTTGTTGTGGGCATCAAGAAATCCTATCACATTACTTATATGATGAGAGACCACCACTGACTCCCCTCAAAGGAAGAGCTCATTAGAAGATCATATTGGTCTCCCAAGGATTTTAGTCTTGGTCTAACCAGTAATTTGAAAGATAAGCTTCCATTCACTGGGGTTGATGGGGGAAACTCAAAATGAATCAAGCATACTACACAAAAATCAATAAATAAAAAAATCGACAGTGCTAAACCAAGCCTTTTTCTGTCAAGCACCAAGACACATACCTCTGACAAGGCATCAAAACGCTTTTTGGCGAGTAGAACACTAGTCCGGAACCCAAAAGGATTAGTAGTGGATTAGTATGGGGAAATATGAGCACGGTATTAGTATTAATATAGGGAGATATGATTTAATTTGAGAAGAGGACATTTGAGTATGTTTGATTTGATTTGAATATTGGAGGGATAGAGGAGGGAAGACTTCAGAAGTGTTAACTGGGAGATCATAATAGTAAGATGAGGTTTAGGATGAGTAAAGGAGAGGTGAAGGATGTAGGGAGATATTTTTATTTAAATTTGGTTTGGGATGAGCAAAGGTGAGATAAATGAAGGAGAATTTAGTAGGGAGTTCATAGTCGTAAACTGAGATTTGAGGTGAGTCAGGAGGGGTAGAGGAGGAAGGAGTCTGGAAAGGGTTATTTTGGTGATCATAGTAGTATAATGAGTTTGGGATGAGTCAGAGAGTGGAGATGGAGGATAGATCGATAGAGGTATAGGGTGATGGTGAGACAGAGTAAATCTTTCAAAAGAGTATTTTGTTTTCTTTTCCTCTACATATTTAGATACATGATTACATAGAAAGGATATATATGTGTGTAAGGAATATAATACATTGAGATTTAAGTTGTATCGTAAAAGCACAGACTTTGAAGGGTTGCAGAATTTTAAGTTAATTTTTTTGTGTACTTTTTTAACGATATTTTACCTTTCCTCAATATTTAAAAAGTGAAATGGTTGTAGATAAATAGTTAAGATTATATTTACCTATTGTGATATGTAAAATAAAAGTAGAGAGTCAAATGCATCTAATCAAGCAGCTTATATTGAAACTATGCAATGACCTATGAACATTTTAAGTGTAGAATAATATATATACATAAATAATATATAAATATGTAAACATACACATATCCATAATATATATGCACATAAATACACCTACACATATAAATACATACATATATACATTTAGGTAATATATACATGTGTTGAACAACAGTTATTATACACATTTGTACAAAGAAATACACATCTCTAGATATTTACACATAATCAAATTATAAAATGTTTACATACACGGGGATATGCATTCCATTGTTGTTTGAGTATAGAGGTTATGTAGGAAAGAGCCAGCTTCTGAAGATAAGATAGTTATCCGTGGATCTTATATTTGGGGGTAATTAATTCCATAGTTTGGCCACTTGAACAGCGAAAGATGGACCTTCTATTGTCTTTTTCTTCTATGGTGGTGTTTTGAGGAGGTGTGCCAATCTTGAGTGGAGGTTTCTTTGTTGAATGTATTTGGTGATTTCATTCCTGATGAAAAGCGGTCCTGTTCCATGTATTGCTATGAGGGTGGTACAGAGCAGCTTAAAAGGGGAACTTCTGGCAACCGGTAACCAATGTAGGGTCCTCAAGGCAGGGTAGATGTGGGCTAGTGGCTTTACATGTAGGATTAGTCTTGCAAACGAGTTCTGAAAGGCGTTGTAGTTTTTTCATAGTAGATAGAGATAATCCATGGTAGAGGCCATTGGTGAAATCCAGTTTAGATAGTACAAGAGCGATAGTAGCCTGCACCTTGAGTGGAAGTCCGAGGTGGGGGAGAAGAGTTTTCATGATGATGAAGCTAATTTGTCCACTTGAGCATTCATTGTTAACTTGGAGTCCATGGTAATCCCAAGGTTTCTTACTTCCTTAGATAGTTTAGGAGGTGGCCCCAGAGTGGGTCATAATTTTTCCAATCACCACATGTGAGTATTTCTGTTTCAGAGGCATTCAGTTTGAGATTGCTCTATGTCATCCACTGATCAACGGCTATGAGCCAACTGACGATTTGTGAGAATGAATTATGGGCATTTTAGTTTAAGTATAATATGTGTGTTGTCTGCATAGTTGTAGCGTGTGCATTGAAATTTATTGATAATTGTCGGTAATGACATCATGCAGATCTTGAACAGCATGGGTGAGATGACTGAGCCTTGAGGTACCCATGCTTTTGTGAAGTAGGTTTTGAACAAGAAAGGGGGAGTATGGGTGAAATTAGTTCTGTTTTATAGGTAAGATGTGATCCAGTCGAGAGCTGTCCCATCTATGCCGGCTTTGCAGAGTCTTTGCATTAGAGTGTCAATGTCAACTGTGTCAAAGGCAGCTGAGAGGTCCAGGAGAAGTAGCGCAGCAACTCCATTGTGGTCTAATCTGTTTTTAAGATCATTCCAGATGGCGATGAGGGCAGATTCAGTGCCTCTTCCTCGGTGGAATCCAGCTTGATGGACTGAATTATGTGGAGTTATCTTCAATGAATTGTGACATCTGGGTGAAAACAGCTATTTCTATTAGTTTGTCCAGGAAAGGACCATTTGTAATCAGTCTGTAGTTGCTGGGGTCCTGTGGGTCCAGATTTGTTTAATAACGGATGTATGCAAACCTTTTTAAGATCTTCAGGAAAGATTCATGTAGTTAAAGAAGTATTGGTTATTCTTCTTGGTGGTGTGACAGCAAAGGTAGATAAAAGAATGTTCCTGAAGATGTGTGGTGGACAAGGGTCAGAAGAGCAGTCAGAAGGTCTGATTGCTTTGACCAGATCCATACATTCACTTTGTGGTATTTGCATGAAGGGGTGCAGAGGCTGGGTTGGCTTACTCTTGGAGAAAAGTTTTGGAAATGGGTTGGTGCTGATGGTTTTCCTTTGTTTTCAAGAGGAGTCCAATATGTCCACCTTGGTTGTGTAATGATTTGCCAGTTTGCCAGTTTGTCTGCGAAATCTTGAGTAATGGGATGAGTTCCTTCAATGCATTTAGGTTTGTGAAATTAATTGAGAATTTTATTAAAAAAAATATTGGCAGATGTAGCATTTTGGATTCTTTCTGAGTAGTACTTTGTTTTAGCTTTTTTTATTGTTGCTTTGCCTATTCTGTTAAGTTAGTGTAGCTGAAGTTTATCTTAAATGGTGTTTGATTTGAGCCAGGTTTGTTGCAGCGTTCTGATTTGTTGTTTTTTCTGTTTTATTTGTATATTTATCTAAGCTTCTTGTTTTCTTTTGTACTGTTCAGTTTTTCTTAGTGATATTAGGATATCGAAAGCTTCCAGTAGCCACACGTAACGTTTTTGAACAAAATGTATTGTTTCTAGATCTTTGTTGGCTGTTAGTTGTGCTTCTAAGTGTTCAAAACTGAGTTTGTTCCATGGTTAATAGGTGGATGTATGTAAGTTGGCGTTGGGTGTGTTGATGTGTGGTGCTTTATGTTGGAAAGGAACCAAATGGTAGTCTGATCATGTGACTGGTGTGATGCTTTGAATGGTAACAAGTTCTGGGTTTGCAAAAACAACATCTAGGATGTGTCTAGTGATGTGTGTGGGATTGTGTACTATCTAATACAGGTTCAATGTGACTAGGCCAGTGATGATAGATTTAGGATGGGACATATTGGGTTTGTCAAACCAAATGGTTAGGTCCCAAAGAATGCAGAGGTTGGAGCATAGTGTTAAAAGGTTTGAAACTGTGTCTAGAAATGTTTTTGAGAATGCAGAATTGCTAGGCGGTAGTCTGTAAAGGAGGAGGAAGTTACAGGAGGAAGTTAGTGTAGGGTTGTATCTGGTGAGGAGGGCCTCACAACCTTGTATGGATATGTAATCTGTTTTGCTGAGATTTATTGCTTGTTTGAATATAACAGCTGGTCTACTTCTTTTTTTGACTATACAGTTTCGTTTGATGGTTTGATAGGCTGGAGGAACGGCTTCATGCAACACTGGGACATGTTATCTCCAAACCATGATTCAGTTAAGAAGAGTTGGTGTGTTTCAGTGAGTAGGCCATATTTGTGGTTCTTGTTTTTAGAGAGTAATTGAGCATTGATGAGTAGCACTTTAAAGATTGTGTATTGGTGGAGTGGGATTCTGTTTTGTAGAGGAGTTATCAATATATTTTGAACTTGTAGCAGATGTGTCATTGGTGTTGATATTAACTGTATGAGGGTCACAATAGTGCTGTTTTTCTACATTGTGTTCCTCGATTAGCAGGCTTAGAAGGTATTTTCTTGAGTTTGCATGTGTTGGTGGTGGAGATGATGGTTGTGAGTGAGATGAAGAGTTGTGTTGTTTTTGTACAGTAGCCTTATTTTTTAGAGTACGTGGGTCATATTGTTAGGCTCTAAATTGTGCAATGGATGAGAGGCGGCTGAATTAATGTTGCTGTGCTTGGGGGTTTGTGGTAGATGTTGGTGAAGAATGTGAATGTTGGAGTAAAGTTGGTTTTGGATTTGCATTATTTGTGTAGCCAGGAGAGTGGTAGTGGGTTTGATGGAAAGTATTTTGAAAGGGTTTGTGACTATGATGTGCTTGTGTATGATTGTTGTTTTGTTTTTGTTGAGTAGTGAGGGAAGATATGGATGTAGTGTTTCTTGTGAAGGATTTGTATGTGAGTTACTGCTGGCAAATGGTGTTTGAAATGTGCAGAGGGTGGTGATATGTTATGGAGAAGAGTGTATGTTGTGAGTGAGAGGGGATGGGTGAGAGTTATGTTTGTGTTAGATCTGATCACTGAAAGAGTTAATATGTGTGGTGGATTAGAGTCTAAGGAATCTATAGTTGTATGTATTTGGCTCTGGGACTAGGGTTTCCTACTGGAGTAACAGTCTAGGGTTTGCATTCTGATTGGTATTAGGGGTAGGGTTCCTATTGGACTAAGGGTTTAGGGTTACTGTTCTGATTAGCTGTCAGGACTAAGGCTATGATTGGTAAATCGGGTCAGGTCTCCCATTGGCTCATGGATTTAGGGTCATGAAAGAAAAAATATCTCATGACCTACTATTCTCCTGCACCAAAAGACACTATATCCCACAGCAAAACTAAAATATCTAGCATTCTATCACCCACCCCGCTACCACAGATAGTTTTTTCCATTCCAAAAAGGAAATTACAATGACTACCCTATCACCCTCCTCCTCCTTTTTCAGGCTTTCCTCCAGCTCTCTACAGTGGGGGATTTTCTCTAAGTACTCGGCTTTCAGATAGAAAGCAGACACCAGCTGCCATAGCAGAAGTTCCTCTTTCATGGCTTGTCAGGTGTAGACCAACTATGACAGTGGCTCTAAACAATCCCCTGCAGATAATGAACAAAATGCCCTTTCTGCATAGAACTATGATTAGTAGGTGAGATGAAGGTTAATGATGCCAAAGCGTGCAGACTCATGTGAGTGATTACCTTGAGCACAGTACCCTTATTCTGTTTTATATTCAAGCTTGCAAGGGATTATTGGGTGACCACTTTCTTTGACTTAAATAGTGAAGGCACTGGCCAGTCTTTTGCACCTGGCTGGCAGGACAATATTAAGTGACTTTTTACTGAATACAAGGTAAAATTAGTTGACTGGAACACCCATAACCTGAAAAGGTAAGTGTGGAGAGTTGCTATGACATGGACAATGAACTGAGTGTTTCCTAAGCTCTTTTATGGAATCTTTGAGGATGGAATATGGGGATGTTATCTACAGTGACAGCTGGAAAACTGGGTTTGGCTGGGGTGCTTATCTTTAAAACATTTATCTCCTAAAAGTCTTGCCCTGTAAATTAAATGCTACAAGTGGCTATGCTGCACTAGTTTTGCCACCCACCTAAGTAGCTCTTTAAACATTTCCCAGGTCTGACTTTGCATCCTATGACTTCAGTTTTAAACTGCCATTTTGACCTAGCAAAATAAATATTTTGGCTGGCCAAAACCTTCCTTTTATATGCATAAAGGGCACTCCTGTGATAGGCATTGGACAGCCCATGCAGAAGGGTGCATTGTATGAAAAACGTAGGACATATACTTTTGGGTTTTACATGCCCTGATGGTGAAAAACACTTAAATCCATGTTTCACTATGCAAAGCCTAGCTCCCCCACAGGATTACATTGGGGTTACCTTATTGCATTTAATAAGTTTAACTTCCAAATGGGAGCAGGTAAATGGTTAATGTTTGGGATCTTTGGAACTCTAATGTGAAATCCTCTTTTATGTTATAGTGTGATTTTTTTTATTCCAATTGTCCTGCCTTAGTCATTTAGTGCATGTAGCCTTTCTATGGATCCCATGCCTGGTTGTAGTTGGCAGTTTGAGTTTGTGCATTCCTCCTAGACAACCACACTCAAAAGAGAGCTTTGGTACTCCTGGATGAGCCATCACTGGTAGTATGGGAGGGAGGAGGTAGGCACATCCACACTTTCTCCAGAATAGGCTGTGCCCTGCCTTCACACAAAATATTGCATACTACCTGTAGTTAGTATAGAACCAGAACAAGGGAGACAGGCACCTGTGCACTTAAATGGAATACCTCTAGAAGCTTCTCCCAATTCAAAGGGGGCACCAAGTATAAGCTTTGGACCTCAATCGCAAATTATTAAGTATACTCCTGGACCTGTAAATGCTACACAAGAAGGACTGCTATGCTACTTTACTTCCAGAAGGGCTGCTATTCTGCTGCACTGCCTTTCAGCTGCTCTGCTGCCTGCTGCCCTGCTTGCTGAGAAGGAAGATTTGACCAGTACCCTTTATCCCTGGCTGAAGTAAAGCCAAAGGTCAGTCAACAGACCTACTGTTCTTAGCTACAGGGACAGAACAAGCTCCAGAAGCTTGCCACAACTTCCCAGTTCATCTGCCACAACTGAACCTGCTTGAGCTCTCCTAGAGTGAGTTCCAAATCTCCATGTGATACTCCTCAGGTTCCCTCAGGTGCCAAAAACGTGTTGCCCAGGTCCATCAATGACCCAAAGTTCTGGCAAATCAACTTTTGTGCTGCAACATTGACCAGCATGTTGATCACCAATAGGAAGCTCCAACCTTGACTGTCTGCAACATCAACAGGATCTTCGCTCTACAGCAACAATTATCCTCAGCAGCTGACTGGCTCTTTGGGCTACTTCAATGGATACTCTAGATTATCTCCTTGCTCCTTGTGGCCCCTTCTACCACAAGCAAAACTCTTGGGGCTGGACTTAGAAGGTAAATCCTTCAATGAGACTAACCTGGTCCCTTGATATTACCAGTCCTCATCATGTTTTGCCTGAACTTTTGATTTTCTCCCGGTCTTACATGACCAATGGCCGCAAATCACACTCTGGGCTTTTTGGTGCTTTTTTCACTTACATCTTGAAAAATTCATAAATGTAGTTCTACTAATTGGATGTGTGTAATTTTGGTTTCAAAATATTTTTCTTGATTGGTGTGTGATTTTTTATGTATGGTGTTTTCACTTTATTAATGTTTGAAGTGCAGCACTGATACTTTACACATTGCCTCCAAGTTAATCCTGACTGCTTTTTGCCAAGCTACCAGAGTGTAGAGCACAGGTTAATTTGGGGTTTGCTTGTGACTTCATCCTGACAAGCATTGTTGTGGCTGCTTGAGTAGGATTTCAACCCCCTCAATGAGTAACCCAATTTCTTACACTTAGTCTGTGCTGCAGAGGTACAGTGTTCCATGTGAAGATCCCTGTACATGAAGGGCTCCTCCTCAAAATGCCTTATAGAGTATAGGGTGTATGGACAGTATATTTTGATATGCATACCTTAAATGTCTGGTTGCAATGTATGGGACAAAGAATTTGAAAAAGAATATGTGAGCTTCGCTAAGGGCAATTAACAGTGTCAATTGCAGAAGCATGTCTTTAAGGAAGTAGGTCTAGTACTGTGTTTTTGATAAGTAATACTGTTGGATTAATGGTGGATTGTTTCTACTTGCAACTCTTGATCGGGTTGGCCGTCATACCCAAAGAAATCAAGGACGTTTATGGAAAAGGAGCTGACGTAGCACCCTTACAGTGAATCACCAAAGCGATGCAGTTTTGTTAAGAAATGTAGTAGAATACTTCTTTATGAGATAACTCACATTTGTATAAGTAGTCTTGATCATATATTGTTAAAAAAGCAAGTTCATCACTTATGGTTTGAAATTAAAGGAAGAACTCTCAAAGTTCCCTTTAATATTAAGATGAGAATTCAAGAATCTGCAGATACAGCTCTTCGTTATGGACTGAATAAAGCTATGACTTCAGAGTACAACATACAAGTAACTTATACAGATAAGAAGCCAACAAATCATATGTTAAGACCTTTTACTCAAGACAACATCCATCAGGTGACAGAGTTGACCTTGTTCCAAGTGTGATAATGTGAAGAGAAATGAATCACCATCTAGGCATTGTGTGCAGAAAGATTATGTTGATTGTTCTGATTTTTTAGTATTCTATATCTGTCATGCTAATAATATCAAATTAACCTCAACACTTGTAGATTATATGTTATTAAAAATACGCAAAGATTCTGCAGAATAAAGGCCAGATTCAGTAGCTTATAAATGGCTATGTCAAACTTATAATTTAAGTATGACAATGCTCAGAGTTAATTACAGGTTAGGTGGTAACATCATGATCTACAAATAGAAGCATTTGCGTGCCACACAAATAGCTATCTTTGATGTCTAACACAATTTTTACAATTTACATTAAATCTCAATCAATAAAAAAGATTTCTTTATATGAGGTTATTCAAGCCTCCATTAAATCTTCATAGTAGGCTGCATCAAATCTTTGCAGTGCGTTAAATAAGATGTCTAAGTTGTCCTATACAATTGAAATGCTAAAAGGTTAGACCGTTTGGCCAAAACTAGCTCAGCACAGTATTTTAAGATTTTCCCAGGGTGTATGTCAGCATAACAAGACCAAAAATATTGTCCTAATACATATATGGGGCAATAGTTTGTCCTAGTTATATATATATATATATATATATATATATATATATATATATATGTTATATAATATTACATGTATACAGAAAAATATTTTTGTTCTTGTCATGTTCACATGACACAGGAGTAATTCTGAAGTTAAAACCAGGTATTTGTTGTTGAGAAAATAAACTCCCAAAGAGGAAGTTTGCTTTCACAGCACGAAAAACACAGAGAGCCAACATGCAGTGATTATTCACACCACAGTTTGGGCCGTTTAATATTTTTCCTGCCAATATTTATCAAACCAAGCATGGCGGATACAGACAAGGAAAATGAGTGCTCATTGTCCCACCTTTAATGTATGTATATATGGATGTTTTTTATTGGGCAAATCTGGCAAAAAGACAGAGGAGCATAGTACAGGGTGAAAGCCAAGGATACGGGTAATGTGAGATAGTGGGCTCGTGGACTGTTACTGCATTATGATGTAGTGTCCCTTCAGCTCTTTCTTGAACTGGAGCAGGGTTGGGGCAGTTGTTCTGAATAGGGTCAAATTTATTTCCAGATTCTGGGTGCAATATGGTAGTCTTGGCAACAGGAGTTCTTTCTTTGGAGTGAAGATTCATGTCGGTATTAGACATCCCAGTCTGAATGAGATGCAGACATTATTTGAGGCATTGGGTCTCTGAAGCAGAGGGGACTTTAAAGTACATTTGTGTTTCATCAGCATATTGGTGATTAGCATGTTGCTGTTGATACAAAGTACAGCTTCAAGGAACTCCTTGGAGAACTTGAAAATGATAGGAGAAGTTACAGAACCAGAGGGAACTTTTAGAAGATAGGGTTCTTCTGCTGCCCATGTATATTAACTAGTGCTGTTTAGAACAGTAGATGTATTGTCACTTCCTGGGAGGATGGGTGATGGAGAATGAAGTCCATTTCCCTAGCTTCCACTTTTAACAATAGTTTTGATGTCACTTGGAGAATTGTGGATGCTGGTAAATGCAATCTCATCTAGAAAATACTAGACATTGTTATTGGAACATCTATGGTATTAAGGTATTGTACGTGAGGAGAGGTATAAGGGAAAATAACGTTTATATATCTGGCCTCTTCTTTTGAAGATGGATTTGGCAAGAAACTTGTTATGTAATTTCCTGAAGAGGTGGATGCTTAGAAATATATTGATGTGACTTCCTGCAGAATTGGATAATGAGAATGCAATAATGTCACTTCTTGTGACAAAGGATGATGGATAATGAGGTCCACTCGCCTATTTCTTTTAAAGGTGTTTATGGTGGGAAACTGATGATGTCATTTCATGAACGTGTCGATCCTAGGTGAGACAGCCATCTTAGTGATTTGGTGGTTCCTGGCTGATGGGCCACCCTGACAGAGGTTTATGCTGCCAAAGATAATTATGCCTCTTCCGAGGCAAATTTACTGCTCCTTTCAACTCTAAACAGAGTGAAAGAACCGCAAGTTTGACAGGGCTGGAGCATCACTGTTTTAAAGTTGTGCTCTTAGTGTGCCAAACTTCAAATGAGTGTCAAGATGCACTAGTCTTGCAATCTAGATCCAAAGAGACCCATGTGAGCTTCTACACTTCTCCAAACATACTGCCGACCTTACACTAACAACATGTAGATTAGAGCTTGCCGTAGGGAAATGGGAATGAAGTGGAGACACTACCTATCATCACACTGCCTGGATGGATAGCTTGGCTTGATCTACATTGTAGGAGTGTTTAAATCCAAAGACAAGAGAAAACGGTTAGTATCAATATGGTATTGACTTTAGTATATATCTTTGGATGATATATAAGGTACCCTTGTTGACATAGTTGATTTACAACAAGTTGATACCTGCGAACAACATTTTGAGTTATTGTTAATTGTTTGCTAAAGAGACCTAAGTGCAATATATGGCAATATTCTGTGAGTCTGATTACATTCAGCGTAACAGTAATATGAAGAAGTGTTCATTTGTATCAGAAGATGGAGATTTGGAGAGCCATCTCCAAGAAGGTGTGGACCCAGAGGGTCCATAGCCGACGGAGCGCCCACTGTCGCAAGAGGTGGGAGGACTAGAGACACTGGGCCCTGAATATCAAGGAGGCTAGCTGGGGCTGTCCTCCCAACTTGGGTAGGGTGACCATCAGACCATGCCCACATTCTGGTGATGGCATACACGGAACTGGATGGGCATTTGAGGGCAGCACAGCAGCCACAAGGGGGTGAGTACACAGCAAATTCCTGCCTATTCCATTGCGAGGTTAATGATTGGGGTACAGACTGCTCCCCTGACAATGAATGCTGAGCGATGTGTCAAACAGTTAATGAGGTATTGTTTGTGTTGACATCTGATGTGTATCAAACTTGGGTATCATGCCTGCTGAATCTAGAACCTCGTATAAAACATGTTGCCATTCCTCAAGCCAATTGCTATGCAGGGTCAACAAATGGCTTTGTGCAGTGAACAATCAAGTACTATTTGTAGTTGTAATGGGTGTGATTTCTGACCCCCTGATCACTTCCCCTGAATGACACAGACAATAGGTAAGTGTGTGAGGTATCCCTCTCCTTTGCCATGTGTATGGGCATATGTGTATGCAGATATCTGCCACCCAGAAGCAAGTGATCTTCAGATTGTGGCAGAGTGTTTACAGTGTGATACCATTGTTGGCTATAAATTGACTGTGGTCTGCTGCATGTGTCACGTCTTGGAGGATGGAGAGGTAACCTAGCTGTAGGTAAGTTTTTGGGGTTGCTAGACTTCATCCATTCAGTTTTGGTTGTCTGAGATCCTGATTTTCTGGTGGGTAACTTTGGTAAGTCCAGTTAGGAATGCATGCAAATGTGATGGCACATGAATGTGCCACTTAGTTGTAGGTTTGCTGGGGGATAGTTGACATGATGGCATTGTCTGTTGTTCAGAGTTGTGGTCGAAGGGTAGTCACATGCTTGTTATGACCCCGTTTCTCTTTGTATTTGCAGCATCAGCACAGGCAGGTGAAGGAGATGGGGCTGAGCCAAGTGGAGCAGCACCTGGCCACGGGACCTTGGGTCAAGATACAACCCCCCACACAAAGGGACCCAGTGGTCTGGAGGGCAAGGGGAGTGCCATGGGGAGACCAGAACTACATCATCATCCTTGGATTCCTCCTCCAGTGGCCACTCCAGAGTGGTGACGGACCCATCAGGTACCCTCCAGTACCATCCTTGTCCACCACCCCTGTTCTATCACCACCCTCCCTGTTGCTCCCCATCCAGTTGGCCATGCCCACTCACCAAAGAGGGTGGGCATCACCTTTGCCACAGACACCTCTTCCCCAGCCCCTGTTACCCTTGCTGCCCTCAGTGAAGAGGCTATTGCCTTCCTGATGATGATGACTCTGTGGGTCAGTCAGCCATCGTGAATACCATCCAAGGACTGGCAACACAACTCCAACAGAAAAACACATTCCTGGAGGGCATTCACAGTACAATGGCTGGCCTACATAGATCCTTTCAGGCTCTGGCCTCCACACTGATAGGAGCCATTCCACCTCCACCTTGTGTCCCTCCTCCACCTCCTACTTCCCAGTCCAAACCCCCTCTTCCCAGACCTACTCAAATCACACAAACAGACCCTCAAGCATCCACCTCAACAGACAAAAGTAGCACACACAAACACAAGCACCACAAAACACACTGGCATGCACTCAGACAACATCTACCTAGAGACACAGCAACACTCACAACTTCCCCAGACATCCCCACCTCCCCCAGCATCACACACACAAAATCCAGCATATCTACAGGCACCACATCATCCGTCACTGATACAGCCACCACACCCATACTACCTGCAGACACCGCCCCAGCAAACCCTCAGACATCCATCCCAATCACCACACCGCAGACACCACAACTACAGACACCCCAACATCCAGCACATCCACCATATCTGCAGTCATCATCCCAACTGGCAGCCACTCAGCCACCACAACATCCCCCAGCACCTCCAACCCCCCATACCCAAGACACATAAGTGCCCTTACTCACCCACCCAACAGACACCCATCACACAAAAGCATTCCTCCCTCAAGCACGCACCCACAACACCGATACCCACACATCATATAACTACTCCCTCAAACTACTAATCCTGTCCCCCTTTTGATGACTGCCCTGCATGTCCAAGAAGTTTTTCCTGTGTGACCTTCGCCTTACCCCTGTCCTCTCCAGTACCACACAAAAGGCCATCCCTTCAACCTCAAAGGCCTCCCTGCCCCCCCAAGAACTCACACCCCTCCCCTGCTAAAAAGAAGCCCACCCCTCCCAAAAAGAAGCCCCCCTTTCAAGAGAACCCCCGGGTAATCCCTGAGGTTCCTGCCTGCCCCTTGATGGCCCTTCCTGTGCGGGTCACATAGCAGTCAGGAGTCAAGTAGGGCCAAAACACAGTGCCATTTCGGCAACATTAATGAACTGGCCAATAACCTTGGGCTTTGAGGGTTTTTACTGTTAATAAATCCACACAGCCTTTTATTTTGGGGTTCACCTTTGTCCTGCACTTCCTTTTCTAACTTTATGTAGGTCTTGAGTAACGTTAGTGGTGTGTCTGCAGTTTTGTGTGTGTTTGAGCCTGCATGCTGTTCGAGTTGGCAGTTTGCAAGTTTGTGTTTAGTGCTGGTGTCCCCTAAGAGGAGGTTATATGTTGTGTGTGTAGGTATGTGTGTGTGTAATTGCTATGTTGGTCTTGTGACATTGTGTAATGTTTGTTGTTGTATGTATTTCTCATTGTGTTGAACAATGTGGGCATGTATGGTATTGGACTTGTCCCCATTATATGGCTTCTGCACTGATGTGATGTGTATCATCTTGAGTCTTGTAGGTACAGACATGGGGTGTGTTCAGTTGTGCTAGCTGTGTTTGCATTTGCCTGTGCATGTGTCCATTTAGGTGTGTGACCCTTGCAGCTGTTTCCTGTAGAGGTCTTTCCCATGCAGTAGGAGTTGTGGCACTTTGTTGGCTTGCCCTTCCCCATTGTTTAGATGTGCACGACAATTGTTTTTAGTGTTGTTTTTCCCTGTGACCCATGAAGGGGCATTTCCTGTGAACATATTGATTGATGGTTCTGTTGGGTGTGTGATGTGTCCCAGTGCAGTCTTCTTCCCTGAGTGTCTCAGTTGGCCCTATCCCAAAAATGTAGGTATAGTTGTGAATTTGTTCCTGGTGTATTTGTCTATCTGTGTTTTGTGTATGACATTGTGCTTCCATGATGGTGTGATGTGTGTGTTGTGTGTGTCCATTGCAGGGTTGTTTACTGTTGGTGTTATTTGTGTTCGGTGTCACAGAGGTTGAGATGTGTGTTGTATGTGTGGACAGTGCCAGCCAGTGTTGGATGTCAGTGTGTGAGTTGAATTTATATATGTGCTGTAGGTGTGTTGTTGTTGCTGTGTGTGACAATGCTGCGTAGCATTCAGTGTCCCTGTGCCTGAGCTGTGTGGCCGTGTGTATTTGTGTGGTGTTGCCAGGGAGTGTGTGTGTTGTTCAAAGTGTGCGTATTGAGAGTATGTATGAGTCTGTGTTGCTGTTTGTCAGTGAGTGTGTTTTGATTAAAATGTGTGACTGCTGCATGTGGTGTCTTCCCATAATGTGTTTGCCAGCACTACATGCAGTTTTTAATGGTTAATGATACAGGTTGGTGTCGCCCAGGTCGACATTAATTCCGCTGGATCAGGGTGAGCAGGAGCAGTCGCATGACGTTTGCAAAGGACTCCATGGCGGCTCTGGATGTGTCAGGCTGCCTGCAGGTGAGTGTCTCCCTTTATACTGTCTGTTTCCACCAGCTTGTACATGGTGGTTGGACTGCCACAGTTACATTGGCGTGTGTGACTTTGTAATGGTTCTGGCGGAAACTAAAGCTCCGCCAGCCTGTTTGTGCTTGCTTTTGACTGTGCCAGTCTGTGCTACCTGGCAGTGGCGGCAGACTGCTGGCAGTCTTCGGTGGTTACACCTGCCATACTCGTAATACGTCAGTCCTCTGTCAGACCATTGGCGGTCTGATCGCCACCACCAACATGGCGGTTACAGGACCAACAAACTCGTAATCAGCCCCTTAGACTTGATGTTTCACATCGGCATTAGAAAGGTTGGTTGGAGCAGATTAACAATGTTTTCATCTGTGTTTTAAAGCCCTGACTGTCAACCAGATACAGAAAATTAAAACAAAATGTGTTCCTCATTTAACAGGCAAGAGCTGAGAAAGATCTTCCGCCCGCCAGACTGCGTCACACTTTGGGGACTTGCAGCACAATTTGGCCAGTTGATGTCAGATTTTTGGGGGGAAATAGGGACTGATTCTACCCTCAACCATTTTTGGTCTGTCTTGAGGTAGGGTATAAATGCCAGCAATAGGCATTTAAACATTTACACACTGTGAGCCAATGTAATGTTCCCAAATGTGTGATTGTATGTCCCTATCTAGGAAGACTGAGAAAAAGTCTGACTACTGCATTCTGCACAACTTGAAGTTCATGGATCAAACAGTTGGGAAGACCAAGATACAGAATGTTTGCATAATCCATGAGTGTACTGATCAAAGGGTGGATCATTTCCTGCGAGGGTTCCATAGCACTATATTAATTTTTTCAGGTTTTTCAGCAGCGAAAAAAAGGAACCAGTTACTGCACTCACCTGGAGATGGAAGGAGAGGTCCTTGTCAGTTTTTATACCTATATTTTAATCACCTCCACTGGTTTGTATGGAGCCCCCTGCTCAGATGGCCTCCAGGCACTGGACCAGATACATGGTGAACACTTAAAGAACCGTATTTTGGTTCAATTGTATTAAGCTTTAAACACCTTTTTCCATCCAATCAGCCACCTTTCTGAAGCATCCTGCTGCTCATAGTTAACCTCTTGAAAGGAAAAAAATAGTTGAGTGACATTTGCATATGACTCTACCGTCCGACAAGGTTGCAAGTGGACCTAGATAATTATTTCCAAGTTGCGCTCCTCACTGGGCACTGTGGGAAACCGTGTCTCAGAGGCTTGGTCCTTGACGAAAAAGATGGAAGATGGACATTCTGTTCCCGATCTGATAAGAATGATTTTGTTCAAAGCAAGGTAGAAAACCAAATTCCTCTATTGGCCAGCTTTTCTAGGAGGACAGGATGAGATACAGGGAGTGATTCCAACCCTGTCGGTCGGTGATAAAGCGGCGGCCAACCCGCAAACAGGCAGGCGGTCAAAAAAATGGAATTCTGACCCTGGCGGGAACCACCAACACAGCCCGCCACTTTAACACTCCGACCACCACGGCGGGACAAACAGGTTGGCGGTCACCGCCAACAGGCAGGCGGCAGACAATGTACCGCCCACCCTTTCACAACTCACCAATCCGCCACCTTTTCCGGGGCGGGAGCCCCGCCGATAAAAACACGGCGGAAACAAACTACGAACGGGAAAACGCTCACCCTACACACTCCACGAGGAAGGAGGACAGCATGGAACCCGAATTAAACATCCTACCAGCTATTGTCTACCTGCTCATCTACCACGAGTACGAACGCCGGCGCAGACGACAACGGTGAGTACTGCACCTACGACACAGGGGAGGGGGGAGGAGAAAAGGTTACGGGTACACACATACGCGACACACCCATCCCCCCACCCCCACCCCAATCCCTACACACCAATGCAGAGCAACAAGTCAGAGTGACACCCCCCAAGCTCCCCGGAATAATGCAAAGACATAATTAAAATGATCTTTAAAATTTATGTATAAAATAGGTTCATTGAAGTCATGGTAAATATGCAATATGAAATATACAAAATAAAGAATGAACATAGTGAAAATTATAAACATAGGCTATAAGTCCTGCACAGTTAGTTAAATTTCCATAGTCCGTGGGCCAATGTGTACAAACACATGGGCAAAGCCCACACAGGAGACCGGATACCATTGGAGAGAACACTGCAGGGGCATCAGATGATAAAACTACAGGCACCTCAGGGGGAAGGGAAGGGGGGGCACCTCAGCCACATGAGTCCACGACGCCAGATCCACGAGGGGCCTCCATGCCCACTGTACCATCCTGGGGAGTGCAAAGCCACAGTCTCTCAAGTCTCTACAGTGGGAGGGTTGCCCACTGTGCCATCCTGGGGAGCGCAAAGCCACAGTCTCTCAAGTCTCTACAGTGGGTGGCTTGCCCACTGTACCATCCTGGGGAGTGCAAAGCCACAGTCCATCAGATGGATAACCGACTCCACTGGTATTGGAGGAGGCATGGTGCCCAGAGTGCTTCGTGAACACCTGCTCGACACGGAACCGGCACTGTCAATGGGCCAGCGGTGCTTGAGACAGCGGGGCCCAGCGGAGCGGTGCTTGAGACAGCGGGGCCCAGCGGAGCGGTGCTTGAGATGAAGGGCCCAGCAGAGCGGTGCTTGACAGGAAGGGCCCAGCGGAGCGGTGCTTGACAGGAAGGGCCCACCGGAGCGGTGCTTGAGATAAAGGGCCCAGCGGAGCGGTGCTTGAGATGAAGGGCCCAGCGGAGCGGAGCTTGACAGGAAGGGCCCAGCAGAAGCGGTGCTTGAGATGAAGGGCCCAGCGGAGCGGTGCTTGAGATGAAGGGCCCAGCGGAGCGGTGCTTGACAGGAAGGGCCCAGCGGAAGCGGTGCTTGACAGGAAGGGCCCAGCGGAGCGGTGCTTGACAGGAAGGGCCCAGCGGAGTGGTGATTGACAGGAAGGGCCCAGCGGAGCGGTGCTTGAGATGAAGGGCCCAGCGGAGCGGTGCTTGAGATGAAGGGCCCAGCGGAGCAGTGCTTGACAGGAAGGGCCCAGCGGAGCGGTGCTTGAGATGAAGGGCCCAGCGGAGCGGTGCTTGACAGGAAGGGCCCAGCGGAGCAGTGCTTGAGATGGCGGGGCCCAGCGGAGCGGTGCTTGAGATGAAGGGCCCAGCGGAGCGGTGCTTGACAGGAAGGGCCCAGCGGAGCAGTGCTTGAGACGGCGGGGCCCAGCGGAGCGGTGCTTGAGACGGCGGGGCCCAGCGGAGCGGTGCTTGAGACGGCAGGGCCCTGTTCAGCGGTGCTTGTCTTGGCGGGGCCCTGTTCAGCGGTGCTTGTCTTGGCGGGGCCCTGTTCAGCGGTGCTTCTCATGGCAGGGCCTGTTCAGCGGTGCCTGTCTTGGCAGGGCCCTGTTCAGCGGTGCTTCTCACGGCGGGGCCTGTTTAGCGGTGCCTGTCTTGGCGGGGCCCTGTTCAGCGGTGCTTGTCTTGGCGGGGCCCTGTTCAGCGGTGCTTGTCCTGTCTTTCTAGGGAGCCAGACCTGGCCAAGTCTCCCCGCTTAGTCGCCCTCCGACCTTGCGTTTGTGGGGCCCTCCTGTGATGGAGTCTTGGGCCCGTGGGTGTCTTCCGTCACACCCGGAATGGGGCTGGTGGGGCCCTCCTGGTCAGCTCGCCTGCTGCATGACTTCTCCGCCCTGCTGCCCTTGCCCTCCTTCGCTGAAGCTCTCTGGCCCTTGCCTCCCTTTGATGATGTGGCAGGTGACGGGGCAAGGCTACTGTCCTTGGTGGCAGCCGTCTCAGGCTTCTCGCACCGGGACTTAGATTTTTTTGTCCTCTTCCCAGGGGGTGGGCTGGCTGTCCCCCTGCTGCTGGGCGATGTTCCTGCCCTAGGAGCTGGTGGACTCCAATAGCCCTGCACTATGGTCATACTAGATGCAGGGCTGGTGGTGGCTGATGTGCTCTTTGGACTCTTACCAGATGGAGGGGGTGGGTCAGGTGATGCAAAGAGGTTAATTTTGGAGAGGAAAAGTTTTTTAGGAGCAATGGGAAGGGTAGGTGCAGTGGGTATGGGAGTGGAGAAAGAGGATGTGGTTGTAGGAGAGTCAAGTGTGCTGTCTTTGGGTGCAGGTGCTTGTGACGGAGGCTGTCGTGAGGTGGATGGCTGTTGGGTGGGTGGCTGCCTGCGTTTGTGTGTTTTGGAAGAGGGGGTGACAGACACACTGGGAGAGGACACAGGGGACGTGTAAATGGCAGTGGGGGTGGTGACTGCACATGGGCGGACTGTACTGGAGGGTGTGCTGGTGATGGAAGTACTGGCTGATGGTGGTGTGCATGCAGGTGTGAGTGGAGACGTCACAGGGAGGGAGGAGGGAGACGAGGAGGAGGGGGACACAGAGGTGGTAGTGACTGTTGCCATGTCTGCATCTGGATGTTGCTTGGGTGAATGCTTGTGGGATCTGTGGTGCTTATGTCTGGATGAGCTGCCCTTGGGTGTTGAGGTGTGTGCAGGCTGGTCTAATGGTGTGGATGGGATAGGCAGAGGAACAGGAGACTGGGACTGGGTGGAGGCAGTTAGAAGAGGGAGGCTGGAGACAGGGACAATGGCTGCCGTCAGTGCTGAGGCCAGAGCGTTGAACGATTGCTGATGGGCAGCCTGACCCGAATGAATGCCCTCCAGGTATACATTGCTCCGATGCACCTCCCTTTCTACACCCTGGATGGCATTCAAAAGGGTAGACTGCCCAACATTGATGGTCCTCAGGAGGTCAATGACCTCCTCACTGAGGGCAGCAGGGGTAACTGGGGCAGGGCCTGAGGTGCCTGGGGCGAAGGAGATGGCCGGCTTCCTGGCCTAGCGGGCACGGAGCGAAGGCTGAGGGGCTGCTGGGAGGGCGGGGCTGGTGCGCTGGGTGGCGGCTGTACCTGTTGTGGCGGTGGGCACGGATGTTGCCGCCACCGCAAGGGAGCTCCCTTCCGAGGACGTGTTGGTGTCGCTGACGTCTCCACGGGTCCCCGTTGTGGAGCTCCCCTCGCCCTCCGTCTCACTGGTGTACTCGGAGTCTGTTGCATGGCCCTCCGGGGCCATGTGAGATGCAGCTCCCTCGTGCGCCGATGCCACTTCTCCTCCGCCTGATGATGCTAATGCACACATGCACAGGAAGAAAAAGAAAATGGGGGGGGGAGAAATGAAGACAGGTTGAGTGCATGCATTGGCAACACCGTTGTCGGAGAGGACAGACACAGAAGCCCCCAGCACTACGCCGCGCAATCGGGGTACACTACTCAGTTCTTGTGACTAGGCCTACAGGTCTATGGACGACAAATGCACACATGGGTGATGCAGGACCATGGATAGCTGTACTTGGCACCCTACAGAGGTGGGGGGCGGGGGCACAGGGCCATGCCTAACGGAGGGGACTAGCCTACAGAAAGCGCCCTGGCCTAGAGTTACCCACAGCCCTCCTCCCCAACCCAGACACCTCCACTGCGCGCAAAGATAGAAAATGTGCTGATACTCACCCCCTTGTGTCTGCTGTGATGTCCTCACGCGCCAATCCAAATCGGGGTAGGCCACCGCCAGGATCCGGGACATCAGGGGGGTCAATTGGCGGCTGGCACCCCTCCTACGTTGGGAGGCCATCCCCAGCAGAGACTCGGCGGTCTTTCTGGTCCTGCGGCGGATGTCCTCCCACCTCTTTCGGCAGTGGGTGCCCCGTCTGTTGTGGACCCCCAGGGCCCGGACGTCCTTGGCGATGGCACGCCAAATGTCGATCTTCTAATGGGCGCTGACCTATTTGACATGTGCAGGGTGGGAAAGGAAATATCTTGACTTTTCTGCATGGTCGATGTGAGTGGCCCCCCCTCCCCAACCTTGCCATGTGGCACATGCTCTCATCTGTCGTGCGTTGCACTCCTCATTCGCTCCCCTCCCCACCATCTTACATCCACCCCACTCAACACAGGCATAGCCCATTCAACGTGCACCCTGTGTACTAACCTGTGGGTCTGGAGGACCGTAGAGTAGCGCATACTGGGGGAGGACCCCATCAACAAGTTTCTCCAATTCCTCAGATGTGAAGGCAGGGGCCCTTTCCCCAGTCGCAGCAGCCATTGTATCTCCCAGACCGAGGTCACAGCAGCACTTGCAGTATAGGTCCTCTCCTGTGGATGATCAGGTCTCGAGTGATTAATCAGATAGAAAATGGCGGTCACGCCCGCGGCGGTGCGTACCACGACCGCCGGCGCACATCGTCATTGGCTCCTGAAACCCATAGGGTGCAATGTTAACCAATGCGGCTTAGCACCGCGGTCTTCGACCGCCTACCGCCACGGTGTGCCACGCCAGCGCATTGACCTCACATCCCACTGTCACACTTCACAGGTCAGGCAGCCGCCATTTCAAGGGCCCACATGGCATAATTTCAACTGCATCACACAGGCCTAGGCCGTACATTGCCACTCATACAAGCCTTTCAATGCATTACGATTCTTTTACTGTGCAAGCTGTGTGAACGAACCTGTGGTTTGCTTGACTTTCTGCTCCATGTTGTCCTTCCGAGGCACCGTCCGCTGGGACTTGCGAGGAGAAGGATTAATCCTCCCGTGTACCGACCGCTGGTGGACCTGTCGACAATGGAAGAATGACATATTATACTTAGATACAGGCTTGACAGAGCCACTATACATGAACTGTGTGCCCAGCTGGAGCCAGACCTGATGTCACCCATCCGCCAACCCACAGGGATTCCCCCTCTGGTGCAGGTTCTGTCAGTACTCCATTTTTTGGCAAGTGGGTCTTTTCAGACAACAGTGGCCATGTCATCAGGGATGTCTCAGCCTATGTTTTCGAAGGTTTTGTCCAGAGTGTTGTCTGCCCTGATGAAATACATGCGGAGCTACATTGTTTTCCCTGAGGTGGATGATTTGGCTACAGTGAAGGGTGATTTCTATGCCCTTGGACATATCCCCAACATCATTGGTACCATTGATGGGACCCATGTGGCTTTGGTTCCCCCCAAAGAAAGTGAGCAGGTGTACAGAAACAGAAAAAGTTATCGTTCTATGAATGTCCAGGTGGTCTGTTTGGCTGACCAGTACATCTCCCATGTAAATGCCAAGTTCCCTGGGTCAGTGCATGACGCGTATGTTATGCGAAATAGCAAAGCTATTATGTGATGGAACAGCTACAGAGACACCGTGTAGGTGACTCTGGTTACCCCAACCTCTCCTGGATATTGACCCCAGTGAGGAATCCCCGGACCAGGGCAGAGGAATGGTACAATGAGGCCCATGGGCGAACTAGGAGGATCATAGAAAGGACCTTCGGCCTCCTGAAAGCCAGGTTTAGGTGCCTGCATATGACAGGTGGATCCCTAATGTACTCACCAAAGAAGGTGTGCCATATCATCGTGGCCTGCTGTATGCTTCACAATCTTGCTTTGCGACGCCAGGTGCCTTTTGTGCAGGAGGATGGTCCAGATGGTGGTGTTGTAGCAGCTATGGAGCCTGTGGAGAGGGAAGAGGAGGAAGACGACGGGGACGACACAGACAACAGGGATACAGTCATACAACAATATTTTCAGTAGCACACAGGTAAGAATCACCCACGCCATTTCACATTTACTTAAGGCCTCCTGCGTCTCTACTGTCTGTGTTTCCCCCCAGTTCCTTTTAACTGAATTGTGACTTTCCCTTCCCTTTTCAGAGCTGTATGACTCACTGCGTGACTTCTGCTTTGTTTGCCCATGGACTAAAGCTTATTGACATTGGTATGTTGTCATCACAATGTAACTGAACATAATTGCACCGTTATGTGCAATACATTTGTGAAAAATACAACAGACTCCTGTTATTTTAAGTGCAATTAGTGATTTATTTCAAGTGCTACATATAGGTACATGATTGTAAAACGGTGATGGGTGGGGGTGGAGTAATGTCCATGGCAGAGTCCAGTTCTCAGTTTCACAGGTGCATTGTCCATATGCCTGTGGAAGGATGGAGCAGGGGCAGCTTAAGGTTGGACAGGATGACAATGTGGGACAGTGGAATGACATCAGGGGGTATCTTATGCTAGCGGGGGTCTTGGCATCCTACTCTGTCTTCTTGTGAGATCTCAGGTTCCGCTTGCGGGGTGGTTGTTCTTCAGGAGGAGGTGGGTTCTGGTGGCCTGTCGTTGTGTGGGGGCCTCCTGTCCACTAGCGCCGGCGGAGGTGGTAGGCTGTTCCTGGTCCAGGCTAGTGACAGGAGCCCTTTGGGGTGCCACATGGTCCCGCAATGTGGTGACTATCTGGTTAAGGGCCAGGACGATGGTCCCCATTGCGGAACCAATGTTCCTCAGTTCCTCTCTGAACCCCATGCACCGTTCCTCCTGCTGTGCCTGGATCTCCTGGAACCTGGCCAGTACCGTCGCCATTGTCTCCTGGGAGTGGTGGTATGCTCCCATGATGGTGGTGAGGGCCTCTTTGAGAGTGGGTTCCCTGGGCCTGTCCCCCCCCTGTCGCACAGCAGCCCTCCCAGTTCCACTGTGTTCCTGGACCTCTGTCCCCTGGACGGTGTGCCCACTACCACTGCCCCCAGGTCCCTGTTGTTGTTGGGGTGGTGGGTCAACCTGGGTGCCCTGAAGTGGCGGACACACCGCTGATTGACGTGTCTTGGAGACAGAGGCATGGGCCCGCTGGGTGGGAGCTGTGATGGTGTTCCCAGAGGGGGTTAGGTCTGCTGTAGCCTGTGGCTGTGTGTGGGGAACCGACTGTCCAGAGGTCCCCGATGGGCCGGGCTGGTCATCTGGGTCCAGGGAGACAGAGCTGCTGTCATCGCTGGGGGCCTCTTCTGGGGGTGGGATGGACATCTCTGGACCCTCCTGGGCGGTGTGGTGGCGTTCGGGTCCTGCAGGGGTATAAGGGTATGGTTATTGCTTCTGTGTGTGGCATTTCGTGTGATGGGTGGGTGTCCGTGTACCCAAGTGCAGGCATTCCCTTATGGTGGCTTTTGTGAGGGTGGCTTGTGGGGGTGATGTGTGTGTGCAGTGGGCATGCTTTGGTGATGGGTGTCCATGCTTTGTGGTCGCATGCAGGGCTTGGTGTTGGGATGGGTGGGTTGTGATGGTAAGACATTTGCCAATAACGATGTGCGCCGGCGGTCGCGGTACGCACCGCTGCGGACGTGACCGCCATTTTCTATCTGCTTAATCACTCGATACCTGATCTTCGACAGGAGAGGACCTACACTGCAAGTGCTGCTTTGACCTCAGTCTGGAAGAGACAATGGCTCATGCGACTGGGGAAGGCCCCCTGCCTTCACTGCGGAGGAGTTGTATAAACTTGTGGATGGGGTCCTCCCCCAGTACGCGCTACTCTACGGTCCTCTAGACAAACAGGTAAATACACTGGGAGCATGCTGTATGGGCTATGCCTGTGTTGAGTGGGGTGGATGAAAGATGGGGGGGAGGGGAGCGATTGAGGCATGCATCAAATGACGGTGAGAGCATGTGCCACATGGCAAGGGTAGGGATGGGGGGCCACTTACATTGAGGGTGCAGAAGGTAATGACTATTCTTCTCCCCCTGTACATTTCATATAGGTCAGCGCCCACCAGAAGATCGATATTTGGCGTGCCATCGCCAAGGACGTCTGGACCCTGGGGGTCCACCACAGACGGGGCACCCACTGCCGGAAGAGATGGGAGGACATCCGCCGCTGGAGCAGGAAGACGGCGGAGGCTCAGCTCTGGATGGTCTCCCAACGTGGGAGGGGTGCCAGTCGGACTTTGACCCCCCTGATGTCCCGGATCCTGGCGGTGGCCTACCCCGATTTGTATGCGCGTGTGAGGGCATCACAGCAGACACAAGGGGGTGAGTACACTCTCTTTCTGCTGACTTTGCGTACAGTGGAGGTGTCTGGGTGGGGGAGGAGGGCTGTGGGTATCCCTAGGCCAGTGCGATTTCTGTAGACTAAGCCCCTCCGTAAGGCATAGCCCTGTGCCCCGCCCCCACCTCTGTAGGGTGGCAAGTACAGCTATTCATGGCCCTGTGTCATCTATGTGTGCAGATATCGTCCATAGGCTTGTAGGCCTTGTCCCAGCGATTGAGTAGTCGACCCCAAGTGCGCGGCGTAGTGCAGGGGGCTTCTGTGTCTGTCCTGTCCGCCAACGGTGTCGCCAATGCATGCACTCAACATGTCTATATTCTGTTCCCCCTCCCCCTTTTTTGTGGTCTTCCTGTTCATGTGTGCATTAGCATCATCAGGCGGAGGAGAAGTGGCATCGGAGCACGAGGGAGCTGCATCCCACTTGGCCATGGAGGGCCACACAACGGACTCCGAATTCACCAGTGGGACGGAGGGCGAGGGGAGCTCCACAGCGGGGACTCGGGCAGACATCAGTGACACTGACTCGTCCTCTGAAGGGAGCTCCCTTGTGGTGGCGGCAACATCTGTGCCCCCCGCAACAACAGGTACAGCCGCCACCCACCGCACCAGCACCGCCCTCCCAGCAGCCCCTCAGCGGTTGGCCCGTGCCCGCTCACCCAGGAAGGTGAGCATCTCCTTCGCCCGAGGCACCTCAGGCCCTGCCCCAGACACCCCTGCTGCCCTCAGTGAGGAGGTCATTGACCTCCTGAGGACGCTCACTGTTGGGCAGTCTACCATTTTGAATGCCATCCAGGGTGTAGAAAGGGAGGTGCACCAGAGTAATGCATACCTGGAGGGCATTCATTCTGGTCAGGCGGCCCTTCAGCGTTCGTTCCAGACTCTGGCCTCGGCACTGATGGCAGCCATTGTCCCTGTCTCTATCCTCCCCCCTCCAACTTCCTCCACCCATACCCTATCACCTGTACCTCTGCCTATCCCAGACACACCATCAGACCAGCCTGCACACACCTCAACACCCAAGGGAAGCTCAGCCAGACATAAGCACCACACATCCCACAGGAAGTCACACAAGCAACATCCACATACAGACATACCAACACCCACTGCCTCCACTGTGTCCCCCTCCTCCACGTCTCCCTCCTCCCTCACTGTCAACTCTCCGTTCACACCTGCATGCACAACATCTTCAGCCACTACGTCCCTCAGCAGCACACACTCCAGAACACCCCGCACACGTGCAGTCACCACCCCCACTGCCATTTACACGTCCCCTGTGTCCTCTCCCAGTGTGTCTGTGCCCCCCCTTCTAAGATACACAAACGCAGGCAGCCGCCCACCCAACAGCCATCCACCGCACGACAGCCTCCAGCCCAAGCACCTGCACCCAAAGCCACCAGACTTACAACTCCTACAACCACAACCTCTTCCTCCACTCCCATACCCACTACACCTACCCATCCCACTGCTCCCAAAAAGTTTTTCCTGTCAAAACTCAACCTCTTTCCACCAACTCCCCCACCCCGTCCATGTCATAGGACTACAGTCAGCACCTCAGCCACAACAAAATCGGCCCCTGTCATCACAGTCTGCCATGGACAGTGGAGTGCCCCACCCACCAGGGCAGCCAGTTTGGTGCAAAGCCAAGGCACGGGCAGCCCACCCCTGGAGAAACATCCCAAGATAGGCAGTGGCCGGCGGGAGAGGGTGAAAACACCAGGGACAAAAACCCCTACCAGGGCTCCGGCAGGGAATGTGGAGACAGCTGGCACACCGCCCAAGGTGAGGAAGGGCCACAGGCGATCAGGGAAGGCTGGAAAGGGCAGCACGCCCGACAACACCGCCATCAGCCCAGCTGGCCAGGAGGGCCCCGCCAGCCCCATTCCAGGTGGGCAGGAGGCCACCAACAGCCCCGGCACAGCTGCCCAGGAGGGCCCCGCCAGCCACAGGACAGATGGGCAGGAGGCCCTGCCATCCACAGGACAGTTGGCAAATGAGCACCCCGCCATGGCCGGGACCGCTGAACTGGGCACCGCCGTCTCAAGCACCGCTGCACTGGGCCCTTCATCTCAAGCACCGCTGAACTGGGCCCTTCATCGCAAGCACCGCTGAACTGGGCACCGCTGTCTCAAGCACCGCTGAACTGGGCACCGCCGTCTCAAGCACCGCTGCATTGGGCCCTTCATCTCAAGCACCGCTGAACTGGGCACCGCCGTCTCAAGCACCGCTCAACTGGGCACCGACATCTCAAGCACCGCTGAACTGGGCACCGCCGTCTCAAGCACCGCTGAACTGGGCACCGCCGTCTCAAGCACCGCTGCACTGGGCCCTTCATCTCAAGCACTGCTGAACTGGGCACCGCCGTCTCAAGCACCGCTGAACTGGGCACCGCCGTCTCAAGCACCGCTGAACTGGGCACCGCCGTCTCAAGCACCGCTGCACTGGGCCCTACATCTCAAGCACCGCTGAACTGGGCCCTTCATCTCAAGCACCGCTGAACTGGGCACCACCATCTCAAGCACCGCTGAACTTGGCACCGCCGTCTCAAGCACCGCTGAACTGGGCACCGCCGTCTCAAGCACCGCTGCACTGGGCCCTTCTTCTCAAGCACCGCTGAACTGGGCACCACCGTCTCAAGCACCGCTGAACTGGGCACTGCTGTCTCAAGCACCGCTGAACTGGGCACCGCCATCTCAAGCACCGCTGAACTGGGCACCGCCGTCTCAAGCACCGCTGAACTGGGCACCGCCGTCTCAAGCACCGCTGCACTGGGCCCTACATCTCAAGCACCGCTGAACTGGGCCCTTCATCTCAAGCACCGCTGAACTGGGCAACGCCGTCTCAAGCACCGCTGAACTGGGCACCGCCGTCTCAAGCACCGCTGCACTGGGCCCTTCATCTCAAGTACTGCTGAACTGGGCACCACCGTCTCAAGCACCGCTGAACTGGGCACTGCCGTCTCAAGCACCGCTGAACTGGGCACCGCCATCTCAAGCACCGCTGAACTGGGCACCGCCGTCTCAAGCACCGCTGCACTGGGCCCTTCATCTCAAGCACCGCTGAACTGGGCACCGCCGCCTCAAGCACCACTGAACTGGGCACCGCCGTCTCAAGCACCGCTCAACTGGGCACCGCCGTCTCAAGCACCGCTGCACTGGGCCCTTCATCTCAAGCGCCGCTGAACTGGGCCCTTCATCTCAAGCACCGCTGAACTGGGCAGCGCCGTCTCAAGCACCGCTGAACTGGGCACCGCCGTCTCAAGCACCGCTGCAGTGGGCCCTTCATCTCAAGCACCGCTGAACTGGGCACTGCTGTCTCAAGCACCGCTGATCTGGGCACCGCCGTCTCAAGCACTGCTGAACTGGGCACCGCCATCTCAAGCACCGCTGCACTGGGCCCTTCATCTCAAGCACCGCTGAACTGGGCCCTTCATCTCAAGCACCGCTGAACTGGGCACCGCCGTCTCAAGCACCGCTGAACTGGGCACCGCCGTCTCAAGCACCGCTGAACTGGGCACCGCCGTCTCAAGCACCGCTGCACTGGGCCCTTCATCTCAAGCACCGCTGAACTGGGCCCTTCATCTCAAGCACCGCTGAACTGGGCACCGCCGTCTCAAGCACCGCTGAACTGGGCACCGCCGTCTCAAGCACCGCTGAACTGGGCACCGCCGTCTCAAGCACCGCTGAACTGGGCACCGCCGTCTCAAGCATCGCTGCACTGGGCCCTTCATCTCAAGCACCGCTGAACTGGGCACCGCCGTCTCAAGCACCGCTGAACTGGGCACCTCCGTCTCAAGCACCGCTGAACTGGGCACCGCCATCTCAAGCACCGCTCAACTGGGCCCTTCATCTCAAGCACCGCTCAACTGGGCCCTTCATCTCAAGCACCGCTGAACTGGGCACCGCCGTCTCAAGCACCGCTGAACTGGGCACCGCCGTCTCAAGCACCGCTGCACTGGGCCCTTCATCTCAAGCACCGCTGAACTGGGCCCTTCATCTCAAGCACCGCTGAACTGGGCACCGTCGTCTCAAGCACCGCTGAACTGGGCACCGTCGTCTCAAGCACCGCTGAACTGGGCACCGCCGTCTCAAGCACCGCTGAACTGGGCACTGCCGTCTCAAGCACCGCTGCACTGGGCCCTTCATCTCAAGCACCGCTGAACTGGGCACCGCAGTCTCAAGCACCGCTGAACTGGGCACCGCCGTCTCAAGCACAGCTGAACTGGCCACTCCATCGCAGGCACCGCTGGCCCATGAGCGGCAGGGGCTTGGCCGCATCTGTGTCGGGCAGGGCTGCACGAGGCACTCTGGGCACCAGGCCCCCTCCAGAACCAGTGGGGACATGCATCCACTACCTCTGTCCTTAGCAGGATGTAGCACTCTGGGCACCAGGCCCCCTCCAGAACCAGTGGAGACTGTTATCCACTTGTGAGACTGTGGCTTTGCACTCCCCAGGATTGAGCAGTGGGCAGCCCACCCACTGTATAGACTTGTGAGACTGTGGCTTTGCACTCCCCAGGATTGAACAGTGGGCATGGAGGCCCCTCGTGGATCTGGCGTTGTGCACTCATCTGGCTGAGGTGCCCCCCCTTCCCTTCCCCCTGAGGTGCCTGTAGTTTTGCTATCTGATGCCCCTGCAGTGTTCTCTCCGTTAGAGTCAGGTATCCTGTGTGGGCTTTGCCCATGTGATTTGGGCCCAGTGGTCCACGGACAATGCCTGCTACAATGCTCGGACTTGTACATTTCTGTATATAAGAGTTTTTGATGTGTATATATATTTTTTGGCAGTATTGCAATATATTTCACTGTTTAAAATCATTTCCTTTTGTCTTTTCATTCTTCCGGGGGGTTTGGAGGGTGTAACTGTGATGTATTGCTATGCATTGATGTGTGTGTTGTAGTGGGTGAGGGTGGGGGTGGTTATGTCGCGTATGTGTGTCCCCGTAATTTTTTGCCTCCCCTGTGTCGTAGTTGCAGTACTCACCGTTGTCGTCTGCGCCGGCCTTCGTGCTCCTGGTAGAGGAGCAGGAAGACTATCGCTGGGAGTATGTGGAGTTCGGGTTCCATGCTGTCCTGATTCCTCGTGGGGTGTATGGAGGTGAGCGTTTTCCCTTCGAAATGACTGTTTCCGCCGTGTTTTTATCGGCGGGGCTACCGCCCCAGAAAAGGTGGCGGATTGGTAGGTTGTGATACTGTGGGCGGTACATTGACTCCCGCCTGTCTGTTGGCGGTGACCGCCGCGCTGTTTGTTTGTACCGCCGTGGCGGTCGGTGTGTTAAAGTGGCGGTCTCTGTTGGCGGTTACCGCCTCGGTCGGAATTCCATTTTTTTTACCGCCAGCCTGTTTGCGGTTTTGCTGCGTCACACTTTGGGGACTTGCAGCACAATTTGGCCAGTTGATGTCAGATTTTTTGGGGGAAATAGGGACTGATTCTACCCTCAACCATTTTTGGTCTGTCTTGAGGTAGGGTATAAATGCCAGCAATAGGCATTTAAACATTTACACACTGTGAGCCAATGTAATGTTCCCAAATGTGTGATTGTATGTCCCTATCTAGGAAGACTGAGAAAAAGTCTGGCTACTGCATTCTGCACAACTTGAAGTTCATGGATCAAACAGTTGGGAAGACCAAGATACAGAATGTTTGCATAATCCATGAGTGTACTGATCAAAGGGTGGATCATTTCCTGCGAGGGTTCCATAGCACTATATTAATTTTTTCAGGTTTTTCAGCAGCGAAAAAAAGGAACCAGTTACTGCACTCACCTGGAGATGGAAGGAGAGGTCCTTGTCAGTTTTTATACCTATATTTTAATCACCTCCACTGGTTTGTATGGAGCCCCCTGCTCAGATGGCCTCCAGGCACTGGACCAGATACATGGTGAACACTTAAAGAACCATATTTTGGTTCAATTGTATTAAGCTTTAAACACCTTTTTCCATCCAATCAGCCACCTTTCTGAAGCATCCTGCTGCTCATAGTTAACCTCTTGAAAGGAAAAAAATAGTTGAGTGACATTTGCATATGACTCTACCGTCCGACAAGGTTGCAAGTGGACCTAGATAATTATTTCCAAGTTGCGCTCCTCACTGGGCACTGTGGGAAACCGTGTCTCAGAGGCTTGGTCCTTGACGAAAAAGATGGAAGATGGACATTCTGTTCCCGATCTGATAAGAATGATTTTGTTCAAAGCAAGGTAGAAAACCAAATTCCTCTATTGGCCAGCTTTTCTAGGAGGACAGGATGAGATACAGGGAGTGATTCCAACCCTGTCGGTCGGTGATAAAGCGGCGGCCAACCCGCCAACAGGCAGGCGGTCAAAAAAATGGAATTCTGACCCTGGCGGGAACCACCAACACAGCCCGCCACTTTAACACTCCGACCACCACGGCGGGACAAACAGGTTGGCGGTCACCGCCAACAGGCAGGCGCCAGACAATGTACCGCCCACCCTTTCACAACTCACCAATCCGCCACCTTTTCCGGGGCGGGAGCCCCGCCGATAAAAACACGGCGGAAACAAACTATGAACGGGAAAACGCTCACCCTACACACTCCACGAGGAAGGAGGACAGCATGGAACCCGAGTTAAACATCCTACCAGCTATTGTCTACCTGCTCATCTACCACGAGTACGAACGCCGGCGCAGACGACAACGGTGAGTACTGCACCTACGACACAGGGGAGGGGGGAGGAGAAAAGGTTACGGGTACACACATACGCGACACACCCATCCCCCCACCCCCACCCCAATCCCTACACACCAATGCAGAGCAACAAGTCAGAGTGACACCCCCCAAGCTCCCCGGAATAATGCAAAGACATAATTAAAATGATCTTTAAAATTTATGTATAAAATAGGTTCATTGAAGTCATGGTAAATATGCAATATGAAATATACAAAATAAAGAATGAACATAGTGAAAATTATAAACATAGGCTATAAGTCCTGCACAGTTAGTTAAATTTCCATAGTCCGTGGGCCAATGTGTACAAACACATGGGCAAAGCCCACACAGGAGACCGGATACCATTGGAGAGAACACTGCAGGAGCATCAGATGATAAAACTACAGGCACCTCAGGGGGAAGGGAAGGGGGGGCACCTCAGCCACATGAGTCCACGACGCCAGATCCACGAGGGGCCTCCATGCCCACTGTACCATCCTGGGGAGTGCAAAGCCACAGTCTCTCAAGTCTCTACAGTGGGAGGGTTGCCCACTGTGCCATCCTGGGGAGCGCAAAGCCACAGTCTCTCAAGTCTCTACAGTGGGTGGCTTGCCCACTGTACCATCCTGGGGAGTGCAAAGCCACAGTCCATCAGATGGATAACCGACTCCACTGGTATTGGAGGAGGCATGGTGCCCAGAGTGCTTCGTGAACACCTGCTCGACACGGAACCGGCACTGTCAATGGGCCAGCGGTGCTTGAGACAGCGGGGCCCAGCGGAGCGGTGCTTGAGACAGCGGGGCCCAGCGGAGCGGTGCTTGAGATGAAGGGCCCAGCAGAGCGGTGCTTGACAGGAAGGGCCCAGCGGAGCGGTGCTTGACAGGAAGGGCCCACCGGAGCGGTGCTTGAGATAAAGGGCCCAGCGGAGCGGTGCTTGAGATGAAGGGCCCAGCGGAGCGGAGCTTGACAGGAAGGGCCCAGCAGAAGCGGTGCTTGAGATGAAGGGCCCAGCGGAGCGGTGCTTGAGATGAAGGGCCCAGCGGAGCGGTGCTTGACAGGAAGGGCCCAGCGGAAGCGGTGCTTGACAGGAAGGGCCCAGCGGAGCGGTGCTTGACAGGAAGGGCCCAGCGGAGTGGTGATTGACAGGAAGGGCCCAGCGGAGCGGTGCTTGAGATGAAGGGCCCAGCGGAGCGGTGCTTGAGATGAAGGGCCCAGCGGAGCAGTGCTTGACAGGAAGGGCCCAGCGGAGCGGTGCTTGAGATGAAGGGCCCAGCGGAGCGGTGCTTGACAGGAAGGGCCCAACGGAGCAGTGCTTGAGATGGCGGGGCCCAGCGGAGCGGTGCTTGAGATGAAGGGCCCAGCGGAGCGGTGCTTGACAGGAAGGGCCCAGCGGAGCAGTGCTTGAGACGGCGGGGCCCAGCGGAGCGGTGCTTGAGACGGCGGGGCCCAGCAGAGCGGTGCTTGAGACGGCAGGGCCCTGTTCAGCGGTGCTTGTCTTGGCGGGGCCCTGTTCAGCGGTGCTTCTCACGGCGGGGCCTGTTCAGCGGTGCCTGTCTTGGCAGGGCCCTGTTCAGCGGTGCTTCTCACGGCGGGGCCTGTTTAGCGGTGCCTGTCTTGGCGGGGCCCTGTTCAGCGGTGCTTGTCTTGGCGGGGCCCTGTTCAGCGGTGCTTGTCCTGTCTTTCTAGGGAGCCAGACCTGGCCAAGTCTCCCCGCTTAGTCGCCCTCCGACCTTGCGTTTGTGGGGCCCTCCTGTGATGGAGTCTTGGGCCCGTGGGTGTCTTCCGTCACACCCGGAATGGGGCTGGTGGGGCCCTCCTGGTCAGCTCGCCTGCTGCATGACTTCTCCGCCCTGCTGCCCTTGCCCTCCTTCGCTGAAGCTCTCTGGCCCTTGCCTCCCTTTGATGATGTGGCAGGTGACGGGGCAAGGCTACTGTCCTTGGTGGCAGCCGTCTCAGGCTTCTCGCACCGGGACTTAGATTTTTTTGTCCTCTTCCCAGGGGGTGGGCTGGCTGTCCCCCTGCTGCTGGGCGATGTTCCTGCCCTAGGAGCTGGTGGACTCCAATAGCCCTGCACTATGGTCATACTAGATGCAGGGCTGGTGGTGGCTGAGGTGCTCTTTGGACTCTTACCAGATGGAGGGGGTGGGTCAGGTGATGCAAAGAGGTTAATTTTGGAGAGGAAAAGTTTTTTAGGAGCAATGGGAAGGGTAGGTGCAGTGGGTATGGGAGTGGAGGAAGAGGATGTGGTTGTAGGAGAGTCAAGTGTGCTGTCTTTGGGTGCAGGTGCTTGTGACGGAGGCTGTCGTGAGGTGGATGGCTGTTGGGTGGGTGGCTGCCTGCGTTTGTGTGTTTTGGAAGAGGGGGTGACAGACACACTGGGAGAGGACACAGGGGACGTGTAAATGGCAGTGGGGGTGGTGACTGCACATGGGCGGACTGTACTGGAGGGTGTGCTGGTGATGGAAGTACTGGCTGATGGTGGTGTGCATGCAGGTGTGAGTGGAGACGTCACAGGGAGGGAGGAGGGAGACGAGGAGGATGGGGACACAGAGGTAGTAGTGTCTGTTGCCATGTCTGCATCTGGATGTTGCTTGGGTGAATGCTTGTGGGATCTGTGGTGCTTATGTCTGGATGAGCTGCCCTTGGGTGTTGAGGTGTGTGCAGGCTGGTCTAATGGTGTGGATGGGATAGGCAGAGGAACAGGAGACTGGGACTGGGTGGAGGCAGTTAGAAGAGGGAGGCTGGAGACAGGGACAATGGCTGCCGTCAGTGCTGAGGCCAGAGCGTTGAACGATTGCTGATGGGCAGCCTGACCCGAATGAATGCCCTCCAGGTATGCATTGCTCCGATGCACCTCCCTTTCTACACCCTGGATGGCATTCAAAAGGGTAGACTGGCCAACATTGATGGTCCTCAGGAGGTCAATGACCTCCTCACTGAGGGCAGCAGGGGTAACTGGGGCAGGGCCTGAGGTGCCTGGGGCGAAGGAGATGGCCGGCTTCCTGGCCTAGCGGGCACGGAGCGAAGGCTGAGGGGCTGCTGGGAGGGCGGGGCTGGTGCGCTGGGTGGCGGCTGTACCTGTTGTGGCGGTGGGCACGGATGTTGCCGCCACCGCAAGGGAGCTCCCTTCCGAGGACGTGTTGGTGTCGCTGACGTCTCCACGGGTCCCTGTTGTGGAGCTCCCCTCGCCCTCCGTCTCACTGGTGTACTCGGAGTCTGTTGCATGGCCCTCCGGGGCCATGTGAGATGCAGCTCCCTCGTGCGCCGATGCCACTTCTCCTCCGCCTGATGATGCTAATGCACACATGCACAGGAAGAAAAAGAAAATGGGGGGGGGGAGAAATGAAGACAGGTTGAGTGCATGCATTGGCAACACCGTTGTCGGAGAGGACAGACACAGAAGCCCCCAGCACTACGCCGCGCAATCGGGGTACACTACTCAGTTCTTGTGACTAGGCCTACAGGTCTATGGACGACAAATGCACACATGGGTGATGCAGGACATTGGATAGCTGTACTTGGCACCCTACAGAGGTGGGGGGCGGGGGCACAGGGCCATGCCTAACGGAGGGGACTAGCCTACAGAAAGCGCCCTGGCCTAGAGTTACCCACAGCCCTCCTCCCCAACCCAGACACCTCCACTGCGCGCAAAGATAGAAAATGTGCTGATACTCACCCCCTTGTGTCTGCTGTGATGTCCTCACGCCCCAATCCAAATCGGGGTAGGCCACCGCCAGGATCCGGGACATCAGGGGGGTCAATTGGCGGCTGGCACCCCTCCTACGTTGGGAGGCCATCCCCAGCAGAGACTCGGCGGTCTTTCTGGTCCCGCGGCGGATGTCCTCCCACCTCTTTCGGCAGTGGGTGCCCCGTCTGTTGTGGACCCCCAGGGCCCGGACGTCCTTGGCGATGGCACGCCAAATGTCGATCTTCTAATGGGCGCTGACCTATTTGACATGTGCAGGGTGGGAAAGGAAATATCTTGACTTTTCTGCATGGTCGATGTGAGTGGCCCCCCCTCCACAACCTTGCCATGTGGCACATGCTCTCATCTGTCGTGCGTTGCACTCCTCATTCGCTCCCCTCCCCACCATCTTACATCCACCCCACTCAACACAGGCATAGCCCATTCAACGTGCACCCTGTGTACTAACCTGTGGGTCTGGAGGACCGTAGAGTAGCGCATACTGGGGGAGGACCCCATCAACAAGTTTCTCCAATTCCTCAGATGTGAAGGCAGGGGCCCTTTCCCCAGTCGCAGCAGCCATTGTATCTCCCAGACCGAGGTCACAGCAGCACTTGCAGTATAGGTCCTCTCCTGTGGATGATCAGGTCTCGAGTGATTAATCAGATAGAAAATGGCGGTCACGCCCGCGGCGGTGCGTACCACGACCGCCGGCGCACATCGTCATTGGCTCCTGAAACCCATAGGGTGCAATGTTAACCAATGCGGCTTAGCACCGCGGTCTTCGACCGCCTACCGCCACGGTGTGCCACGCCAGCGCATTGACCTCACATCCCACTGTCACACTTCACAGGTCAGGCAGCCGCCATTTCAAGGGCCCACATGGCATAATTTCAACTGCATCACACAGGCCTAGGCCGTACATTGCCACTCATACAAGCCTTTCAATGCATTACGATTCTTTTACTGTGCAAGCTGTGTGAACGAACCTGTGGTTTGCTTGACTTTCTGCTCCATGTTGTCCTTCCGAGGCACCGTCCGCTGGGACTTGCGAGGAGAAGGATTAATCCTCCCGTGTACCGACCGCTGGTGGACCTGTCGACAATGGAAGAATGACATATTATACTTAGATACAGGCTTGACAGAGCCACTATACATGAACTGTGTGCCCAGCTGGAGCCAGACCTGATGTCACCCATCCGCCAACCCACAGGGATTCCCCCTCTGGTGCAGGTTCTGTCAGTACTCCATTTTTTGGCAAGTGGGTCTTTTCAGACAACAGTGGCCATGTCATCAGGGATGTCTCAGCCTATGTTTTTCGAAGGTTTTGTCCAGAGTGTTGTCTGCCCTGATGAAATACATGCGGAGCTACATTGTTTTCCCTGAGGTGGATGATTTGGCTACAGTGAAGGGTGATTTCTATGCCCTTGGACATATCCCCAACATCATTGGTACCATTGATGGGACCCATGTGGCTTTGGTTCCCCCCAAAGAAAGTGAGCAGGTGTACAGAAACAGAAAAAGTTATCGTTCTATGAATGTCCAGGTGGTCTGTTTGGCTGACCAGTACATCTCCCATGTAAATGCCAAGTTCCCTGGGTCAGTGCATGACGCGTATGTTATGCGAAATAGCAAAGCTATTATGTGATGGAACAGCTACAGAGACACCGTGTAGGTGACTCTGGTTACCCCAACCTCTCCTGGATATTGACCCCAGTGAGGAATCCCCGGACCAGGGCAGAGGAATGGTACAATGAGGCCCATGGGCGAACTAGGAGGATCATAGAAAGGACCTTCGGCCTCCTGAAAGCCAGGTTTAGGTGCCTGCATATGACAGGTGGATCCCTAATGTACTCACCAAAGAAGGTGTGCCATATCATCGTGGCCTGCTGTATGCTTCACAATCTTGCTTTGCGACGCCAGGTGCCTTTTGTGCAGGAGGATGGTCCAGATGGTGGTGTTGTAGCAGCTGTGGAGCCTGTGGAGAGGGAAGAGGAGGAAGACGACGGGGACGACACAGACAACAGGGATACAGTCATACAACAATATTTTCAGTAGCACACAGGTAAGAATCACCCACGCCATTTCACATTTACTTAAGGCCTCCTGCGTCTCTACTGTCTGTGTTTCCCCCCAGTTCCTTTTAACTGAATTGTGACTTTCCCTTCCCTTTTCAGAGCTGTATGACTCACTGCGTGACTTCTGCTTTGTTTGCCCATGGACTAAAGCTTATTGACATTGGTATGTTGTCATCACAATGTAACTGAACATAATTGCACCGTTATGTGCAATACATTTGTGAAAAATACAACAGACTCCTGTTATTTTAAGTGCAATTAGTGATTTATTTCAAGTGCTACATATAGGTACATGATTGTAAAACGGTGATGGGTGGGGGTGGAGTAATGTCCATGGCAGAGTCCAGTTCTCAGTTTCACAGGTGCATTGTCCATATGCCTGTGGAAGGATGGAGCAGGGGCAGCTTAAGGTTGGACAGGATGACAATGTGGGACAGTGGAATGACATCAGGGGGTATCTTATGCTAGCGGGGGTCTTGGCATCCTACTCTGTCTTCTTGTGAGATCTCAGGTTCCGCTTGCGGGGTGGTTGTTCTTCAGGAGGAGGTGGGTTCTGGTGGCCTGTCGTTGTGTGGGGGCCTCCTGTCCACTAGCGCCGGCGGAGGTGGTAGGCTGTTCCTGGTCCAGGCTAGTGACAGGAGCCCTTTGGGGTGCCACATGGTCCCGCAATGTGGTGACTATCTGGTTAAGGGCCAGGACGATGGTCCCCATTGCGGAACCAATGTTCCTCAGTTCCTCTCTGAACCCCATGCACCGTTCCTCCTGCTGTGCCTGGATCTCCTGGAACCTGGCCAGTACCGTCACCATTGTCTCCTGGGAGTGGTGGTATGCTCCCATGATGGTGGTGAGGGCCTCTTTGAGAGTGGGTTCCCTGGGCCTGTCCCCCCCCTGTCGCACAGCAGCCCTCCCAGTTCCACTGTGTTCCTGGACCTCTGTCCCCTGGACGGTGTGCCCACTACCACTGCCCCCAGGTCCCTGTTGTTGTTGGGGTGGTGGGTCAACCTGGGTGCCCTGAAGTGGCGGACACACCGCTGATTGACGTGTCTTGGAGACAGAGGCATGGGCCCGCTGGGTGGGAGCTGTGATGGTGTTCCCAGAGGGGGTTAGGTCTGCTGTAGCCTGTGGCTGTGTGTGGGGAACCGACTGTCCAGAGGTCCCCGATGGGCCGGGCTGGTCATCAGGGTCCAGGGAGACAGAGATGCTGTCATCGCTGGGGGCCTCTTCTGGGGGTGGGATGGACATCTCTGGACCCTCCTGGGCGGTGTGGTGGCGTTCGGGTCCTGCAGGGGTATAAGGGTATGGTTATTGCTTCTGTGTGTGGCATTTCGTGTGATGGGTGGGTGTCCGTGTACCCAAGTGCAGGCATTCCCTTATGGTGGCTTTTGTGAGGGTGGCTTGTGGGGGTGATGTGTGTGTGCAGTGGGCATGCTTTGGTGATGGGTGTCCATGCTTTGTGGTCGCATGCAGGGCTTGGTGTTGGGATGGGTGGGTTGTGATGGTAAGACATTTGCCAATAACGATGTGCGCCGGCGGTCGCGGTACGCACCGCTGCGGACGTGACCGCCATTTTCTATCTGCTTAATCACTCGATACCTGATCTTCGACAGGAGAGGACCTACACTGCAAGTGCTGCTGTGACCTCAGTCTGGAAGAGACAATGGCTCATGCGACTGGGGAAGGCCCCCTGCCTTCACTGCGGAGGAGTTGTATAAACTTGTGGATGGGGTCCTCCCCCAGTACGCGCTACTCTACGGTCCTCTAGACAAACAGGTAAATACACTGGGAGCATGCTGTATGGGCTATGCCTGTGTTGAGTGGGGTGGATGAAAGATGGCGGGGAGGGGAGCGATTGAGGCATGCATCAAATGACGGTGAGAGCATGTGCCACATGGCAAGGGTAGGGATGGGGGGCCACTTACATTGAGGGTGCAGAAGGTAATGACTATTCTTCTCCCCCTGTACATTTCATATAGGTCAGCGCCCACCAGAAGATCGATATTTGGCGTGCCATCGCCAAGGACGTCTGGACCCTGGGGGTCCACCACAGATGGGGCACCCACTGCCGGAAGAGATGGGAGGACATCCGCCGCTGGAGCAGGAAGACGGCGGAGGCACAGCTCTGGATGGTCTCCCAACGTGGGAGGGGTGCCAGTCGGACTTTGACCCCCCTGATGTCCCGGATCCTGGCGGTGGCCTACCCCGATTTGTATGCGCGTGTGAGGGCATCACAGCAGACACAAGGGGGTGAGTACACTCTCTTTCTGCTGACTTTGCGTACAGTGGAGGTGTCTGGGTGGGGGAGGAGGGCTGTGGGTATCCCTAGGCCAGTGCGATTTCTGTAGACTAAGCCCCTCCGTAAGGCATAGCCCTGTGCCCCGCCCCCACCTCTGTAGGGTGGCAAGTACAGCTATTCATGGCCCTGTGTCATCTATGTGTGCAGATATCGTCCATAGGCTTGTAGGCCTTGTCCCAGCGATTGAGTAGTCGACCCCAAGTGCGCGGCGTAGTGCAGGGGGCTTCTGTGTCTGTCCTGTCCGCCAACGGTGTCGCCAATGCATGCACTCAACATGTCTATATTCTGTTCCCCCTCCCCCTTTTTTGTGGTCTTCCTGTTCATGTGTGCATTAGCATCATCAGGCGGAGGAGAAGTGGCATCGGAGCACGAGGGAGCTGCATCCCACTTGGCCATGGAGGGCCACACAACGGACTCCGAATTCACCAGTGGGACGGAGGGCGAGGGGAGCTCCACAGCGGGGACTCGGGCAGACATCAGTGACACTGACTCGTCCTCTGAAGGGAGCTCCCTTGTGGTGGCGGCAACATCTGTGCCCCCCGCAACAACAGGTACAGCCGCCACCCACCGCACCAGCACCGCCCTCCCAGCAGCCCCTCAGCGGTTGGCCCGTGCCCGCTCACCCAGGAAGGTGAGCATCTCCTTCGCCCGAGGCACCTCAGGCCCTGCCCCAGACACCCCTGCTGCCCTCAGTGAGGAGGTCATTGACCTCCTGAGGACGCTCACTGTTGGGCAGTCTACCATTTTGAATGCCATCCAGGGTGTAGAAAGGGAGGTGCACCAGAGTAATGCATACCTGGAGGGCATTCATTCTGGTCAGGCGGCCCTTCAGCGTTCGTTCCAGACTCTGGCCTCGGCACTGATGGCAGCCATTGTCCCTGTCTCTATCCTCCACCCTCCAACTTCCTCCACCCATACCCTATCACCTGTACCTCTGCCTATCCCAGACACACCATCAGACCAGCCTGCACACACCTCAACACCCAAGGGAAGCTCAGCCAGACATAAGCACCACACATCCCACAGGAAGTCACACAAGCAACATCCACATACAGACATACCAACACCCACTGCCTCCACTGTGTCCCCCTCCTCCACGTCTCCCTCCTCCCTCACTGTCAACTCTCCGTTCACACCTGCATGCACAACATCTTCAGCCACTACGTCCCTCAGCAGCACACACACCAGAACACCCCGCACACGTGCAGTCACCACCCCCACTGCCATTTACACGTCCCCTGTGTCCTCTCCCAGTGTGTCTGTGCCCCCCCTTCTAAGATACACAAACGCAGGCAGCCGCCCACCCAACAGCCATCCACCGCACGACAGCCTCCAGCCCAAGCACCTGCACCCAAATCCACCAGACTTACAACTCCTACAACCACAACCTCTTCCTCCACTCCCATACCCACTACACCTACCCATCCCACTGCTCCCAAAAAGTTTTTCCTGTCAAAACTCAACCTCTTTCCACCAACTCCCCCACCCCGTCCATGTCATAGGACTACAGTCAGCACCTCAGCCACAACAAAATCGGCCCCTGTCATCACAGTCTGCCATGGACAGTGGAGTGCCCCACCCACCAGGGCAGCCAGTTTGGTGCAAAGCCAAGGCACGGGCAGCCCACCCCTGGAGAAACATCCCAAGATAGGCAGTGGCCAGCGGGAGAGGGTGAAAACACCAGGGACTAAAACCCCTACCAGGGCTCCGGCAGGGAATGTGGAGACAGCTGGCACACCGCCCAAGGTGAGGAAGGGCCACAGGCGATCAGGGAAGGCTGGAAAGGGCAGCACGCCCGACAACACCGCCATCAGCCCAGCTGGCCAGGAGGGCCCCGCCAGCCCCATTCCAGGTGGGCAGGAGGCCACCAACAGCCCCGGCACAGCTGCCCAGGAGGGCCCCGCCAGCCACAGGACAGATGGGCAGGAGGCCCTGCCATCCACAGGACAATTGGCAAATGAGCACCCCGCCATGGCCGGGACCGCTGAACTGGGCACCGCCGTCTCAAGCACCGCTGCACTGGGCCCTTCATCTCAAGCACCGCTGAACTGGGCCCTTCATCGCAAGCACCGCTGAACTGGGCACCGCTGTCTCAAGCACCGCTGAACTGGGCACCGCCGTCTCAAGCACCGCTGCACTGGGCCCTTCATCTCAAGCACCGCTGAACTGGGCACCGCCGTCTCAAGCACCGCTCAACTGGGCACCGCCATCTCAAGCACCGCTGAACTGGGCACCGCCGTCTCAAGCACCGCTGAACTGGGCACCGCCGTCTCAAGCACCGCTGCACTGGGCCCTTCATCTCAAGCACTGCTGAACTGGGCACCGCCGTCTCAAGCACCGCTGAACTGGGCACCGCCGTCTCAAGCACCGCTGAACTGGGCACCGCCGTCTCAAGCACCGCTGCACTGGGCCCTACATCTCAAGCACCGCTGAACTGGGCCCTTCATCTCAAGCACCGCTGAACTGGGCACCACCGTCTCAAGCACCGCTGAACTTGGCACCGCCGTCTCAAGCACCGCTGAACTGGGCACCGCCGTCTCAAGCACCGCTGCACTGGGCCCTTCTTCTCAAGCACCGCTGAACTGGGCACCACCGTCTCAAGCACCGCTGAACTGGGCACTGCTGTCTCAAGCACCGCTGAACTGGGCACCGCCATCTCAAGCACCGCTGAACTGGGCACCGCCGTCTCAAGCACCGCTGAACTGGGCACCGCCGTCTCAAGCACCGCTGCACTGGGCCCTACATCTCAAGCACCGCTGAACTGGGCCCTTCATCTCAAGCACCGCTGACCTGGGCAACGCCGTCTCAAGCACCGCTGAACTGGGCACCGCCGTCTCAAGCACCGCTGCACTGGGCCCTTCATCTCAAGTACTGCTGAACTGGGCACCACCGTCTCAAGCACCGCTGAACTGGGCACTGCCGTCTCAAGCACCGCTGAACTGGGCACCGCCATCTCAAGCACCGCTGAACTGGGCACCGCCGTCTCAAGCACCGCTGCACTGGGCCCTTCATCTCAAGCACCGCTGAACTGGGCACCGCCGCCTCAAGCACCACTGAACTGGGCACCGCCGTCTCAAGCACCGCTGAACTGGGCACCGCCGTCTCAAGCACCGCTGCACTGGGCCCTTCATCTCAAGCGCCGCTGAACTGGGCCCTTCATCTCAAGCACCGCTGAACTGGGCAGCGCCGTCTCAAGCACCGCTGAACTGGGCACCGCCGTCTCAAGCACCGCTGCACTGGGCCCTTCATCTCAAGCACCGCTGAACTGGGCACTGCTGTCTCAAGCACCGCTGATCTGGGCACCGCCGTCTCAAGCACTGCTGAACTGGGCACCGCCATCTCAAGCACCGCTGCACTGGGCCCTTCATCTCAAGCACCGCTGAACTGGGCCCTTCATCTCAAGCACCGCTGAACTGGACACCGCCGTCTCAAGCACCGCTGAACTGGGCACCGCCGTCTCAAGCACCGCTGAACTGGGCACCGCCGTCTCAAGCACCGCTGCACTGGGCCCTTCATCTCAAGCACCGCTGAACTGGGGCCTTCATCTCAAGCACCGCTGAACTGGGCACCGCCGTCTCAAGCACCGCTGAACTGGGCACCGCCGTCTCAAGCACCGCTGAACTGGGCACCGCCGTCTCAAGCACCGCTGAACTGGGCACCGCCGTCTCAAGCATCGCTGCACTGGGCCCTTCATCTCAAGCACCGCTGAACTGGGCACCGCCGTCTCAAGCACCGCTGAACTGGGCACCTCCGTCTCAAGCACCGCTGAACTGGGCACCGCCATCTCAAGCACCGCTCAACTGGGCCCTTCATCTCAAGCACCGCTCAACTGGGCCCTTCATCTCAAGCACCGCTGAACTGGGCACCGCCGTCTCAAGCACCGCTGAACTGGGCACCGCCGTCTCAAGCACCGCTGCACTGGGCCCTTCATCTCAAGCACCGCTGAACTGGGCACTGCCGTCTCAAGCTCCGCTGAACTGGGCACCGCCGTCTCAAGCACCGCTGAACTGGGCACTGCCGTCTCAAGCACCGCTGCACTGGGCCCTTCATCTCAAGCACCGCTGCACTGGGCCCTTCATCTCAAGCACCGCTGAACTGGGCCCTTCATCTCAAGCACCTCTGAACTGGGCACCGCCGTCTCAAGCACCGCTGAACTGGGCACCGCCGTCTCAAGCACCGCTGAACTGGGCACTGCCGTCTCAAGCACCGCTGCACTGGGCCCTTCATCTCAAGCACCGCTGAACTGGGCACCGCAGTCTCAAGCACCGCTGAACTGGGCACCGCCGTCTCAAGCACAGCTGAACTGGCCACTCCATCGCAGGCACCGCTGGCCCATGAGCGGCAGGGGCTTGGCCGCATCTGTGTCGGGCAGGGCTGCACGAGGCACTCTGGGCACCAGGCCCCCTCCAGAACCAGTGGGGACATGCATCCACTACCTCTGTCCTTAGCAGGATGTAGCACTCTGGGCACCAGGCCCCCTCCAGAACCAGTGGAGACTGTTATCCACTTGTGAGACTGTGGCTTTGCACTCCCCAGGATTGAGCAGTGGGCAGCCCACCCACTGTATAGACTTGTGAGACTGTGGCTTTGCACTCCCCAGGATTGAACAGTGGGCATGGAGGCCCCTCGTGGATCTGGCGTTGTGCACTCATCTGGCTGAGGTGCCCCCCCTTCCCTTCCCCCTGAGGTGCCTGTAGTTTTGCTATCTGATGCCCCTGCAGTGTTCTCTCCGTTAGAGTCAGGTATCCTGTGTGGGCTTTGCCCATGTGATTTGGGCCCAGTGGTGCACGGACAATGCCTGCTACAATGCTCGGACTTGTACATTTCTGTATATAAGAGTTTTTGATGTGTATATATATTTTTTGGCAGTATTGCAATATATTTCACTGTTTAAAATCATTTCCTTTTGTCTTTTCATTCTTCCGGGGGGTTTGGAGGGTGTAACTGTGATGTATTGCTATGCATTGATGTGTGTGTTGTAGTGGGTGAGGGTGGGGGTGGTTATGTCGCGTATGTGTGTCCCCGTAATTTTTTGCCTCCCCTGTGTCGTAGTTGCAGTACTCACCGTTGTCGTCTGCGCCGGCGTTCGTGCTCCTGGTAGAGGAGCAGGAAGACTATCGCTGGGAGTATGTGGAGTTCGGGTTCCATGCTGTCCTGATTCCTCGTGGGGTGTATGGAGGTGAGCGTTTTCCCTTCGAAATGACTGTTTCCGCCGTGTTTTTATCGGCGGGGCTACCGCCCCAGAAAAGGTGGCGGATTGGTAGGTTGTGATACTGTGGGCGGTACATTGACTCCCGCCTGTCTGTTGGCGGTGACCGCCGCGCTGTTTGTTTGTACCGCCGTGGCGGTCGGTGTGTTAAAGTGGCAGTCTCTGTTGGCGGTTACCGCCTCGGTCGGAATTCCATTTTTTTTACCGCCAGCCTGTTTGCGGTTTTGCTGCCGCTTTAACACCGACCGCCAGGGTTGGAATGACCGCCTATGTCACCAAGAATGAAAGCTTGATTACAGATGGAAGCATACAGAGTATAAAGTCAAGAAAATCAGAAGAGCAAGCGAAGGAGCACTTTTTGGAGAGTGGAAGATTATATAAGAGATAATGGAGATGGTCCGGTCAAAATACTCTCATTGTATGAATCATATGATGGTTGTTAGACCTGACTCCTTTGCCAGGTGCATCTCCTGACTTTTTGCCTCCTTCCTCCTATTTTTTCTGACCTCTCGCGTTGGCTCTAGGACTCTGAGCACTTTATCACTGCTGGTCAGTGCTAAAGTGCAGGTGCTCTCCCTTCTAAAGTTGGTATGATTGGCTTATACCTAATTGGCATATTTAATGTACCTGTATGTCCCTTGTACTGTGGTATCTCTATATCCAGGGCCTGTAAATTAAATGCTACTAGTGGACCTTCAGCGCTGCTTGCGCCACCCACTGAAGTAGCCTTTCAAACCTGTCTCAGGCCAGCTAGCGCAGTTTTTTTGCCACAGGGACCTGGCATCTAAATTTATTTGCCAGGCCCAGAACTTCCTTTTTACTACATGTAATCACCCCTAAGGTAGTCACTAGCGAGCCCAATGGGAAGGGTGCTATGTATGTAGAAGGCAGTAGTGTGGCCTGTCCTGGTAGTGACAAACAGCCTATATGGTTTCTCACTGCTGTGAGTGCTGCCTTCTCATAGGATTGCATTGGAAATGCCCTGCCCTATGCCTAGGGGTGGTGTCTGATTTATGAGGGGTAGCATAGGCATGTTTGGTATGGTTGTAATGGTAGTCAAAAATGCTGCTTACTGGTGTAAGTGGATTTTTTATTACTATTACAGAAATGGCACTTCTAGAAAATGAGCATTTCTCTGTGCTTGTGACTCTAGTGTTTTGCAGCTTGATCCCAATCCGTGTCTGGGCAGTGTGACAGTTGGGGCTTTGTGCATACTTTTCAGACATCCTGTACACAGGGAGGGGGGAGGTGTCACATAGGTGCATCTGCATACTCAATAGGCTTCCTGGGCTGAGAGTAGGGATAGGCGGGGCACACATGCATTTGTAAGGGCTGTGCCCTGACCTCACACAACACGGTTGTGTACACCCAACTGATGTTTGGAGCCTGTGCTGGAGGAGAGAGGAGGCACTCCCAGAACAAGATGTAACTGGTTGGAACCTCCTCTCCTCTTCTGTGTTAAAACACTGTAAAACTGAGAATAAGTACAGGGGAGTTTTCCCCACAATTTGGTGACATTTTGGAACTGGACACAGAATGCTGCTGAAGTGACTCACCAGGAACCACTTGGGACTGTTGCTGCTGTGCTGACCTGTGACCTGCTTGGTCATGTGGAGGAACTGCCAACTGCCTGCATGTACCTTGTGCTGGCCTGCTGCAGAGCCCTGCCACTCTGTGCTTCCTTTGTACAGTTGTCCCCCAGGGGCTGGGTGCCGTGGCCCTGGACCACTGCAACCATCTGCTAAAGCACCTGGAGAGCGCTCTGGTCAGTCATCTGAAGCGCCTTGGAAGTGATGTACCATTTCTTTGTGCCGCTATCTGAAAGTGCATGTTTTTGCCACAAGGAAATCACCACTGTGACCCAGGCTTATTAAATTGCCCCATTGCTTGGAAATGCACGTTGCTGGGCCCTTTCTTCGTCGCGGCCCGGGCGTCATTAATTTCGTAGCGTCAGAGACGTGCTGCCCCTGGGATCCCCGGGGAACCATAAAAGTGAAGAAAGGAGCGAGCACGCTCTTACCATGCCCCCGGGCGAAGCACACTATGAGGATCGCCCCCGGGGCACAAGCAGGCACCCACTCTGGTCTCTGCCCTCTGTTGCGGCCTGCGGGCTGCAGACTGTTGTTGGAAGTTAGGCGGGGATGGAGGCCTCATCAGAGGCTCCCCCACCCCACCAGAAGCGCTGATATTTCTCTTTGAGATCGTGGGCGGGGCGGAAGCCTGACTGGAGGTCCCCTGCACCACCAGGTCCCGGGTTGGGCCCCATACCAGTGTTCCGGCTTTGGTCCCCCTCCTCTGGAGGGCCAGACATGGCCTGGGGGGGGCAGAGTTCGCAGGCCCCAGGAGGGGCCTGATGTAAAAATAGAGGGCGTCCGTGCTGCCCCCCTCCCGATAAAATCACCAAACAGAGCTGGGGGCCCCCCAACCTACTTTGTGGCACTAGAGGTGCCTTCACATTAGTAAACAGGTACTCTTTTTTGGGGACATATGATTTCAGAATGATCCTGATATGGACATTATAGATTAATACGTTTTCCTGTCTCTGCTGGTGATGTGCCATATATGGTTGCTAATGTTCCTTTTATGGGCATTCCGTGCTGATATGTTTCCATGACTTGCCATATGTTTTATAATGTTCCTGATATGGCATTTATGATATTTCTATGACAAGTGCATTTATTTTGTAATGTGATTCCTGACTACTGCTTATGTTGCAGAATAATAAGCAGGCTCTGTGTTATGTATGACTACTGCTGGTTCTACAGAGTAACTATTGTGTAACATTCTGACAACTGCTTGAGTAGCAGGGTATCACTGACATGTTGTGTTTGGTCTAATAATTACATTGTGTACAACAGAGTTTATTTTTATATAACTTGGTGTTGTGTTTCCTTTGTAGTGGGGATAATACGTCCCTTGTGTTGCGTGTGTTGTGCAAACGCTTTACACATTGCCTCTGGGATAGGCCTGACTGCTCTTGCCAAGCTACCAAGGGGGTGAGCAGGGGTTATCTTGGACATGTAACTCCCTTGCCCTGACTAGAGTGGGTGGGTTCTGTCTGGCTTATGTGCATACCCTAGACAACCAGAAACCCCATTTCTAACAATGGTCATGTTTTTTTCATGAAAGATGTTGAATTGCAATGAACCATGGCAGGAACGTCAAGCTCCCTATTCTTAGTTAGGAAGCTCTATTCAGTAGGGATGAAATTAATCATTTCAGACATTGAAAAATCAGTGAACTATGCCCTAGTGATGGCCATATGTAGTAGGGGGCATGTTTATGGGAATTTTGTGCAGGGCAGTGCAGTAAGTCACATTGCTGCACTAGCCTGCATCAAAGTGACAGGGCGAGAATGTGTTGTATCTACAGTATCCAGTGCATTCCTGTCCTTTCCCCCTGCACTGGTGCTCAATGGTCTGCCTATGCACTCTCCCTTGCATTCTGCGTTTCATGCAGGATTGTTTTTGTGCAGAAAGGGACACCTTCCTGCACAAACACAATTCTGAGAGGCATTTTCCTCTTTTTATATGTGCTGCAAAAGAGGAAAAACAAGGAGAAACAAAAATATTTCTCCTTGTTGGGCCTTCCCCGTGGAGCCATAAGGTTTTGGCACATCCCCAGGTTTACAAACTATTGTAAATCTGGGGATGCATAAACATCCATGGGTGTTGCATGGGAACACCAACCGCAATGCCTATGGCATGCCTCCCTAATGTAGATTATGTAAATGCAGCAATTTGTGCTGCCTTGCATTACTCCATATCTGTGAGGTCATTCAAAGCCACGCAAAGTAGCATTGCATGACATCATGGATATAATTTGGAGGTTTGCACTGCCTTTGCCTCAAACAAATGATGTAACGCTGGCACAAGAGGGCTCGTAAATATGCTCTTTGGTATGTTGAAGGATAAGCCTATTTGTATTAAAGGCATGTTTGATTTCAGAATTTATGTTCAAGTAAGACCCTTTAAGGTGTTAACAATGGTATGAACTCCATCTGGTGCTTCTTTGCTAGCAGTGGGAAACATCCTACAAGCACATATAATATTAAGGAAGAGCCTAGACGAATGAGGAGCGAAAGGTAGAGAAACTGGATAATGGTATTTTTCTAAATTGTGACTATTTCTGACTTGCTTTGAGTTGAGAGATGTCTATAGAGGGAGAAAGAAGTAGACAGAAGGGTGAAGCATCATTGAAGAAGAATACTATGGATTGGAATTAGGACAGGGTAAGAAAAGACAGTACTTGGTGTGGAAGGGGTGCACAATCTGGAGGTTGTTGAATACTGAGGAAGAGCATTTATTCCCAGTGACTACTTGTATTTGCGGAACTTAAAATTCGATATCAGAAGAGTGACTAGATTAACCGGATTTGATATTTTACCGTTATTATAGACGTTAATGATAAGTAAAGTATCACTTGCTTTGACGAATATCTTCAAGGTGTCAGCATCTGTACAAAGTGAAGAAAAACTTGCATAAAAGCGTTTTTACATGCACTGATGTCAGATGTAGAAAAACAGAAAACGGAGCTCTGTAGTCGTTTCTCGGTATGATGATTTGAGTAAAAAGTCAGCAATTAATGTTTCGGAAAATTCAAAAAACCAATGGATTTTAATTTCAATTTGGCTTATTTCGGTACTGTGGAAGGAGGATTGATTATTTCCTACCCTATGTAGAGGCAATTCAATGGAAACAAATAGGGAAATATTGTTTGTGAAGAATAAGTTGCCACGCAATTCTGGAATGCGTCAGCTAATCAAATCCTGCTAGTCACAGCTAAGTCACTTCTGAATAGGCAATATGCTTGAAAATTTTCCGCCAGTCCAAATCTCTTCTCACTAATCTGAATGGAGTATCCAACTAAATGACCACAGGGAAACATCTACAGATAAATTAGCAAATGTCGGGAGACTTCTGGGTTTATAGACAGTATTAATTACTACTTCGCTTTCGTTAACCAATGAAAATTCATCCATTTCAAGTAACGTTACTGTATGTTATCATTGCCCTTCTCAAGTGTATTTTTTATGGGAAATCTTCAAAGTGAGGTGAATAAAATGACTGTCTAATCAAGGTCACTTTTTGTGTAAAGTGTATTTTTGCTTGATGTTCAATAGATCCCCATGCTACAGGCACTTTACACTGGATTAGTGTGACACAATAATTTTCATTGTGCACATGCTGTACCATCATATGAAGTGCGATACTGTGATGTAAACATCTGACACACGAATGTGACTACTGTTCTCTAGTTTAAGTTGATAATTTGACAAGTCCAGTCCTGGCTCTTTCATTTATTATCCTACACTGTTAGGAGCAAATTTATGGAAAGTGGCGCTGCACTGAGAGCAGCGCCACTTTCTCTGTGCCTCTTAGCACCCCCTACTGCCACTATGTGTGCGCCGTATTTAAAATATAAAATATATAAAATATATAAAAAATATATATACATGTAAATAAAGATAGAAATAACATAAAAAATATATAAATATGTCTATATAGATACATATATAATTATATATATATCCATAGATCTATATATCTATAGATCTATAGATATATATATATATATATATATATATCATTTTCAAAGAACGGTGCAGCCTAATAAGGCACCAACAGGCTGCACAATATTCAAACGCTCGTGAAAAGTAGAAAATGAGCACAATTTCAAAAATCATTCATGTAGAAAATCGTCGGCTCCATTTATTGAGAAAATTCATACAACTAATAAGTGAACGGCACTTTAAAAAATATGCAAAATATTTAATCAATTAAGTGCCCAAAAAGAACAACTCACACGCTGTCCCGGCCAAATGTCGACGCGTTTCGGCAAAAGCCTTTAACTGGACATTGGCAGACATTTTTACACCCATCTATTTAAATGTTCTAGTCCTTCTTTAATATTTAGCAACATGAGTAACAAATTGTGCAATACTGCGGCCATATTATAACGTCACAATCTTCAATTCAAACTGTCAATTCCTGTCCATGTACTTGAGTCTAGATTATAAATATCACACTATATGTGTCTCCTATGATCCCTTATAACAACCTATTCCAAAACTAATAATTTTTAAACATCCATCATTCCAATTATTGGCAACAATATACAGAGAAAAGGGAAAACTCTATATATGCATGTTCTTCTTTGGATTATACATAGTTTTTAACATCACTATTACAAATAATGTAAATATAAATAGATAAATATATGGAATGTAATATAGATATCAATCAAATTATCAATACAGTCAATATATATATTATTATATAAATAGGATAAATAATTCCCACATGTATGTAAAAGAGATGATAAGAAAGATGTTAAAAAGGATTAATATAAATCAATAAATATAGATATTATCATAACTAATGCCAATAATAGAATATCTCAATTTATCACAACAATATACCAAATTCATGTATGGACTAAAATTTAGATAATCTGCATGAAAAGCTATAACCTTATTCAATGTTAATCATGCATCAATAGGGAGAATCCAGTTATAAAGTGGGTCAAATGGTTCAAACAAAAGGATCTCTATACATGAAGACAGGGAGAGGAAAAACCAATTCAATATATGAACATGGACATAAAACAGACCGCCTGTCAATCTCCCAAATGTGCTGATAAATAATAATTTCAATATTGTGCAAAGAATAGCGATCTAAGTGTAAAAGGTATATATATGATTATATATATACCCCTTAAAAAATGTTTATTTCATAGTCCGGTATCCATATTCACCATCACAAAATCAAATAAAAGTTCATCATAGTGTCAAATACTACTTAATATACATAGGAATTCCATTGTTTGTAAATAGAGACTCCAAAAGTTTAAATTGTCACAGTTGTACATAGAGTTCCGCATCCAAATTGTGTCCCCACGGGTTTTCAGAACCTAATAATAAAATCATTCTAGAATCAGTTTGTCTTAACAGAGCAGTTCTATTGCCCCCCCGGGGGTTGACAGCAATGGTTTTTATCCCATAGAATGTCAAAGAGCTGCAATTGCCTTCATGAACATCCCAAAAGTGTTTGGCTAAGGGATATGATGGATCGTGATTTTTAATGGCTCTGAGATGTTGTAGAAACCTCACTTTCAGTTTAAGGATGGTGCTGCCTACATATTTTGTATGTCAGCCACATTCAATCAAATATTCAACATACTCAGTGTCACAAGTAATGCAATCCATTATTTTGCAAACTCTGCCCTCAAATGTCGTATATGAATGGGTATTCTGCGCATATATACAGGATTTACAATGGCCACATTTCCAAAAACCTAGACTTTTCTGAGATAGCCAGGATCGATTGACTTTGGAACAGAATAGACTTCTAGTGAGGTGATCACCTAATGACTGAGTTTTGCGATATGTAATCTGAGGATGTAAACCTATACTCTCTTTAATCGAGGAATCATGTCTCAAAACATGCCAATTTTTTTGTATAATGCTGTTCAATTGGGAGTGTTGAGAATTAAATTCAAGAAACAACCTGGGAGGGGATCTATTATCTTGCCCGTTATCATTTATACCTCCTGATTTGAAAAGCAATTTTTCTCTGGACATATTTAATACTCTCAAATGGGCATCATTTATGATCTTCTGGGGATAACCTCTTTCTAAAAATCTCTGTTTCATAGTAGCAATTCCAATATTGAAACATTCATCATTGGAACAAATTCTACGAGCCCGTAGAAATTGACTATATGGAATGCTCCATTTTAGAGCTTTGGGATGACCGCTATTCCCATGTAAAATGGAATTACATGCAGTTGGTTTCCGAAATATGGTAGTTTGCAGGGTTTCATTGTGGGGGATTATCTGAACATCAAAAAATTCTATGGTATGAGCACTATATTTCAAATCCAAATGGATATTAAACTCATTGTTATTGAGTGTATTAACATATTGTGCCAAAGAGTGTTCATCACCATCCCAAATGAGAAAGAGATCATCAATATATCTGACCCATAACATAACTTGTTCCATATACTTGCTATTGGAATCAGACCAAGCTATTTCCTTCTCCCACCAACCCATATATAGGTTCGCGTATGTGGGAGCAAATGAAGCTCCCATTGCTGTGCCCTGTTTCTGCAGATAAAATTGATTATCAAATAGAAAAACATTATGGGTGAGGCAGAATCTCAGCATGGTCAAAAGCATGTTAGTGTGTTGAAATAATTCAATTTTGCGGGTACCCAAAAAGTGTCTGCAGGCCTGAATACCATATTCATGCATGATAGAGGTATAAAGGGCGGTCACATCCATGGTAACCAGTAAAAAACTGGATTGCCATGGAATATTATGTATCTTGGCTAAAAAGTCATTTGTATCTCACAGATAAGAGGGCAGTTCAGTTACATAGGGACATAGGAAGAGATCCAAATAAAGGGAAGTATTTTCTAGAAGGGAGGAATTCATACTAACAATAGGACGGCAGGTGGGGATGTTTCTTATTTTTATGAATCTTTGGTAGGAAATAAATGCAGGGAATTTTAGGAAATTCAACCTTCAAGTAGAGATACTCATTCTGGTCAATGAGGCCATTGGTGCACAATGTATCTAGCATCTCCCAATAGATAACTTGGTATTCAATGGTGGGATTGATGCCTAATTTTTCATAATGATTCCTGTTGGATAGTTGGTGATGAGCCTCCTTGACATAACTCTCTACATCCATAATTACGATGTTACCTCCTTTATCGGAGGGCTTGATAACAATCGTATTATTGGATTTCAACTCATTCAATTCTTTCCAATCTGTAGCTGAAAAATTGGTTCCCTTAGATCTTTTTAATTTATTGCCATTCCAATCAGTGCGAAAATGATCAATATCATCAACCACTAGTTCATAAAAGGTGTCAATTAAATTACCAGTGGGTAGCTGTGGATTAAAGCTACTGGAAGGTTTTAATGCACTAGAAGTAGTATGATCTACTGTAAATCCCATAGTTTTCAAAATGTCCTTGTCAGTACCTCTGTTGTTACTCATGGTATCTCCTGTATTGATCAGATCACCAATCTCTACTAAATCGGGGAACATCATTGATATGGACCCCAGAAAAATTATCCACATTTCTGTTAGACCCTGATAAATTAGCTCGTGTTTTGTTAGAGAAATGTTTAATTAAGTGCAACTTGCGTATAACTTTGTATAGTTCTCTTCTTGTGTCAACATAATCCCAATGCACATCAGGACAAAAACTCAACCCTAAGTTGAGAATGCGTTCTTGGTTCTGGGTCAATTCAACCTTGGAGATATTTACAATGATGTTGGAGTTATCAAATTGAGAATCCCCCTCTAGTCTAGAAGTTTGTAATTTCTTCCTCTTCCCCCTCCGTGTCTTGTGCCTCCTCGACCTCATCCTTTGTTCCTGTTTGATTGTGGCGTGACTAATTGTAGTAGTCACATTTCCCAGTGAAAATCCAATTTATTTGAAGAAGCCTCATCAGCTGATGAACTCAATTAGAACTCTGGCCCATATTTATACTTTTTGACGCTAAACTGCGCTAACGCAGTTTAGCGTCAAAAAATTTAGCGCCGTCTAACGCCATTCTGAAGCGCCATGCGGGCGCCGTATTTATGGAATGGCGTTAGCCGGCGCAAGCAGACCGGCGCTGCCTGGTTTGCGTGGAAAAAAACCACGTAGACCAGGCAGCGCCGGCGTTGGGAAAAAATGACGTTAGGGCGTCTTAAAATGGGGCAAGTCAGGTTGAGGCAAAAAAATCGCCTCAACCCGATTTGCGCCATTTTTTTACGACGCCCAGACGCCATTTCATGACTCCTGTCTTAGTAAAGACAGGAGTCATGCCCCCTTGCCCAATGGCCATGCCCAGGGGACTTGTGTCCCCTGGGCATGGTCATTGGGCATAGTGGCATGTAGGGGGGCACAAATAAGGCCCCCCTATGCCACCCAAAAAAAAGTAAAAAAATATAAAAAATAATACTTACCTGAACTTACCTGAATGTCCCTGGGGTGGGTCCCTCCATCCTTAGGTGTCCTCCTGGGGTGGGCAGGGGTGGCAGGGGGGGTCCCTGGGGGCAGGGGAGGGCACCTGTGGGCTCATTTTGAGCCCACAGGCCCCTTAACGCCTACCCTGACCCAGGCGTTAAATAGTGGCGCAAATGCGGGGTTTTTTGACCCGCCAACTCCCGGGCGTGATTTTTGCCCAGGAGTATAAATACGACGCATTTGCGTCGCCGTCATTTTTTTAGACGGGAACGCCTTCCTTGCATCTCATTAACGCAAGGAAGGCGTTCACGCAAAAAAATGACGCTCTTTCTTCATACTTTGGCGCTAGACGCGTCTAACGCCAAAGTATAAATATGGCGTTAGTTTTGCGCCGAATTTGCGTTGAAAAAAACGACGCAAATTCGGCGCAAACGGAGTATAAATACGGGCCTCTCATTTACCGAATTTACTTGCACATTTGCACTGTCTGTTGTCACAATTTTATCTTGCGCTCTAAGAGTGTTATATTTTTGAGCAAACGTGTAAATTCTTCCTAATTCATAATCTTTTTTGTCTCTATTGAATTTTAAAGCCTTACGTGTTTTGATTTCATCTTCTTTTTTTGTAATGCGTTCTTCCATTTTCACCAACAGTTGCTGTATTTCTTGAGAGTTACCCATTTTACCAATTCTTTTGTTAACTGATCAATCTTATGTGTTTGTTCCTCCATATGTTGTTTCGATTGAATAATCAAAGTATCCATCAATTTCACAGAACAATCAGATGTATGTGATCTCCATTGTTCCAATAGATCAGGATCCATATCACCAAGAGTTGGTAAAATTAGAATTCTTAAGCCTCGTGGTACTCAACCATTTTCTATATATTTGGTCAACGAGGTCATTTCCCACCATTTTTTCAATTCTAAAATCCGTGCCTTTTCCAGTTCGAAAGTAATGTTCGCTGCAGTGCGAGTTTGAGGATTTGAAACAGTAGATGTCCCTGGAGTGTTATCAAATAGGGTAGTGGCTGCTTGTTCCCACAAGGCTCTTCGATTGGCCATATTATGTTCAGTTGTTCAAAAAGCGATACTGTAGAACCACGTAAGAGACAGCCTTTAAACAGAGTCCTCAATATATAAATATCTATGGTAACAGTCTTACGATGAAAAAGACACCACAAGGGCAAAAAAGCAAAAAAAAGGGAAAAAGGGAAAATGGAGAGGAAAAACGATGAGATTCCAAAAATGTATACTGGAAAAAACAATAATGAAATCCTTTTCTAAATAAACGGACTGTGCACAATGGGACAGCGTGTGAGAATATAATTAAAGGAGCCGATGCGTTTTGTTAATCATTATCTACAAAAATTGTATTACACAAGCTTGAAATGCCATCCTTAGACTTTCAATGGATATTACAAATATATAACTATGATAGTCCATTTGAGCTGAGCACCGATCAATTCACGATCTATTTCATTTGACCACCCCTTTGGGAAATTCTTCTTACCTCCGAGAGGTCACGACTCTCTTCAGCAGTTCCGAAAATCACACGTGAGGGAAAACATTGTATCACAACGGAGCGGTGCAGCGTGAAAATTCTTCTTCAAAGGGAGTCTGGTTACAAAGTATCACGCACACTCCAAGCAGCGTGCTAGCCAAACCGCGAGCCAGTCAAACGCGGAACAATCATTTTCAAGGAACGGTGCAGCCTAATAAGGCACCAACAGGCTGCACAATATCCAAACGCTCGTGAAAAGTAGAAAATGAGCACAATTTCAAAAATCAGTCATGTAAAAAATCGTCGGCTCCATTTATTGAGAAAATTCATACAAATAATAAGTGAACGGCACTTTAAAAAATATACAAAATAATTAATCAATTAAGTGCCCAAAAAGAACAACTCACACACGCTGTCCTGGCCAAATGTCAACGCGTTTCGGCAAAAGCCTTCAACTGGACAATGGCAGACATTTTTACACCTATCTATTTAAATGTTCTAGTCCTTCTTTAATTTTTAGCAACATGACTAACAAATTGTACAATACCGCGGCCATATTATAACGTCACAATCTTCAATTCAAACTGTCAATTCCTGTCCATGTACTTGAGTCTAGATTATAAATATCACACTATATGTGTCTCCTATGATCCCTTATAACAACCTATTCCAAAACTAGTAATTTTTAAACATCCATCATTACAATTATTGGCAACAATATACAGAGAAAAGGGAAAACTCTATATATGTATGTTTTTCTTTGGATTATACATAGTTTTTAACATCACTATTACAAATAATTTAGATATAAATAGATCTATAGATATAAATATATAAATAGTATATAAAATATGGCGCACCATGGCACAGGGCTGGGGGCAATAGCGTAATTTTTCATGATGCTATTGATGTATTCTGCAGGAGTAGCACCACAATATTCCTGCAGAGTACATAGGGGCCCATTTTAGATAGCCCCTTTGCTGCCAGGCCTTTTCCCCCTCCTGTGCAGAGCCTTTTTTTGGCTATTTGGGTAGTTCGCGCTTACATTTTGTTCACATAAGCTACCCATGACAAATTTGCGTCCTTTTTTTCCAACATCCTAGGGATTCTAGAGGTACCCAGACTTTGTGGGTTCCCCTGAAGGAGACCAAGAAATTAGCCAAAATACATTGAAAATTTTGTTTTGTTTTTAAAATTGGAAAAAAGGGCCGAAGAAGGCAGCTCGTGGTTTTTTCCCTGAAAATGGCATCAACAAAGTGTTTGCGGTGGCAAGATCACCATCTTCCCAGGTTTCAGGAACAGGCAGACTTGAATTGGAAAACTCAATTTTTTAATACAATTTTAACATTTTACTGGGACATACCCCATTTTTACTATTTTTTGTACTTTCAGCCTCCTTCCAGTTAGTGACCAAAATGGGTGAGAAACCAATGCTGGATCCCAGAAAGCTAAACATTTCTGAAAAGTAGACAACATTCTGAATTCAGCAAGGGGTAATTTGTGTACATCCTACAAGTGTTTCCTACAGAAAATAACAGCTGAAATAAAAATATGTTGAAATTGAGGTGAAAAAAACAGCCATTTTTCTCCACGTTTTATTCTATCACTTTTTCCAGCAATGTCAGATTTTTGAAAGCAATATACCGTTACATCAGAGGGACTCCTCTGATTACGGGGATATATAGGGCTTGTAGGTTCATCAAGAACTCTAGGTACCCAGAGCCAATAAATGAGCTGCACCTTGCAATGGGTTTTTATTCTATACCGGGTATACAGCAATTCATTTGCTGAAATATAAAAAGTGAAAAATAGGTATCAAGAAAACCTTCGTATTTCCAAAATGGCCACAAGATAAGGTGTTGAGAATCAGTGGTTATTTGCACATCTCTGAATTCCGGGTTGCCCATACTAGCATGTGAATTACAGGGCATTTCCAAAATAGACATCTTTTTTACTCACTGCCTTACATTTGGAAGGAAAAAATGTAGAGAAAGACAAGGGGCAATAACACTTGTTTTGCTATTCTGTGTTCCCCTAAGTCTCCCGATAAAAATGGTACCTCACTTGTGTGGGTAGGCCTAGAGTCCACGAAAGGAAATGGCTCAAAACACAACGTGGACACATCACATTTTTTCACAGAAAAGAGGTGTTTTTTGCAAAGTGCCTACCTGTGGATTTTGGCTTCTAGCTCAGCCGGCACCTTGGGAAACCTAGCAAACCGGCCCATTTTTGAAAACTAGATACCTAGGGGAATCCATGATGGGGTGACCTGTGGGGCTCTGACCAGGTTCTGTTACCCAGAATCCTTTGCAAACCTCAATATTTGACCAAAAAAACACTTTTTCCTCTCATTTCGGTGACAGAAAGTTCTGGAATCTGAGAGGAGCCACAAATTTCCCTCCACCCAGCATTCCCCAAAGTCTTCCGATAAAAATGGTACCTCACTAGTTTGGGTAGGCCTAGCACCCACGAAAGGAAATGGCCCAAAACACAACGTGGACACATCACATTTTGTTCACAGAAGACAGAGGTGTTTTTTGCAAAGTGCCTACCTGTGGATTTTGGCCTCTAGATCAGCCGGCCCCAGGGGGGGCAGAAATGGCCTAAAATAAATTTGCCCCCCCTTGCCTACGGGGTCGCTCCCCCTGCGTGACATTGGCGCAAAAAAAAGATCCCCGGTGCGTAGTTGTTTCTGCCCCCCTTGGGGGCAGATTGAACCTAAAATCATCCGATTTGACCCCAAGGGGGGCAGAAATGGTCTAAATACAATTTGTCCCCAGGGGAGAGACCCTTGCCTAATGGGTCGCTCCCCATCTCTAAGCCCTGGCGCCTAGAGGTTTGTAACCCCCGAGGGCAGATCGGCCTAATAACAATAGGCTGATCTGCCCCCGGGGGGCAGAAATGGCCTAAAATAAATTTGCCCCACCCCCCAACCCCCCCCTGGGGAACAACCCTTAAAACCTTGTACTTGTATAGTGCACTACTCACCCGTTAGGGTCTCAAGGCGCTGTACGCATACCGCTGTGGAACCTCTCCTGGCTTTTCCCTGTGAGGTGCCCACTCCTGGGCAGCCTCCAAGGTGAAGCCAGGCATCCCAGCGCTGTTGGGGCCATTGTGGAGATTAAGCAAGCTATTGCCCAGAGTTACAGAGTGGGACACATGAATTAGATTAGGCTCCGATGCAAGAATTATCAGGTCTAAGGAAATTGAGCCGAAGACCCGCCGACGCGGGAATTGAACCCTGGTCCCGGGCCAGATTACTGCATCAGGGTCTGCCGCTCTAACCATTGAGCCACACTTCTTCCCTTGCCTACGGGGTCGCTCCCCCTGCATGACATTGCCGCAAAAAAAAAAAGATCCCCGGTGCCTAATTGTTTCTGCCCCCCCTTGGCCTAAAATCGGCCGATCTGCCGAAATGGTCTAAATACAATTTGCCCACCAGGGGAGCGACCCTTGCCTAATGGGTCGCTCCCCATCTCTAAAAAACAAAAACACACAAAAAAAAATTTGCCCTGACGTCTAGAGGTTTCTGCCCCCCTTGGGGGCAGATCGGCCTAAATAAAAATGGTCTGATCTGCCGCTCAGGGGGGCAGAAATGGCCTAAAATAAATTTGCCCCCCAGGGGAACGACCCTTGCCTAAGGGGTCGCTCCCCTTGCGTGAAATTCACGAAAAAAACAAAACTCCCTGGTGTCTAGTGGTTTCTGTCCCCCTTGGGGGCAGATTGGCCTCATAAAAATAGGCCAATCTGCCCCCAGGGGGGGCAGAAAAGGCCTTAAAAAAATGCCCCTCCTGGGAGCGACACTTATGCCAATTTCCTTAAAAAATTTAAATCCCTGGTGTCTAGTGGGCGTTTTAGCAGCCGGATTGCTTGCAAAAAATTAATTTCCTTCCCTTTGAAGCCTCTCCGGCCTCCTCCACGTGATCGGAAGAGAAATGCTTCTGGGAGGAGGCCTCTGTGATAGCCAGCGCGCGATCGTGCGCTGACGTCACAGGGGTGTGGGGGTCGGGGGTGGAAGGGGAAGGGCTTCCCCTTCCATCCCTGCCTTGGGGGTGTGGGGGGAGAGCGCTAGCGCTCCCTCTGGGCTCTGTGCCCAGGACGTAATGGTTACGTCCTAGGCACACGAGCACTGTGCCTCAGGACGTAACCATTACGTCCTGGGCACAGAGGGGTTAATGGAAGCCCCCTTTTAATGCCTGCTCTGAGCAGGCGCTAAAAGTGGCATACAAAATGATGTATGGAACTCCTCCTTTGCATGCATTATGCCTGGCACAGGCATAATATTGTGTATGTGCCAAAAGTCAGTGATAATAGAGCATGACCAAAGCATGTGTAAGAGGTCAGCTAACTGGGCCTGACACCTGGGACACAAGAGGTGAGCTGTGTAAAAAATAGAATTTAGATGAGAGGGCATAAGGTATGCCCTATGCAGCACCATGTACTGAACTCTTTTAGAGTGTACAATGCAGGAGATATTCCAGGGGGATTACAGGAGTCTGGCTTATTCAGTACAGTGAAGGGGCATGCCAAATCTTGTGTTGAAGGTGTATCAGGGGAGTTCCTGTGTATTATTTTACTGCCTTGTATATCCATGTCATTTGGTGTCACCCTGCTCTCAGAGTATGTAGCACATGTATCACAGCATAATTGGGGGGGGGTGGGCTCCTCTTCTATTGTGTGCTGTAGGGCCTGTATCATTGCCAGTAGCTGCCCATGTAGTAGGAACTGGCCGAGGGGGATGTTGGAATCTTGGCTCAAAAGGTCAAATGTAAAAAGATGGCCATTTTAAAAGAAATCACCCTGTCTCCAAGGATCATTCAAGCAAACTAGTCAAGTAGTTAGCTGTGAAGGGTCCAAGAGGTCCCAACAGTCTCTGACGGGTAATATGGAGGAGATGGGTTAACCTGTCTGGCAAGGCAGTTCAGGGCCACCCAAACACGGAGGGACCAGGCGCAATGCATTCTTGTAGTAAGGTGTAACAGTTAGTGAAGGATATCTTGGGGGAGGGGTACATGTCCAGTAATGGTTTTGTATAGGTTCTTTCTATCAACCACAACTTTCCTGTCAATCACAGGGACACCCACCAGAGCTGGATTGCCAGGTAGCAAGATTCGAAAAATGGAGCGCCCAGTCCATCCAGTCCCACCGGTAGCTGGAGCTTGTTGAGTACTACTGCTATTCCTTGTTGTCCCAAAGTAGGTCTCCCAGCATCTGGTCTAGGTTCTGGAAAAATTGGCAGTGGGTGGGTATGCCGGTACGTTGATGAAATCATACAGAAGGTGGGGAAAAACAGTCATTTTTGAGAGAGCAATTTTGCCAGGGAAGGTGAGTGGCAAGTGCTGGCAGAATCATGTTTAGGATCTGAGGGCCTTGAATGCCTGTTTTAAGTTATCTTCCAATAGATCCTGCTACAAGTGATATAGCCGAATGCCAAGTTAGCAGACTTCTGCTGTTTTCCAGGTTAGTGGCTCATCTCTCAGGCATATGACCTTGGTGGGGGTGCACCCAGTCAGAACAGGAAAACATGTGGTTCCTCCCAATTCGCTAAAAGGCCTTCAGCCTTCTAGAAATCCCAGAATGATGCACTAATCAACTTGATGTATGCCGCTGCATTCCGAAAGGTACAGCATCAGATTATCTGTGTATAATGACACAGCCTGGGTGGTGTCACCTAGGGTGATGTCCCAATGCAGGCCTTCTATCCGAAGATGGTGTGCCAGCTGCTCCAAGGCAATGGCAAAAAAGACTGGGGATAAGGGGCAGCCCTGACATGTACTGCGGCTGATGGGCAAGGGAGGTGAAATCAGGCAGCTGATGCATACTTGAGAGACTGGGTTGGTATACAGCAGTTTTGTGTATATCAGAAGGCATCTACCAAGCCCTCCCTATGGTGTTTCCCTAGGGGAAACCCAACCCTGTGTTAAGTATTCAGTTTAGATATCAACTGGAAGTAGCCTCCACAGTGTTCATGCACACATGCCCAAGAAAACAATTGTCCCTCTCTTTTGCTTCTCTTTCTTTTGTGACAAAATGCAATAACAGAACCCTCCTTTGGTCTACAAATCCGGACTTACATCTCACAGACTAGTCCTTCTGATATGTCCCTTAGTTTTGAGAACTAGGAAGGTGGACTTTATGTCGTGGCACCTTCCGGGATTGAACTTGTTATTAATTGTTCATATGTATATATTCCCAAGCAATCAGATAGTCTTATTTGGTTAAAAAAAAAATAGTCACTCTATAATGTTGTACTTACATTTCATTTTATCAGGTTTGGGTCTTACCACTTACCTGGAGAAAACATAATTTATTTTAGATAAAAGCGAGGGTGACTATACGAGCCAGCCTCCCTAGGATTGCACACATCATTATCATCGATGTATCATGCATCTTATTGGATCTTATCTTCAGTCAAGTGAAGCATTTAACATTCCCCGTTTTCCTCCGGGAGTACGCATCTCTCGTGTGATGTATTACGTCCAGCCAGGCCTATGTGATTTGTGCATTAAGGAGGTGGTCTACATTACCCAGCTATCTCCGGGACTTCATGCATTTTGCAGTAATTTTTGTAATCGTATTTTATTTTTTTAACAAAAGAGCCAGTATGTTTCCCGGCCTCTTTCTCCCAGAGAGGATGTTTACGGCTGGTAAAATTATCCAACCAGGCCCATTTCGAGTTCGCGGAAGTGAGGTGGACTACATTAACCAGGCTCCTCTAAGGCGTGCACTAAATACAGCTGGAGTGGCGTACGTGACTTACAGCTAAGACAAATGATTATGGCCTCAGTCTAGTTTAAATTGAAAACCCAGAAAGGGGCTAACTTACCAGTTTGGCATGCTGACGGGACGGGATAGGTGTAATCAGACCAACGATCCTTTTGCTGGGGCACCCTGTACAGTTCTGAGTAGTAATGACTGAATGCCTGCAATATTACAGACTGGGAACGTAAGATAGGATCTGTGCCAGCGGTTATTTCCATTATTGTGGGTGCATGGGTATCTTGGCTGGAGAGCCATGCTAATAGATGGTGGGGTTCATCAGGCTGAATTCATGCTGAGTATGCAGCATAGTGATTAAAGCGAGGTGCTCTAGCAGGGTGGCATGTCACCCCTTGGCATATGTCAGCACCCGACTCGCAGTGTTGTGTGAAAGGGTGAGGTTGTCAAAGTATTATAATGCTTCCTTGGCATAATTTTGGTCCCTGGCCAGTTCAGAGTGGACCTCGGCTATGTTCTGGATACATAGTCCTCTGGTGACTAATTTAAAGGAGTTTCTATTGCACAAGTGGTGGTAGGGGGTGTGGTTCTCACTGACCAATATGGGTCATTTGGGCATCACAGTACAATTGGTCATCCAGTGCATTCCCAGGCGGTGATGTGAGCAGCTTGGTCTGAAAGGATTCGTCCCAGGGAGTCTGAGTGTGTGAGTCATTTAAGCATGATGGGGAAACATAGGAATTGGTCCTTGTGGACCTATAAGTCATGTGGTAATAAACAATGGGCGTATTGATTGAAGTTCAGGTTATGGGCTCTCCAGGCATTGAGTAAAGACCATTATTGAGCCCAACAAGAGAATTGGAGCAAATGCTGGCGTGTAGGAATTTGGGGGAGCACAGGATAAGATTGGTTAAAAGAGAAATCCAGGACATCATTATAGTCTCCCACTAGCACCCATTGGGAGGGAACTCCATATAAGGTGGCCCAAAATGCCGTCTTTTCTGTGCATGGGGTGTAGATATAGCCTAGAATTAAGGAGTCACTATCCAAGCAACCCTCTATGAAGAAGTATCTCCCCTCCTTGTCGATGGCTGTGGTTTGAGTTTGAAGGGGGCATGCCTGGACAAATCCAGATTGAGCCACCCCATGCATGGGCAAAGAGTGTTGTACCATAGACAGTGCCCCTCCAACATTTACTAGGTCACTGGAGTTCACTACCTGCAAGGTGGTTCCCATGCAGGAAACTAATGTGTGCCTGTTTCCACTTGATGTAGGAGTACATTGCATAGCAACGGTACACTAAATGCATGCCCCGGACTTTAAGTGTTAAGAAGCTGGTGCAGGGTTGTGGCACAATGGAGGGATGTCAGGTGGGTGTACTGCAGTGGGGTCAGCCGGCGTGGACAGTCCATCCCCAGTGTCTTTTTCTCCCCATGGGGGAGACAGTGTTTCACTTGTGCTGTAGGGAGAACAACAATGCATAACTTATAAGAGAATTCTAACAATAACAAAAGCCTGATGCTGGTGGCTGCAGGCCCAACCAGACTATAATAAAACAGTTGTACGTCGGGAGTGATGGAGAACAGTAGCCAGGTATTCGTAGGGAGAAGATAGTGAGAGGGAGGCAGGGAAACCAAACCAGGGTTCAGTGGGTTGAGCAGTCCATCTTTAATCCGTGATAAGGTGGGATGGTAGTTATTCAATGTTCAAGGAGGGACCCTGGCCAAGGAACTTCCCAGTGTGCAGTGGAGAGCTGCAAGTGTCAAAGAGGCCTGCAATCACTGTTAGCCCTATTAGATATCTGGAGTGGAGTCAGGGCATATGGGTTTTAAATCACGTTGTCCACTGCTTGCAGTGTGACCGAGGGACCAGACAGCAGCTCCCCAGGACACAATGGGCCAGAAGCAGTGCTGTCGTCACTCATAGCTGAGCTGGAGTCAAATTCTGGTGGCAACAAGGATTGATTAATTGCCAGTGTAGCTGTGATGGCTGACTGTTAATTCTGTCTCAGTTCCTGTTGAGGGTGCCCTGTGGACCCACCCAGTCTTGCTGTAGGGCTGATCCAGCCAACCCCGCCCTGGACGGGGGGAGACAGATTATCTCTCTCCGCTGAGAGGGAGGGGTGTGGGCTTTCACCTAGGTGAGCTCCCACCAAACCTGATACAGGTTCTGTAAAGAAGTAGGTGCGTTGGTCATGAAAAACATTTAGCTTTGCTGGATCGAGCAATGAATACTGGATATGGTGACCCCGAAGATGGCACTTTGCACTGAGGAATAAGGGCACTGGCATTGAGTTTTGGCATGGTGCAGTCGTGAAAGATTGAAATCTGGCTGTTTTCATATTCAAGTGGGGATGTTTGCCTGGCCGTCTGCAAGATAGCATTTCTATCTATCTTTATAAAGAAGGTTTCTGAAAAAGGGGGTGCTCCAGCATGGGGCGTCATGATGGCACATGCACCTTTTCCAGAGAAAAATAAGGACAGAATGATTGAGCTAGTGTACATGATTACAGCCATTCCTCTAGGAACTCAACCATTTGGCGAGAGCACTTGGCCCGCTCTGGTAGTCCAACCAGATGTAAGTTATTCCATCGAGCTCTCCCGTTAGCATCCTCCACCCTGTGCTTGAGCTGCTGAACCCTTTCATTTAGGTCCTGAATGCAATTTTCTTGGTCTGCTAATTGTGGCTTTATGTCATTAATGGAGTGTTCAGTGTCTGCGACCCTCGTGGCCAGCTTCCGTTGATTGTCACGAAGCAGACTGAACTCAACTTTAAGCTTTTCTATTTGGGATTCAGTGGAAGAGCGAGAGGTCTTGATCACATGCAGAATGACATTCAATTTGCCTTTGGGGTTCTGGTACTGGGTGGGATGCAAGTCTCCTGCTGCTGAGTGGTCTTGGGACAGGAGTGTGGGGGAGAGGGGCTGGGATTTCCTTTTAATTAATTTCTCATGGCCCATGTCTGGTGATGGTCTCTATGGAAGCCTAGAGATGATTGTCTCCCTGAGATTGTCACTCCTGTTCCAGAAGTTGTAACGGGAGGGAAGGAAACAAAGGGATCCAACTCTCAGGGGTTCTTGTAGTACACAGCACTCTCCACTGCAGTCCAGTCCATCCCTTGGTGCTCCTGGTCTCAGTCCCAAATCACAGGAGGGCTCATGGCGGGAGTGTGTTGGATCTGCTGGTACCATCCTCAGGTCACGTTGTTTGCTGTTTTCAAGAGCCACTAGCACTAAGGTAAGGGCTCACTGGGCCCCTTTGTGTGTCGTCAGCGGGATTGACAGCAGGAGGTAATCAGGATGGAGGAAGGCAGAGTGCTCCTGGGGGTCGTGCTGTTCCCTGTTTGTTGTGGTGTCTTGACATTATCCCTGTATGTTGGGGGCCTCACCCACACAGTGTCCCCTTTGACTAGGCACTGGTGCATCAGGCCAATGGACTGCAGTTTGTCAGGGCAAGCAAGGTACAGCAGCTGGGCTGGACGTGTTGTCCCTGCATTTGGGTACTGCAGTCTTCTGCCTGGGTGAGCATATAGCAAGTTTCCCGGGGCCTTATCAGGCAGGTGTATCAATCAATCAATCAATCACAGACATTCATAGAGCATGCTACTTACCCGTTAGGGTTCCAAGGCGCTGGGGGGGGGGGGAGATTGTTACTGCTCGAAGAGCCAGGTCTTGAGGAGTCTTCTGAAGGCGAGTGGGTCCTGAGTCTGTCAGAGGTAGGTAGGGAGCGTGTTCCAGGTCTTGGCGGCGAGGTAGGAGAAGGATCTTCCGCCGGAGGTGGTTCGTTGGATGCGTGGGACTGTGGCGAGGGCGAGGCCTGCGGATCGCAGTTGGCGGGTTGTCGTGTAGAAATTGAGTCTGTTGTTGAGGTAGGTGGGGCCGGCGTTGTGGAGTGCTTTGTGTGCGTGGGTGAGGAGCTTGAAGGTGACCCTTTTGTCGACGGGAAGCCAGTGGAGCTCTTTGAGGTGAGGGGTGATGTGGCTGTGGCAGGGTGCATTGGTGATGAGTCGGGCTGAGGCGTTTTGGATGCATTGAAGTCGTTGGAGGTGTTTTGCTGGGATTCCCGCATTGAGTGCGTTGCTGTAGTCCAATCTGCTGCTGACGAGGGCGTGGGTCACTGTCTTCCTGGTGTCGGTCGGGATCCACTTGTAGATTCTGCGGAGGGTGCGGAGGGTGTTGTAGCAGGAGGAGATGACGGCGCTGACTTGTCTGTCCATGGAGAGTGCAGAGTCGAGGATGAATCCCAAGTTGCGGGCGTGGTCGGTGGGCGTCGGGGCCGTTCCAAGGGTGGTGGGCCACCACGAGTCGTCCCAGGCGGAGGGGGATGTCCCGAGGATGAGGATTTCTGTCTTGTCGGTGTTGCGTTCCAGGCGGCTATTTCTCATCCAGTCGGCGACTGCTTTCATTCCTTCGTGGAGGTTGGCTTTGGCGGTGGTGGGGTCGTTGGTGAGGGAGAGGATGAGCTGGGTGTCGTCAGCGTAGGTGATGATGTTGAGGTCGTGACGGCGGGCCACTTGTGCGAGGGGGGCCATGTAAATGTTGAACAGCGTTGGGCTCAGGGAGGAGCCCTGGGGGACGCCGCAGATTATGTTGTTGGCTTCTGAGCGGAAGGGTGGGAGGCGAACGGTCTGTGTTCTGCCGGAGAGGAAGGATGAGGTCCAGGCTAGGGCTTTTTCCTGGATGCCGGCTTCTTGGAGGCGTGATAGCAGGGTGCGGTGGCAGACCATGTTGAAGGCTGCAGAGAGGTCTCGGAGGATGAGGGCGGAGGTCCCGCCGTGGTCGAGTTGGCGTCTGATGTCATCTGTGGCGGCGATGAGGGCGGTCTCGGTGCTGTGGTTGCATCTAAATCCGGTTTGTGAGGGGTCGAGGACGTTGTTGTCTTCGATGTGGCATGTCAGTTGAAGGTTGACGATCTTTTCTGCGACTTTCGTTGGGTAGGGGAGGAGGGAGATGGGGCAGAAGTTCTTGAGGTCCTTGGGGTCGGCTTTGGGTTTCTTGAGGAGGGCGTTGATGTCTGCGTGCTTCTAGCTTTCCGGGAAGGTGCCTGTCTCGAAGGAGGCGTTGATGATCTTGTGGAGTTGGGGTGCGATGAAAGAGTCGGCTTTGTTGAAGATGTGGTGGGGCAGGGGGCAGTCGGTGATCCGGAGTGGATGGAGTTCATGATTTTGCGTGTTGCGTCGTCATCGACGTTGGACCAGGTGGTGATGGGGTTGGCGATGCTTGGGTTCGAGGTGGTGACGGAGGTGGGCGTGGTCGGGGAGTTGAAGCTGCTGTGGATGTCGGCGATCTTGTTGTGGGAAAAAGCGGCGAGGGAGTCGCAGAGTTCCTGGGAGGGCGGGATGTCGTTGACGTTGGCGCTGGGGTTGGACAGTTCCTTTACGATGTGGAAGAGCTCTTTGCTGTCGTGTGCGTTGTTGTCTAGGCGGTCTTTGAAGGAGGACCTCTTGGTGGTCCTGATGAGGTGGTGGTGTCGGCGGGTAGCGTCTTTGAGGGTTACGTGGTTGTCCGGTGTACGTTCTTGGAGCCATTTCTTTTCCAGTTTCCTGCAGGCGCGTTTGGAGGCCAGGAGTTCGATGGTGAACCAGGAGGCTTTCTTGCTGGCGAGGTTGCTGGGGGGTTTCTACAGTGGGGCGAGGATGTTGGCGCAGTTGTTGATCCATTGTCTGAAGTTGCAGGCCGCGGTGTCTGGGTCGGTGGGCTCGTTCGGTGGGTTCTGGGAGAGGGCGCTGAGGAGTTGTTCTTCGGTGATTTTGCCCCAGCTGCGGCGGGGGAGTTGGCGGCTGTGGTGGTGTGCGGTGTTTTTGTTGTAGGTGAAGTGGATGCAGTGGTGGTCGGTCCAGTAGGGTTCGGTGGTGTCTTTGAAGGTAACGAGGTCGCTGGTGGAGAAGATGGCGTCCAGTGTGTGTCTGGCGGCGTGGGTTGGTGACGTGACGAGTTGTCTGAGTCCGAGGTTCGTGAGGTTGCTGATCAGCGTGGTGGAGTTGTGGTCGTTGTTGTTCTCGAGGTGAAAGTTGAGGTCCCCGAGGAGGATGTAGTCCATGGCGGCGAGTGCGTGGGTGCTTGCGAGGTCGGCGATGGCGTCGCAGAACTGGGCCCGTGGTCCGGGGGGTCTGTAGACGAGCGTTCCTCTGAGGGTTGTGTTGGGGTCGGTGTGGATCCGGAAGTGTAGAAGCTCTGCGGTGTTGAAGTGGTCGTCAGTGTGGGTGGTGATCTTGTGGGTGGATCTGTGGATGATGGCGAGTCCTCCTCCGTAGCCGTTGGTGCGGTCCCTGCAGGAGATCTTGTATCCGTCTGGGATGGCGATGGCGATGTCTGGCGCGGATGTGTCGTTCCACCATGGCTCGGTCAGGAAGGCTTCGTCCGGGGCGGTGCTGTCGAGCAGGTCCCAGAGTTCCACGGCATGGTTGCGTGCGGAGCGGGTGTTGAGGAGTATGCAGCGGAGGTGGTTCGGTCTGGTGGTTGTTGGTTTGGAGGTTCGGCTGCAGGAGAAGTGGCAGTTGCGGCAGGCGAAAGGTCCGTGGGTGTGCTTTGGGGCGGCCTGGTGGCAGTGTTGATCTCGGCCGTTGTTGAGTGCGTGGAGGGAGGCGGCGTCGTAGCTGAGCCTGGGCGGTGTGTGGTGCGGAGTGCGAGGTCCAGGGGTTCTGGCGCTGGGCGCGGTCCGGGCGCGGACGGGTGCAGACGGGCCAGCTACGCGCACCCGCTGCGCACTTGCGCAACGACCTGCATTAAGAGGGGGTGGACGGAGGGAGGAGGAGCTGTGGGTAGGAGGGGGGCAGGGCCGAAGCGGCGGGAAACGGGCGAGGGAGCGGCGAGTGGGGAGAGGGGGTGGGAAATAACGCTGGGTAGCTAGAGGGGAGGGGGAGGTGGGAGGGCAGGGGGTGTAGAGTAGCAGAAAAAAGTCAGGTAAGCGAGCGGATGGCGCTGGATTGGGGGCGGGGGGGTCAGAGGAGGAGGGAGACGCGCAAGGGGAGAGAGCGAGATGTGGTACAAGCGCACAGAGAGGACAGAAACAATAACGTGACTACTAGGCAGCAGATACTAGCACAAAGGGTACAGATTGAAAAACAGAACAACGTGGTTAAAGTACAGTACAGTGAATACAGTGGGCACAGCTAACAGTATAAAGTTATGTAATTGGCCAGTGGGCCCCCAAAAAACTAATGTGCCCCCCCAGGCCCTTCCCAGAGCCTAGGACCCAGAGTTTCTACTGTGCAGCATAGGCCCACACACTCACCGTGCTCCAGAGTGTTTCCACAGGGGAGGGGGGTCAGCCCTCAATGCTTATCACCAATACATCAATGTTTCTGGGGGTCCAGGTGATGGGCGGCTGTTCGGCCCCTGCCACAGAACTCCCTACTGTTGGTAATGGTCACCCGTCCAGTCCCAGGTCTTCCAGCTCACCTCAAGCACTCGGCAGAGGTGGTGGGAGAGCACCAGGCCCCTCCCAGGAGGCAATAGTGGGTGTGAGGTAGCCCAAATACTGGCAGAGGAGGGCCAGAGGCTCTTGAGGAGGTCTTTCCCAATTTGAAGGTGATTGGGGAGGCCTCCTGGTTTCCCTAATTCAGGTGTGTGGCAAGCACTATGATGCTCTGGCAATGGGTTGTTCCCCCGGGGTGCCGAGGGGCCAGGTTCCTTTGTCTGCGTGCTAACAGCATGCTGATTGAGCCCACCAGGACTTGAGAGTGGCCAGATCAGAAATGTCCCACAGGAGATCAACACAGTTGCAGGGTGCAGGCCCACAGGTGCATGTCATCCTGCTCATCAGGAATTGGCAGCTCAAGCCACCCACGCTGTCCCAGCTCTTCAGGGTACCCCAGGCAGTGCGTAGATGGTTGGTATGGCCCTGGTTCGAAGGATTCTGGTGGCTTATACTGCATGCTGGCCCAAAGCTCAGTAAGCAGCCAACTGCCATCATCAGTGGCTAGACCAGGCCCCCTGGAAAACTGTTGATAGGCGGCTTTGCTCCTCTAATTTCATTTTTCTGATGAAGTTCGGTTGATCATATTATTGACCTATTATAAACACATCAGCCACAGTTATTTAGGCACACAGGGAAAAAGAACAGTCCATCAAATCATATCCATAGTGTTCCTAACAAAAGAGCAAAAATGCCATGCACTAAGAAAGAAAGAAAGATTAAAGAGATGTTCTAGGCGGTGTGACTTTAAAGTGTAAAATATACATTAAAATAATGAACAATTAACAATTGAAAGGGTACAATTCATAAGAATTAAAATAAATATTCTGATTTACACACTGTCTCGTAAAAAGAAATAATATGTTTTTTTATAATAACCATGTGTAGATCACAGTTGTTGAAGATGAATATTTTCAAGTGACATTGTATGCAATCATCTATGATGACAATCAGAACTGAGCTGAAAAACACGCCTGATGTTGACAGCCACTCATCTACAATTCGTTAAGTGTACCTTTAAAACAACAAATATTTCCAAGGGCCGTATTTATACTTTTTTTGCGCTGCATTTGCGTCGTTTTTTGACGCAAAAACGGCGCAAACTTGCAGAATACCATTGTATTTTGTAGGTTTGCGCCGTTTTGCGTCAAAAAGCGGCGCAAATGTGGCGCTAAAAAAAGTATAAATACGGCAAGGTCTGGAAAACAATGCTAAACATGCATCTTAATATGCAGGAACTTGTGAAGGAGCCAGGCAGAGAAAGAACATCGTGCACTTGCCGAAAAATAGAACAGCAATTTCAGACATTTTCAGTAAAGATGGAAAACTAGATTTGTCAACAAATGAATGGGAAGAGTCTCAGCTGGGAAATGTTACCATGCTAAGTAAAATGTTTGTACTCTCTCTTGTTGCAAGATGTGAATTAGCAACAGAAATATCAAAAATGAAAAGCGCTTCAAAATTCAACAAGCTAAGTAATGTGATAGAAAGTTGCAAGTAAGCTACGGAGGGATAGCCAATAAACAAGAAAAATGAGGGTGCATTAATTGTTATTCTGCTTCGTACTGAATGAAAGAGGGAAGTGAGAGAGCAATTTTGCCTGTCCTAGCCTTATCACAATAGGAAGGATTTTAGCGGCCTCCTTATCGCCCGAGAACATTTCCAGAAGGGTATGTCTCTTTTTTTAAACATTTTGCAAGCTTTACACTTTCTTAAGCTCGCGAAGGGTAAGAATATGCAAAATAGGGATACAGCAGACTTCACGACTTCACACTCCTTCATTTTAAAGTCCCGCATGTGCCCAAAATGAATAATATTAAACAACAAGCATGTTTCTTTTAATTTCAGTGGTAGGCATTGTGGGCCTGATTTATGAAACGTTAGGGGCATATTTATAGTCTGCTTGCACTGAATTAGCGTATTTTATTTTTACTGCAAAACTAACTCCATATTTATACTTTGGCGCTAGACCCGTCTAGCGCCAAATTTATGGAGTTAAAGTCATTTTTTGGACGAGGTACTACCTTGCCTTAATGAGATGAAAGGTAGGCGTTCCCGTGCAAAAAATGACTCTGTGGCCTTAGCGCCATATATAAACTCCTTTGAAAAAATGGTGCATGGGAGGTAGGAGGGGTCAAAAAATGGTGCAAAGCATGCTTTGCACCATTTTTTAACGCCTGGGTTGGGGCACGCGTTAGGAGACCTGTGTGCCTATTTCCATGGTGGAACACCATGGAATAAGCCCACAGGTGCCCTCCCCAGGCCCCAGGGACACCACACCCCACACCAGAGGGACAGTGGAGGATGGGGGACCCCCACCCCAGGTAAGTACAGGTAAGTACAGGAAAGTATTTTATTTTATTTTTTTAAGTGCCATAGGGGGCCCTGAACTGGGTCCCCATACATGGCACAGGATGCAATGGCCATGCCCAGGGTACCCTGGTCCCCTGTGCTGGCCAATGGGGTGTTGGGAATGACTCCTGTCTTTTCTAAGATAGGAGTCATGTGGTATGGATGGTTTTGCATCAGAAAATTACTCTAGGCAGGTTAGAGTCATTTTTTTTCTACTCTAACCTGCCTAACGTCATTTATTGGTGCAAAACCCCCTTCTTCCATACTGCCAGCCCCACCCGACTAACGTCATTTTTTTTACACTAGCCTACCCTTTGCACCGGCTTGCACCATTCCATAAATATGGTGCCCAGAAATGGTGCAAGTTGTTGCGAAATTTTTTGGTGCAAAACTGCGTTAGTGCAGTTTTGCACCAAAATGTATAAAGCAGGGCCTAAGTGTCGTCTTTGCATCATTTCTAAATACAAAATCAGTGCCAAATGACCAAATATAATTATATTTTGTAAGTTTGGTCCACTTTTGGGTCAAAAAATGACGCAAAGCAATGCTAACTTTTCATAAATCAGGCCCTTCATTTACTAAAAGGAGATGACAAGTATTTTTATTGGACTTAGGGACCTAAAACCAGAACACCTTACATTCTTATTTTTAATCAAATTGTATTGTGTAAGCATGCTGGAGACATACATAATTTAAAAATGAAAGTCACCACTGAGTGGGAGAAAAGGCTACTCAGGAGGAGAACAGGAAGAGAAGATGAGGAATGGGCTAACAGATACAGAGCCAGATATATGAAAGTTCCATTTTGCATTTCCACAATAGTGACCCCTATGAATATGCTATTTAGGAAATGCAAAATGGAATTTAAGAAAAGTCTGATTTCCTAACAGCGATTCCTACAGAGTCACAATCGCTGTTAGTAAAACAGTATTTAAGAAATGCAAAAGCTTCCCTGCCTGTGGGCCTAAGGCACCTCTTAAATCTAAGGGAAGTAAAACTGGGGCCCTTGAAAAGCAGTCCTATGCCCTCTGGGCGAGTGCATGCTTCAAGCCACTTCAAAAACTGCATTTTTGGTGCCTTTTCCCATTTTGCACATGGTTACCTTTACATTGGATTCCATGGTAATAGCTTTTCCCAAATTCCCTTTTCACATTTAGGAAATGCTATGTACATGTACTTAGGGAATCACAAATAGGAAATCCCTCTTTGCAATTTCCTATTTGTGACTAGCAAATTACAATTCCTGCTGAGTAGAAATCGTAGTTTGCAACATAGTTTGCAGAGCCCTTTGGCCATTTGAAAAGGGAGTTTTGCATTTCTTAACGGGCCGAAACTGCAGTTGTAAAACATGAGGAAAACGTTGCTGGCAGCCATTACATGACTCAGGGACTTTGGGCCAGATGTACAAAGCTTTTTGCATGGAGCAAACAGCGAAATTCGCTGTTTGCGCCATGCAAAAAGCACATTGCGATGCTCATTCCCATTTTGCGAGTCGGTAACCTGGTTACCGACTCGCAAAATGGGAAAGCAACTCGCAAATAGGAAGGGGTGTTCCCCTTCCTATTTGCGAGTCGCAATGCGATGTAGAATTGCTTTGTGACCACGAACGCGGTCGCAAAGCAATTCGCAGTTAGCACCCATTTCAAATGGGTGCTAACCCATTCGCAAAAGGGAAGGGGTCCCCATGGGACCCCTTCCCCTTTGTGAGTGGCCCTGTAAACATTTTTCCAGAGCAGGCAGTGGTCCTATGGACCACTGCCTGCTCTGAAAAAATTAAACAAAAACGTTTCATTTTTCCGTTTGTATTGGAACTCTTTTTCCTTTCAGGAAAACGGGCTGCAACACAAAAAAAAAAACTGCTTTATTCAAAAGCAGTCACAGACATGGTGGTCTGCTGTCTCCAGCAGGCCACCATCCCCGTTAGTGCTGCGAATTGGAAGGGGGTCGCAAATTGCGACCCACCTCATTAATAGTAATGAGGTGGGTCTTTGCGACCCCCTTGCAATTCGCAGATGGTGTCCGGTGAACATCCTGCATCCGGGTTTGCGACTTGCAAATTGCGAGTCGCTCAGACTCGCAATTCGCAAGTTGCAAACTCAGAATTTCCTACATCTGGCCCTTTATCTCCTGTCCTGAAGTTAAAAAAGAAAATATTATAATGGCGTCTGGTAAGGATTCCTTGACCCCCTAGGGCCCATGGGGTGAACCAGAAGAACTCTCCAGGGTCAAAAAGAAAAAATATTAGCAAAAATGCAGTAATCCCATGGGACCAAAAAAAGAATGGTTGCCAGGCTGCATTTATTAGCTGTAAGGCACGGGGAGCTTACCAGGGCTGAATTCATAAAGGAGAGGGGTGGCTCCCCTCCCTGACCCATTAGAGGCCCCAGGGAGACCACCCCACAGGGCCAAACATTGTGTGTGGAGAGGAGGGATGTGGGGCCCCTCTCAATGAGCATTGACAGGCCCTAGGGAGCCCACTTGCAAAATGGGGATTGGGGAGAGTGACCCCCTTCCCTGAGTCTCTAATGACCTTGGGGAGCTAGGGCCTAAAAAGGTTCATGGAGGGGGACTGTGCGACCCCTCTTCAATCCGGAGGGGGGCTTGATCTTCCGCTCTGGGCCAATTTTACCTCATAACTTTTAACTTATGTGCTCAGCCCTAGGGGATGTGCTCCCCAGGACCTAAAGAGGCTCAGGAGGTGCACATCACCCTCCCTTTTAATTAAAAACGGCCCTGCAGATGCATTTCCCAAGGTGAGGGTCTGTGACCAACCTCTGCCGATGCACAAACAAAGGCCCTGGGCAGTGCTGGGTTGGCTCCAGTAGCCAGCTCAGCAGCCAACATTCTGCCTTGCATGCCCGATGGCTGTGCAAGGCGGGAGGTTGCATTTACTTACAGTAGTTAAATATTATTTTGTTTTACAAAAATCCTAGAAATTTACTGCAAAAATCAAGGTGAAGGTAACATTATAGTCAGGAATGATAGCTAGATCTGTTTCACTGAACAAACAAAGGTTAAAGTAATGTTAGAGTTACTGCAGCCATCCCCCCTCCATACAGTCAACCACACACAGGGGTTGGCCATAGGACTTGGTCTGGGGACCTGATCCACCAGGTCTGTGTATATTTCATGAGGAAGGGGCTTCCTCCCCGAGCCATTATCAGCCATAGTAACCAATCCTCAAGGCAACATATTCAAATAAAGGGGAGGGTGACCAGGTGTCCCGCTTCACAAGCCTTATTAGGCATCAGAGACCCTATCCTACAGGTCCACTCTTTTAAATAATGGGGAAGGGTGTTCTTAGCCTCATACTGGACCGAGTTTACCCGGGGGACCAGTGTTATTTTTAGGGGAAAGAGGAGTGCAGTTCTTCTCTCCAGATGGATTCTGGGCTCAGGGTCCCCACCCCCCCAGGGCCTGGAGTTATTTTGGAGGGGGAGAGGGATGTGCATGGCCCCTCTCTTGAGCACCTGCGACCCTCCTTTTGACAACTTTGATCCTGAGGATCCCATTCCATGGGGCCCGACAGCATTTTGAAGAGGGAGGGGCACACAGCACATCTCCCCTGGCCTATTTTGGCCCTAGGTAGGGACCCCATCTTCTGGGGCTTGGTGTTATTTTGAGGGGAGGTGGGTCATACATGGCCCTCCTCACAAGGCCTATATCAGCCCTAGGACCCCTAGGAGCTATTATTATTTGGAATGGGAGTGGGTGCACATGACCCCTATCCTCTGGCTGATTTTGGCCCTCAGGACCTCATCCTCTGGGGCCCAGCAGCATTTTTTAAGGAGGAGGGGGCACATGTGTCCCTGGCTAATTATAGCCCTGTGGTTCCCCATCCCCAGGGGTCCAGCAGTATTTTCAAGAAGGAGGAGGGTATTTGGCCCCTTCCTTGGCTGATTTTGACCATGGGGACAACAAACCCCAGAGTAATAAAAGGTGGGTGTCTTGGTGCCCACCGAGGCACCCACAATACTGTTGTTCGGGGCCGTGGGAGAAGCACTAAAACCTCCACTGCCACAGCTAGTTCCCTGCATACAGCGTGAGCCGGCATTGCTCCTGCCACAGGGAGCAGCTAATAATGCTGCTCCCTATGGGTGGGACAATATTTTCATCTATTTCCCTGCCTGCTTCAGTGTGGGCAGGGAAACTGATAAAAAGTCTGCACCAAGAGAGTGGGAGGATTTTTGAAGCTCCTGTCCGCTAAGTGCAGACTCAGTATTTGTTCCCACTTGGTGGGAGATTGTAAAATGCTCCCACCAAGTGAGAGTAAACACAGGTTTCCCTGCCCGTGCTGCTGTGGGCAGGGAACCCTCTATGTCCCAGGGACAGGCTTGTGAGTTGGCCATGGGGATGGGTCCCAAGGGCCTTGAGAGGGTCAGGGAGGGGGGGCACTTAGCCCCACCTCATGTTTTTAAATTGCAGCCTTGGGAGACTACCCAGGGACTCTCGAGGCTCAGAGAGGGGGGGCACCTGTCCCACTCCCCCAAAAAGTATATTTGGCTTTGGGGGTGGGCTCCCTGGAGCATCCACATTCCCCCTATAACTGTTATGTTTGGCCCCAGCAGTGGGCTCCCCAGGGCCTCCAGTGGATTGGGAAGGGGGGCAATCAGTCCTCCTCTCCTTTATGAACAGGCCCCCAGGGATGGGCTCCACAGGACTTATTATAAATAAATGTGTCCAGGACAATATTTGGGATTTTTTTCCAAATCCTGCAAGAGTCTTGCACTATCTTGACATTTGTTGCTGTTTTTTTCTTTTTTGGCCCTGGTGTGGTCCCTGTGGGTCACCCCATGGGCCTTAGGGGGTCAGGGTGTGCCTACCCTGTCCCCATATATCTTGGGTTTGATTTAGATTTCTGGAAGGGACTAAATTCCTGAGTCTTGTAACTTTTTTCTCATGTTGCTGGCAAAGTGCTCAATCTTGCGGGAATCTGACTCCCACGGGAGCAAGATGACCCAAGGGAAATAAAGCTCCATTAGCCATTAGAATGCTCTATTTTTACATTGGCTCTGAGACTCTTGCAAGCCCAGCTGCCAAAATATACCATTACTTTTTACCCTTAATTTCTCAAAAACCACTGAACAGATTTACACCAAATCACTATAAGCACACGCTGTGGACAAAGATCTAGCTTCCTGACGAAATTGGTGTAATTCCTTTCAGCAGTTTTTGCTGTAGCTCATCTTAAAGATGTCCATGGAAAATGCTTGGAGATTTTGTGTTTTGGGACCTCTCTTTTTTCTCAATTCCCCACCTGACTGTTCATCCTGAAATTTGTCATACCCAAACTAGTAAAAAAAATAGCACCTTTTTGGAAAGTTTTGTGGAGATTCGTCAAACAGCATGTCACAAAAAGGCTTTTCCTATGAAAAGTGAGCCTAACTATAAGTACCTTGTGGGGACCACCACTATATACACTTAAGTCACAGGTGAAAGCTGTTTAGTTTATTTTGCCAGGCAGTGAATTCCCTTAGAGCACCTATGGAAGAAGTGTTTTGTTGATGTTATCAAGTTTCACACCTGAGCACATACTGGCTTACTGGTGGTTGGAGAACCATGTGAGATAAGCAGGACTTTGAATATATACACATATTTATTACACAGTGGTGTACAGAAAAGAAAGGAGAGATGGAGGTCTCTGGCCATAGTTTAGCAAATTGCATTTTATAGTGTGCAAGTAGTACTACTCTAGAACAACTTGACATACTACTAATTGCAGTTTGTGTAGCAAGCCTTAAACCGCTTAATTCTGTGGGAGTTCAATAATTTCTCTCTGTCTTAGTTAGCCTATCATTTCCTCACTATTTCTTCTCTAATAGCTTGTTCTCTTGGGAAATGTACACTGGATAATGCAAAATAGACTCCAAAATACTGGCCTCCCTGAGATATTGTTCACATGCCTAGACACTAAAGGGTTCTAGCTTAGATCTTGCTAATTCCAAAAAGGTGTTCTTAATTTAGAGGCCTCAATCCTGGTGCATTGGTTAGATCATTTCTAAATTATTTTCCCCTATTACTTCTTCAAAGTCAGGACTAATGGTGGACTGAGAACACACAAGCAATGGCTCATTCTACAAATAAATTAACCTGTCAATCCTAGCATCAAGAGTCTCCTGAGATTTGCATTCCATCCGTGGACAAGCTGAAGATCAACTCACTCAGGCTTTTACATTAAACCATGCCTGGACAAGCTGCAAACGACAAGGAAAAGAAATAGTAGTATTCAAAGGAATTAAATTAAGAAAGGAGCACTCTCAAAGTGATAGAATGCTATAGGTCAAGACGTCCTCTTCTAAAAACCTCTGAACGATTTATCAATCAACTTAAACATTACAAACACTTGTTAGACCTCAGTGCAAATACCAACACAACAAACTTTTTGTTTGAAATAGTCAAACAGATACAAAACCTCTATCCTCCAGCAATGTAAAAAATACCAAGAGAATCTGAAATAAATCAAACACTACTTCATTTGAACATCAACTGTTGATTTGATGACTTACAGGTACATTAGCACTGATCATCTGTAAATCCTAGGCAATTCACTTGTTTTTCGTTCATAATAGAGTCGTGCTACTATAAACCCTCAACTCCTACTGAACTAACCTGACTCACACCTGTCTGATACAGTAAGTGGTCACTGATGCCTTCAAAACATGGCAGGAGGATGCATTAAAAGCATGTGCTGATCCATAAGCCTTGAATAATTTTGTTTTGGTGTGAACCCTTTCATTCCTAACTAAGTTTGCCTGGGGACTTCGAAGTTAAACTTCAGATGTTTCTCCCCACTTTAAAGGCACATATGGGTATATTTACTGGAGCTCAGACACCAAGGGGGTCATTCTGACCCTGGCGGTCATTGACCGCCAGGGTCAACGACCGCGAGAGCACCGCCAACAGGCTGGCGGTGCTCTCAAGGGCATTCTGACCGCGGAGGTTTGGCCGCGATCAGAAAGGGAAAACCGGCGGTCTCCCGGCGGTTTTCCGCTGCCCTAAGTAATCCTCCATGGCGGCGCAGCTTGCTGCGCCGCCATGGGGATTCCGACACCCCATACCGCAATCCTGTTCCTGGCGGTTCGGCCGCCAGCAACAGGATGGCGGTATGGGGTGTTGTGGGGCCCCTGGGGGCCCCTGCAGTGCCCATGCCAATGGCATGGGCACTGCAGGGGCCCCCGTAAGAGGGCCCCACAAAGAATTTCAGTGTCTGCTTAGCAGACACTGAAATTCGCGACGGGTGCAACTGCACCCGTCGCACCCTTCCCACTCCGCCGGCTCCATTCGGAGCCGGCTTCCTCGTGGGAAGGGGTTTCCCGCTGGGCTGGCGGGCGGCCTTCTGGCGGTCGCCCGCCAGCCCAGCGGGAAACACAGAATCACCGCGGCGGTCTTCAGACCACGGAGCGGTGTTCTGGCGGGGGTACTCTGGCGGGCGGCCTCCGCCGCCCGCCAGAGTTAGAATGACCCCCCAAATCTTTAGTACACTTCTGGACTTGTGGATACTCTGTCAGGAAAAAGGATTACTGTGCAACCAAAAGGACTGCCACTCTGCTGGACTACTGCTCTAAAGGACTGCTGCCCTGCTGTTCTCACACGCTGCCTGTTTCCATCCTGCCTGACTGAGAAGGACCCGACCTTGAACACAGCACCTTAACTCTGCTTTCTCTGAGTCTACCTTGCCATGTGGTGCCACCACAGGCTTGGACCATTGGAAGAGGGCATAATGTGCTTTCCCAGCTTCTGTAGAGCCAGCAGAATCAATGCATCTGCTCTTCATTGTGGCGCAATCCCGAGCAGAACCGAGCATCGCCACTGCTGGGTGGATCGGTTCTGTTGCAAAGACTCAGATCTCTTTGCAGTTTGTTGTCTCATAGGAACCACCACTCTGCAATGCCTCCTCAAAATAAGTTTTCACATCACAAGCCATCATCAATGGAATCCTCAATAAAGATGCATAGACTCACACTGTTGGCTCATTGCATCTTAGAACCGATGCATCATTTTTGCGGCACTTTGACTCGAAACGTCACAATGCCCCGCAAACCAGGATTTAAATTACTTTGTTCAGTGGGCCTAAGTGCGTCCCTGTAGCCAGCAGGTGCTCCATCATGAATGGTCTTAACTTGTGACTTTTGTTTTGCTTTTTTGTGCTATATTCACTCCTAAATTTAAACCTGCATTTCTCCAGTTCTCCAGTTCTACTGAGTGAATTTTTGTTGGTTTGGTATGGTTTTATTTACTAAAAATGACTCTATTTTTCTAACGCGGTGTAGGATCCTTTCCTGGTGTGTGTTAACCGTGTTACTGTTTGAAGTGTTGCACAAATACTTTACACATTGGTTATAAGTTAAGCCTGTCTGCTTTGTGTCAAGCTACAAAGAGTGGAGCACAGGTTAATTTGATTTTTGCTCTTGACTTCACCATGACAAGGATTGTGGTTCCTGCTTGAGTAGGGTTTCACCACCTTCAACCAGTAACCCAATTTCTTACCGAGGTTGAATCCTGACATCCCATCATCTTAGATGTATTGGCAGCTCACTTTCTTAAAAATCCTTAAGAATAGAATGGATGGTGCTGTCATCACACTGGGTTTATTTGTGTTTTTGTCTTTTTCTCCCTTGTCGCTATATGCTAGGAATGTCTGGAGGCTATACCTTATCTCCTTTTTTTTGTCAGACTTTACAGGAACCCCTACTGAAACTTTCAAAAATGCCTTCTTATTTCACTCTGACACCATCTCAGAATCCTTCAAGCATTGAATTAATAGATTTCAACATGTGCTAAAATGCCAGGTCCTTTCAAAACTAGGCTCTGGGAACTTGGTACTGATTGGGAAACTCAACCCTCATTGCATCTCTTAAGTTACTGCTATACGCTGCAGCTACCTTGGTCTCTGGATATGATATGAACTATTAAACCCAGTCTAGTTCACACAGCAATAACCTCTAATGGAAGCCAGCTTTATTCATGTATTCTGCATTGATCACTTCAACCAGGACACCAGACTGTCTGTCCCAAAACTTAATTTTTAGAAGGCCTTTGCTCCTTGCAGTGTTCTGAATCCCTTGTTTTTTAACATCCATCAGAAAAAAAAGCTAAATCTAGCTCAGTCTTTCTCAGGGAGTGCACCTAAAACTCAATTCTACTTAGAATCAGATATATACTCCCTGTGATGTTATTGAAAATCAGCTTCCCAAGTAATTTTCACAAAAAATGTCTCCATCATTATTTTGGCTTGTTTCTTTTAGTTTCATGTGTTTGACCCTTTTTGATTCTTTTCTCTTTTGTACACCAGCAGTTGATCCAACTGATGTTTTGATCCTGCTTTCTACATAGTTGTTTACACCCTAAGTGTGACTGGTTAAGCTCTATGTGGATTCTATGCTCACTGTGCCATAGGATTCAAGCTATACCTCACTGATGAGACCTAAGTGGGTCAAAATCAGCCTGAGGTTGCTTATATTCCCTTTTGGAAGGAGCATTGTCTGGCAGTTTGGGACAGATTGTTCCCATGAGAAGCCTGATTTGCATAAGGCAGGTCTAGAGTGACATGGTGGATGAAGTAAAAAGGACTTGAATGCAGCTCGAGAAACTGTCAGTGATTAAGAAGAATTCAATCATTCCATTTATTACCTTGTTTTTGCAGTTCTGTTTTTATGGTGTAATTTACATTCTGTGTTAGTTGATATTTTCTAAAGTTGTCTGTTACATGATAGGTATAATTAGCGCTCTAAAAACCACATGTAAAAGGAAAGAGATATTCTCTAGGGTTTGCAGAGCATTGAAGCAGATTCCCTTACCAAATTATGTTACAATCCTGGTATTGTTATCTGCAATCAAGCCCGGTACAGTAAACATTTCTTGCTTGTGTTTTGTTTTTAGCCCTGTGCGATCCCAAACCGTTAGGAACATAAGTGTATTCTGTAGCCATTCACTGAAGCTTACAAAGGGATTAATATCTTTGTTTTTCTCTCCTACTGATATGTTGCAGTGAGAGAGAGGTTAACCTGAATTGCCATTCGTCAGTACATTTCATGAGGAAAAACATAAAATAGAGCATATTTGAGAGATGTCATGTCTAGTCAATCAAGAGGAAAGAGGTTCCCCTTTACCATTTCATTCCAGGACATGTAGAAAATTAGAAAACTTATGATCTCTGGCTTTGTAATTGCCACCAAAAGGAACGAACACCAAAACTAATAACCCTATCATAAATACTAAGGGCCATATTTATACTTTTTGACGCACCACTGCGCCAATGCAGTTGTGCGTCAAAAATTTTAGCGCCGGCTAACGCCATTCCAAAGCGCCATACGGGCGCCTTATTTATGGAATGACGTTAGCCGGCGGAGCTGACTGGTGTGCGTAAAAAAAAATGACCCACACCAGGCAGCGCCGGCGTAGGGGAAAATGGAGTTTGGGCGCCAAAAAATGGGGCAAGTCGGTCTGAGGCAAAAAATCTGCCTCAACCCGATTTGCGCCATTTTTTTTTACTCCCACCCTCCATTGACATGACTCCTGTCTTAGCAAAGACAGGAGTCATGCCCCCTTGCCCAATGACCATGCCCAGGGGACATATGTCCCCTGGGCATGGTCATTGGGCATAGTGGCATGTAGGGGGGCACAAATCAGGCCCCCCTATGCCACAAAAAAATAAAACAAAAAACTTACCTGAACTTACCTTAAGTTCCCTGGGATGGGTCCCTCCATCCTTGGGTGTCCTCCTGGGGTGGGCATGGGTGGCAGGGGGTGTCCCTGGGGGCATGGGAGGGCACCTCTGGGCTCCTTCCGAGCCCACAGGTCCCTTAACGCCTGCCCTGCCCAGGCGTTAAAAAATGACGCAAAAGCGGCTGGACGTCATTTTTTTTGACCCGCCCACTCCCGGGTGTCATTTTTGCACGGGAGTTTAAATAAGGCGCACATGCCTTGGAGTCATTTTTTAGACGGGAACGCCTACCTTGCATATCATTAACGCAAGGTAGGTGTCCACGCTAAAGAATTACGCAAACTCCAAGATCTTTAGCGCTAGACGCATCTAACGCCAAAGTATAAATATAGAGTTCGCTTTGCGTCGGATTTGAGTAAAAAAAAACGACGCAATTCCGGTGCAAACAGAGTATAAATATGCCCCTAAATACGTGATTTAAAAAAAATAATTAACCTTCTGCTTATCTGTCCTGCATATACAAAACATTTTACATATGGACAGATATCGATCAGGCATATAATCAAAATATTCGCCAATGAAATAAATTGTTGATAACGACTCTCATCCACCTCCTAGAAGAAGATAAAAACCTGTTCTTTCTGGCGAAACGTATTTTAAATCATGCTAATCAAGAACATGACAAAAACACGTTTCTTTAGGTTCAACAGTGTTCAATTTCCTTTGTACATTTATGAAAACGCTTCAGTTCTAATTGTATAGGAATCTTAGATCTTTTTTGTTCACTTACGTTTTATTTTCTTTGGGACCAGTGTCGTTGTATCCACCTAAATATAATATAGAACGTCTAAAAACGCATTCAGTCAATAGAACTTTAGCATCACAGAACTGGGACTGCACATTTGTTGATGTTACACAAACCCTCCTACTACTCCAAGTTACCTAATACACATATCATTCAATTTTACTACTTTCTCCTGGAGGAAATGATTCGCAGGAATCTGGCAGTTCGTTGCTAATTGATTCTTGAAGGAATTCAGTGTGTGTTTTGTTTGTGAGTTGCTTTAATGAGCATAATGGAATATAGCACAACATCAATAGTTCACGTGGTTTGACTCTGCGGGGAACTGAGTAGTCTAACTTTGAAATGTGCATTTGTTTACTGCTGTTTTCTTTAGTTGTCGGTCAAGCGTGCACGTTTATTTGTACATTCTCATGTCCATGACATTTTAGACTTTTTGGGGATTCCCAAAAACCTCTAGAAGTAGTGATAGATTTGAAACCACACTCCTACTTCTCTTTCTGTGATTTACATGGCGGAGAGTGAATGGGGTAGATACAGCTGATACATATGTTTGCATGTCACAATTTCTTTTGGACTTCTCCCATTTTCAAAAAGCCTATGGAGCCATCGTTGTTGGATCACATATTTGTGTGTTTTCGGGGGTAAGGGGCATGCAAGTTGATGATAAATATACGTGAGGTTCACCTTCTGACTATGTGAGTGTTCATGCATTTTGTATGGCCAGAGCCTTTCAATTCCTCCTTGCTGGACCCTATTTATAAATTGCTATAATATTTTATCACATTCAGAAAGAACTTAAGCCTCTAGTTTAAATTCCCAGCTCATGAATCTGTGATTGAAAGTTTGATAAAATATATCCATACATGTTTTTACGAACTAAGTTGCTTGATAATTGAGTCCCATTGAGTAGTGATCGGTTTTCCGTTATTTGAAAAATAGGAGTATTTGACTACTTCTGGAAAAATAGAAATAGAAATGTATGTGCCATTGTTACAGTTCAATATTCACATCATTATGATTTTTATCATCTCTTGTAAGAATTGTACTTTTACATATTGTATACTACATACAATATGTGATGACAAAAAATATTATAACATAAAGTTCCTCTTCCCAATACACAGACCCTAAAACTAACGTTTCTATGCAGTACTTCAGAGAACAGTATTTGGTATTTCTAACAATTACAAGTAACAGCTGTTTCTATTGTCCAGATGAATGGTGGGCACGTTACCAGTCTTGGATGACTGAGCAGCTTTGAATTCTAGTTTGTGCACTGCAGTGGTCAATGTAGGCAACAGTGATGAGCATTTCACTCACAGAGCAATCTTCCCTGCTATACAAATCCTAACATTTCTGAGACAGAAGTAATACCAAACAATTGTGGCAGTCAGGTTGTTTGCTGAATAATAAATACATCTTTAAGGAGTATGTAAGAAATTGGGTTATTGTTTGAGGGTGGTGGAAGCCCCACTCAGGTAACAACAAGAACTCCTGTCAGAGTGAACCACAAAATTCACTAACTTCACCTGTGCTTAACCCTCTGGTAGCTTTGCACAAAGTAATTAGGCTTAACTTAAAGTAATGTGTAAAGTATTTATGCAAAACACATACACAAATGAAGTGAAAACATAACACAAGAAAAATCCCGAACCAATTTAGAGAGACTGTGTACATGTTATTAAATAAAATGATACCAGAATGATAAAAATCCTATCAGTAGAACTGAAGATATTCAAATTCAAATTTCTAATGAAAATAGCACCTAAAAGCAGAAAGGGTCTCTCACCGCCATCTAGTTGTGCTAGACCTGTAATGTCACGTGTTTAGGCCAACCGCGACGGAGCATGGATCAGATACAGAGACCAAGTTAGTCCGGCTGAAGAGTTACCTTATGAGTCTGACACGAAGAACTCCATTGATGGTGGCAGAAGCAAGGAGAACCTCGCTGATGGTCATTGCTGGAGTGCAAAGAGCAGGCTGGGAGTCATGGGCTGTTGTGGCTGTCGGAGAAACAAACAGCCAGGTAGCAAGGACAATGACTGCTGCAGGTTTATATTGGCAGTCACTGATGGCTGTCATTGCTACAGCAAGAAGTGCAGATCTCAAATTTCTGGTAATCAGTCACGGTCTCTGTAGTGCAAAGAGCAGGTCTCACTGGAACATTGCATTTGGAGTCGCCATAGGTGACAGAATCTTGGCACAAGGACGCCCACTCTCAGTTGCGAAGGATTGCACCTTTTCTTCTTCATAGGAACTCAGACTGATGCCAGCCAAGGTTCCAAGACCTGAAACGTACTTCCTGGGGATCAGTATCTCACTCCAGCATAGCACAGTAGGGCTCAGGCAGATCCAGTTGCATGTCTAGGCAGGTCCAGTGCAGCAGGTCAGGTGGGCAGTTGCAGAGAGGCCTCTGGAGCTTGTAATCTCCCTGTTGCTCACATAGGAGGTCAGCCAACTGACCTTTGGAGTTACTTCAGGTATCCTGGGATGAAGGGAGAAGGTCCAGTCTTCATTCTCAGACAACAGGGCAGGCCTCAGACAGGAGGGTATCCCTTCTTGTGTAATGTCCACAGTCCATAGGGCACCTTGATGTGTGGCTCTGGAGGTCCACTATTTATAGCTAGTGCTAGCATTTGTATGGGATGGATCTCTGTCCTACCCCCACATCTGGTTCTGCCAAGGTCTTCCCCTTTCGCTCTCAAGGCTCTAAATCATCTCAAAATATGAAAGACAAGGCAGACCTTCTGTCAGGTTCCTTTGTGTGTGCAGGAGGCAATGTGTGACTTAAAATATGACTGTACACTTGAATAGTATTTTAAATTGCAATTTATTTGAGTCTAAACAGCAAATCTCTATCTGTGCCACTCCGAAGTTTTTGCTTATGAAATTTAATAAGGTAAGTCAATGGGCGAGATAGGCCTTGCGACAGTGAAAAATGACTTCTGGAGTCTTTCACCGGCAGGACTCTTAAAACTTAAATTAACATGTCCTCTGTTTTAAATTCAGTGCACCCTGCAGGGTATACAGTAGTGGTGACTTATAAGTATTCAAAAAGAAGAATTGGGCCTGGCAAAAGATTTTTGCCAGGTCAAAATGGCAATTTAAACCATCACTGTCAGTTGCAGTGGCAGGCCTGAGACATGTTTTTAAAAGTTTTTTTGGTGGGTGTCACAGTGAGTGCCGCAGGCCCGCTAGTAGCATTTAATTTACAGACCCAGGGTTCAAGTAATATAATTCACTATGGACTTATATGAAAATTAAATGTGTCCATCAGGTAAAGGCCAAATGTACCATGTTTTATGGACAGGGCACAAGAACTTTAGCACTGTTTTGCAGGGAAAAATCTAACAGACTCCTAATGCCAACAAAAACAGGGTCAGCAACAGAAGACAAAAATCTGGGAGGGACCCAGAAAAAAGGACCAGGTCTAATAGGGTGTGTGTCATCCATGCAACCATTCCTCCAAGCTGCTACCATAGGTGCTGATATTAATTACCAAGGTGACTAGAACATAGCTTCCAGGCCTGCCTATCTGAATCCTTTATGAGGCCGTCACCCCTGGCAATCGGTGATAAAATACAGCACCATATTGATCCACATGTGAGCAGTCCCCTGAGGCCTCTCTCTAGTCCTAGCTGCTCTTGCGACCCAGGGGAATTACTCCTAAGGACTACCAAGATCCACTGAGATTCTGGCATGATGAAAGATGTCTTCTCCTCTCTGAAGCTCAAGGAACTATTAGTAATTGCCTCAGCCCAGAGACCCCCCCTCACTATCTCCCACAGTTAAAATAGAAACACTATATTCTTCAGAAACAATGCCAAAGTCTTTTAAATGATTACTTATTATGGGAATGTTTATCTCTTGGCATATAAACTAAGATCCCATTAGTATAACCAATTGTTTAAGGCTAGAAATGGCCATGTTCAACTCAGTCTGAATATGAGGCTTGAGATGCTACAGTAACAACAACAAGTCATGGATTTTCTGAAAACATTATGAAATAGGCTTAGGCCTCATTTCTCATTGTGTTTATGGAACTCCTCTGTGTCTTGCAATAGCCTTACAATGTATGGCAGGGGATACTTTATTTCATATATACAATACGAAGCGAAATCCTCAATAAAGGTTAGGAAATTCTACGGTCCCCAGCATTTGAAGAGTTGGTAAGGTTTACAGAGTCCAAAAAGTCAAAACAGTCTTTGAGGCAGGAAAGAAAGGTAGTAATTTCTTAGTCAAGTTTATTTGACAGAGAACTGCATGGCCTATATTGTCTTATTTCATGGTCGCTAACATTAATATAGAAAATGTGAAAGCCAATTGAGTTCAAGGCACAACATGTATCATTAATACCAATGTACCAAATGCTAAGCCCTCATGGTCAGACAAATGGCACCCCTGCCACTCAATAGTTTGCCTCTGTGTCAAGAAGAGCTACCAATATACAAGAACCTAAACTGATGGGCCTGATTTATATTTTGGCAGACAGTAACGATATCCCATCCTTCGAAATAGAAATTCCATTATTTTGTATCGGATTTATATTTCAGCGGATGGGATATCTGTCACCGCTGTGGTGGAGTAACCCGTCCACAAAATCTAAATCTGGCTCTTAATGTCACAGCTTCAGTCTTTTTGCCTCAGGACAGAATAGCCATAGGAAATATTGTGACATATTATAAGCCTACTGCAACAGATAGTAAAGCAGAAGACAAGAGCCTAACTGAAAAAAAAAGGGGAATGTTCCTAAGGTAACTGCACCTAACCTCACTACTTGAGGACCATAGGGAGGGATTCTGTAACACGTCCATAGCCTGACTTGATTATAGGGTGATAAAGGGACAGTTTGATGGAATAATCTAGAGTTCAAAAATGTTCCCAGTCCCTAAATCTTACAGGGAAATTGAATTATCACCAGTAGTGAAGCATTGGGAAACTGGTCAGACCTTGGACTTATTCGTCCATTTCCATGACCCTCAACAAGTTTATGTCTATTCAAAAAAAAGTGTCAGAAAATCTAAGCCTCAACTGACTATTTCCACTAAAGCACATTTGTGAATTTGAAAAGGTTCTTGTAAAAGAATGTAATCCCTACTAGAATCTACATTTTATTCCCTTATATTTGCTCATTTAAGATTCATTTGATTAAATTTTATTCTGTTTACAAAATTCCCCTCTGAGTTTTTCACTGAAGTAAAGACTCCAACACAAGGGATTTGATAGATTATTTCTTATTTGTCTTTATATTCATTTCACTTATTTAAATACCCTTCATTGATATGATTTGGCACAGTTGTTCTCCTTTTGGTTTTGTTCTGTGTTTATTTATAAATGGGATGGACTACATTTTCACCTTGCACAAAATGCTTGAAGTGTGAAGGAGTTTAATGAAAAGTGAACAAGGAATTAAAAAATAACCTATGGAATTATACAATTTTAGTTGTTAAAGCATTGATATTTGTAGTAGTTATCCAGAGGATGGCATACAAAAAATCCATGAGAAATTGACATCCATATTATCCAATAGAATTAATAAAACATATTTTCTAATGTAAACTAAATGCATTTAACTGTAAAGTGCTAGCTTCTATGTCAAACAACATACACACGTTTAATGCAAATTTATAATATGTAATCATTTTAAACATTATAAGCAAACATGTGAATTAATATATTGTAATGAATTAGGTTAGCTTAACTGTTGATGCCATTTTGAAAGCCAGCTTTACACGTTCAGACTAAGAGGCATGTTTTCACATTTAAGCTGTTGTTTTTGCACAAGATGTTTTTCTCTTTCTTCGCAATTCAGATAGCGCAATTTTCCAGAGGTCTTCTGTTAGCTAGTGATTAGACATTTGTTATGTATCAGACAATTGATAGTTAGGGTGTCACTGAGAGGAGCGGAGATTCAAGAAAGTGCAACTCGTGGGAACCACAAGATTCTATTCAAAGTAATAAACCATGGACATGGTTGTGTAGTTCTTTGTGAAGACATGGGAAACTGAGGAATTTACTTGCTCCCAGACTTTGCTGCAAACTGATCAGTTTGTGGGAGACGGGAATAGGAGAAATGTTGTAATTAATGTTTTGATGAATTATATTAACTTATATTAACTTCCTGCAGAAATTTGGGGGTAGATTTTAGAGATGCTTACTGACTTCAAGCTGAGAAGACCCTTTCAGCCTCTGCTAATCTCCACCGCATGAAAACCAAGGCTTCATGCCTGAGCATTCCCATTCTCTTCTCCGAACCCTTCCTTTGGGATTCTGAAGCTGACACCTTTCCTTATTTTGCCTAAAATAAATGTCATTTAAGCACAACCCTCATTAATTTAGATCAGGGATTGTTTCTTTATGGAACACACTTGCTGCATATTCTGTATTCTGTTTTGAAATTCTTACCAAGGTACTGTCTTATTTTGAAATATCGACTTTAGATTTTTTTAATGATCACTGAAATTAAAATACTTACTGAACTATGGGTTGATTTGAACTAATTTGCTGGTAAACCCTTTAAACTCACACTAAGGGCCTGATTACCATCTTGGCGGATGGAATACTTTGTCACAAATGTGACAGATACTCTGTCAGCCATATTACAATCTCAATGGGACCTAATGGGATCATACTACTGCAGACGGGATATCAGTCATGTTTGTGATGAAGTAACCCCATCTGCCAAGATTGTAATCAGGCCCTAACTCCTTGTTGATTTCTGTGAAGCCCTAGTTCAACTTCACTGTTCCTTGTATTTGGTGTAAATGATAGCTCCTTATCACCTATCCTTGCCAACTAACAAAGGTGTATACAAACAACAGCGAAGGTTATTTGATGGTTATACCTTTTGTTTGAGATACAAATATTCCCACTCTGGCATTCCCAAAACTAAAAGTGTAATTTATGTTTGGGCAGATGACTTCCTAGCCCACCAGCGCGGCAGGAGCCACTGCCTCTGACACCATGGCAGCAGTTCGTCTGCCCTACATCAGAGATGTTGCCTGCCCAGAGGGAATCCCTGTGCTGTCAAGGGAGTCGCCACTGTGGCAGCTTCCTTCACAAAACTGGCAATTTGCTGAGCAGGCACTGTGTATAAAGTGTGTGACAAAATATGTTTTTGTATTGAGAAAAAAAATACGAAAAGTGGTAGTTTGTTTTCAAGCCACAAAATAATGAATGGCTCCAAAGAACAGGGATTTATCACAGGGGCAAAAACTGATAGTCTCTCTATTCTAAATAGGGCAGAATGACAGTCACTGTGACCTTCCGGTCCTTTAATGAATGAGCCACTATGTCAGAGGTTTCCAAAAGAAGACGCTAACTAAGGCTTGCACTTAACACCAGCCAGGGGAACCATGGGCTTGAGTAGGAGGGAACAACACTAATTTTCAACAGTCTCCCCATTCTGCCAATCTCTGAATTAGCCCACAAACAGGGCAAACAAAATAACCCACATATTATCCCTCGAGATACTAAGAGTTTCATTTTACTAACAATAAAGAAAAGGACCATCACCATGGCATACATTTGCTTTACCTTTGTAATAGTGATTTATTCCCAGTATTGGGATGAGAACATATTTCAGAAAACGATGGGTAAATATGAGACTTGGAGGCATACGATCTCACTTTAACTGTATTAGTGCATAACCCAAATGTTTGGGCACAGAAGTGAAATTTACATGTAGGAATTGTTGTACATGTCCCATCACAAAAGACAGATTTGTATTTACAGCATTAGATTATGCACTTACTATTGTAGAATTGCACCAGTTGGGCATATTGGCTTCAATTTATATTAATGCTGGAGGCAGATATATAGGAATTTGAGACCACTGTGGCATTGAGAACGTGCCAAATATCCACAAAGCCATTTTTGGAGTATTCGTAAACCTTGCCAGTGTGTATTCTTACACTGGTATAATTTCTTAACCTATTCCTACATCAAATAGGTGTCATTAGTGTAGTGAATATGGAAGAGTGTGGAACCATAGCTTACTAGGTTCCTTTGTCAAAGGGATTTCTGCACAAGGAAAAACATTTTCCTTGTTTATATAGGAAGAGAAAAAATGTACAATTGTCCGTTACACTAACCCTACAACTTTACACTTTACACTCTGTGAGTTATTGCAAGACTGGAAGCTCGGAAATAGGAAGTGGCAAGCACTGCTCCTGCTTCCCTAAATACAAGCTACCAAGCTGTGCAATTACTCGTAGAATTTTGATGTTGTGTGTTGCTGTAGATAGCACAGTGTTCTTAAAAAATCAAGCCTCGATTCTGTGCCTGTGTGCAGTATTCCAAATACTGCCCACAGCGTTACTGGGTTGGTGTGCGTGAAATAGAAATGTGAATTAAGCTGTCATTAGCCATGAAGTGGAAAGGAATTCTCGCATGGAATGTTTCTCTCTGATCACAAATGGCCCAGTGTTTTCATACCTGGGTTTGCCAGGTCCTGGAACATCAGACCTGATTTTACTGGTTAAAAAAATACTACTGGTGAAATCCCATGAGGCTTTGGCTGCAACAGCAGTCAGGACTCACAACTTTCCCCACCTTTTCTGTTAATAGAGGAGCATTCAGTGCCCACCCCGATTCCTGCACGCCCACCTACAGACAAGCATCTGCTTCCACCTAGCATCTGCTCAAAGCGGTTTTATGTTGAGAAGTGGACAGTAAATATATGATGGGATCAGAATATAATTTCTATTCTAAACTTTACATCTATGTACCCTGAAGATATATATCACCATTTCCATATCTATGGAGTTCAGTAAAGTAAATACATGCTTACCTATATAAATCAAGCATCTCATTATTTTTGTCCTTGATGTTCTTGACACAATATTTTGTTACCAGAACTTTTTGTAGTCGATATTAAGGTGGGGGCACCACTCAAAGGAAATGGTAAATGAGAGTGTTTAACACACTGAACGGGAGTGTCTCCTCCATAAGGGCAGAGGAGCGTCAACCCCTCCCCCCCCCCCCGCCAGAAGCAGCAGCTGCAAACCTTTTCCCAAAAAAAGATCATAAACTGGGTTTATGATTGGTTTTTGGGAAAAGGGGCAGGGCACAGGCGTGAGGAGCAATGAGGGGGAGTGCTCCTCCTCAGAGCGCATGTGTGTTTGGCCAGCCGTCTCAGGCCGGCCAAACACACATGCGAACAAGGCTCTCTCCAGTCCAGCAACTGGTGCTGGGCTGGGAGAGCCTGCACAGGCTCACAGTCTTCCTGGGAGCACCCTGACTGGGTGCTCCGAGCCAATCATTGGCCTCAGGGCAGGCTGGGAGCCTGTGCCTGCAGTCGACGGACGACGGACGAGGGACAGAGGAATGGCATGCGGCGGAGGAGGTAAGTGTTTGTTTTTTAAATTATTTTTTATTTAATTTAATTATTCTCCCCCTGCGTGTGCCGCCTCCCAACCTTCTGTTTAGCGCGAACTGCAACTGACACTGAACTATGATAAAACAGGTTTTGCAGGGTAGTTCCCTATTCAATGGGTTAAACTCACAATAATGCCGTTCTGGCATGGTGTTTGGTGCTGCTCTACATTACCACTAACCAGTTTGCACCGCGGCCGTACCTTGAAACTCGTAATGAGGGCCTTACTGGAAAATGGGCACACAGCTTTAATATGGGCATCTGTACAGTATTTGTAATTCATCCAATAAGTTAATTATGAACAAGGAGCGTGGAAGCAAACAGAACACTGCACTTGTTTTTCAATAAAATTGTGCTATTCAGCGCACGTAATTCAGATTTTCCTAGCTTTAGTAAAGGAAAGTCTAGATTTTATTAAAGAAGCGGAGGCGAGTATTATGCTTCCTTTTCTTGCTTTATTTTAAATAGCAGCCAAGACAGAAAAGCAAAACTACATATCCCAAGAGGCACAGCAAATACAATAAACGATGAGGTCATAGATAATAACCAATGAAAACCATTCAACCACAATAATTATCTTAACTGCGAGCAACAAGCCCTCTTTTCTTGCAGGAGCAGGTCAAAGTGGACGGAACAATGGAATAATAACCAAAATAATAGAGAAAGCCATAAGTAACGTGAAAAAGTCTTTGGCAAAGTCCAAGGAAGAAGGAGAAGCCGACTTCAGGTGGATATCACCACATCCGGAAGGCACTATCCGCTGATCGTAGGAGCAGGCAGAAGAACGTTCTTTCAAAGAAAGGGTCTCTGACACAAAACCAGCCTGTTCAAGTCGAAGCGGTTGGTGCAGGAGAAACCGGCACTGAAAAAGAAAAGGGTGGGTTAATAAAAGAGGTGGGATAATACTCGCCTCCGCTTCTTTAATAAAATCTAGACTTTCCTTTACTAAAGCTAGGAAAATCTGAATTTTATTACAAGAACGGAGGCTCCTATTATGCTTGTTTAAAGCATATTAACAACAGAATCAGCCATTGAAGAAATAGGTTTACAATAAAAGGTTCTAAAGGTAGTAACATTAGACCAATCCGCCGATCTAAGAATGTCCTCCAAGCGAGCTCCAGCCCAAAAAGCCTTAGAAGCCATGGCGCCTCTAGTAGAATGAGCTCCAAAAGAGTTAGTGTCAATACCCGCAAGGGTCATAACCCATTTAACCCAACGAGCTAGGGTTGGAGAAGAAACGGGTTTATGAGGTTTAGAAAATGAAATCAATAACTGGTGAGAGGAGGACGTTCTTAAATCTGCAGTTCTGGCAATATAAACTTTTAAACATTTACCCACACATAGCTTAGGATGCAAAGGAAAATATGGATAATGAATTATAGAAATATTAGTTTTAGTTCTCCTATGAACTCTAAAAGATACGTTAGAAGGAGAAAACTGGACGGAAGATATGTCCAAAGCTCTTACATCAGAAACACGCTTCAATGAAACTAAACATAACAACATAGTTAATTTCGCAGAAAGACACTTTAAAGAGAGTAAATCATTATCGAGCCAAGAATTGAACAAATTTAAAACCAAATTCACATCCCATAAATGCGTGTATCTAGGAGTAGGGGGATTAGAAAATCTTACTCCCTTCAAAAGACGGCACACCAGAGGATGTTCCCCAACCGGCTTACCATCGATTCGAACATGTTCAGCAGAAATGGCGGATCTATAAGTATTCACTGTTCTATATGCCTTTCCTTGGGAGGCAAGAGACGCTAAAAAATTAACAATTAGAGTCACATCGGCTGAAAAGGGATCTGAGTTCCTGTCCAAACACCAGCCACACCAGACCAACCAGGCATACTTGTAGGCCTTGGATGTTCCTGGGGCCCAAGAGTGGCGGATATATTGAGCAGCTTCTTCCGAAATTCCTGGGGTTCTCCAGGCTGACCCGAAATCTTCCATGCTACCAGAGTTAAGGATTGGTCGAGAATCATATCGTGAGGAAGACCTTCTGGATCGAGGAGGAGCTCCGGGAAGGAAGGAATCAGGACAGGGAAGTCTATTGACAATTCTAGAACCGAGGGGAACCAGGGTTGGGTTTGCCAAAAGGGGGTTACCAAAACCAGGGAGGCTCGTTGACGACGAACCTGGGCTATAACTCTGGCAATCATCATAAAGGGAGGAAAGGCATAATTGAACTGAGGAGACCAGTCTTGGAGAAAAGCGTCCGTATCGAGAGCCTGGGGATCCGGTCTCCAACTGTAAAATCTTGGGAGGTGAGAATTCAATCGTGAAGCGAACAAATCTATCGACATGAGGCCGAATTTTGAAGAAAGTTTGTTGAATACTAAAGGATGAAGACGCCAATCGCTGGAATCTTTTAGGTAGCGTGAGCACCAGTCTGCTATGGTATTCATTTTCCCTGGAAGGTATTGTGCCGTGACCGACAATTTTCGGAGAAGGCAAAACTCCCAAAAGCTTTTGGCTAGATCGGCAAGGGGTTTGGATTTTGTTCCCCCTAGATGATTGATATATTTTACGGCGGAAATGTTGTCCATCTTTAGGAGAATAGAACAGCTTACCTTGTCCTTCGCGAAGGTCTTCAGAGCAAAGGAGCCTGCAAGCATCTCTAAACAATTGATGTGCAAGGCAGACTCCCTCTCTGACCATACGCCCCCAGTCGAGATGTTGCCACATCTCGCGCCCCAACCTGTCCGACTTGCATCGGATTCTAATACTAGATCTGGGGCCGAAGAGAAAATAGCTCTTCCGTTCCAGGCTTCCAAATGATCGAGCCACCATTGTATCTCCGCGCGAGAATCCTGATCTAACCGAACAACGTCCGAGTACTGAAGGCCCATGCGGAGATGACGAATCTTTAGTCTTTGGAGAGCCCTGTAATGTAACGGTCCTGGGAATATGGCTTGAATGGATGAAGCCAAAAGGCCCACAATCTTTGCTAAGGATCGCAGAGATAGGTGAGAGAGACTGAGGACCTGCCGTAACTCGTGCTTTATACGACATACCTTCTGATGGGGAAGGGACAGAGATGAGGTTTTGGAATCTATGAGGAAACCCAGAAACTCCACTTGAGTTGAGGGAACTAGAGAAGATTTTTCCATATTTACTAGAAAGCCAAGGGACTGTAGTAGATGAAGGGAAATGTGCAAGTGTTGCAACAGGGTATCCTTGTCCTGAGCCATTATGAGAAAGTCGTCTAGATAGACGATCAATCTTATTCCCTGAGCTCTTAAAGAAGCTACCACTGGTTTCATCACTTTTGTAAAGCACCAAGGAGCCGAAGCTAGACCGAAAGGGAGTGCTTTGAACTGGAAAATCGAGTCTTCCCACTGAAACTGTAGGAACTTTCTGTAAAAGGGATGGATAGGAATCGCAAAATAAGCGTCCTGAAGATCCAGTCGAACAAACCAATCGCCCTCCAACAGAATGTCTCTGAGATGCAGGATCGTTTCCATTTTGAAATGATTGTAAACAACGTAGTTGTTGAATAGTTTTAAGTTTATCACTGGGCGAAATTTCTTGTTTTTCTTTTGTACCAAAAATATGGTGCTGAGAAAACCTGAGGGATGGAAGCAAGTCTCTTCTATTACATTTTTTTAAATTAAGGATAAAATCTCTAGATTCATCAAACGAGATTGTTCTTGAGAGAACCTTAGAGGAAGAGGTGGAGAAGTTTGGCTGGGAACCTGATAGAGATCTATGCAATACCCCTGAATGGTTTGAAGAACCCAAGGATCTGCGGTAATTCGATACCAATTTGACAGAAAATGGGCTAATCGACCACCTACAGGAAGAGGGCCAAAACATAAAACTCTTACCTGAGACCTGTCCTCCCCTTTGACGGAAGCTTCTGCTCCTGAAGCCCCTCCCTCTTTGGGGGTAGAACTGAGGTCTAAAATCCGTGGAGTAGATGGAAGAGCCTCGGAAACTGCCACCGCGGGTGGCGAAACGGCCGGTAAAGCGGCTCCTTCCTTTACCGGCCCTGGCAAAAACTCTGGAGTTGAAGATCTTTTTCATTGAAAATTGAGCCTTGTCCAATGTCGCGAAGGTAGAAACATATCTACCTAGCTCTTTAATGAATGAGTCTCCAAAAAGAAGGCCGTCCGCCTGCTGTCCTTCTTCCCTGGCTGCGAAACTGCCCAACTTAGGCTCTATCTTGAGTAAAAGACTCTTACGTCTCTCCTGAGAAATAGCAGTGTTTGCATTTCCCAACAAACAGATTGCCCGCTGGGCCCAATTGGACAGAGCTTCAGGATCAATCTGTGAGCCTTCCAACCTGGCATCCTCAGCTAAATCGAGAATCCTAGTTAAGGGACCAACCAAGTCCAATAATCGGTCTTGGCAAATGGACCACGCACGGTCGACCCCTTTCTTAGGATCCTTACCGAACTTGGAGAAGAATAGCACCATGTTAGGATCAATTACAGGGGTGGAAGTAATTTTACAAGGAAGGGAGGGGCGAGGACATTCAGATCGAAGTTTATTTCTCGTGGCTTTATCTAACGAGTGTCTTAAATGACACGAAACATATTCTGCCACGTGATCAGACGGGAACCATTCCGTAGAGTTTGGGTGGTGTATTAGAGTCGGATCAAACATTGGTTCCCCCAAAGCATCAAGTACTGTAAAATCATTAACCTGTGAAGGATTTGTATCACAAAGAGAAACTTTCAGCCTCTTCTCTAAAGGCCCTTTCCAGAGGTCGTCAGAACCATGTAAATCATCATCGTCCCCATCATCATAATCCATATCATCATCAGTATCCCTCAACTGAACAATATTCAAAGGAGAGGGACCCTTTTCCACCGTTTTTGTTTCCTTACGGGGGGAAGGACCAGCCATCTGGGGAGATTCATCAGCGCTCGATTCCACGTGAACTTTGGAAAATATGCGCTTTTTACCTTTAACCGGTTCCGAAACATTGGAACCCTTAGAGGACATTTTCTTAAAAGACAATTCTAATTTTTTTGACATCTGTAACATAGACGAAGATACAGCCTGTTGTACTGTTTCTTGAATAAAAGAATTTAAATCAGCACGTAAATTATCCATATCAGTATCATTGGAATGATCAGCTACTTGTTTTGACATAATAAACAAATAATTAATTAATAAAACAAATAATTAATTAATAAGGATGCCAGGCAGAAAAACTCCCAAATTGAAATAAAACTGTTTAAATTTTTTAACAGTTAATTAAGGGTTAAAATTATTGTGGGCGAGCAAGGGATTCAAGAAAAAAGCAGAGATACTGAAAGGGGGCGTGTCGCGCCCTTCGCGATGAAGCCGAGACTGTCAGCTGGCAGCTGGAAGTGGAAACGGAGCCTCCCGATCCCAGGGGGAGGTTTCCGTAGCGACGCGTCAGTTTCAGTCAGACTCCTCTGAGGAAACGCGTCGAAGTGAGACGCGCTCCTCAGAGGAAAGCGGCGGGAGAGCCGAACGTCCGAAAGAACGCTCGGCTCAGCCAGTGAAGCGCGAAGCAAGCGCTGAGGGGAAAAAGCGGCGAGAAAAAACAATAAATAAATTAAAGTTAAACAGTAAAGCAATAATCTATCAGAACATTAATATAAAGAACAGTTAAATCGTAATACAAGAAATACACCAAGATAAGAGAACGATATGAGGAATGAACTTATCTTGACTGCGAGCAGCAAGAAAAGAGGGCTTGTTGCTCGCAGTTAAGATAATTATTGTGGTTGAATGGTTTTCATTGGTTATTATCTATGACCTCATCGTTTATTGTATTTGCTGTGCCTCTTGGGATATGTAGTTTTGCTTTTCTGTCTTGGCTGCTATTTAAAATAAAGCAAGAAAAGGAAGCATAATAGGAGCCTCCGTTCTTGTAATAAAATCTGCGTGCTCAAACTCGGTATTACATGGAACTAATACATGAGCGCTGAATATCGTATTCCAGAAACATCACGTGACAGTCACTGCCCTTTTTCCATGTTATAATGTCTGCTAGTCATGGATTAACTGGTGGTGATACCCGAACAATGTATGCACTGTACAAAGTGAACATTTATTGACAACAGGTAAACAGGTCCATCATACGCCCTGCGCGTTTTTTTATCATATTTCAGCGGGAATTGCACTAAATATTTCTCCTCAGTGTGCTTTGAACGGAAATTTTTAAAAAATCTGGCCATATGTAAATACATATTCATTGTCTTTGCATCTATTTCTTTCTTACTCTTCCGAAAACTGTATCCTTCAATATTGTTGGAGATCTGTGGCTTTGAAATGCTTCCAAAGTCTATGACCAGGTAGGCGCACGAGAGCCATTTGTTTCCTGGACTAATAATAACCGGGCCATGATTTTGCTCAGTGTATGGGAGCCCTGCTCAGAAATGCAGGTCACTGTAATTTCAGAAGGGTTATAGGTTTCATCTGTTCGGAGACAGAAAATGTATGCTTTCAAATGCCAGAAAAGCCCATACGGTAGCATTTACAGGGCCTCAGAACTGTGTGCGTTTGACTTCCCGCCTTGCTGCCCGCTTATGTGACATATGGCCAGACGCTCGCTGAGAAGGTATCAAGACAAGATTACGTGGGTCAAACTCATTTTCAAGTGCGTTCACGATTACACCTGTTCCAATCTCCTTAAAAGAAACCATAAGGTAACTAAAGTTTATATAAACACAGTTCAGGGTTTCCGGGAAATATTAAAGGATTAAGTAGTTCGTGCTTATAGCTAGTATGGATGGAAACACAATTACTATCTAAGAATGGTGTATATTTTTTTAACTTGCCTTGTATGTCGAAGAAAGGATATTATTATTGGTTGTGCTGGTTATGAGCATTTATAATTTGTACCTAGTTACTTTTTCAACGCATGAAATGTGGTTGTAAAACATGCTGTGTGTTTGTGGAAGAAATTATATTAAACCTGTTTCTGTGCTGGTTATGAATATTTATCATACACGCACCATGGCTTTATTATACTAATTTTCCAAAGGGTGGGTAAAATGACAAAGTTTAAGACATGCATTTTCAATGCAACTGGTCTCACATTTGCTCGAGTTAGAGCTATTAGCGTTGTAAACTCCTAACCGGACTTTTCTTGCCACACAAATTAAAAGAAAAAAAACGTAGCGCAATCGCACTATGTAAAATGCAGCTCGATCATGATCGCGCTATGTAAACCCAGGCGGGATCGCGCTGCGTGGAAAATAAACAGATAAAGTAGTCCGGAAACCATGCTGAAAACATCGAACCTTGTATTTACAAAAGGGAAAGGATTCCCTTTGTTGAACTTTAGGTTTAGTAAAAACTGCATGAACTGGGCTAACCTTTTATATTTGCCTCAAGAAGCTCAATGTAGTTTATGAATAGCACATTTTTAACATGTGAAAAAAAAACTTCTGTTGCCAAAACAGCAAAGTACTGAACTGGATTTCTACTAGTGCCAATGATATTTGGAGTCTGTTTTATTATTATTGATCAGCTATAACAGCGTGGGATTTTGCTGGAGGTATTTTCTGATTAGAGTAATATGTGCTGTTTAATATGACTCATATGTAATTGAACCATGATTTCTGTCATATTTAGAACATTATTATTCTCATTTAGGCAAACTAGGCCTTAACTGGGCCTTAACTTCATTATGAAAAGTAATGGCTGCAGTATCATTATATTCAGGGGTTTAGGAGAGGGAGTGGGGGTGTTACGCCACCCTAACAAATGTATCTTGCGATAAATTGTTGAGCACAGGGGCTTTTAGTCCGGTATGGTGAGGTGTCATGTCGTATTATTCCAGAAATTTTACACACAAAAACACACACACACACTCTCTCCCTCAATCTGTTTGGGAATACTTAAAAAATGTTGGTTAGTTCACAAAATAATATGCTTTCTCTCACTTACTGCCCCAACCAATCTGCATTCCACTCACTTTCCGCTCCCCCTATGCCCCTCTTGTGCGCCAGCTTGTCCTATAAACCATTTCAACCTCATGTGCCAGCGTGATTGTTGGGAAATGTGAAGTTCACACCCCCTACCCCCAATCTTATAGACCTAGCTAGGCCCCTGATAATTTTCGTGGTGTGTTTATATTTTTAATTGACACTGCACATAGCGTAAACTAATTAGCAAAATTAGAGCATAATTACACAAGAATATGCAGAATTATGGAAGGAGCATAACCCAAGATTTCTCACTATTTTCTCAGCTCAAAATACACCCTCACATCCAAAATAGACTCAAAGATGCAGTTTGCTCCAACAGAATAGCACTAATTGCGGCAGAACTTTAACAGCAGAAGCCAGCAACCACTCAGGCTCACTATGTTAATTGTTCCTGTGCTCCTGCGCTTCTGCGGTAGAATGTTTGTGTAAATTACTCATTATTAGGAGAACAAGTGTAATCACATAATTTTCAGCATTTTTGCATCAAAATGAAAGACACAATTACCTAAATCACTCCGATTACACTGGCGTCACTAAATTAATGTGTGTGCCCTTCCTGCGCAAAAATTAACCTAACCACAATGCAAGTACCCTTGCACCATGACACAAGGTTGCCTGCATTGGTGCTCAAATGCAACAGGAGATAACAACTTTGCCATATATTTGAAAATATGGTGCTATTTTGCTCTCTCACTTTTTTTGCAATGCAGCACAGCAACTTCACTTGCTGCTCTGCGTTGCGTGAAATATGCCCTGCATTGTATTTTACCAAACCATGCAGGGTTGCCTGTGCAGACTGGCTTAAGGTGCCTTATCAAAGGCCAATGTATAACTTTCAACCTCTTGACTCAAGATTGGAGGTTATGGGAGATCATTAAGTGTGTGATCCTATTAAGGTGAATAGAGAACACACACTATTTTGTAGCATGTTCACTGTTTAAAATGTGGGTCAGACCCGTGGAATGTGTGGAGGCATTTTGCTTGGTAGGTGGGTGAATACAAGTAAAAACGGTGAAATCCACAAATATATTTGTGAGTTCAGAGATATGCTATGTGTCTTGTATGTTGCTTGATGCTATGCCCATTATCACTTGATTAGTGATTGAAAATTAGGTACAGATGTAGCTTGTTTAATTACTTCCAGTCCAGATGGAATTTAACACGTCATGAGTGATGTAATATGAGAACTCATAAACAATGGATGGAAAGGCACAAACTTTAGTAAGTTGATTAAACTACAACCGGCACATTTTAGTTTTTATTCTTTTTTTAAATGCTAGTTCTTCCCACATTCCATCACCTAATTACTTTTAAAATAATATTTACATTATTATTTGAATATCAATATTAGTAAATTCAATACTTTAATTGTAATTGAATTATCAAATTTACGGAAGGGAAAATATTATATTGATGACAAATAGGAGGTCCACAACAACCACCATTCCGAGCTGCAAGATGGCTGCCCAAAGTCAGCACTTGCGCTCAGAAGGACATAAAGTAACTGCTTTGGTCCCGTTGGTGGGACACGAGTATCCAGGGCCAAAGGGCTGGGGGCCTACAACAACCACCATTCCCTGTGGCAGGAAGGCCGTCTACAGTCAGCACTTGCACCCGGGGGTGCATAAAGTAACTGCTTTGGTCCCGCTGTACCGGACGCCCCTTGGGGACCAGGCCAAGAGAAGGCCCTTCTGCACCTATTCTCGGGCCGGGCCCCCTCTCTTGGCCCGCAGCTCTTTACAACGTAAAGGATTAGAAGTCTGGTTTATTGGCGTACTGTAAAGTATGGGAATTTTGTGAGTTTTCAGTGGGATTGATAAGTTACTCTAGTGGCTAATTGTGTAACTTGGTTGCAATTTGGTTGATCCTCGGTTGGATTACAGGCTGTCTGCTGAGTGAACTAATAAGCAATTAATATGGGCAAACGTAAGACAATAGTGGGGGATCAAGCTGCTAATACTGCCAATACAACCTTGGATGGCTTCTTACAAAGAACCGTTGGCATTTGCACTAAAGAGATGAAACTGGTTGAGAGAAGATTATTTTTATCCTCACCCCCACACCTGCCCTGTGGCTTACGTTCAACCCTGGCCTGGCTGCAGGGGACGGAGACAGAGGGCTTGGAGTGAGACATTCAACAAGTAATCCAGATAGCTCAACCTGCAGTCCCACTTTCACCTATTGTGGAATGTGACGGTCTTCCTAATGATCTTACTACTTCTTTGTTGATATTGATTCAATCTAGAAGAGTGGGAGTGGCTTCTAAATCCCACTCAATCTATCAAACGCACACCATCCACAGATAATGTCATTCCATTCATGGACAATGTGCACTTCAAGCTGCAAATCTCTGAAAACTTTACTGTGAACCGAACCCTCACCTACAAGCCACCTAGACCACGAGCCACCTTTACCAACCGCATCACCAACTTTGGCTCTCTGCTCACCATTGACTCCTACATTCTCCTCTGTGACCTCAAATTTTACCTCAAATACCAAAATGACCCCCACTCCTCAAAAACTTGCACAACTTTGGACTCACACAGCTCATCCCAACACCAACACACACCACAAGGCACAAACTTGACCCCATCTTCACCACAAGCTACAGCATCAAATATAACTCCATCAGACTACTCATATGGATTAACCACTCCATCATTCACTTCCAAATCAACACACCTCAAGCCAACACCCCACCCAGGTTTGGCGTTCCAAACTGCAGTTTGAGCAAAATCACAGAAGAAGACTGGCTCGATGCCCCCGACATGGATCAACTTAGCCCCACAGAAACCTCAAAAAGGACATCAACAACTTGAGCAACTGGATCAAGAACTGCGTAGACTCCCTTGCACCCATCAACCCCAACAAGCAAAGTAGATCAAACAAGAAGGCCAGCTGGTATACAGAAGACCTCCGACACCAAACAGTGCTTCAAACATCTAGAAAGGAAGTGGAGAGCCAGCTCAACACTACAGACAGAATTAGCTAAAAGGCTGCACTCAGACGCTGTCACCAGCAAATAAGAGACACTAAGAAAAAAGCAGTAGGGTGCAGCATTGAAGAAAGCTCCAACAGCTGCAAGGAGATTTTCTTGATCAATAAGGATTTAACCTTGCCCTCAGCCACTGTCAACAGCACCGCTGCATTCTAACAACTCTACGACAACCTATCCAACTTTTTCCAGAAGCAAAATTGCAAACATGTTCAGCAACTTCGCACACCAACCTAACCCCAGAGAACTTGTTGCTAGCCTACCCATCACCTACCAGGATTGCCACCTGACTAAATGGACAACCATCACCAGAAATAACACAGCGGTGATCATGCAGTCCATCCACTCAGTCGCACCGGACCGATGCCCCCGCTCGATCTAAGGATCTAAGAACTGGCAACATCACAAATTAGCACCACGCTGACCCACATCATCAACACCCCCATCAAGTCTGCCACTTTACTGGATAAATGGAAACTTGCAGAAATCAATGCCCTCCTCAAGAAGCCCACAGCTGACTCAAATTAACTGAGAAACCCATCTCCCTTCTCCCTTATCCAGCCAAATTGATTGAAAAGGCCACCAACAAGCACCTCACAACCCGCCTCGAACTTCAACATCTTCTAGACAACACTCAATCAGGATTCATAAACAACCACAGCACTGAATTGGTAGTCATCATGGCCACTGACAACATTCAAATTATGCTGGGCCATTAAGAAACAGCGGCCCTCATCCTGCTAGACCTCTCCATGGCCTTTGACACTGTCTCCCATAACACCCTCATCAGAAGACTCCATAAGATTGGCATACAAGGATCTTCTCTCAAATGGATCTGTTCCTTCGGCATGGGAAGAACCCAAAAGATCAGGCTGCCACCCTTCACATCAGAGACCAAGAAACCAAGAGACCAAGAGATTGATATGCAGAGTTCTACAGTGATGGTCTCTCAGCCCCACCCTTTTCATCATATACATGACACCATTCACCAACATCATCTGTTCACAAGATATCACTGTCATCTCCTACGCCAATGACACCCATCTCCCCTTGACAGACAAGACAACCGCCACCAGGACCAACTTCGGCAACTGCATGACCATGGTGCAGACTGCATGCAAGCCAACTGCCTGCACCTCAACATGACAGCTCAAGTCAATACGTTCTTCAGCTCCTGCTTCCACATCCTACGCATGTTGCGAAAGATCTTCAAATAGTTGCCTCAGAACACTCCACACCGGAATCTGCAAACAACTCCTAAACAGGCTCCAGACCATCCAGAACACCACTGCAAGACTCATACATGACCTCCTCAAGATGCTGGACACCTCCCTCTTCGTATAAGCACCTTGGGAACTACCCATGTACACACTTGCCCAAGCACCAGGACACCCTCCTGGGTGATTGGCAATGTAACCTAAAATACCATAACAAAGTGGCAATACTTTGATGAATTGAGAGACATAAAATTAGCAAAGTATGTGTATAAATTCATATTCCCATGGCCTTCACTGCTAGGAACTAACATTTGGACTTTGCTGTCAGTTGATGGGCTCTGCTGTCAGTGCACAGTGTAAGAGGTTTGGGTAAAATTCCACCACGTCTTACCATTTTGATGTCTGCAAGAATTTGAATTCTGCACATTTGGACAGTGGGAAATATAATCTTTGTACCATGTGAATGGGTGCTGAGTAGAGTGGGAATCTGTGTTCAGCTGTTACAAAGAAAGTATTTTGTAGTTACAGGTTGAAACAGTACCTTACTTCCTGACTCAGATGCTGTAAGCAACAGAAATACAGGTCATAGGGGGTCATTCTGACCCCGGCGGGCGGCAGGAGCCGCCCTCCTGGAGGGAACCGCCAGAATACCGCTGCGCGGTCAAAAGACCGCCGCGGGTATTCTGGGTTTCCCACTGGGCTGGCGGGCGACCGCCAAAAGGCCGCCCGCCAGCCCAGTGGGAAACACCACTCCATGAGGATGCCGGCTCCGAATGGAGCCGGCGGAGTGGAGGATGTGCGACGGGTGCAGTAGCACCCGTCGCAAATTTCAGTGTCTGCTGAGCAGACACTGAAATTCAAAGTGGGGCCCTCTTACGGGGGCCCCTGCAGTGCCCATGCCATTGGCATGGGCACTGCATGGGCCCCCAGGGGCCCCACGACACCCCTCACCGCCATCCTGTTCCTGGCGGGCGGAACCGCCAGGAACAGGATGGCGGTGAGGGGGTCAGAATCCCCATGGTGGCACAGCAAGCTGCGCCGCCATGGCGGATTCCCATGGGCAGCGGAACGTCGGCGGTACACCGCCGACTTTCCGCTTCTGGCCGCGGCTGTACCGCCGCGGTCAGAATGCCCGGCGGAGCACCGCCAGCCTGTTGGCGGTGCTACCGCCGACCCCGGCCGTCAGAATGACCCCCATAGTGTTAAAGAAAGGCATTGTTGCTTTCCTCTTGTGTCATCAGTCATGAACTATAGATAAGAATGGAAATCATTTAAAAAAGCTCTTTTGTATCTACCCTGCACTTGGATGACACTGACTGATTCACACTATATTGAGGTTAATAACATTGACGTATGATAATATTGCATACACTACATTATCACCTCGGGAAGGTTGTGCCATTCTCTTGAGAAAAAGCCCCTTAGTCTCAAAAGATGTGAGTTGTTGATGAATACCGAATGTTTACAATGGACTAAGCAGTGTGATGGGATTAGTTCAGAATAGGGGTTTTTAATAATATGTGCCAACGGTTAGAGGGTGTGACTATGAAGGCCTATTGCAAAGGCAATCGTAAAGTTAAGGAGGAGTTTTAAAGTTATTGGTAGTTGCATGACAAAGGATCTGAGCTTGTGTTGCAGAGCTGCTAAGAGGTTTCCTGTTGTGTTAGGGTTTGCAGCTTTTGGTGGGTTGAGTGTAATAATTGGGGAGTGTATTTTATGTAACAGTCAAATGCCCAGTTCCAAGTGTGTTTATGGAGATTGAACATAGGCTGTGGAAAAGTATCATTGCATTTTTGGTAAAGTGAGCAATATATAGCACCATTAGCGTAGAAAAATGACATCATATTAATAGACTGCATGTTAAATACTTTTAATAGAAGAGAGCTATCTGGGGTATGTAAATAACCTTTAAAAATGAGTAACTTCAACAAAAACTAATTTAGTGTATTTGGAAACTTTAAAGAATTGTTGAGGTTACTAGGTGATGAACATGCATATTGACTGACTCATCTCAAACTCAAACAGGTGTAAACTGTTAGATAGCCATAAGCAATCAGTCTTTTGCAGAACTTCTTCTATGAGTGTCCTGGCAGGAGCACTGATGAGGTGGGAAAACATTCTGAACTGCTACTCTGGAACATCAATATCATCTACAATGCAAGCATAACCACGCTTGCCAGAACAACTGCCATTTTCTCTGCCTTAAGCACACATGTGCTGAACTATGCATATCCGTGGTTAAGGCAGAGAAAAAGGCAGAGTGGAACGGGAGAGGGCTCAGTCAGGTAAGTAGGATTGGGGGTAGTTTTTAGGGGTGGGGTGGATTAAGGGCTTGGGGTGGGAGTGGGAGGGTAAGGGTACTTTGGTTTTTAGGGGTGTGGGTGGGGGGATCGTGGTAGTTTGTTTTCGGGGAAGGTGTGGGGGTCGGGGTAGTTTGTTTTTTAGGGGTGGGTGAGGGGGAATCTGAGTAGTTTGTTTTTTTGGGGAGGGTGTGGGGGTCAGGTAGTTTGGTTTTTAGGAGAAGGGGTGGGGTTCAGGGTATTTTGGTTTTTAGTCGTGGGGTGGGGGATCAGGGTAGTTTGGTCTGGTAAGTGGGGTTGGGGCAGGGTTGGGGTAGATTTTAGGAGTGGGGTGGATTAAGGGCTTGGGGCAGGGGTGGAAGGGTCAGATAGTTTGGTTTTTCTGGGCAAGGTTGGGGGATCGGTGTAGTTTAGTCAGATATGTGGGGTTGGGGCAAGGTTGGGGGTAGTTTTTAGGGGTAGAGGGTAGATTATTGGTTTAGGACAGGGGTGGGGAGGTCGGGATAGTTTGGTTTTTAGGGGAGGGTAGAGGAATTGGGGTAGCTTGTTTTTTTAGGGGTGGGGTGGGTGGGATCAGGGTTGTTTGGTGTTTAGGGGTTGGGATCAGGGCAGTTTGGTTTTTAGAGGGGGGGTCGGGTAGTTTTGTTTTCAGGGGCGGGGTGAGGGGGTCTGGGTAGTTTGTTTTTTAGGGGCAGAGGTCAGTAGGTTTTAAGGCTCAGGGTGGGTGGGGGTATCGGGGTAGTTTTATTTTCTGGGGTGGTGGTCAGATAGTTTAGTTTTTAAGGGTGGGACTAGGGGCTTGGGGTAGTTTGGTTTTTAGGGGTGGGGCATTGGGGTAGTTTGGTTTTTAGGGATGGGGTGGGGGATTGCGGTAGTTTGGTTTTTAGGAGTGGGGTGGGGGTTGGTTGTTTTTAGGGCGGGTGGGGGACAGGGAAGGTTTTAGGGCTCAGGGTGGGAGGTGTCAGGGTAGTTTTCTTTTTAGGGGCGGGTGGTGGATTCAGGGTAGTTTTGTTTTTAGGGTTAGGAGTGGTGGGGTCGGGTAGTTTTGTTTTTAGGGGTGGGGTTGTGGGGTCGGGGTAGTTTTGTTTTTAGGGGCTTGTAGTTTTTTTGGGGGGCGGGGTTGGTGGGATCGGGTAGTTTATTTTTAATGGTGGGATGGGGGTTTGCTTTAGTTTAGTTTTCAGGGGTAGGTTGGGGGGTCAGGGTATTTTTGTTTCTATGGACAAGGTTGGGGTCAGGTTATTTTGTTTTTAGTGACAGGGTTGGTTGTTTTTAGGGCGGGTGGGGGGTTGGGGAAGATTTTAGGGCTCAGGGTGGGTAGGGGGTGTTGGGGGGTGTTGGGGTACTTTTGTTTTTAGTGGCGGAGTGGGGAGGTCAAGGTAGTTTTTAGTATTAGGGGTGGGGTACTTTGGGGCCTCAGGGCGTGTTGGTGTGACAGGCTTGAGCCATGCATGCAAGGCATTCGTAGTAACAACGCAGTCGTTGTTTCGACCAAATTGTTCAGGCATGTGTGGTTCTCACATTAGTTGTTCCATCATACATTCATGAGGTGTGTCAAGGTAAATCTATTTGTCAATATGAGAGACCTTCCAAATTGCCTCCCATTTCCTGTTTACTGGTTCTGGAGCTCTGCAAGAGGAAGTGACTGTAGGATAGTGGGGAGAGGGGACACCACAGCATCAGATAGCCTTGTGTTCAACCATTGTGGTGCTGTGTCGCTACTTTCATGAAAAAACAATGTATTGATTTACATCCCTGAGTTCCATGCACTTTCTAGTTTACCTGAGGGGGGATCCTCCTGCTGTACTAAAAGTTCCATCATAGACATTTGTCACTTACATTTTAAATAAGAAATGGAACGTCATGTGAAAAAGAAACACTAAGGGCCTGATTACAACGTTGGGGAGGGGATTAAACCATCACAAACGTGACAGATATTCCGTCCGCTGTATTACAAGTTCCATAGGATATAATGGAACTTGTAAAATGGCTGGCGTGTTTGCGACGTAGTAATTCCCTCTGCTGAGGTCATAATCAGGCCCTTAGTCTTTCTCCGGTTGTTCGGTTATGACACTGGCATGGCAAAGACATCACTGGCACACAACACCAAAAGAAAATATTAGGCATAGTTGCTTATGTAGGTACAAGGTCTCAAAACAGAAGCCCACGGGTCAATTTGTTGCAGAGCATAGAGAAACACATCCACAAACTTTGTCAAAAAACATTGACACACGCACAGAGCTAATCACCCATAGGTGCACAATTAGTCACAAGGTCTGGGACAGGGAAGAATGAATAGGATTCAATAACAATGACTTCTGTATCTCAGCATTCATTTCTTTATTACTGCCTAAACAAGGCAAATTAATAACCATTAAAAGCTAGTATTACAGTTCTGATTTCCATCCACGCACCCTTTTAGTTGCAAATAGTAATTGGCCAAGTGATATTACTATTCTCAGTGGGTAGGAAAATGTAAAGAACACTATGGGGCATATTTAAGAGACCCCAGCATGTCCTGGTGCCACATTTTATTTACGACAATGTGGCCCAACGAGGCCAAAATTGCTGTGCCAAATTTACATTGTGGCACAATGCATGCACTGCACCACTTTGTAACCCCTTGTGCCACATTATGCCTGCACCAGGAATTATGTGTGTGAGGGGGCTGTTAAATTCATGCAAAGAAATCTAAAAGATTTTCAGCATTTTTAATGCCTACTCAGAGCAGGCATTAAAAGATGACATGCCATTGTTTTCAATCGGCCCCTATGTACTGTTCAGGGTTAGCGCCAAAAAGTTTGAGCTAACCCTGAACAGTACATCAATAGTTAGACCTGGCATTCTTGGCGTAGTCTCCCCTAACTTTTTGCCTCTGCTTCCCAGGTTGCTGATGTGTGCTGGACACTGTTTTTGTTACTCTGGACACTTTACCACTGCTAACCAGTGCTAAAGTGCAGGTGCTCCCTATGTGAAATTGTATGGGTAACTGGCTTTTCCATGATTGGCATATTTGATTTACTGGTAGGCCCCTAGTAAAGTGGACTAGCGGTACCCAGGGCCTGTAAATCAAAGGCTACTAGTGGGCCTGCAGCACTGGTTTTGCCACCCACAGATGTAGCCCTGGAAACATGGCTCAGACCTGCCTCTGCAGTGTCTGTGTGTGCAGTTTTAAACTGGCATTTCGACCTGACAAGTGTACCCACTTGCCAGGCCCAAACCTTTCCTTTTTATACATGTATGGCACTCCTAAGGTAGGCCCTAGTTAGTAGCCCATGGTCAGGGTGCAGTGTATGTTTAAGATGGGACATGTACTGATGTGTTTTACATGTCCTAACAGTGAAATACTGCCAAAGTCGATTTTCACTTTTGCAAGGGCTGTTCCTCTCATGGGTTAACGTGGGGGCTGCCTTTAAATATCCTTAGAGTGTAGTTTCCCTTTGAGAGCAGGTGGAAATTTGGACTGTGGGGTCTCTGAACTCACAATTTAAAAATACATCTGTTAGTGAAGTTGGTTTTTAGATTGTTAGTTTGAAAATGCATTTTCTTGCTTTAACCATTCTGTGACTGCCTGTTGGTGGATTTTCTGTCAGGGTCAGACTGACAGTTGGGCTGTTTGTGAATCTCCTCTAGACAGTGACACAAAGGGAGCTGCGGTGTAGCCTGCATATCCTGATGAGTCATCTGAGCTAGAGTGGAGGGAGGAACGGTAACTTACACCTGAATGGGCTGTGCCTGCCATCACACAATGCAGTCTCCAACCCGCTGGTTTATGTCTGGGGCCTGGCCTGGACAAGGCAGGATCTAGTGATCTAGTGATCAACATAGACTTTCCTTTGACGTTTGCCTACTTTGAAGGCAGAAAGGGGTATAAGTAGTGGACCCAAAACCCCAGACTTTAGATCACTTCTGGAACCAAGAGGAACCTCTGCCAAGAAGAAGAGCTAAGGGAAAGTGATGCCCCTTCCTGTGCTTTGCTGGGCTATCCTGCAGTTGCTGCTTCTGCCTGTGAAAGGGAGCAAAGACTGGACTTTGTTGTGCATTCCCACTTGAAAAGAATCTTCAAGGGCTTGAACTGAGTTGCCTCCTGTTTTGAAGCCACAGGGACATCAAAGACTTCCTCTGCCAGCACCTGGACTCTCTGCTGAGACTGTGCCCTGCCAAGTGGTGTCCTGTCCAGTCCCTGGGCCCTTGAAAGGTGAAGTTAACAAAACAAGGACTGAAATCCACGCACAGAAGACCATCTGGGGAAATTTTCGACACACCAACTGCATTGCGGCTGATAAACGACGCGCCATCCACTTCGTGTCTGAAATCAACGCTCAACCTGCATCACGGCTTGGAGATCGATGCATCACGGTCGGAGAAACGTTGCAACACCCACTTTTGACTGCTGATAACAACACAACCCCCACACAACACGGTTTTCTAACACCATGCGACTGGATTTCTCATGCATTGTCGCAGGGCGGCATCAAAGTCATTGTGAACCTGAGCGGATACGAGGTGCCCTGTCAGGAAATCGAAGCATTGTTCTCTTACGAGGGAGAAAAACTACGCATTACCTACCCGACCAGAGAAGAAACAAAGCGCAGCCTCACTTGTCAGTAAAGAATTGACTCATTGCTGATGCGCCATCCACTTCGTGTCTGAAATCGACGCTTAACCTGCATTGCGGCTGGGAGATTGATGCATCGCGGCTGGAGAAACGACGCAACACCCACTTGCGGCTGCTGATAACAACACAACCCCCACACAGCATGGTTTTCTAACACCATGCGACTAGATTTCTCACGCATTGTCGCAGGGCATAAAAGTCATTGTGAACCTGAGCGGATACGAGGTGCCCTGACAGGAAATTGAAGCATCGCTCTCTTGTGAGGGAGAAAAACTATGCATTACCTACCCGACCAGAGAAGAAACGACACACAGCCTCACTTGTCAGTAAAGAATTGACGCATTGCTGACTTTTCAAATGCACGCACACCTATTTATTTTTTATGCTTTCTAGGTATTTTATTGTTTGCTATGGAGTAAGGCTCTTATTCTGTTGAAAATTCATATCTTGACTTTTGTATGTTGGATTTTTGTTGTTATGGTCTTGTTTGATTTAGATAAATTTTACCTATTTTTCTAAACTGGTGTAGTGTCCATTTTATAGTGTTTTCACTGTATTACTGTGTTGGTACAAATACTTTGCACATTGCTTCTGATTTAAGCCTTTCTGCTTGTGCGAGCTTCCAAGGGGGTCAGGGGGGGTTAATCGGGTGTGTTTCTCCTTTTCCCTGACAAGAGTGAGGACCCTTGCTTGGACAGGGGTAACCTGGCTGCCAACCAAAGACCCCATTTCTCTGCCATGGTGTGCCCTATTTTAAATATGGCGTACACATGGTGGTAGTAGGGGGGATGCAAGAGGCCGCAAGAAAAGTGGTGCTACATGTTTTGTAGCACCACTTTTCTTAAATCTGGCCATATGTTTGGTTCTCAGGTAAAGTGAGACACAAAGATAATCGGTGAAGGCAATCACTTCAGGCTCCATTACAGGCCACACATTTTTGCCCATTATGATACACTAAACAGGTACAAGACTTTTGTTTGCTGTTTCTAGAGGCAACGCTGATGTTTTCCTTTTGAAGTGTTGGTGTACAATACCTAGTAAAAAGAAGGCAAGAGTACGACAGAGAATCGTAATACTGGTGCAATAAAGATAGAATTAGCCTAGTTCTTGACATTTGCCTTATTATAGAAGGTAGTTTTGGCTGCTGACACTCTGAGCTTCACTCCACACAGACACGTTTACTGTGCTTTTTGAATATTTTGTATTCATGACTACAACCCAACTTGATGCTTCTCATGAAGCCTGCCCCTTTGTCTAAACCAGCTAGTCTTATCTGCATCCTGTATCACTTCCAAAAGGCAAAACTTGAAACCATATGGTGAGGAATCCTATCTGCCCATGGCCTAACCACGGATATTTGGCTTTCTGCACTCCATATTTAAGACCACTGTTGGAGCCTGAAGACTGCTGAACAGGTAAGAAAACTTGGATTTTTTGTTTATTGTGAATTGTCCTTTCCTGTAGCACAGTATTCTTTTTACAAGTGTGCCGCTATACAACTTTCATGTTACCAGGATACGGCTGTAAGGTGTGAATTATTAATAAGAAGTACACTGTAAACTGACTAAGTGAGGGACAATTTTAGAAACATTCTCCAGGCTGATTAAACACATAACTAAGAAAAATCCTGTCATTCCTGATCTCTAGCATTTTGCAGTGTTGCATAGCACCAGACCCCCGAATTGACATGAAAAAACTATGCATGTGTGGTGGTCCCAGATTCCATACTTGGCTCATCACAAATGCACAGATGGTATGTTTTGGAGTGCTAATGCACTGTTGGAATGCTTGGATTGACTTTGCAAAAAGAACAGATGATGGACAGAATGCTGAACAATGCAAACATGCACCCCCAGTCACAGAGATCTGCGTTTAATCCATTGTTTTTTTGTTCACCACACCACCCCAGTTTGGACTCAGCCATATGCAAATCAGTCTTGACCCTGTTCCTTATGGGAACAGTCCAGCCCGAACTGCCACGTCAGGTCCTTCCTGGACCAGAAATACGCATCCTAGGACCAGTTTCAGGGTATCACCCTTCATCAGCTAGGCTAGCTTGAATATAGTAGTGCAGTGAGCACGGGGCCCACGTCTGGGCATACCCTTCCCATTTGGGGCGAAAAATGCAAAAAGAGCAGATGATGGAGGAAATGCTGACAATGCAAACATTCACCCCCAGTCACAAAGATCTGGGTTTAATCCATGGTTGTTTTGCTCAACACCCCTTTTTTGACCCAGCTATATGCAAATCAGTCTTGTCCCTGGTTCTCATGGGAACAGTCCAGCCCGAACTGCCATGCCAGGTCCTCACTGGACCGGAAACAAGTATCCTAGGACCAGTTTCAGGGTATCACCCTTCATCAGCTAAGATAGCTTGAATCCAGTGGCACAGTGAGCACGGGACCCACGTCAGGCCATACCCTTCCCACTTGGGGCGACAAGTAGAAAAAGAACGGATGATGATCGGAATGCTGAACAATGCAAACATTCACACCCAAGCACTAAGATCTGGGTTTAATCCATTGTTTTTGTGCTCACTGCACCATCCCAGTCTGGACCCAGCCATATTCAAATCAGTCTTGACCCTGTTCCTCATGGGAACAGTCTAGCCCAAACTGCTCAGTCAGATCCTCCCTGGACCGGAAACAAGCATCCTAGGACCGGTTTCAGAGTATCACCCTTCATCAACTTGGCTACCTTGAATATAATGGCACAGTGAGAACGGGGCCCACTTCTGGGCATACCCTTCCCACTTGGGGCGACAAATGCAAAAAGATGATCGACGGAATGCTGAGCAATGCAAACATTCGCCCCCAGTAACAAAGATCTCAGTTTAATCCATTTTTTTTTTTGCTCACCACGCCACCCCAGTTTGGACCCAGCCGTATGCAAATCAGTCTTGACCCTGTTCCTCATGGGAACAGTTCAGCCCGAACTGCCAAGCCATGTCCTTCCTGGACCGGAAGCAAGGATCGTATAGCCAGTTTTAGGGTATCACCCTTCATCAGCTAGGCTAGCTTGAATCCGTTGACGCAGTGAGCACGGGACCCACGTCTGGGCATACCTTTCCCACAGTGCTGAAAGTAAATGCATGCCACATGACACACTTAAAGAGTAATTGACAATAGAGTATCTGTAACAGAGCTAATCATCATATGCCATGTGGCTCAGCTCAACTTTCTCCAGTGACGCTTCAAAAGGGGTTATCCACTGAGAATAAGCTATAAACAGCGCATTTTACTGCACAGTTTTCACATAAGGTTGATGCTAACTCATAGGTCCTACATACATATGCACTTTTAAAATATTCAAATGGCAATGGGATAACGAAACCTAAGGGGGTCTCCCTGCAAAGTACATGGAGGTGGCCCCTGCTTCTCCCAACCAAGCCCGGAGCCCTCAGGCCAGATGTCCACCGCTCATGCAAAGGACTGGCCAGTGGGCAGTGTGTGACTGTGTTCTACTGAGGGGACCCCATGGAGTTTGGTGGCCCACGCACCATGAGGGGGCTGCGGGGGCTATTGTTATGCCACATTTAAATGGTATCATGATATGTCTTTGGGTTTTGTAGGCTGACCCAGCTCAAAATGTTTTTCCAGAAATGGCGGAAAATAGGCACCAAACGTAACTCATGAGAAATCATGATTCTGTTCATGAAAATGCTAAACCTTTCTTTGGAGTTTGTTTCTAAAATGAATGTTTTGATAAAATACGTGCATTTTCATAAACTGAAACATGATCTTATTGTATGAAATTAAAATATCTTTCAGTTTCAGATACTTGAGTGACAATCATACTGGAGTCTATACACTACGCTTTGAGATTGGTTTGAGCTGCCTGCTGTTCTAACCTGTGAGGTTTCCATAGCCTGGGTAAGAGCAACAGTATATTGGCATATTTTGTGGAAGTGTTCCTTCCAGGAGATTCTTAGTCGTAACTTATCACTGAGACTAATTGGAAGGAGTGGAATGGAAATATTTCATTTAAAGAAAGGGAAATTTAGAAGTGGAGAAATATGCGATCAAAAATGATAGGCCATGTGAAATTCCTAAGGTGTCTATCTGTTTTTACACTGTTTTTGGGACATTGTCCAGAAAAATGAACAAACCTGACACAATTTTGATCACATGTTCCCGGAACCGGTGACAGTCCGACAACCGTGGGAAAACTCACACTTGCTTTTTGGCTTTATGGAATTTTAGCACATTTGTGTGAAAATTGTGCTATTAACGTCAATACTTGGCTATTTTTTTTCAAAATGTTATTATAGCAAAGCTCCCTAGAAACTCTCTGAAGACAGCCATGTTACCTAACTTTATTTACACACTATGCTGCCACAGCGTGTCTTCCGTACACTATTGGCCACAGTCTGGTACTCTGTGTTGGACACCTTCAAATATTGGCAATTTCTTTTCTCAAAATCTTTATTAAAGCATAACTCAAAGCTGGCCTTAATTTCTTTTCTCACAAGCATTGCATGATACATTCTGCTTCCCTGTCATCGAAAGTCAACCAATTGCCAAAATGTAACATGCATTTGCAATGCAACGGGTTTGCATTTGCTCGAATTAGAGCTATTAGCATTGTAAACTCCTAACAGGGCGTTTCTTGCCACACAAATTAAAATAAAAAAACAAAGCACGATCGCGCTGAAATTGAAAATAGAAAAACCGAGCGTGTTCGTGCTATGTAAACCCTAGCGCGGTCGTGCTGCCTGGAAAATAAAAAGATAAAGTAGTCCTGAAACCATACTGAAAACATCGAGCCTCGTATGTTTTCAGTAGTTCACAGGTACTGTGTAGGTGGGCTAAACACCAGAAAAAACATGACGTATGCATGCCTTTCACAAAGGAAAGCATGCGGATTTTAAAAGGCAAGCCCACGAACCAATGAAAGTGACTGACATGACAAGGGAGTGATTAGAAGCCCAAAGAGAGATTACTGCAGGGGAGAGAGCTTTGGACTCACCCCTAAAAATAATCACTTGGTGCACGCAGTTGTGTAAAGATATTTTAGGTACCCATATTTGAAAGGAACAACAGTTTTAAAGGCTGTACTATTTTAAGAAATTAACAATTAGTCCAGGTTTTCTTTAAAGATGCTTGAATTGATGTTTTATGACAGGATAAACCAGAGCGGGGCCGTTAGCTGCAGGGGACATGGTGTCAATTTCTGATATACTGCAAGAAAGAGGTTATTGTGACCAAATCTGATAGACCACGCACGACATAAGCCTTTGAATCAATGTGTTGCGATCATATTGCCCAGGGTGAACATGCTTTTATCACAGGTTTGTACATATTGATAACAAAAGCAGACAACCGCTGTCATTGGTGATGTCACTTATCACTTTGGAAGACCTCTTAATTTAATTAAGAAGCATATACCCTCTCTAAGCATTTTAACACCCGGAGGACTGTTTGAAGCTTGAGACACCAATTCAACACATCAATTGGAAGAGATGCATCATTTTATTCTTCCGTGCCAAACACATTTCACAATATCATTGTTTTACCATTAAGACATGCCCTTCCTGTGGTTTCATTCTCGGTTTACAGAAGAAGAAAACCTGACCATGTTAAATATTTTGCAACTTTGAACTTGTGAATTTACCCATATCAATTTCGACAGTTAACATGCCCAATCAAAATCAAGCCTAAATACACAGCAGCTACCAAATTAAACATCATTTCTTGTGGTTTCAGCGTGTGCATTTCCATGGTAATCTCAGTAAGTGCAAATACTGAGTAATAAATATAGACAATGGCAGGCAGGCACAAAAAAAAGTTTCCTAATGGGTTATAAATTATAGAAAGTACATTCTTTCGCTGTGTAATTAATGTAAATGTAGCATTTTAAGCCTCCTTTGGGAAATTTTCCATGTCAAATCAATTTGTAGATGAGACCCAAGAGGAGGAATATCACAGCTGCTCCGGCAGCCTCTTCATTAGGATGTTGCTGCAGGTTTTCTTTCCAGTCACGTTCTGCGATGACTTTGATCTTCGATGACAGTGTTAACTCTGTTTGGTCCTCGGTGCCACACAGATTTTTAAACAGTCTTTTGAGAGGCCTCTCACTAATTATTTTGGCTGAAGTTTAATTAAATTCCGTCTCACAGGAATAGTTACTTTTGAATAGCTGCGAAACATTGAATAATGCAAATTTGAGAAAAAAAGTATATGGCTGCTTTGGAATCAGACTTGCGCTTTTTAAACCTACAAAGAGTAGATTTCAATCTAAGCAAATATAAATACTGCTTACTAAGACCCCAGGCCCATTGTGAAACCAAATTCGCTGCATTGTATTGTGCAAGGACAACAACACAGCTCAGAGGTACATCTATTAAGATTGGCCTGCTGTTGGTGTCAATCCCCAATGCTGGAGCACTAAAACTCTGCCTTGCATAACACACTGCTTTGCAGAGGTCAGTGCACAATGTCTAGCGAAGGATCTGTACTAGAATAATACCCTTCTCTTGCAAATTAAAATCTATCTATCTATCTATCTATCTGTATGTATACACAAACATTTCTTCTTGTTAGCACCTATTTCAAGGTGGCTTTAGTTTTTTGTGCAAAGCCCATCTCGCTACCTTAGAAGATCGGGCATTGCGTGAAAACCTATGGATGCTGATTTGCCCAAGTAACACCCTACTAACACCACCTTAAAGGCAAGTGATAGAAAGCAGCTGTTTGTGTTGATAAGAGTTTCCCCAGTAAAAAAAAAAGCATTTGTGCTGTAAAGTAAATACTGTGCACCATTTTGTGACACTTTGCGCTGGTGCAGAGTCTTAGTGAATGTAGGCCCGGATTTGCTGCTGCATTGGTCCAGTAGCTACTTCTAAAATATATACCAGCATGCAAAAGAGAACAAGAAACAATCCAGGGAGTGAAAATAGAAGCCCAAAGAACTGCCCGTGGACAACAGGTCTGCACTCTGGTGAGGCAAATGATTTACCACCTCAAAAAAGTAAGAGGATTCACAAAAAATGGTCTTTGGACTGCAGGTCTGCATTCGTGTCAGGTAAATCATTCTCCTGACAGGAGTGCAGACCTTCAGCCAATGTACTATTCTTTAGGCATCCCCTATTATTTTTCTGAGAATGGTGAAGCACTCTTTGTTCACATGCGCTGCGATATAGTGTGCACAATTTCCTTGCACTGGCTTTCTTTCTCCCTTCCTGGGGAATACAGTAAGGATTTTTCAAACCCACATACCTCTGATATCAAGGAATCAACTGTATTTCCATCCTGTTATAATTTTTCTTCCGGAAAATCTGAAAGCATACTCCAGTGGGCCAGGTATCACCTTTGCAATATTGTTAGCTGTTCATTTGACCTACTAGGTTTCAGGGACAGCCGCCTTTCTTCCCCACAGAAGTCCATAATCTTCATTCTCCCTCACTCTCCTTATTTTGGTGTTAGAAATTGTTTTTTTTGTTGGCAGAAGTATGCACTCTGTTCAAGCAGGAACCACAGTCCTAGTCAGGGTAAGTCACAAATACACCCTAAATTAACCTTAACTCACACACTGGTAGCTTGGCACAGACCAGTCAGACTTAACTCAAGAGGCAATATGTTATGTATTTGTGCTGCACTTCAGACAGTAACACAGGGAAAAGGATATCACACCAAGTTAGAAAAATAGTCTGTAAGTTAATGACCAAAACAAGACCAAAATAACAAAAATCGAATTAGTAGAACACAAGATATGGATTTTTAAAGAATAAAATTAGTGGTAGTACTTAGAGGCATAAAGCGCCAAGTGAGATTATCTGGCTGGGTCAAATCTGGAAAGTCAGGCTGACCGCTATGGAGCATGGGTTGGATACAGGGACCAGCCTTGACCCAAAGAAAACAGTACCTTGGTTTAGAGTTGTGTCAACGTTGAGAGCAAGATGCGATGAGCAAAGGAGGCGCTGCCCAGGCATTGACCCCAAAGATGCAATGATGCTTCTAACCTAAGCTGTGCAAAGTGGGAAACACATCGAGAATGGAGGCAATGCATTGTGCAGTTGACAATGCAGTGATTTTGATCCTCGCAGAATAAGCAGTGTACCTGCGTCGATTTGATGGGGTGTCCTTGATCCTCGCAGCAGTGGCCATGAGTTAGCATAGATGGAGATGTGCCAGTTCTGAGGGGTGCAACAGTGCTAATGCATGGATTTTGGACTGGAGTAGCACTTTATACCCCCTTCTGAGGCCCAGGACTGGATTGGCACCACTTGGCAGGGCAAGAGTTGCAGCAAACAGGTCTGGGTGCTGGAGATGATGAGTTGAAAGTCTTTTGTGTTCCTAAAACCTCAGAAGAACAGGAAGCAAACTAACAAGCCCTTGGAGTCACTCTGGTTCTGGGTTCAAGTCTTTGGGGTCCAGTCTTTCTCACCCTGCCAAGGAGGGCAGCAGGCAGTAAGTCAGCGCAGCAAGAAAACAGTCCTTTGAGAGCAGCAGTCCAGCAGAGTAGCAGTCCTTGTAGCAGCACAACAGTCATTGCTCCTGGCAGAGCATTCACAGGTCCAGAAGTGTACTGAGTAGGTAGGGTCTGAAGTCCAGTTCTTAATCCCAGTGGTGCCTTTGATGTGGGGGAGACTTCAAAGAAGGGCCTTTGATGTGCACAGATGTCCGTACTTCCTGTCCTGGCTCCAGGCTCACTACAGTGGGTTATGGAGCCCTGTGTGGTGAAGGAGGATGCTGCCTATTTAGGTGTAAGTTTCAGCTCCTGCTGCCCATACTGCCTAGGATGACCAATCAGGATGTTGATGCCCCATCAGTTACACCTAAGCTCCCTTTATGTGTGACTGTCAGGAGGGAATGCACAAGTACAGCTGCCACCCCACCCAGCTGTTTTGAGGGATAGGCTGCAGGCACAAAGGGCTAAGAGCAGGAAAATGCCAACTTTCTAAAAGTGGCATTTTCAACACTGTAATAATAAATCCAACTTTACCATTAAAGAGGGTTTGCCATTACAATTCTAAAGGTGCTAAACAGAGCAGGTTGACTCCTTCACAGTTAGGAATTGAAACATATTAAAGTAATAAGGAATCAACAATTTTATCCTCTGAAAGGGGTAGGCCTCACAGTAGCAAAAAACAACTTTGAGAGTTTTTCACTACCAGAATATGTAAAACTCAAACTATATGTCCTGCCTTTTAATTGCTTAGCACCCTGCCCTATGGGCTATTTAGAACCTAACTTAGAGGTGACATATCTAATACAAGGGGAGTTTAAGTCTTGGCAATGGGTTTTAAATGCCGAGTCGACATGGCCGTGTAACACAACATTCAGGCTGCAATGGCAGGCCCAGGACATGTTTTAAAGTGCTACTTAAGCGGGTGGCACAAGCAGTGCTGCAGGCCTACTAGTAGCATTTAATTTACAGGCCATGGGCACATGTAGTGCACTATACTAGGGACTAATAATAAAATAAATATGCCAATTAGGTACATAACAATCAGACCATGTTTTAGGCAGAGAGCACATGCACTTTAAAGTGCTCAGAGTCCTAAGGTCAACAAAAAGAAATAAAATATGAGGCAAGCAGGCAAATGATTTGAGGGAAGACACACTAAGGCTGTCAGGTCTAACATTCAGGGTTGTCTTTATCTTATGAGTCCTGATGATGGACCCCAATCTTCTTGAAGGACCAAAATATCATTGAGTACCACTATGGACCCTCAGTAGATTATATTATATATAAATGGGCAGTGCTGTTCTTGCTTTTAACCTACACAACTATGGTCACTGTACCATCACAAAGTATTTTTTTTTTATATATAAAAGTTCTTTGTATACGTTTTATTATAACTAAAATTTTAAGTAACCATTTGGTTCATTTGTACTGGATGTATTGTTTTCAACTTTGGAGACACTGAAGCACAATTTGACCCAAGAGTATACAGGCTTGTCAAACCCTTCAAACTGCCTTAGTAATGACAGTAAGATTCTTTGGTATGACTTCATACATGTCTACCTTTTTTCAAACAAGATGTACCTGCAAAATCTGAGTTATCTTTATTGACATAAAATCACAGTGACGCACAAGGGAATGTCGTACACAAATAAACTCACAATGATAATCATGTGAAAGATGACACCACCAGTGACATATATGATTTTAGTTGGTGGTATAATAGATCACCTTACCATCACCTACCAGTAACATTATGAATTTTATTACAACGAATACAGTAAGATTTTCTTTGTTAGGTATGTGTTTAAATTTAAAGAGTTTGCACTGTCATCAGCTCTGTTTTACATGTATAAATATTGTGAGTTCATAAGCATTGTGTTGGCTGTGCAAGTTATGTTATGCATGGTGTGGTGGGTGTAGAATTTATAGTTTGTGGAGCTAACCATGGCGGGCAAATGTAAAGGTTCTTTATTGTTTTAATTCATAATTTTATCTGTACTTCAGATGTTTATAATTGAATTTCAGAACTTTTTAAACATGCATTCACATAGGCCAAGCCTAAATATAACACCACATTCAAATAGCGTGTTCACCAACTCACAGTGGATAATACCAAATCCTCTCTACCTGGAAATAAGCCAGACCGGCATCATCCCGCAGTCCTGGAAAAGGCCATAATCTCTTCTATCTTTAAAAGTGGGGAAAGGTTGTTCCCAAATAGCTACTGCTGATTGCCCTAATAGACAATGTAGCAAAGAATTTTGCAGGCTTGCTGTTGGAGCACCTGTCTGCATGGATTGTTGAAAAAGGAATAATTCCCAAGATCCAAACAGGCTTCTCTAAACAAACCAGCACCATAACAAACATAATGAGAAAAAACACACACAATGTCAATCAGAACTAAGGCACTCCCAAGTGTGTGGTACTGGGGTATGGCACAGCTTGTTCAAACAGAAAGGTATAAATACCTTGGTGTCACCATTGACAAATCTGGGAACTTTGTCCATCAAAGAAGGTGTATAATGGGAACAGGTCTAGCGATAGCACTATCTTTAAAAAGGCTAAAAGTACACTTGATTGGTCCCTCATACACCCCTCTCCTGCAAGTACTAAAAGCCAAATTCTTGCCTTCAATAACATACGGAAGCGAAGTACAAAAAGGCAGAGACACAGAAATCTTAAATCACACAGTAAGCAAAGTATACCGGATGATCTTCAATCTTCCTAAATTTACCTCCCCCGCCCAACTGAGACTGGAATTCGGCCTGCTGGATCAATCTTTGGCAAGACGTGGTGCATATATCAACTTCTGGAGTAAAGCCCGAGGCACCACTTTGGAGTCCCTTAGCCACTACCTGTGGCAGGAGCTTGAACGCAAGAACACCTCTCCATTCAGGGTCTATCTCGATGACTTACTCAGGATGATGGGCTCACCGACCTCTGGAGGCCCTCAATCCCGCACAGCTCCTTTAAAAAAGCAGCTGGGAAATCAGCCAGGCTCCAGTCCCTGCTGGAGGACAAAGCAGCCTTCTCACGGAGATCTCACACGTGGATGACTCTGTACACCTACACGTCTCTGGTATCGCAGCCATACCTGGGCCTTGGTTTCTCAAGGCAAACAAAGGAGCAATTCTTAAAGTATCGACTAGAGCTTCTACCATGTGCTCTAAATGCAGCCCCCTGGCTGAGAGATGTGACAGACACTACCTGTCGCTTAGGTAGAGAGGGCACAGAAGACCTTCTACATGTCTTCTGCTCATGCAATAATCTTGAATCAGAAAGAAAAGCCTTACTAAAAAATAAATTTAATGGAAGAGGCCTACGGACAAGGAGGCAAGCAGTGATGGTGAGTTTTGCACCTGGGGACCTACAACTGAACTGCGCCCTAGTGAAATTTCTCTCCTTGGTAACACAGAAGCAGCATTCAACATAGTCGCACCATCCTCCTTCAACCTCCTGGACGGTCCCCCAGGTATAAGACTTCTGCCAGTGTGACTAACTGGGCTGACGCAGGTGCACATATCAACCAACTAGAAGGAAATATGAGCCTAATGACTGCTAAAAAATCTTAGATGACCTTAGAGAAAATTGTTTCATGCAAGGCTGCCAATTGTTCATGCAATGGTCCCAGGCAACTATGCAAAGAAATAAATAACAATAAAATATCAGAAAAGGGATGGGATACTGGGAGGACTTGGCAACACTACAAGATGATGTTCTTTCCTAAATGCTTGACATCAGCATTCAATGGTATTAGAGATGTTTTAACTACAAATAGAATGAGTTATGTTTTAAGAAGCAAATGAACTGCTATGAGGATGTTACAGCTCAATTGAGTTATCACAATGTGTTTTATATGCATTACGAAGACGTTTACAAATAAGCAATATTGGTACGTGTAAATTAACAAGACTGCTAATGACGGCTTATTAACAATTTGGATGTATATCAAAACTCCTGTTAATTACTTGAATCCACATATAGTGGGGGCTAGTTTTAGCACCTGGCTTTGTCAGGCCCTGTACCCAACCCGGCATAGATGACTGACCTATACTTCGTTCATGTATACATGTAATAAATTCCTGTATTCATGTTTGGGTGCTTTTAATGCAGGAAATGTTTTGATAAGAAAAGCCATTTTTCATGGTCATAGAATACTATTTCACAGACACCTGTCAAATATAGATTTCATCCAGTGAAGGTCGTGAAATATAAACAGTGTAATGGGGTACAAACGAGACGTTCTAATGAGCTATAAGATTCATCGTGCACAGTGAAAAGTATTTCTCATTCCAAGCCGCTTTTCAACTACTCTTTTTCAATGCACATTTAGAATTTCACCTTGACACCTATCTTTACTCAGCTGGAACTGAATTAATGCTTTCATTTACATTTTCATATTTCTGAGGTTTTTTAAGCTATTTGAATCTGGAAGTTAATATTGAAGTGTGGATACTCTTTGGTTTTAATTACAGTGAGGCTGCAAACACCAATGCAATCTGCAGCACCTGGGTAACTTTTCATCTTCCATCACATATTTATAAATAAAGGGCAAAGGTGAAATCATGAATCTATTTTCTGTGATGCACTTGGGGGGGGGTCTGTAAATTTTTTCCATTTTCAGCAGATATATTAACTTGGCACATTGGCACTTGGGAACTTTAACAAACACCCTTTTCTGAGTTTATGTAGTTGGGGATTTTTAATTACAGAAAAAAGTTACTTCGAATAATGGTTTAAGGAAAATTGTAAAAGTCGGACTTCGTAAAAACCATTGCAATATATTTGCGTTTACCTATGGAGAAGCAAAGGAAGACCCACTAATCGTTCACAACTACTTTGTATTTTACAGAGCATTAGGAAACACCTTGTAACTGTCTCGGTACAGTATTTTCCTTTTGTGGGAGATTGAGGACCAGATTTGAAATTATTTTGGTTGGGTTGGGTTGGGTTTGCATTACTTTTTTAAAACAGACCTGACTCAAAATCCTATTATGATTTTACCAACCGACGCAATTCGGTTTCTAACAGAAAGTAATGCATTGCAGTGCGCTGCCTTGCGTTATTAATTTGTGTCAGTGAGGCATTCCATTGGTGTTGCATGGGACTTCGTTTGCATCCACCCGTAAAGTTTGCTGCTAATCCATATCTACAAATACTTGTAGACATACAATAATTCCAAAATCCTGCACTTTCCTGAGGCTGGCATAATGAGAAATGTCTATATCTCCTTGTTTTTTCATCTTTGCATTTGTCCTGCTTCCTGCAGCAGATATACATAAAGGAAATAGCTTTAAATTATATTTTTTTTTTTGCAGGACCCCTTCTTTCACAAAAACTATGCAGACCGCAATGCCGACATCCCTGCACTACGGCAAAAGGGTGCCTGCATTGTCGCACGACTACACAAAGTGTGCCAGCTCGTGAAGAGAACCAAACTGCACCAATTCTTTGTAGATACGGCACAGTTCGGCTGTCTTCAGTTCGCCTAATGCAGCACACAAAGTTTGCTAGCTGCCCTGAGTTGTGTGAACTCTCAGTAAATCTGGAACAGAATTATTTTTCTCATCTCTAGCAGACTAGTCCTGTGGTAATAATATCATACTCGACCATGCATTGCCTCAATAATATTCCCAGAAAATCAAAAGCTTCATCTTCGGCAACATTATTAACTGTTGTTGTTTCATGATTCCACATATTGAAAATGTGCAATTATTGCCCAAATTAGAGTGTTGTTGATTTCAACACATCCACTACAAAACAATGCAGATTCTTTTTTGTTTGACCAAACAAAAACGTGATTTAATCCGTTTTAAGGTGTCACTAAACACTATTCAGATTGTTTACATCATCTCAAAATGAGAAATACCACTGTGGATTTAAGGGTTTCTTTTGTTTTGTTTTCTCTTTGATGTGAATTACTGATTGCAATTGGCCCACATGAACTACCTAAAAAAACGTTAGAGGCTTCTTGAAGACTGTCAGCATTCCCAGTTGTATGGATATACAGAAAGAGAGGCTTTGTAAGGAAAAACACATCGTCAAAGCCATTTATTATCTTTGGAAAAAAAGATGTATTGATTACATGCATATGCATGCATGGCTAGCACCACCGATACACACTCATGAATAATGATAAATGTACACAAATACATCAAGCTGAGGTGTTGTGACGTGTGTTCACATGCGTCATGACACAGGTGGCTACATTTAATTTACTAATCTCACCCAGTGAACTGCTTGTTACAATGGTAAATTAAAATGTAAAAAAAAAAGTGAAAATTAACCACAAAAATGGATGCGCGCAGCCTGGCAGCACTTGGTGGCCGCCAGGCTTTCATAAAAAAATAAAGATTATGATCTTAACAGGTATAAGGCTGGTGAGGAATATGAGAGCGACTTTAGGCGCATTGTAGAAGTGAGCATGGAGGGGATACATTGGAAAAACAGGGGGCTAAAGCAGGAAAGAAAATGCGAGTCTGAAATGTCCCTTCATGGGAGGAATAACATTGTATCAGGAGCAGACAACTGACTCATAAGAAAGCCATACAATCATGATCAAGAGGATGGCCCCAAAGCCCTTTATTAGCATATTTGAAAATGAGATGTGAGGAAGTGGATTGTTATCTACTTTGATTACCCCTAAGATTTTCTATTTTGGACAACCCAGGCTTCAGATGTCTGTTGTGAGTGATTCTCATTGAGTCTCATTCACAGTAACCCCGGCTAGCATGAAATTGAGTGTTAGCTTCCAATGCCAGGTTTCTCAAATTAGGTGTGCTGCAGTGCAGTTGGGTTAAGAAGCTCTACACGAGTTACACATGGTCATCTGTGCACATGCATGTGGTCGCTGTGCAGGTAGAGTGATTTGGACTACTGTTTAATTCAGCCTTGTGTGTGCTCACAGGTAGTCTGCCCAAATGTGATCAGTAATAAATTGATCAAGGCCGGGAACAGCCCTATAATTTAATTGGGCATCCAAAAAGAAATATCACCATTTTATTTTGACAGTAATATGAGCCTGTAGTGCTTCACTGTAAACCTTTATTATTTTACTGCAATCTCACTGTAAGTGAAAACTGTACCAAAATATTAACTTTGCAGTGGCTGAAATTAGAGAAAATATTAATGTCCCTTTCTAAAGGTATATAATGCACAGAGTGCAAATATAATAATAATAATGCAGTCTGATATCTGCACTCTTTCAAGTACTTAGAGGCAGATTTAAGGAAAGTGGTGCTGCATCCAGTTCAGCTCCACTTTCCATGTGCTCCCCTACCACCACTGTGTGCGCCATTTCTAAAATACGGCGCACCATGACGCAGGGAAGGGGGCAATAATGTCATTTTTATTGACGCTATTGATGTACTTTGCAGGAGTAGTGCCAACATGTTGGCACTACTCCTGCAGAGTACATAGGGGCCCATTATAAATAATGGTATGCCCTCTTTTAATGTCTGCTCCGAGCAGGCACTAAAAGTGCCAAAAGAAATGGCACAAGGAAATCTTTTAGATTTCTTTGCACATTGTTTTGGCCCTCCTAATGGGGGAACAACCCTTTTGCATACATTATGCCTGGCACAGGCATAATGTAGAGCAAGGGTTTACAAAGTGGCGCAATGCATGCATTGTGTCACTTTGTAAATATGGTGCCAGGTAAATGCCACTTTACTGCCGCATTAGTGTCAATAAAATCACGCTATGGCAGTGCTAAGGTGGCACTAGGGGCTTTTAAATATGCCCCTTAGTGTGTAATCTCCTAATCTGATTCAGGCTTTGAGCTATCCTACTGTTACAAATTAATGAGTAGCAGGTAACTCAAATGCTCCCCAACACAATAGACCCATTTGTGGAAGATTACCCTGCTCCTCGGGAAGGAAGGGTAGGGGAGAAATCTGCCTGGGCTATTTCTAACATCTTGAAAACTCCCATTAGGCTGTGCAGAGGTTGGATCAGGGGGTGGAGAGATGTAGTGGCAGATGTATATTATATTGGGCTGATATGCCCTTCTTCTAGAACTTGTCACTTAATCCTCTCTCAGCTCGTAATCCTCAAAAGGAGCTGACCAAATTAGTATGCTGGTTTATGTGGTGCCCAAGAGCAGCGAAGGCACCATGGAATAAATAGGGAATTGTATGTGGGCTGCCAGGAGTGCATCTGGAAGCCACAGGTGCCCAAGTCTCAGTTTTAAAGTATGTCACCCTATGTTTCTTTGGGTAGGAAATCCATGCCCTTAGGAGAGTCTCATCCCGCTTGAAAGAACAATTGGAGCTATGATTTTAGTGTTAAAATTGGAATATGCATTGGCCTTTGTTACTAGATGTTGTGGTTGATTCACAGTTAGTTAATAGCATAGAAAAGATATGTTCACTCTGTTACGTTGAAGCTTGATATGATTATTGACATCCAAGTTGTTGACAGTCATTCACTGTATATAAGAGTTAATGTTCTTGAAAGGTGGTACCATTGTGAAGATTTCAATTTTCATGATTATGTTTTTAATATATAATTTTGCTTGTAATTATTGAGGTGACCCCTTGACAAAGCAAGTAGGCCTGATATGTAATAAATTCATTCACTATGTTTTGTTAGGTTAATAGAAAAACTGTCTTCTTAGGATTCTGGGCTTTCTGGTGTGCAGACAGTTAGAGGTCCCTCCAGCACAGACGGGCCAGGGTGCATTTCTAGAGTTCCTAACCTGTGGAGCCTTTCTTTAGTGTGTGTGCCCTGTCTATTGTGAGGCCCTTTAAAAACTGTCACTTCTATTGTGTATCTACCTGTTAATCTATGAAGTATTTAGTAGTGTGTGTAATAGAGTAGTTTTTTGTAAGAAAAGGCACTAGCTGGACAGTGACGTGTTGAGAGTTGTTTGTTGCAGTGATATGTTCTGAGTCTCTTAAGGGGTCAATAGGAGTTTGGCTGTTTCATGACTACCAAATGCATGGTGGCGTTTGGACCACCGCAGTGGTCCAACCTCCAGATTACGACCCTGGAGGTCGGACCGCCAGGGGACCACTGCCACCAAAGGGATCATAGATCCCGATGGGTTGGAGGTGGTCAAAGTCAAGTTCAGTGACGCTGTGCTGATCACAAATTCACTTTCTTCCAGCCTTTTAATGGCGGGACCTGCCATTAAAAGGCTGTCTCAAAGCCAGTGCTGAGGGCCACAGGGGGGCCCCTGCACTGCCCACAACCATGTTGTGGGCAGTGCTAGGGCAGACAGTGAGCATTCCAAGGGTGCTGGGGCACTCTCTGTATGACATTATTGGCCTCGACTCCCTGAAGAAACGAGGCCAATGCCGCCACATGATTTCTACTGGGCTGACTGGTGGAAACCTCTTGATTTGAAGGCTTCGGCCAGTTAGCCCAGTGGAAGCCTTGTAATAGGGCCGGGGGAAAGACCTCCAGCTCTGTGGAAGTCTCCTCCCCACAGGTCACAAACTCGTAATGAGGCCCTTAGTCTCCATCGGTCTGGTAGAGATCTTTGTGCCTTCAAATGAAGTACAACCACAGTGGTTCATCTGAAGGCACTAAAGGTTTGCTGATAAGCCCCCATAGTTCATACAGCAGCTTAGAGGGATTTTGTTTGTATAAATCAAATGCTAATAACCCTTGCACCACAGAAGGTTACTGCCAGGGTGTGGGGATCATTTATTTTTTTGTTTGGGACCATTCAGGCTTTCCCTAGTGGTCCCAAACAGAAAATAAATAAATCATACTATTTGCTCTAAATAGGGTGGATGATCTGTACTTACGGCACTACATTTGTCGGGTCATAGGATTCTGTCAGTGATGGCATTGCCAATGTAAGCACGATGGTCCACCTGACACTAAACAGAATGGGCACACCATCAGCTTAGCTGTTAGGATATTCTGCTTTGTTTGTGGTGGAATACCCTCTCTGCCAAAATCTTAATACCACCCTTGAAACCACATAAACACTTCTTTAAAATTAACTTTCTCCGGTTCGCCAGGAATAATGGATAATCTAATTTTCTGAATGGTATGAGTATCAATTATTTTTAATCTCAAATTAAAGGGTCATTTAGCAAAATGCACAGTTGTTTTCATATCGAATATTTAATAATTAGAATTTTCATTATCAAGTGATGCATGGCCAGTTCAAAGTCAAGAATCATAGTAAGCTATGGCTCAGTTGTTCACTTTGGATATTCAGCCTTCATAGAAAATCTTGTTTCCTATTTCTTTTTTCTCATTTATGTGCACTATTTTTTACTTCAATGATTAATTTCCTTAAGAATCTCTTGAACAGTCTGCACAGTTGATCCCTAACTGAGTTCAGAATTGCATCTAGTGTTCAGACTTGTGTAGCTTTCTGGGTTCACCCACAGGTTTCAATCCTATTCCTTCCACAGTCCACAAGCAGATACAAACAGCAAAAAGGAAATATGGTCAGTCACATAGAAAAGTGCAAACAATATGGTGATTCACAGCATTTTTGGAAATAAACTACACTTCTTTCATGTAAATTGCTTTAAACAAATATCATATTTTGGCATGTTGTCAGTTCCATTTATGATAAATCACTAACTCATAATGGCAGATTTAAGGAAAGTGGCGCTGCACACAGTGTTGCACCACTTTCCTTGCGCCACTTAGCACCACCCTACTGCCACCATGTGTGTGCCGTGTCCAAGATATGGTGCATCATGGCGCAGGGTAGGGGGCACTAGCATCAAAATGTGTGACATTATATTGGCGCTAAACCTGAACAGTACATAGGGGCCCATTGTAAAGAATGATGTGTCCCCTTTTAATGTCGCTCTAAGCAGGTGTTAAAAGTGCCAAATAACATGACGCAAAAAAATCTATTTGATTTCTTTGCGCTGTTTTTTCAGCCCCACCCAATGGGGAAATGCCCCCATTGCATACATTGTGCCTGGAGCAGGCATGTGCGCAAAGTGTTACAATGTGGCGCAATGCATGCGTTGTTCCACTTTGTACATTTGGCGTGGCGATTTCGGCACTGTTGGGCCACATTAGCTTAAAAAAGGACACTAATGTGGTGCAAGGAGCTGCTAGGGGTTCTTAAATTTGCCCCTTAGTACCTTTAAAATTCCCAAGGATGAACCTAGTTTACATTTTTTCAGAAAATTTTTTAAGTATTTTCTTTACATGATATTTTAACAAAACCAAAATATGAAATAGCATTTTTTTCAGTTTATTGGCTTTCTTGTTGTTTTGTGTGCATAAGGTTTTCAAAGTATTTCTTATTTAGTGAAGTTAATTGAAACTTTTTGTTTTTTACAATAACAATTTTGATGGAAATTTTTAATTAGATGTAGAAATTCTATTTAATTTCATGTCACTTCGTATTAAAGGAGTTTTAAGTGGATAATTTGTTAAACTATGTGATTCATATTTATTTTAAATAATTTAAAATAGTTTTGATTTTTGTACTATATTTCTAAAATATAAAACTTTGGGATTATTGGGATTTATGAGTATTTTGGGGTTGTTTTTGTATAATTTTAACTTTAAACATTTGTTTTTCTGAATGAATGTTAATTATATGGCAAAAGTTATCATCAATTTGTAATATTGTATTTAGTAGTCGTTGAATGTTGTCACAAATTTAAAAAATGCAAAACTTACATTTTGAATTTTACATAACAAATGATTCAATTATTTTTTATTTTGTGTTAGAAACTTTTTATTTACCATTTAGATTGATATTTTTAATTACATATTTTACCATCACGAATATTAAATTACACCGTCACATCAGTAATTTTGTATTTACTATAACATGGATTAGATTGGAGTGGCAAGAGTAGTATGATTCCACTCCATCTTTGCCTGAGTCCAGCACTTTCCCCAATGAGGTAAGTTTAAAGTGGGAATTGTAATTCTGAAATGCATTGTGGATTACATGGCTGCATTTGATAAGGTTGACTGCTGCATACTCTGGACAAAACTGATCAATTGGGATAGCCCATGGACACTGCTGCACACTTCTAGACCACCTAGACAGACACCTGGATTAAATTTCGAACAGGTCCCATCTATCAAGCTATAGAACAGATTGTAGCAAACACTTCACTTAACCCCATTGGTGCGGGTGACGACCAGTGGCCAATGCTAAGGAGGGGTTTTGAAAATCATCCGGTGCTCGGACCCAAGGGATTTTTTTATTTATTTAATCCCCATCGGGAGACACGTAAGAGCTTCAGTGTCTTCCCCTGCCCCGCCCATCAGCCCCTCTGTTGCGGCATGCTGACATCACAGTTTGTCTTCCCAACCAGAGAAGGAAGCGGAGGTAAGGCCGCTTTCTGCTCCGGTTGGGAAAACAGGCCTGAAAGGCCCTCCATAGGCTTCTGGAAGGCCTAGTTTGAAAAGGGAGATTTTCCCCTTTCAAACAAGGCCTTTCTGAAAGTTTTTCCTAGGCATTGATCGCAGTCGTGCTGCGATCATGCCCATGAAAACCCACTAGAAACCAGGGATGTCATCTGGGAGGGTCGGTCCCCTTAAAAATGGGCAGACCCCCCGGGGGCATTTAAAAAACAATAAACTGTGTTTGCTCCTGAGGGGGGTGTGATTGCCCCCCAGGGGTTAAAATATTTATTTGTTTCATTTTTAAAAAGGATATTCACTCGGGGGTCGGCCCTTTAGAAAATGCCAAAAAAACTTGGGCATATTGTTTTATTTTATTTTTTATGTGTGTATAATATGCAGGGATATACAAAATGTCTACTACCTGGTGTTTCCCCACTTATCCTGATACAAAATGCTACTCCACTTGTGTGTCTGTGCCTAGTGCCTGTGTCAGGAGTGGGTCACTCGAGGGTCAACAGTAAACCTCATGAAGGACTACCATTGACTTTTGTGTGATCCTTTCCCGTCACGGACAGTAAGCCCAGGCACACCAGTGGGTAGCATTTTTATTGGGACAAGTTGGGGAATGCTGGGTGGTAGAAATTTTTGGGATCCCTGCATATTATACACACATAAAAAAAAGTAGTATGCATGACAGAAATGCTAGGAAAATAGAGATTTTATTCAATGTTTCACCTTTGCAGGGTATTCTGGAAAGGAAGACTTTGGGGGATTCACACAAGCCACACCTCTGTGGACTCCCCCGGGTGTCTAGTTTCCAGAAATGTCTGGGTTTGGTAGGTTTACCTAGATGGCTGGCAAGCCTAGGACCAAAAACAGAGGTGTCCACCCTTGCAAAAACAGGTAGTTTTATAGATAATTTTGATGTGTTCATGTTGTGTTTTGGACCCTTCTCTGACGTAGCCAGTAAGCCTACCCTCATAAGTGAGGTAACATTTTTATCAGGAGATGTGGGGGAATACAGGGTGGAAGGACGTTTGTGGCTCCCCTCAGATTCCAGAACTTTGCAGCACCGAAATGTGAGGAGAAGGTGTTTTTTTTAGCCACATTTTGAGTTTTGTAAAGGATTCTGGTTAGTAGAACCCAGTGAGAGCCCCACAAGTCACCTCATCCTAGATTCCCCTAGGTGTCTAGTTTTAAAAAATGGATAGGTTTGGTAGGTTTCCCTAGGTGCCGAATGAGCTAGAGGCCAAAATCCACAGCTAGGCACTTTGCAAAACACAGGTCAGTTTTCATTAGAAAAATGTGATGTGTCCACATTGTGTTTTGGGGTATTTCCTGTCGCGGGCATTAGGCCTATCCACACAAGTGAGCTACCATTTTTATCAGGAGACTTGGGGGAATGCTGGGTGGAAGGAAGTTTGTTGCTCCCCTCAGATTTTAGATCTTTCCATCACCGAAATATGAGGAAAAAGTGTTTTTTTGTCAAATTTTTTGAGGTTTGCAAAGAATTCTGGTTAACAGAACCTGATGAGAGCCCCACAAGTCACCCCATCCTGGATTTCCCTAGGTGTCTAATTTAAAAAAATGCACAGGTTTGCTAGGGTTCCCTGGGGTACCTGCTGAGCTTCAGGCCAAAATCCACAGCTACGCACTTTTCAAAAAACACATCGGATTTCAATGTAAAAATGTGATGTGTCCATGTTACATTTTTGGGTCTTTCATGTCACGGGCACTTGGCCTACCCACCCAAGTGAGGGGCCATTTTTATTGGGAGACTTGGGGAAACACAGAATAGAACAGCAAGTGTTATTGCTCCTTGTCTTTCTCTACATTATTCCTTGCAAATGTAAGACAGCATGTAAGAAAGAAGTCTATTTGAGAAATTCCCTGTAATTCACATGCTAGAAGGGAGACCCCCGAATTCAGAGATGCGCAAATAATGACTGCTTCTCAATACCTTATCTTGTGCCCATTTTAGAAATACAAAGGTTTCCCTGATACCTATTTTTCACTCTTTATATTTTACCAAATGAATTGCTGTATACCCAGTATACAATAAAAACCCATTGCAAGGTGCAGCTCATTTATTGGCTCTGGGTACCTAGGGTTCTAGATGAACCTACAAGCCCTATATATCCCCGCAAGCAGAAGAGTCCAGCAGACGTAACAGTATACTGCTTTCAAAAATCTGCCATAGCTGGAAAAAGTTACAGAAGAAAATGTGGACAGAAATGGCTGTTTTTTAAACTCAATTTCAATATTTTTTATTTCACCTTGAAGGATCTACAGAAATGACCCCTTGCTGTATTCAGAATTTTGTCTACTTTTCAGAAATGTTTAGCTGTCTAGGATCCACCATTGGTTTCACACCCATTTCTGTCACTAACTGGAAGGAGGCTGAAAGCACAAAAAAATAGTAAAAATGGGGTATGTCCCAGTAAAATGCCAAAATTGTGTTCAAAAGTGTGGTTTTCTGATTCAGGTCTGCCTGTTCCTGAAAGCTGGGACAATGGTGATTTCAGTGCCGCAAACCCTTTGCTGATGCCATTTTCATGGAAAAAACACATGCTTTCTTCTGCAGCCCTTTTTTCCCATTTATTTAAAAAAAAAATGAAATTGTAGCTTTATTTTGGCTACTTTCTTGGTCTCCTCCAGGGGAACCCACAAACTATGGCTACCTGTAGAATCCTTGGGATGTTGGAAAGAAGGATGCAAATTTGGCATGGGTAGCTTATGTGGACAAAAGGTTATGGGGCCTAAGTGAGAACTACCCCAAAAAGCCAAAAAAGGGCTCAGCACTTGGGTGGTTGGGGGGGAGGCCCAGTAGCTAAGGGGTTAAACAGGGATGTGTATTTGCCTTTTTGCTTTATTTTAATTTTTATACAGCAGATAATGCATCAGTATTAACCACAGGGCAAACCTTTCCACCTTGCATGATGGCTCAATAATCTTTGACCAAACCAATGTAGGGTTACAGCACGCCCTCAATAAATTGTTTAATTTTAACCAACAGAATTAGGTAACTAGAAATTAATGAAAAATATATTTTTTGGGAAAATATAAAAACAGAGACATAAAAGGAATCCTTAAGCTCCAAGAAGTTGGCCAGTACTCTATATACAGTTTCATAGGCATATGGATATCTAATGAATTCCCTGTCGTATCAATGGTCTTGTTAAAAAATATAGCTTCAACTCTTACTCTTACTGTATTTAGGATTATTACAAAACTTTCAAGTCCTTTGGCTACCACCATCCTTAAAGTAATAAGAACTTATGGCCTGATTTAGAGTTTGGTGGAGGGGGGTTACCTCATCACAACCATAATGGATATCCAATTCGCCATATTTCAATTCTATTATTTCCAATGAAAACGCCAAACTCTAAATCAGGCCCCACGTTTTTACCAACTCTTCCCTGTGGGTAACATGTCTTTTCCTCTAACAGTGGTCCACTGTTAGACAATGCAAAGTAAAATCTTCAGGAAAAGTTTCCTTCGTTCAAATTCCACCAAATTAATCCTAGAATTTGGCTGAAATTCACTTACACAATAGGGAACTGTCTCATAATGCAGCTTTTCTAAAATACTGCAACAAAACTGAACATGCAGCACCCAATACTGAAGCACTATTTAAGGGTGCAATTGAAGACAGCAATATTCTGTGGAACAATCAACTATACAGAGCCCTTTAAGACTTGGAAATAAGCATAGATTGACAGAAAATTAGATTATGATTAACTCTAAATTCTGCTCAAAACCCAATTTAATTTAATCTCACGAATAAAGGACTTCTTGCTTTTGCATTGTCTAGCAAAGTTGCCATAATCTGTGACTCATTTGACAAACTTACAGGTCAAAACCTAAAGAGCTCAAGGAACAGGAAAAATTGGTTTATCGTCATTCATATATTCATCTGGTGTCAGTTGTTTGCAATTAAAGAATATACACGATTGTAGGCCAGCTATGCACATGAATCATCTCATTCTAGACTTTGCACATACCACCAGAAGACACTCTTGTGCCACCTTTGCTGCTGTTCAGGAGTGGGAAATGAGCCACAGAAACTTTGAAAACCAATTTCCTTAAAGAGGGGCATTTTGATATGCAAGAGCACCCTAAGATACTGCTTAAACTCTGAGTTATCCTGTTTCTTGAAGTTTTAAGTACAACTTTTGAACAATTGAATATGAATAGCTGACTCCTGATCATTGACGGTCTTGTCTTAAGACAATTTTAACTTTCTGATTCAAATATTTGTATTGCTTTCTCTTTCAAATGATGTTGTATTATAATAGTTTTAATTGATGAAACAATGAAATCAATTCATCCACTAATTAAGATCACCCCTGAGTCGACCATCTTGCCAAACCTAGCAAAGTTTGATATGGAAGCAGTATGTTTGATCCCAACAGAGTCTAACACTTTCCCCAATGTGGTAAAGGTTGGAATGGGAATAGTGAATTTTACTTCCCAGAGTTCAACATTTTGCCCAGTTTGGCTGGGTTTTGGGTGGGAATAGTAAATGTGTCCCATTAAGAGTCCCACAGCTTCCATATTGTGGTTAACTTTGCAGTTTGACTAGTACATCTATTCCCTTTTGGAGTCCAACACTTTCCCTAGCAAGTTTAAGTTTGAAGTGAGAATAGTAAGTTTGATCCCTCCAAAGCCCAATACTTTCTCCAATGTGACTAAAGGTAGAGTGGCTGCTCTGCAACCTGTCAGAGCACTGTCGTGCTGAGCTTCTCCTCAAGAGGCCTGGGCACCTCAAATATGGCAATATCTGGGATACCTGCCTTTAGATCGAGATGAACAAAAGTAGAAGGGAGTACATCAAAACACATAAAACAGAACTGCCACAGAGAAACTAGAACAATTAGAGAAATTAGGCAGGCAGGAGATTCCCAGTAGTGTATTGCCTCTAACGTGTGGTAAGCAGCTGTTGGCCTTGGACCTTTCTGTAGGGCCTTCTCCAAAGTTTTTGACTTCACCCTTCTGTTTTTTGAACCCTTTTTGTTGACTTTTAGGACTCTGCTCACTTTGCCACTGCTAAAAAGTGCTAAAGTCCATGTGCTCTCTTCTTAAAACATGATAGAATTGGCTTACACCCAAGTTGTCTATTTAGTAAAGTGGTACTACATGTGCCCAGACTGTAAATTAAATGTGACTACTGGACCTGCACCATGGATTGTGCCACCCACTTAAGTAGCCCTTTAAACATGTTACAGGCCTTCCATTGCAACCTGTGTGCGCAGTTTTAATTTCACAGTTCAACATGGGAAAGTAAGCCTCTTTTTTGAATACATATAAGTTCCACCTAGGGTAGACACTACACATCCCGGAGTGCAGGGTTTGATGTATTTAAAAAGTTGAACATGTACTTTTAAGTTTTACACATCCTGGTAGGAAAAAACTCTTATATTTGTATTTCATTACTGTGAGGCCTACCTTAGGAAAATAGTGGGTTATCTTATTACATTTAATAAGTGATAACCTCCAATTGAGAGCAGATAGACAGGCGTAGTTGCTGTCTAAAGAATTACAATTAAAAGCCCTCTTTAATGGTAAAGCCAGATTTTTTGTCACAATTCTGAAAATGCCACTTTTGGAAAGTTTACATTTTCTTGGCCTAACCATTTGGTGCCTGCAGCCTGATCTTGGTCCCATGACTAGGTATAGCTGGCAGTTGGTCTTTGTGTATTGTTCTCAGACCGTGAGATAAAGGGAAGATCGAAGTTGGCAGGATGGGCTACTCTGAATTAACAAGGGAGAGGAGATGTTACCTACCACACTTGCATATCACAAAGTCTCTGCTTCAGTACTCTCACAAAGTATTTGTCACAGGCCTTTTGTGACCCCAGACAAGCTAGAGGCAGGACAGGTAGGAAGGGAGTGCCTGATACCTCAAGGGGATGAAAGCCACCTCTAGACACTAATCCACTTCAAATTGAGCCCCATGCATAAATATTCAACCACATACACCAACTCTTCAGTAGACTCCAGGGCGTGTGGATACTACAGATGAGGGACTGATGTGTTGCTTTGCTGCGAGAAGGACTGCCATTCTGCTGCACTGCTGCTCTGCTGCCATGCATGCTAAGAAGGAAGATTGGACCTGCACCTTTCATCCCAGACTGCAGTGACTCAAAGGATCAGCCAGCTGACCTTCTGTTCTGAGCTACAGGGATATACCATGTTCCAGAAGGTCCCTTCATCTGTTCAGCTAACCTACTGCCTGCCTGGACCTGCAACTGGACCTGCCTGAGTCCTGCTGGCCTCTGATGAAGTGAAATCCTGACCCCCACGTTGTGACCCTCAAGTCCTGGCCTCTTGGTTTGGCCTCTTGAGCTTCCCTAAAGTGGACCTGTTTGGGCCAAGACTGTGCTGCCTGACGAAATAGCCAATGTGAACCAACTCTTTGCTCTACAGCATTGATCACCATGGTGACTGCCAATGTGAAGTTGCAGCCACAACCATCCGGGACACCGACAGGATCTTCGTGCTACTTAGATGGACACCCACAACACCATACGTGCTGCCCACAGCCCTTTCTACTGTGAATGGAACCCTTGGCGCTGGACAGAGACGGTGACTCTTTCAGTGGGATTAACCTGGTCCCTGTGATCCATTGCGGTTGGCATGAACGTATGGCTTTCTCCCAGTCTCACACAACCAGGTAGCTGTGAGTGGCACTTTGTGTTTTGTGACACTATTCAAAAATACAATTATTCAAGTATGGATTACTTTTGTTTGACATACATATGAAAATGTGTTAAGCAATACCTCATCAGGGAGAGTATGCGCTACATAAATGCAAGTACAATACGATACAAAGTAAATTTATATTAACATAAACCTAATGTATGAATTTAAAGAAAATTAAACATATTAAAAAAGGTATTTTTCTAGCAAAGTATTTTATTATTGTTCCACCTGGCACTGCAGAGCTAGTTGAACCCACTTTCAATCAGCCATGTTTGGTGGATGGTTATTCTGAGTTTGACTTCATAATTTGAAGTTGTGACCTTCAATAGCACGTGTTAGAATAACATTTTCTGCATTATATGTGGCAACATTCTTTGATGGTATGTTGTCTGTTGTAGGTGCATTCTAGGCATATGAGTAGAGATTTCCCTTTCTGAGACTGAGTGAAAGTAGCATCGCTGGACATGCTGATTTATGTATTTCATTTAAAATATAAGGAAGATAGTAAATATAGTAAGTATATATAGTCATGTCATATTTTGATTACACACACACACACATATATATATATGTATATGTTTTAGTGCTAATTACTTTGTGGTTTGGGACTTCTGTAGTGTAAGGTTGGTCTATTTGCAATTAGTTTTCTTATTTTTTCCATCCCTGCAGGGGAGATAAAACAGAGAGAATATAATTTGTTTCAATTTGTTAGTAATAATATTTTAGAAGTTGCTTCTATGAGGTAAGAATGTTTAAATAACTTAATGACCAGTGGTGGTTCCTTCTTTAGGGCAGACAAGAGCCGCCCCTCTGCCTAAAATAATCCCAGGGATGTAAAATAAAATGGTAGTAAAGTTAATTTATTACTATTTTCGTTTCCATATCCCCATCCTGAACTGAGGTTCAGGACGGGGTGGGGCCACTGCTGCTGAGTGGCAGCAGTTAGCTGTGCACAGTTTAAAGTGCGTATGCATTTTTGGCCGGCTTGCGATGGCCCGCTAGACATGTGCACTTTAAACTTCTCTAACCCTGGGTTAGAGAAAGCACAGGCTTCCATTGCTCTTAGGAGCCCTAAGAGAGGCAGCTCCCTCCAACCCTTATGCTTCTTTCATGCTGGTTACTATTTCAAATGATGGTCACAATTCTTGTCTGGGTGAACCACAAAAGTCACTAAATAAACCTATGCTTAAGCCTCTGGTGACTTGGCACAAAAGAGTCAAGATTAATTTAGAGGCAATTTGAAAAGTATTTATGCAGTACTTAATGAGTAATACATTGAACACACAACACCAAAATAACTCCCAAATGAGACTAGAAAAAATAGAATAGATTTTAATAAATGAAAAAGCACCAAAATGCTGAAACTTCAATCAGTAGAACTATAGTTATGAGTTTTTAAAATGTAATATTTAAGTAGCTCCAAACGTCATGAAGCGCCAAGTTGCATCTCTGGTCACGCAAGAACAGGACAAAACCACGAGTTCAGGCCAACTGCGACAGAGCATGTACTGGACACAGTGCCATGTTAACCAGCTGGAAGTTCCATATTCTGATGTCTATGCGAAGTCTGTGCAGTGCAGCTTTGCAGAGCTCTGCATTACTCGCCATCAGATCCGTTGAAGCTTTCAGCTGACGGCAAGGATCTGTGGGACTCTGCATTACTTGGTGTTGGATCCAGTGCTGCCTTAGGTTAGGCAGGGAAAGGTACATCCTGACTGGAGCCAAGGGTTCAGGAGTTAGAGGACAGCACTTGAGGGTTAGGACTGACTCCCATAAAGGCCATTAGAGGTGACTAGATAAAAACCAGTTAGGGCGGTTCAGCTGGAAAGCTGGAAAGGCCTCTGGAAACATGTTGTGTACCTGTAGCACCAACAGGTGGACACCCAACTGACGCTTGGAGTCACTTCTGGGTGCCTGGGTTTCAAGGCAAGAAGGTCCAATCTTCCTTATTCAAACGCAGGACAGTCCTTCTGAATATCCTAATTTCTATGAGTGTTCTGAGTTCAATTTATATGGATGCCACTTTTATGCCCAGTGTCAGACTGTGGGTAGGGGACATTACTTTGCCCAACTCTATTCTAGTTCTGGTCAGCACCTCTATTTCTCCTGGGTTTGGAACCAGCCTAGCTAGCAAAACAAAGGGCTGGCAGGCTAAGTGTGAGCTGGGTCTGCCAGTGACAGGGTAGACTTCTTCTAGGCTTCTTCTGAAGTCAGGAAGGGCTGGGATAGACCCCAGGGTATTCTTTGAGGTGCAATCAGGGCAGGGGCACAACCTCTCCACATCCATTCTGTCAGGAAGACTCACTCACCGCTACTCCCAGGTCCTTTGTCCACTGTCTGGATCCAATATACATTTCCGAGTCATCAACCATCAGGAGACACTGGAAGAAAGGCATGTTTAGCTTAAACAGAAAAAAGCCAATTATCTAAAAATTGCACTACTAAATTAGCAATTTAAAATCTGTCTTTACCATTAGGTAAGATTTTAAATGAGTGGAAGACATTGTTTCCTAGCTGTTCCCAAACTCAATGAGCAATAATGTAAACTAGTGGTAGTCTATGGGAGGCCATCCTTGCCACAATGAATAACAACTTTGTTTTTTTTTTACTGCAAGGTCATGTAAAGCATTAAGTACACATGTCCTACTTTTTAACTACCATGCACCCTGACCTATGAGCATTTAGCACTTACCTTAAGGGTGACATACGTTTTAAAAAGCGAGGCTTAGGTCTGACAAAAGTTTATTTTGCCATTTTGAGATGGCAGTTTAAAACTGCACCACGAGCTGCATTGGCAGGTCTGAGTCACGTTTTCAAGTCCAACTTTAGTGGGTGGCATAATGAGTGCAGCAGCCCGTATTTAATTTACAGGCCCTGGCTACAAATAGTACCATGTAGGGACTTAAAAGTGAAAAATGTTCTAATATGGTATATGCCATTTAAACATGTTTATAAGAAAGAGCACAAGCACTTTACAATTGGTTAGCGGGCATAAAGTTCACCTAGTCTGAAAATCTTCAAAATTGGGCTCAGCAAGAATGGAATAGTGAAGGCAAAAGAGCACCTCAAAAATTGTAATTTCCAAAACACAGTACATCATATTTTATCCCAAAATATTAAAATAGACATGGTTGATTTTGTTCCCATTTCAATCACAGTAATCACTATCAGTTGTGAAGATTCATAGACCATTGTTCCCTCTTTCCTTCTAATATATCAGCAACAGAACATAGCATAAACCAATAAATATTGTGGGAGTGAACTGATTTTATTCACCTTGCTATATATCTGTTTTGATATAAGTGCAGAATATCAGTCCTCAAGAAGACCTATGTTTGTGAGGAACAATGTATAACCATGTTCAATGTATTTCTGCTTTCCATATATCAAAGTGACCCAGGAGGGTTAACACATGAGATAACCTTTGTCTCAGAGTGCAGTGGTGTGGAATCATCAATATTTTGGTTATAGATATTGTCCATAGTAAAGCCCTTGTTCTGTGAAACCTTAAAACAAGTTATAACCCAACTTATCCTTGGATTAAGTGACATACACTCAACCATGCCTTCAAAACTCTCTCATATATAAATAGTCACACTTTTATCACAGCCTCTACAACATGCAATATTGACATGTTCTATCCATTACCTTTTCTGTCAGAACAATATAGGTCACTTTGAAGTGACCTATGGGCTCCTTTTCAGTGTCATCAGAATCTTCCTTTCAGAGCCTCTCTCTTCCAACACTAATGATGTTCCCCTAGAGCATGCTCCAATACCGGCACCCCACAAAACTCTTTTATCTTCCCATCCCTTGAACTTTACAGCAGTTCCTAAAACAAGTCCATAAGGGGTCTTTCCAGTGAAAATTGTAAATCCTATTCTCAACGAGATCCCATAGGACTTCAGTGCATAAGAGTGTGTGCCAGCAATTTTGGAAATAGCTAATATTTAACCAGGCCCAGGCCTAAGCCTTGCTTTGCTTCCAGCAACCATTCTGACAAGAGTCAAATTTGAGATTTCCTTCCAGCCCATGGGAACTTCTGACTCCCCAGAAAATGTTGTGAAAATGTGTGGCTCACCTAAATGCCCTAAACGATAAAGAAACAGAACAAACCCAGAAATTTCTGTGAAAGTCTATGCATCGGAATGCCCTAAACAAAATAAAAGCAAATGAAAAACAAGGTTAGTGAGAGCAAGTGGGCACAACAAAACAATTTGGGTGTACAAATAACAAGTCATTAAATAATACTATAATAATAGAAGACTTTTAACGAACAAAAAAGTGGATAGTTAGGGACTAACATTGGTAAATATTTTTTTCCTGTAAAGGAAGAGGATACGTAGGTCATGTTTAACTTGCAAGGAAAATGTAAGTACTGAGGCCTTCCTCGCGATGTCACTGCAGCCTGAACCCCCTGTGTTCCTGCCAGTGCTGTCAGTAATAGTACCAGCACAACTACTAACCATAACACTCCTACAAGTGCAAAAATGCAAATTATTACATGCCACCCAAAGCTATAATGATCGCATGAGCAGCAAGAACTATTTAGTTGTGATGTATATCTAATTATAAAACAGTGTTGTTGTGTTCATCTCAGAATTGGACAAACAGCACAACCATGTGTTGGACTGTCATTAGTACCATGTTAGACTTTTCATCCTTGGCGTGGACTCCCTTAACTTTTTGCATCTGTTCCCCAGGTTGTTGATATGTGCTGGACTCTGATTTTGCTGTTTTTGTTACTCTGGGCACTTTACCACTGTTAACCAGTGCTAAAGTGCTAGTGCTCCTTTACAAAATGTGTATGTAATTTGGCTTATCCATGATTGGCATATTTGATTTATTAGTAAGTCCCTAGTACAGTGCACTAGAGGTGCCCAGGGCCTGTAAATCAAATGCTACTAGTAGGTCTGCAGCACTGGTTGTACCGCCCACATAAGTAGCTCTGTAATCCTGTCTCAGACCTGCTACTGCAGTGTCTGTGTGTGATATTTTAACTTTAGATTCGATTTGGCAGGTGTACCCACTTGCCAGGCCTAAACCTTCCATTTTCTTACATGTTAGACACCCCTAATGTAGGCCCTAGGTAGCCCCAAGGACAGGGTACAGTGTATGGTTAAGATAGGACACATAGGGCCTGATTCTAACTTTGGAGGACGGTGTTAAACCGTCCCAAAAGTGGCGGATATACCACCTACCGTATTACGAGTTCCATAGGATATAATGGACTCGTAATACGGTAGGTGGTATATCCGCCACTTTTGGGACGGTTTAACACCGTCCTCCAAAGTTAGAATCAGGCCCATAGTAATGTGTTTTATATGTCCTGACAGTGAAATATTGCTAAATTTGTTGTTCACTGTTGCAAGGCCTGTCCATCTAATAGGTTAACATGAGGGCTACCTTTAAATCTGATTAAAGTGTAGATCCCCTTTGGGAGTGGATAGACATGTGGAGTTTGGTGTCTCTGAGCTCACAATTTAAAAATACATCTTTTAGTAAAGTTGATTTCTAGATTGTGTGTTTGAAAATGCCACTTTTAGAAAGTGAGCATTTTCTTGCTTATACCATTTCTGTGACTCTGCCTGTTTGTGGATTCCGTGTCTGGGTCAGTTGACAGTTGGGGTAGTTGCACCTCACACCCGAAAGTGACACAAAGGGAGCTGGGGTGTAGTCTGCATTTCCTGATGAGCCATATGTGCTAGGAGGGAAGGGAGGAGTGGTCACTCACACCTGAAAGGGCTGTGCCTGCCCTCACACAATGCAGTCTCCAACTCCCTGCTGAGTGTCCGGGGCCTGGCCTAGGCAAGGCAGGATTTCACATTCAAAAGAGACTTTACTTTGAAGTAGGCCTACTGTAATCCTGTAGAAGAAGGGCACCCAAAACCACAGACTTTAGAACACTTCTGGAAACCAACAGGAACCTCTGCCTGGAGAAGAGCTAAAGAGCTGAGGAAGAAGAGATGCCCTGCCTGTGACTGTGCTTTTTTGGAGCTATCCTGCAGTTGCTGCTTCTGCCAGAGTAAGAGGGCAAAGACTAGACTTTGGGTGCGTTTCATCTTGTGAAGATCTCCAAGGGCTTGATTTAGAGCTTGCCTCCTGTTGCTTGAAGTTTCAGGGACAGCAAAGACTTCTCTCTGCCAGCACCTGGAGTCTCTAAAGAGACTCCTACTCTGCCCTGTGGTGCCCATCCAGTTCCTGGGACCCTGAAAGGAGAAGCTAGCAGCCTAAGAGGATATCTACGCACAGAGCGCCGTGCGGGGAAAAGATTGACGCAACTCCGATCTGCAGCTGAAGACACGACATGCCACCGGCTCTGCGCCTGAAAATCGACACTTGCCAGGAACGCAACTGAAGAATCGACGCACGGAGCTGGAGAATCGACGCACAGCATCGCTGACGGAAACTCAGAGATCAAAACCCGTGCTGAGTGTTTTTTAAATCATTGTGTGGCTGGATTTCCGATGCAAGTACCGCTGGGTGTGTAAAAACAACGCAAGGCCTGCCCGGACCCGAGAGTGCTGATCGGATCGACTCATCGCTTTCCTGCGGAGAGAAGAAACAACGTGCCCTGACCCGATGAAAGGAGAGCTGACCCAAGGTCCCACTCATGAGTGGAATCGACGCATTTGCAAGCCCTTTTTGACGCACACTCGCCTGTGCGGGGTTATTTTTGACGCACCCAAGATACATTTTCACGCTAACAGTGTTAGTATGTGTTTTAAACTACAGAAAGACTCTTTTTCCTTTTAAATTAATAACTTGACTTGTGTATTGTGGATTTTTGTTGTTTTGGTCTTGTTTTGTTTATATAAATATTTTCTATTTTTCTAAACCTGTGTTGTGGTATTTTGTAGTGTTTTCATTAAGTTGCTGTGTGTGTTAGTACAAATACTTTACACCTAGCACTTTGAAGTTAAGCCTACTGCTCTACCAAGCTACCAAGGGGTTAGGCAGGGGTTAGCTGAGGGGGGATTCTCTTTTATCCTGACTAGAGTGAGGGTCCTTGCTTGGACAGGGAGTAACCTGACTGTCAACCAAATACCCCATTTCTAACATATCAGCATTGAAAATTAAGTACTGTTGCCAATCTCCTGAAACCACAGGCTCAAATTAAGCATGAATGTAAAGAAATTACTTGTTTCTGTGAAGCAAAATGTAAATTTAATTAAAGAAAGATCTATGAAAGAATTAGCTGTTTGTCCAACCACATGGGCACAGTGGCCGTGCCTCCAACTTTTTCCCGGCAAGAAGGTCAGGCAGTTAGGAACTAGACATGCAGCAAATATGCAGACTTCTGGCTGCCTGAGCTGAACTTTGCCAGGCTGAGGTTTTCACAGCCCTGCGGGCATGACCACCGCAGCCTGGCAAAAGTGTCTTGAGGCCCTCTCCCTCATGACGAGTGGGAGCGTCACTCATCACCTTGAACATGGGCATTTCAGTTTTAAGCCCTGAATTGACCAGGGTAGAGTGTCAATCCTTAACACCCTGTTGCAGAGTGGGGTGGGGTTAGCAGTCTCACTGACCCATTTCCACTCTGGAAAAAGTGAGGGGCTTCATCTTTCTCTCATTGGCTGCCCTTATATCTGATAATGAGAAAAGGCAGCATTCCCAACTCTCCTGGGACCTCAGAGACTTCCCTCCCAGAGAGCAGCAGTGAATGTAAGTTTTAATTTTTGAGGTTTGATGCATGTGTGTATGTATGAATGAATATATGTGTATTTGATTGAGTGAGTGTTTTGAATGGGTGTGTGTGCACCTGTGAATATGAGAGTGTAAGTGTGCCTCCATGGACCCCGCCACCCTCCCTGCTAAAATTACACCCCGCCACTGGAAAGAACAAGACAAAAATACTTCTGACAGAACAGAAGATTTGCTAGAACTTCACAAATAAAAGCTATTGTTGGAAAATACCTAACATTCATTCCGAAATGAATGTATAAAGTGGTACGTGTCATTGGTTCACATTATTTCATAACTGTATAGTCCCTGTTAAATATCCCATGCTCTGCTTATTCAAAGTAGTTCACACATTTCCGTGGTGTGCTTTAACTAACAACAGCAAAGCAGAGTTGAATACCAGTATGGTGGGTGAATTTCCTAGTGTTATAATTCTTTTATGGACAGACTAAAATGATTAGACATACACTAACAAGTTGCATAGAAAAATAAACCCCCTTATGTTTCCTTGGTGGGCTGAAGCCTTTGGAGGCTGGTCTTGAAAGACCAGGGTGGCTCCTGGTGCCTCTGTCACTTTCCCCACCTACCCGAGGCTAATTGCACAAGGCATGGAAAGACTTCTCAAGAGAGAGAAAGGGAAAGAGGAAGAAGGAAGAGAGGGAGATGTAATAGTGGAGGACAGAGGAAGGAAGAAGAAAGAGAGAACTGATGGATGGAAAAAGAAAGATTGCACAAGAAGACAAAGGGAGCTGGGCTGGTTCAAACATTTCTGCCAGGGGTGCTTTTGGTTTCCCAGTCCGGTACTGTTGAGGATGAAACCTGCTATTCTTCCTTTCTGACTGCTAATGGTGTTCTACCAGCCATTGGAAACTGGCTTGAGTTAGGAGGAGCCTTTGGGTTCCACTTCACTTCTGTATTAGCACAGCACAGATACCAGGTTACTGGTTGCACTGTACTTTGTACCTAGTAATGTTCAGCCAATTTATTATTGGTTAAGTAAATTTCTTCCAGTAAAACAATCTCTGCTGTTGCTCTAGAGATGGCATCAAAACCCATCATTCTTTTATCACTGCGGTTGAGTAACCGTTCATGTAAATTTGCCACGGGTGTGAATTTACTCATGTAACCATCCTTTTTACCTCTATATTTTCTCAGAGTAATCAGGATCTCAAACAACTTTTCCCATTTCCCCTTCTGTCTCTGTGCTACCCATAAGTGTAAGTAACCTTCCTTAACAATATATTAGGCATAGTCAGAGTGTGCATAGTTGCTCTATGTGGTACCTTGTGAAGTAAGAAAAAAATTCTGCTATGCTATGCAGAGTTCCGTGAGCGGATGAAGTTCTCAGTCACACCTGTTTGTGTTGCATTTAACATCAAACGCAATGTGAAGTATGTACTTATCTTCAGAATCATGTGTGAATGGCCCCTCCCCATTTTCATGGGTGCAGCCATCTTGTTTTTCACTCTGTTTATGGTAATGGGCCTGTTTTGTCATCCCAATTTTTTTTTGCAGCTTTCCTAATTGTTCTACCTCTCATTTCTATTTATTTTATCAGTGTCTTTTTTTGTGCCGCTGTAGTTTTACATTTTGGAATTTTTGTGTGCTTTTTTGTGACTTTTTGTATTTTTGTTTATTTTTCCCTTTTCTTTCCTCCCTCTCCTTATAAATTATTTTCTTAATCACCCCAGACAATAGCAGAGCAGGGTGACGCTGGTGATGAGGGGAGTGGTGCGCAAGCCCCTCCCCTGGGACAGTCAGCAGCTACCTACCTTGGGGCGGCAGCACCGCCAAGAGACACAATTCCAGCCAATCTTTTCTGAGGAAGAGGTGGCAGCACTGGTCTTTTATGCGCAGTGCCAACTTCCTTCTATGCCGGAAGCAGAGGGCAAGCCTGGAAGTGGTTACCCCATCCGGGAGCATCGACTGCATTGTGCAAGAGTGCGCCAATGTGTCAGTGCCATCTCCCGGGTCCAGTGCACCACCAAGCAGTTGACACACTGCTGGGTGGATAGAATTTACCATGAGTAGGACCTGCTCGACTTGATAAGGGTCAAGATTCCAGGGCTTGGTGAGTATTATATTACTGTGTTTGTGTTCTACAATACTAACTTTTTTCCCCAATAGCATGCAGCTTGCACTCAGAGGTAAGTTAAGTCTAGTTTCCGTTAAGAATATTATTTATTATTTGATCTAGTTAGAGCTAGGCAGGTGCTCGGCTGTTCATCATCGTACTCATAGGCACTAGTTTGGCTGATTATTTAAGAAGCCATTGCTACGCAGACTCCTCTGTCCACCTGTCTCCATAGTGAATTAGTGATATCAGTAAGTTAGCATTCTCTGTGACTTTATGTAGCTCATACAGTCCAGGCAATTTCACAACATTGCGAGTATGTGTTAGAATTGGGGTCTCTGGTTGGCAGTCAGTTTGCACTCTGCCGAAGCAGGGACCCTTACTCTAGTCAGGGCAAAGGAGAACCATACCAAGTTAACCCCCATTCATTCCCTTGGTAGCTTGGCACGAGCAGGAAGGCTTATCCCAGAAGCAATGTGCAAAGTATTTGTACCATTACACACAGTAATACAGTGAAAACACTACAAAATGGACACCATACCAGTTTAGGAAAATAGGCATTATTTATCTAAATTAAACAAGACCAAAGCAACAAAAATCCAACATACACAAGTCAAAATATGAATTTTCTAAAGAATAATGGGTTTTACTCCATAGGACACAGTGGAAATGTTGATTTTTTACAAAGTACCTGGTTTGAGTAAAAAATAAAGCCGCACGGGTGAGAGCGCGTCGGAAAAATCAGCAATGCATTGATTCCTTACTCGCAAGTGAGGCCATGCATCATTTCGTCTCCGGTCGAGTAAGTGATGTTTTGTTTTTCTCCCTCGCAAGAGAGCGATGTGTCAATTTCTCCATGGGGCTCCTCAGATCTGCGTTGATTCATGATGACTTTGACGTCCAAGGATGATGCGTGAGAAATACAGTTGCATGGTATTGGAAAACCACACTGCGTGGGATTTGTGTCATTATCAGCAGCTGCGAGCGAGTGTTGCGTCGTTTCTCCAGCCGTGATGCAGGTGGAGCATCGATTTTAGCCATGAAGCAGGTGGCGTTACTAATGGTGCGTTGAAAAGTTCCCCGCTCAGTGTTCTGTATGTGGATTTAAGCTCTTGTTCTGCCAACTTCACCTTTCAAGTGCCCACAGACTGGATCAGGCACTGCTTGGCAGGGCAGGAGTCTCAGCAGAGAGTCCAGGTGCTGGCAGAGAAAGTCTTTGATGGCCCTGAGACTTCAAAACAGGAGGCAAGCTGAGTGCAAGCCCTTGGAGAATCTTCTTAAGCAGGAATGCACAACAAAGTCCAGTCTTTATCCCCTTTCACAGGCAGAAGCAGCAACTGCAGGATAGCCCAACAAAGCACAGTCACAGGCAGCACTTCTCCTCAACTCTTTCGCTCTTCTCCTTGGCAGAGGTTCCTCTTGGTTCCAGAAGTGATCTAAAGTTTGGGGGTTTAGGTCGACTACGTATACCCCTTTCTGCCTTTGAAGTAGTCAAACTTCAAAGGAAAGCCTCTGTTCACAATATCTTTCCTTGCCCAAGCCAAGCCCCAGACAAACACCAGTGGGTTGGAGACTGCATTGTGTGAGGGCAGGCACAGCCCATTCAGATGCAAGTGACCACTCTTCCCTCCACTCTAGCTCAGATGGCTGATCAGGATATGCAGGCAACACCCCAGCTCCCTTTGTGTCACTGTCTATAGAAGATTCATAAGCAGCCCAACTGTCAGTCTGACCCAGACAGGGAATCCACACACCAGCAGAGTCACAGAATGGTTAAAGAAAGAAAATGCTTACTTTCTAAAAGTGTCATTTTCAAACTTACAATCTAAAAACCAACTTCACTAAAATATTTATTTTTAAATCGTGAGTTCACAGACCCCAAACTCCACATTTCTATCTGCTCTCAAAGGGAAACTGCACCTTAAGATTATTTAAAGGCGGCCCCCATGTTAACCTCTGAGAGAGATAGGCCTTGCAATATTGAAAACCTAATTTGGCAGTATTTCACTGTTAGGACACACATCAGTACATGTCCCACCTTTAATATACACTGCACACTGCCCATGGGACTACCTAGGGACTACCTTATGGGTGCCTTACATGTATAAAAAGGGAAAGTTTGGGCCTGGCAAGCGAGTACACTTGTCAGGTCGAATTGGCAGTTTAAAAACTGCAAACACAGACTGCAGTGGGAGGTCTGAGCCAACTTTACAGGGCTACTCATGTGGGTGGCACAACCAGTGCTGCAGGCCCACTAGTAACATTTGATTTACAGGTCCAGGGCATCTCTAGTGCACTTTACTAGGGACTTACTAGTAAATCAAAATATACCAATCATGGATAAACTAATCAGCAGTACAATTTACAGAGGAGCACTTGCGCTTTAGCACTGGTCAGCAGCGGTAAGTGCCCAGAGTTTAAAAAAACAGCAAAAACAGAGTCCAGCACACAGTCAAAACATTGGAAGCTGAGGCAAAAAAGGCAGGGGAGACCACACGAAGGATGCCAGGTCTAACAGTATGCATTTGCGCATTACAAAAAAGGAAGACTGAGTTGGTCCATCAAGGAGGTTGAGAAATGAGAATAGAATCAAAGATCATTCATTACAATGCAGTAGATCCAAATGTATTTTTTGTTAAGGAAATTTGGAATGGGGATTTTAGGATTATAGTAAACTCACTGATAGGTGAGCATACTAGTAACATAGATTATCTGATTTAAGTACAAAGTTAGTGCATTTTTCTGTTATATAATACTTTTGTGGCGATTATCAGTACCACTAATATATTTTTTAATCTTCTTCATTTCTTACATCAGCACCCAAGGGCAAGAAGAGGGACACTGCACAGGTGGATCTGGAAGGAGCTAGGGAGGCGCCGACCACAGTGCCGATTCTGGTGGCTCTGCCCATCCTAGTAAGTCCTACTATTTAATATTATTATTATTTCCCTAACCTTTACCTCTTCCCACCTTTATACTACTTTTCATTTTGCCTTGTTTGATTTTTTTATACTGTCTCCCTTCTTTTCCAACTCCCCATCCAAGTTTTATTTAATTACTGTTACCCCTACACTATCTTTTTTTTTACTTTCAATGACTATTTTGTATTCCACCCCTTCATTGTGCTTCAATGATTCTGAGTCATCATCATCATAGGCTACAGCTCTGCCCCTCCATTACTCAAAGTTTTAGATGTCTTGACTACCTGGCTTATCTAACATTCCAGCAAAATGCCCAGAGTGATATTTTTGACAGAAGATACTGTAGTACTAATCAAATGATGTATTACTGTTGCATTTGCTTGATTAAAAAAATTAAGAAAGGGAGGTGTACATGGCATCTGAAAACTGGATACTTTTTTTCTAGCCAAACCGACCAGTGCAAAAAGTGGAGTTGGCTCAAGTTCCACCACTGCAGGAGCAGATGGAGCAGGGGTAGATGTGGCAGCAGGAGTGGGCAATGGCAAGTCACATTGCTTGCTTATTGACAATTAATCTCTAGCTACATGGGCGTTGTCGTGATCGGATTCGTGAACCCCCACATTACAGCTACAGCAGTACAGTAGTGGTTGGCCTCTTCCATCCCCAACTCAGCAAAAGCACACATACTGTATGCTAATAATGATAGCTTAATGGAAACGTGAAAGAATAGAAGATTAAAAGAAAGGGTGGGTGAAAAGAGTAAGAAGAAGGGGTACGGGTGGATGAAAAAGGATGTGTGTGTGAGTATTGGGTAAATGGATGGATAGGTGAAAGAATGATTGAAAGAAAGGGTGGATAGTGGGTTCAGAATGGATGGATAAAGTATTGTGTATTTGGGTGAAAGACTAGATGAGAGAAAGTAAAGCTTAAATCATGGTGACTATGAGTGAATAAAGAAGGATGAATGAAAGGATGATTGAATAATTGCTTGGATGAATAAAGAAGGACGTTTTTCTGTAGAGGGGCATGCAGCTCACCTACTTTGCTTATTTTATGGTTTATCATTTATTGTTATCAAAGTTATGGTTAAAAGTGGGGGGTATTTTAATTTTTGTTGTAATCCCTTTACTCACTGTATTTGTTAAATGAGGCACATCTGTATCCCATCATCAATCATCAACCCTCTCCCTGCCCATGACATTTTGCCACACATGACCGAAGAAGTGCAATACAGTATTACCATAACAGATTCATTTTACGCCTGTTCATATTTTTCCATTTAGACTTTCACTATATAGTGACTGAATCAGCCAAAGCTTAGGCACATGATGAGTTGATGATCAATGACTCCCCTCTATTCTTCTATAGCACAAGTTCTACCTATCTGCCTAATCCCTCTGTCTTACTCTGCAGCAGAGTAAGCCAAGTGTCCTTTCCTTACTCCCCAGCAAATTAATTTGTTGGAAAGAATTTGTGATGGTGGGTGAGGTCAGCGAGTAAAATGGGACTAGTAAGTGTCCAATTTGATTTCAAGTTTGGCGTAAGGGACACTCTGTGACAAACATGACAAATATAATCTCTATATCCCATTCATTTCCCTGTAGTGCAGTGCATCGTTTTCCCCACCATATGCCTAGGGTACACAGGATAAATATAGCCACCTTTTATACATGACTTGTGAGGTATCTTATTTATTCATCTGCCTCTTTGAGTCAGGGTAAAAACGAAGTGAAAAGCATTTGTGGACGATCAGGATCATTGGCATTAATAATAGATAATCGTCAGTTACATCTGCCCCTGCTGAAGACAGCAGCAAAGTACTGGAAGCGCTGCCTAGCATACCTCCAATAATGTGGCACCACAACTTGTACTCCACAGTGCATAATGCCTTACTCATCATAAATGAGAGCTAATTCATTTTAATTTTTCCACTAAATGTGTCTGTTTAGTTACTAGAAAAGCCTTTAAAAGAAAAAAAACGAAATCACTGTTTTTTAACCTGGCGTTATTTTGCCTTAATTCCTTTCTACCAGACAGTCAGTGAGTGCTTTTTATGTGAGGCATGTGTAGGCAAACAAATACAATTGTCCTTGTGACTCTCCTAATCATAATCAAATCAAATTCCAATGCTTCTAGGATCCCGCAATGTAGTGCTACTGTGCCACCCACTACCTACTTTTGAAGATGTATGTGTTCAGAGAATTGTTGCAAATGTGCCTTTTTTATTCTTCTTTTTCTCGATATATACCTACTCCTTCTTGATGGCCACCACCAACCAGGCAGGAGATAGCAGCCTGGCTGTGGCAGCAGAGGCTGGGGAACATCCAGGTTGAAAACTGATGGCTGGTGGTCTTGGAGGAGGAAGATGCCAAAACACCTGCCTCAGACCCAGGACCCAGCAGACTAGCATGTCAGCCCCCAGCATCCTGGCCAGTATATTGCTGGTGCTGCCACCAGCAGTAAGAGGCCCTGACTGCACCTGCTGCTGCATCCTCCCACTCTAACAGGGCATTGCTGAGCTGCATCCTTCAGCAGAAGAACCCCATGGAGAGCCAGCTCACCAGCATTGACCAAGGCAGAGGGGTGGGGCTGTTGTATTTTCTATTTGTAAATAACTAAAGGAGATTTTTTTAAACTTCATTTGTGCCTCAAATCTCAATTTTGGTATTTTAGTTTGCACTGCTGTCTTTTAGTGAGGCCTGTTTTTTTTGTCTGCGAAAAAAGTGTATGTCATTTACTTCTACCCTTGTTCTATTGCCCTCTACAACTATATATTGACCACTAGGGGATCATTGCTTTTGGCTACAGAAACATAGTACACACACAGACAACATCTTTGTTGGAAAATGGGTTATTGGTAAGGGCAGGTAGGTACCTACACTTTGCAATAGGCCACTAACCTCCACTAAGGTCCAGTTAGGTCTCAGTAAATTAACCCCAGCTCAACCCTTGTAGCTTGGCAATGAGCGTCAAGGCTTAACTTAGGAGACAGAGGGGGTCATTCTGACCCTGGCGGTCTTTGACCGCCAGGGTCGCGAATGACGGAAGCACCGCCAACAGGCTGGTGGTGCTTCCAAGCCCATTCTGACCGCGGCGGTAAAGCCGCGGTCAGAAAACCGGGGCCGGTGGTTTCCCGCCGTTTTTCCCCCGGCTGGGCGAATCTGCCAGGGCAGCGCTGCAAGCAGCGCTGCCCTGGGGATTCTGACCCCCTTCCCGCCAGCCTGTTTCTGGCGGTTTTCACCGCCAGGAAGAGGCTGGCGGGAACGGGTGTCCTGGGGCCCCTGGGGGCCCCTGCACTGCCCATGCCACTGGCATGGGCAGTGCAGTGGCCCCCTAACAGACAGTGTAAAGCGCGACGGGTGCAACTGCACCCGTCGCATGCCCGCAACACCGCCGGCACCATTCGGAGCCGGCTTCTGTGTTGCAGGCCACCTTCCCGCTGGGCCGGCGGGCGCTAACATGGTTAGCGCCCGCCGGCCCAGCGGGAAGCTTGAAATGCCGGCAGCGGTCTTTTGACCGCCCGCCAGAGTCAGAATGACCGCCAGAGTGTAAAGCATTCAAATATCACAAAACAGTATTTAAAAAAAACACAGGAAAGAGTTTAAAAATCCGAAACCAATTTATAAAAATAGTTTATATTTTTATCTTTAAAATGACACCAAAACTAATAAAATTGGATAAGGGGAACTGGAGATATGAATTTTTAAAGAATTATTAATTTTTTTAGCGCCTAGAAACAAAAAGCGCCAATCGGGTCATCTGGTTGCACCTCGACCGGGGCAAAGTCAAAGTTTAAGGCCGACCGCGATGGAGCCCTGCTTGGCTACAGACCGCGGGAGGCCTCGGTTAAAAGTTTACCTTCATACTTAGGGGGTCATTCTGACTCCCGCCGGCCGCGGTAACCGCAGGGCTGGCGGGAGCCACCAGAATACCGCTGTGCGGTCAGAAGACCGCCGCGGTTATTCTGGGTTTCCCGCTGGGCTGGCGGGCGACCGCCAGAAGGCCGCCCGCCAGCCCAGCGGGAAACACCCTTCCATGAAGATGCCGGCTCCGAATGGAGCCGGCGGAGTGGAAGGGGTGCGATGGGTGCATTTGCACCTGTCGCGATTTTCAGTGTCTGCTAAGCAGACACTGAAATTCTAAGTGGGGCCCTCTTATGGGGGCCCCTGCAGTGCCCATGCCATTGGCATGGGCACTGCAGGGGCCCCCAGGGGCCCCACGACACCCCATACCGCCATCCTGTTCCTGGCGGCCGAAACCGCCAGGAACAGGATGGCGGTATGGGGGTCGGAATCCCCATGGCGGCGCAGCAAGCTGCGCCGCCATGGAGGATTCCCCAGGGCAGCGGAAAACCGGCGGTACACCGCCGGTTTTCCGTTTCTGACCGCGGCTGTACCGCCGCGGTCAGAATGCCCATGGGAGCACCGCCAGCCTGTTGGCGGTGCTCCCGCGGTGCCCAACCCTGGCGGTCTAGGACCGCCAGGGTTGGAATCACCCCCTTAGTCTCTTTTTCGGAGATTTTCTTTACCGGGCCGAACCAGCAAATCAGGCTGGGTCACGGTTGAGGCAAGCCGGCTAGAGTTGCCGCGGCGGGTCGGTCCCTCTATGGAGCTTTTTTTCAAAAGTTGTCCAAACTTCCCCAAACTTCTGGGACTTCTCCCAGATGTCCTTTTAAGGTTCTTTTGGGGTCCACAGCTCACCCCAAGGGTCCAGAAGTTCTGAGATGGTCCTTGGGGGGTGCAGACCACAACTCCCAGAATGCACCTGGCACAAACTCCTTTTTGGCCACTGGACATTGGTCAGCTGGTCGCTTTCTTCAGGAGTTGGTGCAGGGGACTCTGGATAGCAATTTTTCACCTGTAGCAAACAGGGAGTCCCTCCTTGAACCAGTTTAAGCCAGGCAAAGTCCTTCTTGTGGTGAAGCCCAAGTGTGCAGCTGATGCAGTCCTTCTGAGTGCAGGTTCCAGGTACAGGCCAGGGGTCCAGCAGGGCAGTCCTTCTTCTTCTGTAGTTCTTCCTTGTTGGATGTGGTAGGGAACTGAGGTGTGGGTGCAGGTCTGCCAGTTTTATCCTTGCTCCTGGGTGAAAAGCAGGGGGGTCCTGGTTCTCCAATCAGGTGCAGGGTCCTTCCCCCTGTGATGACCACTTCCTGGGAAGTGTGGCAAAAATCAATCCCAGGAGGCAACATGCTCCAAAAATACATCATGGCTGAAACTGATTTTTGGAGGTTACATCTGGCTGAGCCCACCCACTGGTGTGGCTAAACATCATAAACACACCCCTCTCCTGCGCTCGCCTAATCTAATCAAGGGGGCACCTAGTTGACTGGGGTTGCAGGATGTGGGGGTGTTGCTGGTTGCTCCAAATGTCCTTCTCTGCCTTTGAAGACCAGTTTGGCAGCCCTCCCCCTTCCTGCCTCACCATCTGCTGAGGGGAGATTCCCTCCCACAGGCACATTCCTTTGTGTGAAGCCAGGCCACTTCACGCCTCATCAAGGTAGCCTGGCCAGGCTGCTAGAGGCTGGCCAATCAGAGCACAGCAGCAAAAACAATGCAGAGCTGAAATGGGCAACTTTTCGGTTAAAGTTTAAAACTCTTTACTTGAACAAGTTATATTAAATCCAACAACTGGAAGTTGTGGGATTTATCACAACAATTAATTTGATACCAAACTCTTGGTATGCATCATTTAAGGAGACTTTAAAAATTAAAATAAAGTGTCCCCATTCTAGCCTATGAAGGCCATTTACTACAATGAGGGAAAAACAAATGTGGCTGTTTTTACCTCACCAGGGCTTATAAAACTATTTTTATAAGGCCCCTGCTTATAGTTCCATGGCACCCAGCCCTAGGGGAACATAGGGCACACCTTAGGGGCGACTTATATGTAAAAATAAGGTAGTTTAAGACTTTGGAACTACTTTTAATTCCAAAGTTGAATTTGCATATAACTTTAATTTAAAAGCAGCCAGCAAGGCAGGCCTGCCTTTAAAATGACAGTGGGCACCTCAGTAGTGCACCTATGGGTGCACTACCTATGCTGTGGTCCCTAAACCTACATGCCCTACCATATACTAGGGACTTATAGGTAGGTTAACTTAGCCAATTATAATTAGCCTAATTTGCATATCCATTTTACCCAGAGCACCGGCCCTGGGACTGGTTAGCAGTACCCAGGGCACCATCAGAGTCAGGAAAACACCAGAAAAAAGTGGAAAATGGGGGCAAAAAGTTAGGGGGCCTCTGCAATCAGCCCTGTTTTCTCACAATCTTCTTCAGTAGGAGTTAATTACTAACTATACAAGTTCACTTCAATCCATAGTTCGTCTCTTATCTGAATAGATGGAGCGAGAGAGTCTTCTTACTGTAGGGCTTTTCCTAAGGAGGCATCTTAAGGGGGTGGTAGGTAGTAGTAGTAGCAGGCTAGGGAGCTAATAGGGAAGACAGAAGGTGCTACTCCCACCTATACGAACGCCAACTGCAGGATTAATCAAAGGGTTTTCCATCACTGTCAACTAGATTGAAATAAATCATAGAGTTAGTGGGTCATACATCAAAACTTTAGGAAGGCTGAGACCAGACTACCATAATGACAGCATTAGACACACAACAAAGAAGGCCTGATATGATAAGAAAATCTAGCACTATCAATTTCTTCTGAACAATGGTGAAGAGTTATAGAGCTAAACCTAGGAAATGAAATCATAGATTCAGGGGAAGTGGGGTCAGACTCAAGAGTGGTTGGACCAGGTTCAGCATTTACAGAACACACATACAAGGCATGAATGATGGTGTTTATGGGGCCAGTGTGGAATATTGCTCAGGTAATGGAAGGTTAGATGGCCATGCCGTGAGTTGGTGTTGCATTAATCACATCCACTCCAGCAAGTGTGTGATTCATTTATGGAGTAAAATTAAGTCACACCTCAATGAATCACACAGTCCAGGGTAAGAGGGTTTGGGGCTCAATGAATGGATGGAAAGGGGATTTAGAGAAAGGTGTGACAAAGACAAACATTTCACAAAAGAAACCACAACAATATTCATTGGGGCACTGAGCAGCACACCATAATCAATCTGGCATTGAAGAGAACAAAGTGATAAGTATGACACAATTCAGTTCAATGCATTGCATTGCAAATTGCCATTCTGCCCCACAGAGACCCCAGTTAGTATATCCTAAATGTATTGTCTTCTAGTTTTGAAATATACAAATTATGGAAGATTGAATTTAACCCATTCAGTTCCAAAGATTATCATTGCTATCAGGAAAATGATACTGTATTGTCAAAGTGGGTGATGCATCCTCATTGTTCTTGGAATGTCTGTCACTCTGGGGTGCCTGTCTGAATCTGTCCAGTAGGTAAGCTGGAGTCTTGAACATTCCACAAGTTTTGTTCATGCAGGAAAGGACTATGAGAAGGCCGACATACTGAAAAAAGCAGTAGCCTTATTATGTAGTAAAGAGAGAAGAACAAAAGGAAGCAAGGTAAACTTCATTAGGAGTCAGGGGTGTACCAAGAAGACTCAGAGGCAGATCAAGAACATAAGAGAGGAGTTTCATGTTTGAGTCAAGAATGTAGAAAACATACCCAGCAGCATTTCCAAATCCATGCACCTCTCTCCAGTTCATAGAGCTAAGTGTGTGCTACATCTCAGAGTCTTCACCATCATCATGGTTCCTCTTTGAAGTCGATAACTTTCTCCTTCTAGCTGTTAAGGTAGTCCCACCCTGAGTCCTTCTATTCTACTCCTCCAGATTCTGAGTAACTCCGTCCCAGTCCCACACGGAACAGGGTAAACATGTGAAGTGCACTGCTGTTGAAGAACAAATAGAGAAATAAAACTGGAGTATTTTGTGTAGATTTGTGTTTGGTATGAAAGTGACTGGGTTGTTCTGAGGAACCAGAAAAAAGGAGTGGACCCTGCGGGTAAATTTCACTAAGTTTGAAATGCCATTTACTTTAAGGAAAAAATTATCACCTAACACGGCAAATCATCAGAAACAAGCTCACAAATCTTTTGAACTCCCCCCTAAATGTCAGCCACCACATACATCAGTCATCACTCACACATTCACAATCACTCAATATATTACCACTCACTGGTGCAATATTTACTTATTAGCTACCTTTTCCAATTCAAGCACAGTGGTTGAACAAGATATCTCCTATTTGATGGTATCAACACGTTGGAGTTTGACATTAGCACTGGCAGTTTTTTTATCAACGATCTTCTATGGCAGCCCTGCTGAGTGATATAAAAAAAAAAAATACAATGGCATGTGAGGGAGGCAGGCATAGTCTCCAATGTGCTGGAGGGTATTTGGGGGATTTTTCACTGCACACAGGGCGGACTCAAATCCAGGCTGATATGTGACTATAAAATGGTGGGGCAGCATAAATCTGTCACAAACATAATGTTCCACTAGCATTTGTTTTTTATGAAGAAAGAAAGAAAAATGTTCAATGAGACATAATTAAAAAGTTCTATGGTGGCACAGGCATACTCAGTCCTGGAAGAAGGGTTTGTCCTCAAACAACTCTGGTTGGTGGCTCACCCAGAAGTTGGTCATCTAACACACTTGATTCTGATCAGTCATCCTATTCCTGCTCCTGTGGTGTTTTGGGACCGGTGTAATGAAGTGGTATAAAATGCTGTTTCATTTTGATCATGGTTCATCTTTCCATGTTTTGAGGCAAGAGAATGGTCCTTCTCACTGTAATAACTGCAACAGCTGCACTGAACACATGTTCAGCAGTCACACTGGCTACAGGACAGGACTCTGGCCATTGACACATCTTTCAATAGCAATACATCAATGGGTGGGTTTTGATCCACATACACCTCTTTAGGGTTATCCAGATACTTCTGGAATATCCTCTGAATGGTCATTGGAGCTGCCACTTGCTTGACCTCGTTTACCTTAGCCTCTGCACTGGACTTAAGACCTGCCACTTGAAACCAAGCCAATGCAGATGTTGGGTCTGATTCTTCTGTTGCTGTTGTCACTGGTTTTCTTGTTGGTGGCGTTGGCGGATTTGAGACAAGACTGCCCTATCTGGTGAAGGCTACACCCCAGAACCGCGGAGTGGGACTTTAAGTTTCAGCTGCTCCTCTTCCAGTTGTCCTGCTTGCTCAACAATCCACCTCTTGTATTATGAAACATCCCATTCAGAAACAAGAATGAAAGTGGGAAGACATTTTTTGTAGCATGGTTAAAGTAGGGTGGCACAGATGTACTCTTTGTAGGAGATAATGTCATTTTGCAGCCTTCCATTAGGAGTCAAGCGATAGGTAAGGCTCTCAACCAAGGCATGCACATCTGGGTTTTTGTTCCCACCCCTTAAATATGAACCTTTGAGACACCTCCTCTAGCTGCTCCTGCAGCAGATGCCATAAAGGGATAACTTGGCTCATTGTACTGTCCTCGTTGCTGACTTCCCAAGTGAAAAGATCAAAAGGAAGCAGCATCTATGTGGGGCATTTGACTAGGCCTCATTTTTCCACATCCATGGTCATAGCGTTACCAGTTACATGCTGTTAGAAATGGAGCCAAGTAGTGACCACAATCCTCATCAGGGTAAGTCCCACAAAATCCAAATTATCCTGTGCCCACCATTTGGTAGCTTGCCACTGAGCAGTCAGGCTTAACTTAGAAGGTAAAGTGTAAGGTATTTGTGCAATAAATCATGCAATAACACAGTGAAAACACCAGAAAAATACACCACACAGGTTTAGAAAAATATAAGTTATTTATCTGAGTGAATTAAGGTCAAAACGATCAAGATTTGAATAGTACAAGTTGAAATATCACTTTTATAATGATAAGAAGAGTCCTAAGTCTTTTAAAACCAACAAGTGTCTCTTGCAAGAACAAAGTACTTGGTATGCGCTGAAAATTATACGCACGGATACCACAGAGTAGGGTATGCGATAAAAACAAAGGGTGTGCGTTGGATTTATGGGCGCACACAGATGATGTGTCGATTATTTTCCACACGGAAAAGACTTTGCCTCAAATTCCAGCACGCAGGCTTGAATCCTATTTGCGATGCGGGGTCCTTTGACGCCAGGGACGATGCATGGAAATCCTGGGTGTGCAGGAAGAAGTCACAGGTGCTGCTTTGATCCGGAGGGCGATGTGTCAGAATTTCTGTTGCACGGCCTGCGCTGTGTTGATTCCTCCTGCAGGGAGTCGGGCTGCGTCGTTCCAGCTAGGTGATGCGTCGATCCAGTGGTCTGAGCATCAAAGTTCTTGGAGCCAGGCTGCGTCATTCTGATTCGGCGATGCTGTGATTCTTTCACCAATAGGCAGGCTGTGTGTCAATTTCGGCAGGCTGTGCGTCAATTTTTGTCTCACAAGGAGTTCCTTTGCAGGGATGAAGTCTTTTTGGCCCTGAGACTTAAGGAAACAGAAGGCAAGCTCAATCTAAACCTTTGGAGAGCACTTCTCAGCAGAGGCCAGCAAGGTGGAAGGGCAACAGCAAGGCAGCAGTCCTTCACAGCAAAGCAGTCCAGGTAAGTCCTTAAGGCAGCCAGGCATCTCCTCTTGGCAGGTTGCAGGGTCTGGTTCAGAGTATCTGTCCCAGGAAGTGTCTAAGTTGGTAGGGTCAGGGACCCAGTTTATATACTCAAAAGTGCCTTTGAAGTGGGGGAGACTTCAAAGAGTGGTTTTGAAGTGCACAAGGTCCCCTTTCGGTACAACCCTGTCTGCCAGGGTCCCAGTAAGGGGTGTGGCAGTCCATTGTGTGAGAGCAGGCTACTGTCCTTTGAAATGTAAGTGTCAGGCCCTCCACCCTTACAGCCCAGGAAAACCCATTCAGTAGGCAAATGTGTGCAGGTGTGACTGAGCATACTATGTTTATGGTTGTCTGGGTGAAATGCACAATGGAGCTGTGAACTAGCTCAGCACAGACGTGGATTGTAGACCGGATGTAAGGCACAGAAGGTTTTTAAGTGCAGAGAAATGCTCACTTTCTAAAAGTGGCATTTCAAAAATAGTAATATAAAATCCAACCTCACCAGTCAGCAGGATTTTGTATTACTATTCTGGCCATACTAAATATAACCTGTCTACCCCTTTCTGATCAGAACCTATCACTCAAACAGTATATTAGGGTAACCCGAATGTTAGCCTATGAAAGGAGCAGGCCTCACAGCAGTGGAAATCACATTTAGGTGTTTTCCACTACCAGGACATATAAAACACACAGGTATATGTCCTGCCTTTTACCTTCATAGCACCTTTCCCTGTATGTTATCCAGGGCCTACCTTAGGGGTGAATTATATGTAGATAAAAGGGGAGTTTCAGGCTTGGCAAGTACTTGTAAATGCCAAGTCGAAGTGGCAGTGAAACTGAACACAGAGGCCTTGCAATGGCAGGTCTGAGACATGGTTAATGGGCTACTTATGTGGGTGGCACAATCTGGGCTGCAGGCCCACTAGTAGCATTTAATTTACAAGCCCTGGTTACATGCAGTGCACTTTACCAGGGACTTACAAGTAAATTAAATATGCCAGTTGGGTATAAGCCAATGTCACTATGTTTTAAGGGAGAGAGCATATGCACTTTAGCACTGGTTAGCAGGGATAAAGTGCGCTGAGTCCTACAACCGGCAAAAAGTTGGGGGTGACCACCCTAAGGCTGTCAGGTCTAATACATGCCTTCCTCTTTGAATGGCATTGTTATTGATCTGTTTGTACTGCTCAAATAGATGTTGCAAAATACAGTAGGTTGAGTTCCAACATGTTTGCACATACTGTATCAGGGTTTTAACTGGTATTTTGGTTCCAAGCTTAATAAACTGCTTCTGGCCTTTAAAAGAAGAGCTGATGAGTGCAAATGTGTCTGCAGGTGGTCAGTATGTTGTTATGTCTTCGTTTTTAAGTAAGTCTTGCACAACCTGGTTGATGTAGTGTGGGAAACACAGGACCCTGAAATAGTCACCATCTGCATTGGTCTTCACTATGTTGCTGACGTTGTCTGTGGCAACAAATCCAATTTGAAGACTCTGGGTCACAGCCATTCAGACACCTCACTATTAAATTTGTCCAAGATCTTTGCAGCTGTGTGATTTCTCCATAGCGAACATGGCTACTGTTGCATGCTGCCAAATGTTCCTTAAAATTTCTTCAGGGCCAAGACCTTTAGATAGTTTTTGCTTTACTCCAACAAAAGAAATCCAGTGTGCAGTGATGCAGAAATAATCTGTCGCCTGACCACTGGTCCACATGTCTGTTGTTAGGTGGATAGTGTGGACAACACCCAATTGCAGCACATCACTATGCAGTGAGTGTGGACAACAACCAATTGCAGCATCACTTAGCAGTGAGTGTTGACAACACCCAACTGCAGCACACCAAAGAAAAAGGGAGGAGGCCTAGCACTAACATTTTTGACAGCTTGCCATTTTACAAACGTGCCATTGAGTGGTTACAGTCATTGGGCCTCTCCTGCTTAAACATGCTGTAATTGTAGCCTGGATTTTCTTCTTTTGTGGGGCAGCTGAAGCTGGTGACATTTGAGATGTAGGTGGCGGTAGGCTCACTATGCATGGTGGTGTAGTCAGCATATGCTGTAATGTCTCCATCTGACTGTGTGTCTTCCTGTGCCATTGCAAGGTCGCTTAGGTGGGTGATTCCGGACCACTGCTGGGGACATGGCAGCTTTGTGTGAGGATGTCACCCTCTGATTCCTCAATTTCCACCATGATTTGACCAGTTGTAGCTGATGTTTCCTGGTTCTTCTCACCTTCACCACTGTGACCACATTCAGCCATTTTTTTAAGAAGCACCTCCCACATGATTGCATGATGTTTTTTCACATGGGTTGTTTGGCCTCCAGTACCATAATGTGAACCAGGCTTACCTCGATGAGGTATGGCAAATGGCAAATGGAGCATATACCAATGTTCTCCTCCTTTTTGCTTTTCGTTAAAAAGTCCCAAACAGGGGAGGAGTACTTTCTTATTGGGCCACTGCCAATGTCTGAAATAGAACTGGAGGAATGTGGATGTGTTGATTGCCTCGATGCAGTGCATACTTATACTGAGGTACTGTTTGGTGCAGGTCTCTCCTGGGACATTACAAGTATGGGAGCTGGCAGTGCTGCTTGTGCCGCATCCTTCAGAGCAGGTTGGATAGTAATGTCGAACTCTTCTGAGCCAGCTTCCACAAGGACTGGCTCATTGTCATCATCCTCCACATCCTCGTTGCCTTCCACAATTTTAAGGCTTTCTGGAACTGTTCTTTTCCCTTGCCCCTCCGGGCATTTCCTGAACACTGCAGAGGTAGACTCCACTTCCCTATCATCGTCTTTAGAAGTAGTGCTTGGAGAAGATGGTAGAGTAGTACCCTTCCTTTTTCTTGCTGGAGATCTGGGAGCCATTTATTCTAAAAGAGGAGATTCTTGCTTGACAGGAAGCTTGATTTGTTCTGCTCCAACTTCAGGAAGATCTACTATTGCTGGCTGCTGCTACTGTCCACTTTGCTCTGCTTCCTGAACCGATTGGGTACTACTTTGTAAAAGGTACACATCCAATTCAACGTCACTGCTCTTCAGCCCTGCCATGATTGCAGTGGCTGCCTCACTGACATACATGGTCTACGGCTTATGTTGGGGTGGTGCTGTTGATGCAGGAGTGTTGCTCCCAGGTTTCTCCCTGAAGACCGGTGTGGCAGGCACACATCTCCCGAAAAAGGTTGCGGTTTGAACACCACTGGCAGAAAGCTTCTTCTTCCAACGGCCACTTTCTTGAGAGCAGTTTTCTTTGGGACCATCTTAAGCCCTAGGTTGGCAGTGGCACTAAGAAGCACAAGCGAAAGAGTTTGGAGGACCAAAGTAACTGCAAGGCCTTTTCTTTGGCAGTACTGAGGGTGATGTGGGGTCTCTTCTTTTCTACACCTAAAAACAACCAAGCAAAAAAAACATGTGGTTGGTGAAAGATGGCATTGTCACAGGTTGAAATAGTACAAACAGAATCTTACTGTGATTGGTTACTTATGTAATAAATATCAATTTAATCAGGCATTTTAAAGTCAAACCAAAAAATTGCATTTAAAATTAGACAACATGATATGCAGATCCAGCTTTTTGCTTATCTCTATATGTTTTAAAGGAGACACCTGGGGTAGACAGAGAGAGGTGCATGGGTAAATATAATAATCCCATAAAAATCCTATGGTGGCAAGGTGGTCCAGGTGAAATGGAAGAATCATTAACAAAATGAATTATGCTGTTGATTTGTCTGCAGTGCTCCGTAGCTAAGGGGTACTGGGGGAAATGGAATAACACCTAAAGAAACTGAATGTTGTAGTGCAGCTGTGCATCTTTGGCGGATGAATGGATGCATGCATGTAGATTGCAAACAACAACAACTGCAAACAAGAAGGCATGGTGAACAAATAACACATGCAAGCCTATGCCAAAGGTACACTGGCTACATGAACAAAATGGCCACCAGCAACATGGTCAAACAACAACAACAAAGAGCAAGGAGGCATGGGGAACAGAGAACACATGCAAGCCTATGGCAAAGGGACATTGACAGCATGCACAAAAAGGCTGCCAGCCACATGGTCAAACAAGGAGTAAGGAGAACAACGAAGAACACATGCAAGCCTATAGCAAAGGGACACTGGCTGGATGGACAAAATGGCTGCCAGCCACATGGTCAAACAACCACTGTCATCAAGGAGGCATGGGGAACCAAGAACACATGCAATTCTGTGGCAAAGGGACACCAGCTGGATGGACAAAATGTCTGCCAACCACATAGTCAAACAACAACTGTGAACAAGGAGGCATGGAGAACAAAGAACTCATGCAAGCCTATGGACAGAAAATGGTCCTTGGCCACACTGTATGGAGAACAAAGAGAAATGGTGGATGATGACAAACACACACACACACACACACACACACACACTGGCCACAAGGAGGCATGGTGGTGGTAACACTGAAGGAAAGTGACCAACATTAATTCAGCAATTTATAACATGGAAATTAACTGAGCTATTAAGATTTCACAACAACACACATCCTCCTATACCACCAAATATTACTCCAGAACACATACATTTTTTTGCACAAAAATAAACATATACCACTGAAACTTTTATTTCATACACGGATACCTACTAGTGCTGGCTCCTACTGGCTATATATCCCTTTGGAAATCTATGTCACATACTAAAATAATATTGCAAATGTTACAAACATGTAGAAATTGTACTGGGCTGTGCAACAATTTTCCTTTACAAAAGGTGAAAAATCAATAAAATGCAAAATAAATATTAAGTAGGCCTATACTAAAACACCAGGCCACACACCACTCTAAAATTTAAAAATCTAACTAAAGTAAAAATAATTACTGGTGCATGCCAGATCAAACAAACAACATCTGTTAGAAATGGGGTTTCTGGTTGGCTAGGGTATGCACCTAAGCCAGGCAGAATCCAGCCACTCTAGTCAGTGCAAAGGAGTTACATGTCCAAGATAACCCCTGCTCACCCCTTTGGTAGCTTGGCACGAGCAGTCAGGCCTATCCCAGAGGCAATGTGCAAAGCATCTGCACAATACACACAACACATGTGACGCACTATCCCTACCACAAAGGAAACACAACACCAAGTTATATAAAAATAAATTGTATTGTACACAATATAATTAGACCAAACACAAAGGCCCATATTTATACTTTTTTAGTGCCGCATTTGCTCGGCTTTTTTGACGCAAAAATGGTACAAACTTGCAAAATACAATGGTATTTTGCAAGTTTGCGCCGTTTTTGCATTGAAAAATGAACAAATGCGGTGCTAAAAAAGTAGAAATATGGGCCAAAGTGTCATTAATACCCTGCTACTCAATCAGTTGTCAGAACTCTGCAGAAACCAGCAGTAGTCACACATAACATACAGGTTTCTTAATATTCTGCAACATAAGCAGTAGTCAGGAATCACATTGCTAAAGAAATATACTTGTCATAAAAATATCAGGAACATTAGAAACATATGGCGAGTCATAAAAACATATCAGCATAGAATGCCTTTGAAAGGAACATCAGCACATATATGGCACATCATCAAAAGAGACAGGTTAACATATCAGTCCCAGCATGCCCATAAAAGGAACAAGGGCAAAGCATATGTCTATTAAAAGTACCTGTGGTTGATGAATATGGCACCTCTAGTGACACGAAGCACAACAAGGAGGCCCCCGGTGTTTAACGGGGGCCTCGTGGTGATGTTGGGGAGAGGGTGGTTGCATGCACCCCCCTCTGTTTTTTATATGTGGCCCCTCCTGGGGCCCTTGATCACTGGACCCCCTCAGACCACAACGTGCCCTCCCAGGGGGGCAAAGCCAACAACAACAAGGGTGCAGAGCGAGGGGACATTGCAGTGTGGTGGGCCTCCAGCGAGGCTACCACCCCGCCCGTAGTCTCTGAGAATACAATCAGAGGCTCTGGTGGGGCAGGGAGCCTCCGTTGAGGCTTCCTTCCCCGTCAATCTCTTCTGGACACAACAAGGGGCTCTGGTGGAGCGGGGAATCTCCGATGAGGCTTCCTTCCCCGCCCGTCTCCCAAAGTGAATTGAGGACAGCCCTCCTGGGCTGCTGCGGTGAAACACCCAAAAGAGGTGTGTGTCGATGCCCCGGGGACACTTGCTTCAGTGCTCGTTGCCCCGGGGGCACTATCAGGAGTGCGCTTGCTTCCAGCTTCACCTGGCCGTGCCCCGGGGGTCCTCAGCGCCACGCGTTTCCGACGCACTCCTGGCTTTCTCAGGTAAGCCTTCCAGGTCACGTGGTGATTCTTTTAGCATCGGCAAAGTGCTTTTGAGCGCAAAATTATGTACGCACACAGCGCGCCCAAGGCACTTTTAACCAGCAAAGCAAGGCACCCAGAAGGTTCTGATTGATGCAAATCAAAAGTGCTCTCAAGGCACTTTATCAGGACAGGAGAAGTGCTCCACATGTGCTTCAGGTAGTTGCAGGGGTCAGGGGCCACACCACCCCATCCCTGGGGGGCACAACAGATGGAGCCCGGGGGCGGCGGGCCCATCAGCAGTCCAGCACAAAGGGTTGCAGGCAGTTGGCAGTTCCCCCAAGTGACCAAGCAGATCACAGGTCAGCACAACAGCAGCAGTCCAAGGCGGTTCCTGAGGAGTCCCTCCAGCAGCATTCTGTGTCCAGTTACAGGTGAGTTTCATTTCCAAATTGTCTCTAAATTGTGGGGAAAAATCCCCTCTACTTATACTCAGTTTTGCAATGGTTCAACAAAGAAGGAGAGAGGAGGTTCGAACCAGTTCCAACTGCTTCTGGGAGTGCGCCCTCTCTCCTCCAGGAGAGGCTCCATGCATCAGTTTGGGGTAAACAACCGTTTTGTGAGAGGCCAGGGCACAGCCTTTACAGATACATGTGTGCCCCGCCTCCCCCTTCTCTCACCCCAGGAAGCCTATTCAAAATGCAGATGCATCTCTGTGACACCTCCACCCTCCCTGTGTACAGGCTGTCTGAAAGGCATCCACAAAGCCCAGCTGTCACTCTGCCCAGACGTGGATTTTAGTCAAGCTGTAAAAACACCACAGTCATAAGCACAGAGAAATGCTCACTTTCTAGAAGTGGCATTTCTGTAATAGTAATAAGAAAATCCACCTACACCAGTAATCAGCATTTCTCACTACCGATACAATCATACCAAACATGCCTACGCTATCCTTCATAAATCAGACAATACCCTCTAGACATAAGGCAGGGCATTTCCAATGCAATCTTATGAGAAGGCAGCACTCACAGCAGTAAGAAACCAAATAGGCTGTTTGTCACTATCAGGACAGGTCATGCAACCAGGCAGATGTCCTGCCTTCTACATACATAGCACACTGCCCATAGGGCTAGCTAGGGCCTACCTTAGGGATGACTTACATGTAGTAAAACTGCAGGAACCTGCGCATGCAGGCCCTGCGTTAGCAGGCCTTAGACAGGCTTGAGAGGCTACTTCAGTGGGTGGCGCAAGTAGCGCTGCAGGCCCCCTAGTAGCATTTAATTTACAGGCCCTCAGCATAGAGATACACTGTACAAGGGACTTACAGGTAAATTAAATATGCCAATTTGGTATAAGCCAATCATACCAACTTTAGAAAGGGAGTGCACCTGCACTTTAGCACTGATCAGCAGTGATAAAGTGCGCAGAGTCCTAGAGTCAACTGCAAGAGGTCAGACAAAATAGGAGGAAGGAGGCAAAAAGTCAGGGGAAAAACCTGCCAAAAGGGCCAGGTCCAACAACACCCTTATGCAATAGTTTTTTAACTTACTTGTGTGATTCAACGAAACCAAAGTCCTAAAATCCAAAGATATTTCCTAGAGACAAAGAGAGTGAGCCTTCTTCCTTCAAATCCAGGTAAAAAGTGACCAGGAGATGGACAAAGCACTGGTTTGAGCATGCTGGACAGGAACAGGAAGTTGGAGTCTTTGATGCACTTCCTTCCTGTTTGAAAAAAAGGCTTCTCAATCTGAAGGAAAAAAAAACATGCAGGTCCATTGGAAAAGAAAATCTAGTAAAAAATATATTTTTGTCTAGATTTATAGTCAAAAATCTCTTTTGACTAGATTTAGGCCCTCATTATGACATTGTTGGTAAAAGCCGCTTACCGCCGTGCAGAAGACTGCCAACACACCGCCGCGGCCGCAGAATTACGCCACAGCTATTATGACCCACAGTTCGGAATCCGCCAAAATTCAGACACCCACACAAGTCCTCCGCACCAAAGGTCAGTGATAAACTGGCGATAACAAAACCTCCACCGTCACGACAACAGAAATACGCCCACACTATCACGACACACGAATCCACGCGGCGGTCTTTCAACCGCCGCATTCCATTGGCGGTACACACCGCCGCACTCAAAATACACACACTCTTACAAAACACAGCCACATTGGACAATTCCAAATACACACGTGATACACATACACACACCACTCCCACACACTCAATACACTATAAAACACACACCCACATCACCCACAAACACTTACGACCACAAATCACAAACGAAAACCAGAGAGAGACACCACCATCAACAACACTAGCATCCACAGGCACACAATACCATCACCCACATAACTTCCACGCACCTCACACAACACCCCACTACATATCAGCACACATATCACCCCACACACAACCCCACACATCACCTACACCACCCCATGGCACGGCAAAGACACCCCAGTTTCTCGGAGGAGGAGCTCAGGGTCATGGTGGAGGAAATCGTCCTAGTAGAACCACAGGTATTCGGATCATAGGTGCAGCACACCTCCATTGCAAGGAAGATGGAGCTATGGCGAAGAATAGTGGACAGGGTCAACGCAGTGGGACATCACCCAAGAAATCAGGAGGACATCAGGAAGAGGTGCATTCCGTGGTCCAAGACACCACCTGGCGGTTCAGCGGACTGGCGGCGGACCCCCACCTCCTCCCCCACAACTAACAACATGGGAGGAGCAGGTCTTGGCGATTCTGCATCCTGAGGGCCTCTCATGAGTAGGTGGAGGAGTGGACTCTGGTAAGTCAAAGCTTTACTATTACATCCCCCACCCTACCTGCATGCCAGCACATACCCCCACCCTCACACTCACTCCCATCACTCCTACTCCTCACAAATGTCCCAACATCACAAACCACACATCCCAATACCAAGCCCTGCATGCAACACCAAAGCATGGACACCCATCACTAAAGCATGCCCACTGCACATACCCATACACCCCTCTACACCATCATCACACAAGGTCCCAAACAGGAATGCTAGCACTGGGGTAAACGGTCACCCACCCATTGCACACCTTGACACACACAGATGCAATAATCATGCCTTTATACACCTGCAGGAACCCTACCCAACGTCACCGGACAGGAGGGTCCACACATGTCCACACCACCAACAGAAGAGGCCCACAGTGATGACAGCACCTCTGTCCCACTGGATCTAGATGACCAGCCGGACCCATCGGGGACCTCAGGACAGTCAGTTCCCCACACCAAGTCACAGGCCACTACAGTCCTTCCCCCTCTGGAAACACCAGCACAGCACCCAGCCAGCGGGCCTATACCTCCGTCCCCAGGACACGTTAATCAGCAGTGTGTCCACCACTACAGGGAACCCAGGCTAACCCACCACCCCAACAACAACAGGGACCTGGGGGCAGTGGTAATGGGCACACGGTCCAGGGGACGGAGGCCCAGGAACACAGGGAAACTGGGAGGGCTGCTGTGCGACAGGGGGCGGACAGGCCCAGGGAACCCACTCTCCATGAGGCCCTCTACTCCATCACGGGAGCCTACCACCACTCCCAGGAGATGATGGCATCGGCACTGGACAAGTTTCAGGAGACCCAGCGCCTGGAGTAGGAACAGTATATGGGCTTCAGGGAGGAACTCAGAACCATCAATTCCACCCTGGGCACCATCGTAGGGGTGCTGAAGGAAGTACTCAACACCAGGAGGGACACTGTGGCACTACAAGGGGCCCCTGACACTAGCCTGGATGATGAACTGCCCACCACCCCTGCCGGCGCTAGTGCACAGAAGGCACCTCCACAGGACCACCACACCAGCACCCCACCCCCTTCAGAGGGAGAACTGTTGTAATTTAATAGCGATTAGATTAAGCATTAGCAGAAGACATCTTGTATTTAGCAACTATTGTGAACATTTGGTGGAATCCATTTTGAATTCATGGCAGCCATTTTCTCTGCCTTGTGCTCGCCATGTTAACCACTCTTGAAAATCTGTCTAGTGACAAGTTATATTTAGCATCTCCCACTTTCGCACATGCCCAGTAAGATCTGCACCTGTTAGTAATCAGTAACAGACAGTAATGTGTCAACTAACCCTTGAAACTGTTAGCCCCTCCTACCTGTCGACTGTGCATTTCCATATGACCTTACATGTATGTAAGTCTTGCTTCTATAATTGTACCACCTTCTTTTAGCCCCTGCGTGGGTATAAAAGGACCATGCCTTCTTAGTTCAGTGTGCTACTTCAAACATTACCAAAGGGTGCTGTTTGAACTGTAGTACCACCTCATGAGGTTTAATAAACTTTGGTGGTCATTACGACCCTGGCGGTCCGGGCCCTCCAGGGGTAATGTGGCATCCGTACCGCCAACAGGCTGGCGGTACGGAGGCCCTTATTACGACCGCGGCGGTAGAGCCACGGTCGCACCGCCGGGGCTGGCGGTTTCCTGTCGTTTTAGCCCCGGCGGTGAAAATCCGCCAGGGCAGCGCTGCAAGCAGCGCTGCCCTGGGGATTATGACCCCCCTACCTCCAGCCTGTTTCTGGCGGTTTGCACCGCCAGGAAGAGGCTGGTGGTAAGGGGTGTCCTGGGGCCCCTGGGGGCCCCTGCACTGCCCATGCCACTGGCATGGGCAGTGCAGGGGCCCCCTAACAGGGCCCCGGCCAGCTTTTCACTGTCTGCATAGCAACTGCACCCGTCGCACGGCCGCAACACCGCCGGCTCCATTAGGAGCCGGCTCCTATGTTGCGGCCTCTTTCCCGCCGGCCCAGCGGGAATGTCATAATGGGGGCTGCGTGAGTGCGGACACATTGGCGGCCGCACGGCGGTTACTGCCTGGCGGGCGGCGGTAGCCGCCCGCCAAGGTCGTAATGACCCCCTTTGTCTTTTATTTCAGTTTCTGTGCCAGCTTCTTCCTATATGGTCTGAGGACTTTGAGCAGAGAAGGGCGAACCCCTTGCACTAGTAGGCCTTGCTGAGGCTTACTTCAACAAATTGGCACCCGAACAGAGACTCATCGGCAACTCGGACGCCCGACGGATTGGTCGCGACGAAGGATTGGGATCTCGCTGCGGACGATCAATGCCTGAGGAGACCCGAGTCTTGGCAACCACGGCGTTTTTCCCTTCTTTCTGATTTGACCATCCAGGTGGCGCCGGTCCTCGACTGAGATCCTTTTTGTTCATTCGTCATGCAGTGACCATTTGGTCGAATTTAGAACTTGGCAGTTGGAACATGGACACCCTGTGATTGGTAAGAGCTGTTTTACGGCACTTGCTCTGGGTTTTGATGCCTTTGTTTGGTAATGTAGTTTAGCACTACTTACTGTGGCTCTCGTGTTTTGGGTGACTAGTCAATTTGTGTCCTTTGAATTGATATATAAATTGCAATTTATATAGGCAGGTAATGAGGAGAATTTTCTCCAATTTAATTTTGATTTGAACGGCACCTTAAGTGCTACTTTGATTATAATATTGCATATTCTGCACTATTTTTGGCATGCCTGTTTTTAGCGCACTTCGTAGGATGTGTTGCTTTTGTAATGGTACCAATTTGAGACTGGAAGAATCGCAACCAGCACCCCCAGAGGGGACGCCCAATAGAGATTTGTATGTTAAACATGGTCTTTCTTCTATAATGTACAGCACATTATGGAATAAATACACTCGTGCGGATCCTGAGTTACGTTAGCCTATGCATGGGTCATTTGATTTGCGAAAGATTGAGTATGTGAAACAATGTATGTGTAAGCGAAGGTCTAGGCAAGATATGTTTGACTGTGTACAAATGTGAGAGAAAGAAGTGCGTGGGCAAGTGAAGCATGAGCAAGCATTGCTTGAGAAAGAGCAGCGGAAGAATGTATATGTGAAAGCATTGGAAATGAGAAAGAAAGAAATAAATGACATAAAGGAGCAACAGGTAACTGGGCAACACACCGTTAGGCAACCTCTCTATCCTATTCTTAATAAACCACACGATGATTTTTTGTTACGAGATCGCGCTCCACCTCCGTATGTCGTTCCTTCTGGCCCTCATGAGTTAGCTAAGGTCTCCGGTTCGGAGCAACAGAAGATACGAGACGGTCGCTCTATGTTGCCTGCTGACCGTGCGTCTGAGCTTAGATCTATTGCTCGTAAAACAATTTGTAGCATTGTCTCTGCTTCTGAACTTTTAGACAACATGAAAGGGTGGACGGAAAAGGAGCAGCTATATTTTACTGAGGCATTTGGCACAGAAGTTATTGAACTATAACGGAAATATTATGATGAGTTAGAGCCCGATGATGCAGCAGCTTATCATAAGCAAATGCGTGATGGTCTTTTTGTTTTGTCCCAGGTGGCTGATGCAATCAGGCGTTTGGTGAAATTATGTGTTGTGGCAGTCCGTTTGCAAGAGGAGAAAAGGGCCGTGGACGTAGTTGCACGGACATCTCAGACCGGCGGGGTGCAAGCTTCCATCTTCGGAACATATAAGACTATGATAGTTCATGCGAAATCAATGCGTGAGGCCGTGCCTTTGTATGTTCCTCCTAAAGGATTGGGTACAAGTGATGATAAAACTTATGTTGGCGCTAAGGGTTATTTTATTTATAATTGGGTGTATACTCCTTGGAATAGGGCAGATGTAATGGCACTTAAAACAACATTACCTGACCCGCGGAAAAATCCAGCCGCCTTTTATGAGGAAGTTGAGGGAGCAATTAGTTCTTGCATAGTGCAGACTTTGGCTGACATTGATTTATTTTTTGGATTGATATTACCCCCAGATATATGGAGAACTGTTCATAAAGTTGATGCTTGTGTAGTTTTTGGGGCGTCATGGAAAGAATTAGAACAGATGGACGGGGATAGGGAACCTGCGAAAAAGCCATATCAGTTGATTCTAGATCTTCCATTTTAGTTAAGTTAAAAATGATTATTCCCCCTAAAAAGATAGATTGGACTGTTTTAGCATCTTGTAAGCAAAAGGCAGATGAATCGGTCTCTGATTTCTTCACACGCTTTAAGAAGCATTTCATGATTTTAGCGGGCAGTTATTGTCAGATGATATGGGCAGACATTTGTTTGTCGATAAATATGTCGCAAATCTGTTACCAGGAATAGCTAGTCGTTTAAAAGCTAGTGAAAGTTCATGGACTACCTCTACTCCAGTTTCTCTTTTGACTATGGCTCAGTATTATGAACGTCAGGAATTAGAAGCAAAACGTAGCGAGGATAAAAAGATTAAAGAATTAAAGACAAAGGTTATGTTGGCTCAAGCTTATGGTCCGCCTTTTAGAGGTAGTGATAGAGGTGGATGTGGCTCTTATGGTTCTTCTTACACTCGTTCAAATTTGTCTGTTGATCAGTGTGCGTATTGTAAGAAATGTGGGCATTGGGCTGCTGACTGTCCAGCACTACGTGTTCAGCAGTGTTCACGTGGTCAGGGACAAATGAGAAATCGTTCAGGATATTCAGGGCCTAGAAGAAGCAAGAATGATCATGCTAGGGTTGATGCTAATGTACGAGGGCAGGATGGGTTTAACACTTTTCATAGACGGAACCAATACCAGATGTCTAACTATGTGCAGCCTGATTTCCAAGATTCTGCTTATGCATAGGATTGCCTAGGATGGGGTAAGGAATCAGTTGAAGTTCCAGTAGATCAGAGGGGTCCCTATGTTACAGCACATAATTTGGGTTCTACTGATCAGTTTCTGGTTGATACAGGAGCTACTCATAGCGCCTTCTCTAAACAATTGATTCCAAGGGCTCCCCTGTCTGGCTTAACCATTACATCGATAGGTTTCAATGGAACACCTTCCCCTAGCCCATTGTCACAACCACTTGCATTCCATGTTGATAAATTTACTGCTCCATGTCCATTTTTGCTTTCTCCAAATACACCAGACAATATTGTGGATCTTGATATGCTCAAGTATTTCAGGGCTACAATACGATGCTCTCCTGAAGGGGTGCGTGTTATTTTAAATTATAATCATCCTGTGATGGAAAGAGTTTGTCTTGTTAAAGAGGATATTGCATTAGCTTCACTCCCTAGTACTTTGTGGGTTACTTCAGATAGTGATGTGGGACAAATGATTATTCCACCGGTACATAATAGTGTCAAGGAGGGAGCTGTATTGTCACGTTTGCCTCAATACAAAATTTCACAGGAGGGCGAAGAAGCACTCACACGAATTATGCATGATCTTATTACAGTTGGAGTTGTTGAGGAAGTTCCGTATAATATTTATAACAGTCCGATTCTTCCTATTCTGAAAAAGGATACTGATACTAGGATTTACCTATTCATTATTGATTTACGAGAAGTCAATAAGATTGTGATACCACAATCTCCTGTGGTATCTGAAATCACAACACTTCTTACTTTGGTTCCCCCGACAGCAACTACGTTCTCTGTGATAGAGTTGAAGAATGCTTTCTTTTCGATCCCTATTCATCCTGACAGCCGATATTTGTTTGGTTTTACTTTGAATAAACAATCACTTAGATTTTGCAGAGTTCCTCAAGGCTATACTGAGAGTCCTAGTATTTATAGTCAAGCGTTAAAACAACAACTTGATTCTTTTGTTTTGCCTGAAGGTGTGGCTCTCATACAATATGTTGATGATATTTTGTTGGCAGCTGATACCCCTGAGCAATGTGAAAAGTGGACTTTGTCCTTACTTTCTTTTCTTGCTTCACACCATCATAAAGTGTCACAAAACAAATTGCAATATTGTAGACCAAAGGTAACCTATTTAGGTAACCTTCTGTCTAAGGACGGCCGTGCACTTACATCAGATCGTATTCAAGCAATTTTAGACACACCAGTACCCTCTACTCAGAAAGATGTATATGCATTCCTTGGTCTTACTTCTTTTTGTAGGCAATGGATATTAGGGTTTTCACACATTGTCAAACCTTTGCTAGCACTTTTGACTAAAGATACTCCAATGCCCCTCCCATGGACAGATGAATGTGAGACTGCTTTTCGGCAGCTACGACAAGCCTTTTGTTCAGCACCAGTGTTAGGTACTCCAGATTACATGAAGCCATTTGCACTTTACGTACATGAGAAAGATGGATGTGCATTGTCAGTTTTAGTACAGACACATGGCCATAAGCAGCATCCCTGTGCATATTTTTCAGCAGTACTTGATCCTGTCGCTCGAGCGTTGCCTGGGTGTTTTCGTTCAGTTGCCGCAACAGCTGTGTCAATACGTCAGAGTGAAGGGATAGTTTTGTCACATAAGCTGTAGGTGTTAGTACCCTATGCGATTGATGCTCTTTTAAATCAAACAAAGACACAACATTTAACTAGCGCTTGCCTGACAGGATATGAATTGACATTGCTAGCTCCTCACATTACACTGAAGAGATGTGCAGCACTAAATCCAGCCACTTTGTTGCCATATCCGGTGACAGCCTCAGTCACAAGAAACACATGATTGTATATTCCTTACCGAAGAACAGACAAAGGGTCGTATTGATTACCAAGATACGCCCCTTCCAGATGTAGATGGGGAATTGTGGGTTGATGGGTCTTGTTTGAAGTTGCCAGACGGTATGACCTCAGCTGCATATGCAATCACCACAATACACACGGTAGTGGAGACAGCTCGTATACCACAGAAGTCAGCTCAAGCAGCTGAACTAATAGCTTTGACATGAGCATGTGAGCTTAGTACTGACTCATGTGTGAACATTTATACAGACGCCCGCTATGCTTTTGGAGTGGCTCATGATTTTGGTTTGCTTTGGAAGGAGAGAGGCTTTCTCACATCCCACGGGATGCAGATAATGCACAGAGAATTAGTGCATAGCCTCTTGAGTACATTGACATATCCAAAGAAACTAGCTATTGTGAAATGTAGTGCACACAAGAAAGTGACCGATAAGATAGGGCAAGGTAATGCCCTTGCGGACCGCGTAGCACGTGAGACTGCGATGCAGCGAAGTACTACTTCTATGTATGTAGTGAAGTCACAAGCTGAACGTTGGCATAATGCTAGACAAGACGTATTAGATATACAGAAATCTGCTTCTGTGAAAGAACGTGAGCAATGGTCTGAAGAAGGAGAACTGGATGATGAGGTCTGTTGGCGGAATAAGCAGATGGATAAATGGAAATTGCCTATAGCTTTTGTACAACCTATGGTTCAGATGGCACATGGGCTGGCACATGTTGGAGCTTTAACAATAACGAAGCATCCAGAAATTTCCAGTACAGCTAAGAGATTAGTACAGTCTTGTTTGATCTGTTTACAACACAATCCTGGAAAAGGGACACGTACTCCTGCGGGAGGGTTTGCTACACCAACTAAACCTTTTGAAGTTCTACAAATGGATTATATTCAGCTTGAACACTGCAACAATTTAAAGTATGGCTTGGTGGTGGTATGTGCCTTCAGTAAATGGATAGAGGCGTACCCCACAAAGGATAATACTGCCATTACCACAGCGAAGGTGCTTTTGAAAGAAATTTTCCCTAGGTTTGGTGTTTGCAGACTTTTATGGAATGATAACGGACCTCATTTTGTTGGGGAAGTTATTAAGTATGTCCTGAAAGGATTAGGGATCAAACAGAAGTTCCATGCGGTTTTCCACCCACAATCAGCAGGGTTGGTGGAAAGGTAGAATGCTACTTTGAAGCTGAAGTTAGCGAAGATACAGGCTTCCACATCCTTAACTTGGCCGGATGCATTACCGTTGGCATTATTGTCTATTAGGTCAGTGCCACACTCTTGAATCGGCCTTACTCGTTACGAAATAGTGTTTGGAAGGCCAATGAACATTTGGGGAGTTCCTAAGCCAAATTCTGTATATGATGTACCTTGTGTCCTGATGAATGATTATTTGGCATAGTTAACCGACAATTTGGTTTCTATTCATTAACAGGTTCGAGAAGCACTTCCTGACAGATCTACAGGTGAAGGCCATGAACTCCGACCTGGTGACCAGGTGATGATTAAGTCCTTTGAAAGATCAAGCAGCTTGGAACCAAGGTGGCGAGGCCCAGAGCAGGTGCTCCTTGCGACAAGGACAGCAGTTCGAGTGACGAACCGAAAGAATTGGGTCCATAGTACTCACTGCAAGAGAGTGCTACCTACCTTGGTGGAACCTGCTGTGCTGTCCGATCATTGAGAGATTGTGACTACGGAGAAAGGCCGTGCTATATCACCTGACTAATCTGCGGAGTTCTTCCCAGACCATACGATTTTTGGAGTCTCGCGATATAATTTGAGACCGAGGAAAGACCCGGTAGTGCTGGAGAAAACTGGTTGAGCTACCGCCCTGGGTTAGTGAAACGGAGAGCCAATGTGGCAATGGGGGGGATCAGACATGCATTAGAGTAGTGACACCCATCTTGGCCTGTGGTGAAGAAATCAGCGGCTGCCCAGGGATAAGAGCTCCAACTATAGTTATTAATTAATTTCTGAAAGGGTTGATTATCACTGTTGCTAAAATGAATAACAAACTGATCATTAGTACTATGGGGTTTGTTGTTGCTTTGGTGGTTATAGCAATAATCACCAGGTTTGTCGAAAAGAAGGCTCCTGCTCATGAGTTTTTTGTTGCCACTACTCCAGTACCAGAGGATCACTATTACTTTACGCTTCCCTATCAGGAGCAGAAGCACCGTCAGTCGTACTTCAATAATACTTTCATTCAGATGTTGCATCATACTCATAATGCTACAAATACTACTAACTGTTGGGTATGTGGAATGATACCTGTGCATCAAAAGAAAGGAGGAACACCTTTCATTCCTCTTCCTTTTTCACACAATGGTTCTTGTCAAGCTTGGTATACGCTTTTGTTTGCATCTGGAAAACGTACAGAGGGCAGACTTCTTTTTCGCCTTAATAAAGTATGCTACCAAGACAAAGATGGGTATCCCCAAGCCAAAGGAACTAAATGGGAATGGGAAGAGTATCAACCGGACAATGTTTCAATACCATATGTCTTCAAAAATATAAGAGACTCTGACAAGAAAGAACAATTTGTGATTTCTGTTACAAAAACTAAAGCAGATTTATGTATACATAGCATTGGGCGATTTCCAGTAGGGGTAAGCGATTGTACTTTGATTTTAACTATTGAGGGTGTAAATAATAGTAGTTTTACAGCTTCACATAATACATATTTTGTTTGTGGTAACTATGGATATTAAGAACTACGTGTTGGGTGGTCAGGTGTGTGTTATGTATCTTTTCTATTACCCCCTGTGTTTTTGGCCCCTGCATCATATCACCGAGATTTTAAACTGTTCAATGACATCATTAAAAATAGATATAAAAGGACAATAAGTACAAATGAGGTCGACCAAACGGATACTAGCCTGCAAAAATATGTTGATTTTAATTTAGGGTTGTTCTCCTTTGTGGGTGCTGTGTTAAACAGTAGGAAAGTGAGACGATTGACTAGGGTTGTGGAAGCTGTTACCAATCAGGCAGCTCTGGCACTTGGGAATATTACCGAGGAGCTCCAAATTGCGAGGATTGTAGCACTCCAAAATCGTATGGTACTAGATGTGATATTAGCTGATCGAGGTGGTGCATGTCGCATCATCGGTAGTAGTTGTTGTGTTTTTATTCCAGATCACTCACCTTCAGTATATGATGCAATATCTAAATTGCATAAAATTGCTGCAGAAATCCACACAGAGACTGGTACTTGGACTTATTCTGGATGGTTTTGGGCTCTTGTTTCCGCTTGGGGCTGGAAACTACTGACTATCCTGTGTGTAATGATTGCAATATTTTTCACATGCTGTATCTGTATTCAGTGTGCTCCATGTGTATTACTGCTTGTATGCCTACTGTTAGACTTTTCATCCTTGGCGTGGTCTCCCTTAACTTTCTGCCTCTGTTCACCAGGTTGTTGATGTGTGCTGGACTCTGATTTTACTGTTTTTGTTACTCTGGGCACTTTACTACTGTTAACCAGTGCTAAAGTGCAAGTGCTCCTGTTTAAAATGTGTACGTAATTGGTTCTCCATGATTGGCATATTTGTTTTACTGTTAAGTCCCTAGTAAAGTGCACTAGAGGTGCCCAGGGCCTGTAAATCAAATGTTACTAGTGGGCCTGCAGCACTGGTTGTGCCACCCACACAAGTAACCCTGTAATCATGTCTCAGACCTGCCACTGCAGTGTCTGTAAGTGTATTTTTACACTGTAAATTCGACTTGGCAAGTGTACCCACTTGCCAGGCCTAAACCTTCCCTTTTCTTACATGTAAGGCACCCCTAAGGTAGGCACTAGGTAGCCCCAAGGGCAGGGTGCAGTGGATGGATAAGGTAGGACATATAGTAATGTGGTTTATATGTCCTGACAGTGAAATACTGCCAATTTCTTTTTTCACTATTGCAAGGCCTGTCTCTCTCATAGGATAATATGGGGGCTACCTTTTAAGTGTAGATTCCCCTAGAGAATAGATGGACATGTGGAGTTTGGGGTCCCTGAACTCACAATTAAAAAATACATCTTTTAGTAAAGTTGATTTTAAGATTGTGCGTTTGAAAATGCCACTTTTAGAAAGTGAGCATTTTCTTGCTTAAACCGTTCTGTGACTCTGCCTTGTTTGTGGAATCCCTGTCTGGGTTAGTTTGACAGTTGGGTTGTTTTTCACCTCGCACTAGACAGTGACACAAAGGGGGCTGGGGTGTAACCTGCATTTCCTGATTAGCCATCTTTGCTAGGAGGGAGGGGTGGAGTGGTCACTCTCATCTGAAAGGACTGTGCCTGCCTCTGACAATGCTGGCTCCAACCCCCTGGTGTGTGTCTGAGGCCTTGCCTGGGCAAGGCAGGATTTCACAAGTAGGTGTGAGTCCCCTTTGAAGAAAGGTGACTTCAAAGACTAAAATGGGTATAAGAAGGGCACCCAAATCTACAGACTTTAGAAACACTTCTGGAACCATGAGGAACCTCTGCCTGGAGAAGAGCTGATAGCTGAGGAAGAAGTGCTGCCCTGCCTGTGACTGTGCTTTGTGGAGCTTTCCTGCAGTGCTGCTTCTGCCAGAGTAAGAGGGCAAAGACTGGACTTTGTGTGCCTTCCATCTTGTGAAGAAATCTCCAAGGGCTTGATTTAGAGTTTGCCTCCTGTTGTTTGAAGTCTCAGGGACAGCAAAGACTTCTCTCTGCCAGCACCTGGAGTCTCTGGAGAGACTCCTGCTCTGACAAGTGGTGCCCTATCCAGTCCCTGGGCCCTTGAAAGGAAAGCTGGTGGAAATCCAAGGAAATCGACTTCGGACGACTTCGGACCGACGCCGCTGCTGAATCCGGTAACGTCGCCTGCACCTGACGCCGTGACCTTCGCTGGAACGCGACGCTCTTCGCAGGCCCGACGCCGCAGCAGCCCCTCTGAAGTCCGCGACTCCGTGGAAGTCGCTGCACCAAGTCGTGACCGACGCCGCTCGAAGTGCACGGATTCAACATTTCGCACAGACGCCGCGATTCCCGACTTCGCGCATCGGCTTGTTTTCACTCTTCACCAAAGGTACTGTACTTGGGGGTCTACACGACTCTGTGTCCGGCGCCGCTGGTGTCGGCGTGTTGGGAACGACTCCGTCACGACGCCGTGTTGACATCTCATCAAAGCATTTTTGTTTCTAAGCGCTATTTTTGAGTTTAATCTTTCAAAAATCATAACTTGACTTGTGCATGTCGGATTATTTTTGTTTTGGTCTTGTTTTGTTTAGATAAATATTTCCTATGTTTCTAAACTGGTGTTGTGTCATTTTGTAGTGTTTTTCATGAAGTTACTGTGTGTGTTGGTACAAATACTTTACACCTAGCGCTCTGAAGTTAAGCCTACTGCTTTGCCAAGCTACCAAGGGGGTAAGCAGGGGTTAGCTGAGGGTGATTCTCTTTTACCCTGACTAGAGTGAGGGTCCTTGCTTGAACAGGGGGTAACCTGACTGTCAACCAAAGACCCCATTTCTAACATTGGTGATCAGAGGTTGGGATTTGGACTTGTATTTGTACTTGACATACAGTAATTAAGTGTACACTACTGTTTGAGTTCAGACCACTACGTGACCACATACTGCTTGTCTTGAGATTTTTGCTTTTTCTCTTTTTGTGGATTTTTCCCTACGTCCATTTTGTTTTTTTTCGCTGATCCTTGATTGACTTTGAACTTAATTTGGGAACTTGTTTCTGCATTTGGAACTTTGCACTCTTTTTACCTTTCATCATGTCTCTACTTGGAGATGCATCAGTTGGAGCTGACTTTGACCTTGAGAAATTGGAGAGTTATACCAAAGCTCACTTGAAGCAGTTCTGTAAAAGTTTTGACTGTCCCATTAAGAGCTCATCCAGGAAGGAGGAGCTGCAAAAGGAGCTGAGGGCCTGGGTGACAGCCAAGAGCACTGAAGGGCACACAGAGGATGAGGGAGATGAGGAGGATGAGGAAGAGTGTTCAGTACACAATGGTATTATGGGTGGGCCTGTTATGTCCAGGGAGAAGGTCTCGAGGGCAGGTAGCAGTGTCTCATCCAAGGGTCTGACACCTGAGGAGTTGCAGGACAGACAGGCAGAGAGGGCATACCAATTGGAGCTGCAGAAGCTCAATCTGGAGAAATAAAGAGATGAGAGAAGAGCAGTCCTTGAGGAAAGGAAGATGCAGCTGGCTCATGAGCTTAACTTAAAGGAGTTAGATCAGAGGAGCCAGTCCAGTAGGGATGGCGGCAGCAATCCTACAGTGCAGCCGGAGAGAAGGGTACACATCCCAAAAGACCTTGTGAGGGATTATAAGAGGGAGGATGATATCTACTTGTGGTTCAAGGGTTATGAGTCAGCTCTCCACATGAACCTGGTCCCTGAAGCTCATTGGGGGGCAGCCTGTGGAAGCATTTTGAGGCAGAGGGGAGGGACACACTGACGGCCTTAGGGGATGCTCAGAGTCCCACCTACCCTGTCATGAAGGAGGCCTTACTCACCAGGTATGGTCTCACCCCTGAGCAGTACAAGGAGAAGTTTAGATCCTACAAGAGAAAGGGATCCCAAACATGGTTGGAATGTGTTGATTCTTTTCGCAGGTCACTGGATGGTTGGGTGAAGGGCAGTAAGGTAAACACGTATGAGGGGCTTTACAATTTAATTGCTTGGGAGCACTTGTACAGTTTATGTTTTCCAGAGCTGCGCCAGCACCTCATTGACAGCAAGCTGACTGACCCCAGGAAGCTTGCGCAGGAAGCGGACCGCTGGGAGAGCACCAGGGTCCAAAAGAGGTATGGGGGAGACCAGGCCAAGGGTGGGCAGGGTCCCTCTCAGAAGAAAGGGGGGGGGGTAAGGGCAAACAGGGGGAGTTCTCTAAAGGGCCCCAAAGTGATTCCCAGGGTAAGGATTCCCAACCCCCCAGTGAAAAGAAGCCATGGTTGTCCAAAGGGAAGCCAGTGGCAGGTGGTCCCCCACGTAAGTGCTATGCATGTGACCAGGTGGGTCATGTGAGGGGGGACCCCAAATGCCCCAAAAGTACACCGGCACCCACTGGTGCACCGTCCCAGGGTTTGGCCAGTGTAGCGCTTGGGGAGGAGTTGGTTTCAGGTGGGTGGGAACCAGCAGAAATGACCCTTGTCTCACTAGGGGACAGTGAGATGGTCCAGAGAAACCTAGTGCCTGATAACACTAAGAAATACAGGCAATGGGTGACCATCAATGGACAGAGGGTGGAGGCTCTGAGAGACACAGGAGCCAGTGTGACTACAGTGAGGAGTCACCTGGTGTCTGAAGAGCAGATTGATCCCCGGGTACTTCACCAAGTAGGTGCGGTAGACAACTCTGAGCGCCTCTGCAGAGTGGTGCAGGTTCCCTTTGAATGGGGGGGGGTCTCAGGTTCCTGGAAAGTAGCTGTGAGTCCAACAATGCCTGTTGATTGTTTGTTAGGTAACGACCTGGATGATTCCCCTTGGAAGGAGGTGGAACTCAGGTCTCACTTGGAGATGTTGGGTCTGCCTGGGTGGGTATGCGTATCCACCCGGTCTATGGCAGCCAATCAGGGTAGTCAAGAACCCCTGGAGCCTGAAACAGTGGCCCAGGGGACCGCCAAGAAGAGGAAGGGCAGGGGGCGCGGGAAACTGGCCCCAGAAGTTCCCACGGTCCGGGAGGAGGCAGAGCCTGAGGGAGATGCCCCGGAGCCTACAGGGGAACAGGTGGCTGAACTGGGGGAGGTCCCTGAGCTGTCGCAGTGGCAGCAGGAAGGGGGACCCACCAGGGAAGCATTCTGCACAGCGCAGAAGGAGTGCCCTACTCTTGAGGGGCTACAGCAGCAGGCTGCAGCCCAGGCGGCTGGCGAGGCGCCAGGTACTCACCTGATTTATTGGGAGGATGGCCTCCTGTATAGTGAGCCTAAGGTTCCTGAGCCTGGGTCAGCTCGTATGCTGGTGGTACCCCAGTGCTTCAGGGCCTTCCTACTGGGTTTGGCTCATGATGTGCCTTTGGCAGGACATCTAGGGCAGGACAAGACCTATAAGAGGCTTGTCTCCCACTTTTACTGGCCCTTGATTCACAAGCAGTCAGCTGCTTATTGTAGGTCTTGTCAGACTTGTCAGGCAAGTGGCAAGAGTGGGGGGAAATGCAAAGCTCCCCTCCAACCTTTACCTGTAGTCAGTACTCCCTTTGAAAGGGTAGGAATTGACATTGTGGGGCCTCTGGATCCCAAGACAGCCATGGGCAACAGGTTCATCCTGGTCTTGGTGGACCATGCCACACGATACCCAGAAGCCATTCCTCTAAGGACGGTCACTGCCCCCGTGGTGGGACGTGCCTTGACAGGAGTTTTTATCCGCATGGGGTTCCCCAAGGAGGTGGTATCTGATAGAGGTACAAACTTCATATCCACTTATATGAAGTCTCTGTGGAAGGTGTGTGGGGTAACCTACAAGTTCACCACCCCTTACTACCCCCAAAGTAATGGTCTGGTTGAGAGATTCAACCACACCTTGAAAGGCATGATTCAGGGCCTGTCAGAGCCCTTGAGGCGTAAGTGGGGCGTCCTCTTGCCATGCCTTCTGTTCGCTTACAGGGAGGTGCCTCAAAAGGGACTTGGCTTTAGCCCCTTTGAGCTCATCTATGGCCACCCTGTGAGGGGACCGCTCAGTCTGGTGAAGGAGGCTTTGGAGAAAGCTCCTAGTAAACCACCCCAGGATGTATTTAGCTACATGCTGGCACTAAGAAACCAGACTGCCCACTTCAGGAGTCTCACTCAGAAGAACCTGGAAGAAAGCCAGGAGGATATGAAACGGTGGTACGACCAGAATGCCACTCTGGTTGAGTTTCAGCCTGGACAAAAAGTGTGGGTCATGGCACCAGTGGAGCCTAGGGCTCTCCAAGATAAGTGGACTGGGCCTTTTGAGGTGGTGGAAAGAAAGAGCGAGGTCACCTATCTGGTAGACTTGCAATCCCTCAGGAACCCTTTGAGGGTCCTACATGTCAACCGCCTCAAACCACACTTTGAGCGAACTGAGCTATCCATGCTCCTAGCGACAGATGACGGGATGGAGGAAGAGAGTGAGCCTCTTCCTGACCTCCTGTCTGCAGGAGAGAAAGATGGGTCTGTGGAGGGAGTGATCCTCTCCCCCTCCCTGACTGAGGAACAGCAGAGGGACTGTCGCCAAGTGCTGGGACAGTTCACCTCGCTGTTTTCCCTGATCCCAGGAGTCACACACCTGTGCACACATGATGTGGACACTGGGGACAGTACACCTGTTAAACATAAGGTTTACAGGGTGACTGACAGGGTCAGGGCTTGCATTAAGGAGGAAGTCTCCAAAATGTTAACCCTAGGGGTTATTGAGCACTCCAGCAGTCCTTGGGCCAGCCCAGTGGTCTTGGTCCCAAAGGCTGCTGCTCCTGGTGCCACTTCAGAACTTAGGTTCTGTGTGGACTACCGGGGTCTCAATGCGGTCAGCAAGACTGACGCACACCCCATCCCCCGAGCTGATGAGCTCATTGATTGGTTAGGACCTGCCAAGTACCTCAGTACGTTTGATTTAACATCGGGGTACTGGCAGATTGCCTTAACTGAGGGGGCAAAGGAGAGGTCAGCATTCTCTACCCCAGATGGGCACTTCCACCTCAATGTGATGCCCTTTGGGATGAAGAACGCCCCTGCCACCTTTCAGAGGTTGGTCAACCAGGTGTTGGCAGGACTGGATGATTTCAGTGCTGCCTACCTGGATGATATTGCTGTGTTTAGTTCCACATGGGAGGAACACCTGCAACACCTCTGGAAAGTGTTAGAGGCCCTGCAGAAGGCAGGCCTCACTATTAAGGTGAGCAAGTGCCAAATAGGGCAGGGTTCTGTGGTGTACTTAGGACACCAGGTGGGGAGTGGCCAGGTGGCACCCCTACAGCCTAAGATTGACACGATTCTGGCTTGGGAGCCTCCCAAGACCCAGACTGAAGTGAGAGCCTTTTTAGGTCTCACAGGATATTACCGGAGGTTTGTTAAGGGATATGGTACCATTGTTCCCCCATTGACTGAGTTGACTTCTAAGAAGCAACCCAAGAAAGTGATCTGGACAGAGGCTTGCCAGAACGCTTTTGATGCCCTGAAGGCTGCCATGTGCACAGCACCTGTGCTGCAGGCACCTGACTACTCCATGGAGTTTGTCGTGCAAACAGACGCCTCAGAGCATGGTATTGGAGCAGTACTCTCACAGCTAAATGAAGAGGGCCTAGATCAACCCGTAGCCTTCATTAGCAGGAGGCTACTACCCAGGGAACGTAGGTGGAGTGCCATAGAACGCGAAGCGTTTGCTGTGGTCTGGGCACTGAAGAAGCTGAGACCCTACTTGTTTGGGACTCACTTCCAAGTTCAGACCGACCACAGGCCCCTCAGATGGTTAATGCAGATGAGGGGTGAGAATCCAAAACTGTTGAGGTGGTCCATTTCCCAACAGGGGATGGACTTTACGGTGGAACATCGTCCTGGTACAGAGCACGCCAATGCAGATGGTCTGTCCAGGTTCTTCCGCCTTAGTGATGAGAACTCCCATGAGGTTGGGTAGTTGCTCCCCACTTTTAGCTGGGGGACACACGTGTTAGACTTTTCATCCTTGGCGTGGTCTCCCTTAACTTTCTGCCTCTGTTCCCCAGGTTGTTGATGTGTGCTGGACTCTGATTTTACTGTTTTTGTTACTCTGGGCACTTTACCACTGCTAACCAGTGCTAAAGTGCAAGTGCTACTGTTTAAAATGTGTACGTAATTGGTTCTCCATGATTGGCATATTTGTTTTACTGTTAAGTCCCTAGTAAAGTGCACTAGAGGTGCCCAGGGCCTGTAAATCAAATGTTACTAGTGGGCCTGCAGCACTGGTTGTGCCACCCACACAAGTAACCCTGAAATCATGTCTCAGACCTGCCACTGCAGTGTCTGTAAATGTATTTTTACACTGTAAATTCGACTTGGCAAGTGTACCCACTTGCCAGGCCTAAACCTTCCCTTTTTCATACATGTAAGGCACCCCTAAGGTAGGCCCTAGGTAGCCCCAAGGGCAGGGTGCAGTGTATGGATAAGGTAGCACATATAGTAATGTGGTTTATGTGACCTGACAGTGAAATACTGCCAATTTCGTTTTTCACTGTTGCAAGGCCTGTCCCTCTCATAGGATAATATGGGGGCTACCTTTTAAGTGTAGATTCCCCTAGAGATTAGATGGTCATGTGGAGTTTGGGGTCCCTGAACTCACAATTAAAAAATACATCTTTTAGTAAAGTTGATTTTAAGATTGTGCGTTTGAAAATGCCACTTTTAGAAAGTGAGCATTTTCTTGCTCAAACCATTCTGTGAGTCTGCCTTGTTTGTGGATTCCCTGTCTGGGTCAGTGTGACAGTTGGATTGTTTTTCACCTCGCATTAGACAGTGACACAAAGGGGGCTGCGGTGTAACCTGCATTTCCTGATTAGCCATCTCTGCTAGGAGGGAGGGGTGGAGTGGTCACTCTCATCTGAAAGAACTGTGCCTGCCTCTGACAATGCCGGCTCCAACCCCCTGGTGTGTGTCTGAGGCCTTGCCTGGGCAAGGCAGGATTTCAAAAGTAGGTGTGAGTCCCCTTTGAAGAAAGGTGACTTCAAAGACTAAAATGGGTATAAGAAGGGCATCCAAATCTACAGACTTTAGAAACACTTCTGGAACCAAGAGGAACCTCTGCCTGGAGAAGAGCTGATAGCTGAGGAAGAAGTGCTGCCCTGCCTGTGACTGTGCTTTGTGGAGCTTTCCTGCAGTGCTGCTTCTGCCAGAGTAAGAGGGCAAAGACTGGACTTTGTGTGCCTTCCATCTTGTGAAGAAGTCTCCAAGGGCTTGATTTAGAGCTTGCCTCCTGTTGTTTGAAGTCTCAGGGACAGCAAAGACTTCTCTCTGCCAGCACCTGGAGTCTCTGGAGAGACTCCTGCTCTGACAAGTGGTGCCCTGTCCAGTCCCTGGGCCCTTGAAAGGAAAGCTGGTGGAAATCCAAGGAAATCGACTTCGGACGACTTCGGACCGACGCTGCTGCTGAACCCGGTAAGGCCGCCTGCACCTGACACCGTGACCTTCGCTGGAACGCGACGCTCTTCGCAGGCCCGACGCCGCAGCAGCCCCGCTGAAGTCCGCGACTCCGTGGAAATCACCGCACCACGTCGTGACCGACGCCGCTCGAAGTGCACGGATTCAACGTTTCGCACAGACGCCGCGATTCCCGACTTCGCGCATCGGCTTGTTTTCACTCTTCACCAAAGGTACTGTACTTGGGGTTCTACACGACTCCATGTCCGGCGCCGCTGGTGTCGGCGTGTTGGGAACGACTCCGTCACGACACCGTGTTAACATCTCATCGAAGCATTTGTGTTTCTAAGCGCTATTTTTCAGTTTAATCTTTAAAAATTCATAACTTGACTTGTGTATGTCGGATTTTTGTCGTTTTGGTCTTGTTTTGTTTAGATAAATATTTCCTATTTTTCTAAGCTGGTGTTGTGTCATTTTGTAGTGTTTTTCATGAAGTTACTGTGTGTGTTGGTACAAATACTTTACACCTAGCGCTCTGTAGTTAAGCCTACTGCTCTGCCAAGCTATTAAGGGGGTAAGCAGGGGTTAGCTGAGTGTGATTCTCTTTTACCCTGACTAGAGGGAGGGTCCTTCCTTGAACAGGGGGTAACCTGACTGTCAACCAAAGACCCCATTTCTAACACCTACCAAAAGAAATATTACAGAAATGAAAGCATAACACATGTTAGATAAGGAAATAGCTGAAATGATGAGCATAAATATACAAGATGAATATTTAGATTATCCCAGAAAGACGAATGTCTTCAGCTAATGCTGAAAGGGTCATCTGTTGTAATTTAATAGCAATTAGATCAAGCATTAGCAGAAGACAGCTTGTATTTAGCAACTATTGTGAACATTTGGTGGAATCCATTTTGTATTCATGGCAGCCATTTTCTCTGCCATGTTCTCGCCATGTGCTCTGTCCTACCTTTCTGTTAACTACTCTTGAAAATCTGTCTAGTGACAAGTTATATTTAGCATCTCCCACTTTCGCACATGCCCAGCAAGATCTGCAGCTGTTAGTAATCAGTAACAGACAGTAATGTGTCAACTAGTCCTTGAAACTGTTAGCCCCTCCTACCTGTCGACTGTGCATTTCCATATGACCTTACATGTATGTAAGTCTTGCTTCTATAATTGTACCACCTTCTTTTAGCCCCTGTGTAGGTATAAAAGGACCATGCTCTCTTAGTTCAGTGTGCTACTTCAAACATTACCGGAGGGTGCTGTTTGAACTGTAGTACCACCTCATGAGGTTTAATAAACTTTTTCTTTCATTTCAGTTTCTGTGCCAACTTCTTCCTATATGGTCTGAGGACTTTGTGCAGAGAAGGGCGAACCCCCTGCACTAGTAGGCCTTGCTGAGGCTTACTTCAACACAACCACCCCGCAAACGGTCCCTGAGATCCAGGAACAAGACAGAAAACAATGCCAAGACCTCCGCCAAGAAATGAGACCACCCTGATTGTCATCCTACTGTCCCACTTTGTCACCCTGTCCATCCTTAAACTGCCCCAGCTCCACTTCCTATGCCCATTTGGGCAATGCACCTGTGAGACTAATGGACTGGAATCTGCCATGGACATTCCTCCGCCATCACCCCTCACCATTTTGCGTCCTACTCCAATTTTGAGCACTAAAATAAACACCCTTAAAGCACAAAACAATCTGGAGTCTGTCTGTGATTTCGGAATACTGTATTAGCAATAACTGTGGCAAAAAGCTCTTTCATTTGTAATGTCAACATACCTATGTCACACAGCTCTAGTCCATGAGGAATCAAAGCAGAAGTCACACTGTGGGACCCAGATCTGTGAAATAGTAAGGGAAAGTGACAACTCAGTGACCATACACTGGGTGAAAAAGACAGAGAGTTGAGAGGTAGTAGTGTATAAGTACATGTAGTAGACAGGTTTGTATTCTTACCTTTGTTTCACTGGAAATATTGCTGGATCACTGAGTCCCTGTTGTCCATGTCCTCTTCCTCTGCTTCCTCGTCTTCACTGTCCACAGGCTCCACAGCTGCAACAACACCGCCATCTGGACCATCCTCCTACAGAAAGGGCACCTGTCGTCGCAAAGCCAAGTTGTGAAGCATACAGCAGGCCACAGTGATCTGGCACACCTTCTTTGGTGAGTAGAATAGGGATCCACCTATCATATGGAGGCACCTGAACCTCGCCTTCAGGAAGCCGAAGGTGCATTCGATCACCCTCCTAGTTCGCCCATGTGCCTCATTGTAGCGTTCCTCTGCCCTTGTCCTGGGATTCCTCACTGGGGTCAGTAGCCATGACAGGTTGGGGTAACAAGAGTCACCTGCAAATGGCGAGGGACAACTGTTAGACACACACTAACCTGGAGGGATATCCCCTGACCAAGACAACCATTTCCACTGACTAGCTTCCAGGTGCTCACCTAATAGCGATACACAGTGTCTATGGGAGTTGACCCATCACATAAGGGATGCTGCTATTCGGCAGGATGTAAATGTCATGCACTGAGCCAGGGAACATGGCATTCAATGGGAGATGTACTGGTCTGCCAAACATACTATCTGTACATTCATTGAATGATAACTCTTCCGGTTTCTGTAAACCTGTTCACTACTGTGGGGGGGGGGACCAAAGCCACATGTGTCCCATCAATGGCACCTATGATGTTGGGGATATGTCCCAGGGCATAGAAATCACCTTTCACTGTAGGCAAATCCTCCACCTGAGGGAAAACGATGTAGCTCTGCATGTGTTTCAGCAAGGCAGACAACACTCTGGACAACACGTTGGAAACATAGGCTGGGACATCCCTGATGCTATGGCAACTGTTGTTTGAAATGACCCACTTGCAAGGAAATGGAGCACTGACAGCACCTGCACTTGAGGGGGGATTCCTGTGGGATGGCGGATAGCTGACATCAGGTCTGGCTCCAGCTGGGTACACAGTTCCTGGATTGTGGCACGGTCAAGCCTGTATGTGATTATCACATGTCTTTCCTCCATTGTCGACAGGTCCACCAATGGTCGGTACACTGGAGGATGCCGCCATCTCCTCACATGTCCCAGCAGACGGCGCCTATGAAGGACAACAGCGAGCACAGATCAAACAACTCAGAGGTACGTACCCACAGCTTACACAGAACACCATTCATACTCAAAAAGTGGCCTGTATGTTTATTGAGTTTAGGCCTAGGTATGTGTGACGCAATTGAAAATGAAGCCATGTGGGCCCCTGAAATGGCGGCTGCCTGACCTCTAAAGTGGGACAATAGGATGTGAGGTAACTGCGCTGGCGTTGTACACCGTCGCGGTAGTCGGTCGAAGACCGCGGCGCAATGCTGCATTGGTTAACATTGGACCCTATGGGTACCAGGAGCCAATGATGATGTACGCCGGCGGTGACGGTACGCACCGCTGCCGACGTGACCGTCATTTTCTATCTGTTCAATCACTCGATACCTGATCTTCGACAGGAGAGGACCTACACTGCAAGTGCTGCTGTGACCTCGGTCTGGAAGAGACAATGGCTCGAGTGTCTGGGGAAAGGGCCCCTGCCTTCACATCGGAGGAGTTGGCGAAACTCGTGGATGGAGTCCTCCCCCAGTACACGCTACTCTACGGTCCTCCAGACAAACAGGTAAGTACACTAGGAGCATGATGTATGGGCTATGCCTGTGTGGAGAGGGGTGGATGTAAGAAGGAAGGGGGGAGAGTGTGGCGTGCATGAAAAGACGGTGAGTGCATGTGCCACATGGAAAGGGTAGGGATGGGGGCCAATCACTTTGACGGTGCAGTTGGTAATAACTTTCTCTTCCCCCTGTACAAATCATGTAGGTCAGCGCCCACCAGAAAAAAAATATTTGGTGTGCCATCGCCAAGGACGTCCGGACCCTGGGGGTCTACCACAGACGGAGCACCCACTGCCGGAAAAGATGGGAGGACATTCGCCGCTGGAGTAAGAAGACGGCGGCGGCTCAGTTGGGGATGGCCTCCCAATGTGGGAGGGGTGTCAGTCGCACCCCCCCTGATGTTCAGGATCCTGGCATTGGCGTACCCGGAGTTGGATGGGCACTTGAGGGCATCACAGCAGCCACAAGGGGGTGAGTACACTCGCATTCTGCTGACTTTGCGCGCAGTGGAGGGATCTGGGTGGGGGAGGTGGGCTGTGGGTTTCCCTAGTCCGGGGCGAGTTTCGTAGGGAAGGTCCCTCCGTAAGGCAGGCCCTGTGGCACCCCACCCCACCTCTGTAGAGTGCCAAATACACCTAGTCATGCCCCTGTGTCATCTATGTGTGCAGATGTCGTCCATAGCCCTGTAGGCCATTTCCCAGGAATTGAACAGTGGAGCCCAAGAGCGCGACGTAGTGCAGGGGGCTTCTGTGTCTGTTGCGTCCGCCAACGGTAGCGGTAATGCATGCACTCAACATGTCTTTCTTCTGTCGTCCCCCCCCCTTTTTGTGGTCTCCCTGTTCTTGTGTGCATTAGCATCACCAGGCGGAGGAGCAGTGGCACCCGAGCAGGAGGGAGCTGCATCCCACATGGCCATGGAGGGCCACACTACGGACTCGGAGTTCACCAGTGGGATGGAGGGCGAGGTGAGCTCCACGGCGGGGACAGGAACTGAGACCAATGACACGGACTCGTCCTCTGATGGGAGCTCCCTTGTGGTGGTGGCAACATCTGTGCCCCCCCATCTACAGGTACAGCCGCCACCCCCCCTTCCAGCACCACCCTCCCATGGCCCCTCAGCCTTCGCCCGTGCCCGCTCACCCAGGAGGGTGGGCATCACCTTCGCCCCAGGCACCTCAGGCCCTGCCCCAGTCACCCCTACTGCCCTCAGTGAGGAGGCCATTGACCTCCTCAGGTCCCTCACCATTGGGCAGTCTACCATTTTGAATGCCATCCAGGGTGTAGAAAGGCAGTTGCAACAAACAAATGCATTCCTGGAGGGCATTCATTCTGGTCAGGCGGCCCTTCAGCAAGCTTTTCAGACTCTGGCCTCAGCACTGATGGCAGCCATTGTCCCTGTGTCTAGCCTCCCCCTCCAACTTCCTCCACCCCAACCTAATCCCCTGTACCTCAGCCTATCCCAAGCACACCTACAGACCAGCATGCACACACCTCAACACACAAGTGAAGCTCAGGCAAACATAAGCACCACACATTCTACAGGCACTCACGGAAGCATCACACACATGCAGACACACCAACATCCACTGCCTCCACTGTGTCCCCCTCCTCCACGTCTCCCTCCTCCCTCCCTGTCTCGTCTACAGTCACAACTGCATGCACTACCTCTACAGCCACTACGTCCCTCTCCAGCACACCCACCACCGCACCCCGCTCATGTGCAGTCACCACCCCCACTAACATTCACACGTCCCCTGTGTCCTCTCCCAGTGTGTCTGTGACGCCCCCTCCGAAGATACACACACCCACCCAACAGCCATTCACCTCACGACAGCCTCCAGCGCATGCACCTTCACCCAAAGTTAGCAAACAAACACCTCCTACAACCACAACCTCTTCCTCCACTCCCAAACCTCCTCCAGCTACCCATCCCAGTGTGTCAAAAAAACTTTTCCTGTCCAACCTTGACCTCTTTCCCACACCTCCCCCACCCCGTCCGTCTCATAGGTCCCGAACTAGCACCTCAGCCACAACATCTCCGCGACCAGTGGTGCCTGTAGTCACCGGAATCTGGAGTGCACCGGCCACCAGGGCAGCCAGTGTGGCACGGAACCACAGCACAGACAGTCCCCCACCTGTGAAGCATCAGAAGTTGGCCAGTGCCCGGCGGGAGAGGGGGAAAGCCGCTCCCAGGGGTCCCGGTGGGAGTGTGGAGTCAGCTGTGACACCTTCCAAGGTGGGGAAGGGCCACAAGAAACCCGGCAAGTCTTGGAAGAGCAGCACGGCGGAGAAGACCACCATAATCCCCGCTGCCCAGGAGGCCACCGCCAGCACAAGCCCAGCTGCCCAGGAGGCCACTGCCAGCACAAGCCCAGCTGCCCAGGAGGCCACCACCAGCACAAACCCAGCTGCCCAGGAGGCCACCGCCAGCACCAGCCCAGCTGTCCAGGAGGCCACCGCCAGCACCAGCCCAGCTGCCCCGGAGGCCACCGCCAGCACAAGCCCAGCTGCCCAGGAGGCCACCACCAGCACCAGCCCAGCTGCCCAGGAGGCCACCACCAGCACCAGCCCAGCTGCCCAGGAGGCCACCGCCAGCCCCGCTGGGCCATGAAGGACCGCCAGCACAAGCCCCGCTGGGCCATGAAGGACCGCCATGGCCCGCCAGCAAAAGCCCCGCTGGGCCATGAAGGACCGCCAGCAAAAGCCCCGCGGGGCCATGAAGGACCGCCAGCAGCTGAGTCCCTGCAATGGAGACCGCCGCCTCAAGCACGGCTGACCAGGGCACCGCCATCTCAAGCCCCGCTGAACAGGGCACCGCCGCCTCAAGCACGGCTGACCAGGGTCCGCTGTCTCAAGCACCGCTGAACAGGGCACCGCCGCCTCAAGCACCGCTGAACAGGGCACCGCCATCTCAAGCACCACTGAACAGGGCACCGCCGCCTCAAGCACCGCCGAACAGGACACCGCCGTCTCAGGCACCACTGAACAGGGCACTGCCACCTCAGCACCGCTGAACAGGGCACCGCCTTCTCAAGCACCGCTGGCCCATGAGCGCCAAGGGCACTGACGCTACTGAGTCCGTCACAGACAGAATGAAGCACTCTGGGAACCATGCCCCCTCCAGAACCAGTGGAGAGATCCATCCACTACCTCTGTCCTTAGCAGGATGAAGCACTCTGGGCACCATGCCCCCTCCAGAACCAGTGGAGAGATCCATCCACTACATCTGTCCTTAGCAGGATGAAGCACTCTGGGCACCATGCCCCCTCCAGAACCAGTGGAGAGATCCATCCACTACCTCTGTCCTTAACAGGATGAAGCACTCTGGGCACCATGCCCCCTCCAGAACCAGTGGAGAGATCCATCCTCTACCTCTGTCCTTAGCAGCATGAAGCACTCTGGGCACCATGCCCCCTCCAGAACCAGTGGAGGCTGTTATCCACTTGAGAGACTGTGGCTTTGCACTCCCCAGGATGGAACAGTTGTCAAGCCACCAACTGTAGAGATTTGAGACACTGTGTCTTTGCACTCCCCAGGATGGAACAGTGGGCAAGCCACCCACTGTAGAGACTTGAGAGACTGTGGCTTTGCACTCCCCAGGATGGAACAGTGGGCATGTGGCCCCCTCGTGGATTTGGCATCGTGCACTCAACCGGCTGAGGTGTCCCCTCTTTCCCTCCCCCGAGGTGCCTGTTTAGTTGCTGTCTGATGCCCCTGCAGTGTTCTCTCCGTCATGGTCGGGGATCTTGTGCGGGCCTCGCCCATTCCGTGTGGGCCCAGTGTCCCACGGACTTAATTGGAGCACTACCTGGACTACTATGCTTGGTATATATTTTGTAAATGGTGTATATATATATTTTTGCCTACTTGATTTTAATATATTACAATGGTTACACTCATTTTCTATTGTCTTTGCATTCTTCCGGGGGGGGTTGGGGGGTGTAACTGTGATGTATTAATATGCATTAGTGTGTGTGTTGTAGTGGGTGGGGGTGTTGCGTGTTGCGGGTGTATGTCCCTGTTTTTTCCCTCCCCCCTCCACTGTGTCGTAGGTGCAGTACTCACCGTGGTCTTCGCCTCCAGCGTTCGTGATCCTGGTAGAGGAGCAGGAAGACTATCGCAGGTAGAATTTGGAGTTCCGGGTCCATGGTGTCCTCGTTCCTCGTAGGGTGTGTAGAGGTGAGCATTTTCCCTTCGGAATTCCTGTTTCCGTCATGTTTTTATCCGCGGTGATACCGCCCCGGAAAAGGTGGCGGATTGGCCTGTTGTGATACTGTGGGCGGTACATTGTCTCCCGCCTGTCTGTTGGCGGCGACCGCCATGCTGTTTGTTTGTACCGCCGTGGCGGTCGGAGTGTTAAAGTGGCTGTCTTTGTTGGCGGTTTCCGCCACGGTCGTAATTGCAAATTTTTTACCACCCGCCTGTTGGCGGTCCTACCGCCGCTTTAACACCGTCCGCCAGGGTTGTAATGACCACCTTAGTGTCATCTGGAGTACAAAATCTAACCCAGAAATTAGTTTGCACTTGCGAGCAGCATTTTTGGTTACAAGCGTGGCTGGAAGCAGTGCGAGCAAACTCAAAGTCTCACGAGCACTCACTAGCAGCCCGGGAGTATCATGGCACTCACGACAGAGCACCAAAACCCAATCTCGCCAGCACAAACAAACTTCTTTTCACCCTGGAGTGTGGAATTCGGGAACTCCAGAGAATCTGTGTAGCGCGAAGTGCCCGAAATCCACAAACTCTGCTGGCAGAGTGGAGTTTTACACCCGGGCCTACAATATACCTACCCCCACTTCCACTGAGAAGCCTCTGAATAAGATTAATAACAGCACAGCTTTTATCTGCTGCCCTTTCTATCACATAACTATGCAGTGTTATTGAGATGTAAATGTATGCGTTTAGTCATAATTCTATTATAGCTGGTAATTTTGCATTATTATTAGCCTTACCTCTTCCTAAGGGAACAGAGGTATATAGGAATCCTTTTACATTTAACTATTTGAATATTATTTTGAGTCAAGAATCTTTTCTGCCTTTCTTCTTCTGGCCCCTATATCTTCTTTGCAGACTAAGGTCCTCATTACAACTCTGGCGGTCTGTAATAAAGTGGCGGCAATACTGTCAACAGGCTGGCGGTAAATACCGCCAAATTATGACCATGGCGGAAAGAGCTCAGACAAACAGCCACTTTAACACACCGACTGCCAGGTCAGAATGAACAGGCACCACGCCGGTAGCCGCATACAGCCAGGCGGAAGACAATATTCCACCCACTGTATTATGGCAGGCCAATCTGCCACCTTTTCTGGGGGGGTACCAACAACATCAAAAGCTTGGCGGAAACAATGCACAGAAGGGAAACAACTCACCATTGGAGACTCAGGGAATAACCACGCAGCCATGGAGCCTGTACTGCAGATCTTCCCCATGATTTTCTACATCCTGTTCCACCACGAACACCAACGACGGCGAAGACGACCACGGTGAATACAGCCACCTAGCCCACGGGGGGAAGAGAGTGACACACATGCAACACTCCTACCCCCAATACCATACACACAAGCAGATGCAGTAACATAACATGTTTACCCTGTACCCCTCAGGAATAATGCAAGGACAACACAAATAGATGAAAGTGAGTGTAATAAGATAAATACAGTAGAAATACGTACATTTAATCTAAAAGTATATACAGATTTACAAATCAAGGGACACTGCCCCTTTCTCAATGTTTGTGGGCCACAGGGCCACATTACAAAGTCCAAGGCCCCACTTGACTCCTGCAACAACACGGAGAGAACACTGCAGGGGCATCAGTTCAAAAATAGGCAGGTACCTCAGCGGGACGGGAAACGGAGTGGGCACCTCAGTTGGCAGGTAGAACCACACCACTGGTCCTGGAGGGGGCAACATGTCCTGTACGCTGTCCTGGGGAGTGCATGGCTACAGTCTCTCAAGTGGGTGACTTGCCCACATGCTCTGGAGGGGGCAACATGCCCTGTGCTTGGTCCTGGGGAGTCCAAGGCCACAGTCTCTCAAGTGGATGTCTTTACCACTGGTTCTGGAGGGGGCATCGTGCCCTGTGAACTATATCCTGTGGAGGATAGGGTGAGTGGATGGCTTCTCCACTGCTTCTGGAGGGGGCAGTGTGCCCTGTGATCTTCATCCTGGGGAGGATGGGGTGAGTGGATGGCTTCTCCACTGGTTCTGGAGGGGGCATCGTGCCCTGTGATCTTCATCCTGGAAAGGATGGGGTGAGTGGATGGGTTCTCTATTGGTTCTGGAGGGGGCATCGTGCCCTGTGATCTTCATCCTGGAGAGGATGGGGTGAGTGGAGGGCTTCTCCACTGGTTCTGGAGGGGGCATCGTTCCCTGTGATGTAGATCTTAGGGAGTGCAAGGTCACAGTCTCTCAGGTGGGTGTCATACCCACAGGATTTGCAGGGGGCGGGCCGTACAACAGCCATAGACACAGGACTACACACTTTCTGCTGGCGGTGATGGCTGCTCAATGGTGGTGATGCTGTTGCTGCCGCTGGTGGTGGGGGGAAGCTCCAGTCCATTCCCTGCTGCCTTGGACAGCTGCCCACTGGATGCTGGTGATGTTGCTGGTGGTGGTGGTGGTGGTGGGGGGGGAGGCTCCAGCCCATCCCCTGCAGCTTCGGACAGCTGCCCACTAGTGGCGGGAAGAGGGAGAAGGGAGTAGTTGTAGAAGGTGTCTGCTGTTTTTGGGTGCAGGTGCACGGGCGGGATGCTGTTGTGAGGTGGATGGCTGTTGGGTGTCTGAGTGCTTGCATTTGTGTACTTTGGGAGGAGGGGGCACAGACACAGTGGGAGAGGACACAGGGGACGTGTGCATGGCTGTTGGGGTGGTGACTGCCAGTGAGGTATGTGTTCTGATGAGTGTGCTGGTGATGGAGGTAGTGGATTATGATGTAGTGCATGCAGGTGTGAGTGTAGATGCAACTGGGAGGGAGGTGGAGGAGGAGGGGCCACAGTGGAGGCAGGGGATGTTGGTATGTCTTCATCTGGATGGTGTTTGTGTTGGTGCCTGTGGGATGAAGTGTGGTGCCTGTGTTTGCCTGTGCCACTCTTGGATGTTATCCTGTGTGCATGCTCGTATGCCTGTGTGCTTGGGATACTTTGGGGTTGAGGGGAATGGGATTGGGTAGAGGAAGTTGGAGGGGGAGGGTGGAAATAGGGACAATGGCTGCCATCAGAGAGGAGGCCAGAGCCTGGATTGATCTCTGTTGGGCCGCCAAGCCAGGGTGAATGCCCTCACGAAATGCATTGGTCTGTTGCATTTGGGCTGCCAGCCGCTGGATGGTATTCACAATGGTTGACTGCCCAACAGAGGTGGATCACAGGAGGTCAATAGCCTCCTCACTCAGGGCAGCAGGGCTAACTGGGGCAGGGCCTGAGGTGCCTCGGGTGAAGGAGATGCCCACCCTCCTGGGTGAGTGGGCAGGGGCAACCTGCTGAGGGGCTGCTGGGAGGGCAGTGCTGGTACGGAGGTTGGCGGCTGTACCTGTTGCTGGGGTGGGCAAAGAGGTGACCGCCACCACTAGGGAGCTTCCATCAGAGGAGGAATCCGTGTCCGAACTGTCCCCTCCTATCTCCGCCGTGGTTCTCCCCTCGCCCTCCATCCCACTGTTGCCCTAAAGGTCAGGGGACTCTGCCTCCTGGGTCCTGTGGGAGCAGATCCCTCCGTCGCCGGTGCCTCTGCTCCTCCACCAGATTATGCTAATGCACATAAGGACAGGATGACAAAACAAAAAGAGGGGGGAGAGACACGGGTTACACTTGGTCAATGGCTGCACCTAAACCACTGTTGGCATACACAGCAGGGAACAGCCCTACACACTATGCAATGCACTACCAGTAACAATGTTTGCCACCAGGGCATGGGGAGGGACACATACCACCAACTGCAGCATAGCTGAGACCCCCACAGCCCCCTGTCCAGTAGTGGATGCCTACTAGCTAGGTTGGAGCAATTTCACATCAGATCCCTGCCCAAGATGGGACCTACTCTGCAATGTCAGGCCTAGCCTAGGGCTACCCACAGACACATATCCCCCACCCGCATACCACCCCACCAGGCGTAAGTAGTAATGATGGGCACTGTACTCACCCCCTTGTGGCTGCTGTGATGCCCTCATTCACCCATCCAGCTCCGGATAGGCCACAGCCAGAATGTGGGCCATGAGTGGTGTCAGGGTTCGATGGGCACCCCTTCCTCGTTGGGAGGCCATCCCCAGCTGGGCCTCCACCACCTTCCATGCCCAGCATCTTAGGTCCTCCCACCATTTCCGACGGTGGGTACTCCACCTGCTGTAGAACCCCAGGGTCCACACATCCTTGTCGATGGCACACCATATACCCTTCTTTTGATGGGCGCTGACCTGCAGAGGAAATACTGTATACACAGAGAAAAGTATTAGTCAGACCGTCCTGCCTGTAACAGTCATGGCCCACCATAGCCCTTCCCATTCCCTTACGCACAGACATGGCCCAGCATACATGCTGCACGCTGCCCAGGGCCCATCCACCAACCCCCCACACAAGGCCTTCACACACAGCACTCAATGCATTCATGCTCCATTCATCATGCTCACAGTGTACTCACCTGTTGGTCTGGAAGCCCATACAGCAGTCCGTACTGGAGTAGGACCCCATCTACTAGTCTCTCCAACTCCGCTGAGATAAAGGCAGGGGCCCTTTCCCTTGTCACACGGCCATGGTAGGTTCCAGACACAGGTCCAGCAGCACATGCAGTGTAGGTCCTGTCTTGTTGAAGGTCAGGTAGCAAGTGAGTGAATAGATAGAAAATGGTGGTGACGTTCACGGCGGTGCATACCTTCACCACTGGCGTACATCACCAATGGCCACTGTACCCCATAGGGCCCAATGATAGCCAATGAGGAGTTGCACTGCGGTTCCTGACCGCCTCCCGCAATGGCACACAACATCAGCGGAATTACCTCACTTCCACCTGTCCCTCCACACAAGACAGGCTGACCCATTTCAGGGGGAGGTCAAGCCATGGATCATAACTGCATCACAGATCACAATCGTACATACAGGACATATGCCACTAATACATTAAAAATCACATCATACATTGAACTGTAGTGGCTACAATGTACAGATTATGACAGTCTCCTCACTCTTTTGCCTCATAGATTGCAACCACTGCGGATGAATAGGAGAAGGGAGACATCCCCCCACGTAGAGAACTTTGGTGGACTTGGCAACAATGAAGGACAGGCACATTATCCTCACCTATAAACTTGACATGGCCACAATCACGGAGCTGTGTGCCCAATTGTAGCCTGACCTGTTATCTGCTATCAATCACCCGACTGGATCCTCCGTCTTGTGCAAGTCCTATCTGTGCTCCATTTCCTGGCAACTGGTTCTTTCCAAGTGACAGTGGATTTGGCAGCAGGATTGTCACAGCCAATGTTCTCAATAGTGCTGACCAGAGTGTTGGCTGCCCTGATTGAACACATGTGCAGCTACATTGCTCTCCCCCAGGTGGAGGATTTGGCAACAGTGAAGGCTGACTTCTATGCAATGGGACATATCCCCAACATAATTGGGGCAATTGATGGAGCACATATTGCATTTCCCCCCGGCAAAATGAACAGGTCTTCAGAAATCGAAAACGTTCTCACTCGATGAATGTCCAGATGGTGTGTTTGGTGGACCAGTACATCTCCCATGTCAATGCTAAGTATCCTGGCTCGGTTAATGATGCCTTTGTCCTGAGGAATAGCAGCAGCCCAAGTGTGATAGCCCAACTACAGAGGCACCGGGTGTGGCTAATAGGTGAGCCCTTGTTCCCACCCAGTGGATGTTGGTGTATGGATATGGTGGGGGCCATAAGGGTTAGTGTGTGGCTAACAGTTGTCCCTCGATATTTGTAGGTGACTCTGGTTACCCCAACCTATCATGGCTACTGACCCCTGTGAGGAATCCCAGGACAAGGGCTGAGGAATGTTACAATGAGGCACATGGGTGAACGAGAAGGATCATTGAATGTACATTTGGTCTCCTGAAGGCCAGGTTTCAGTGCCTCCATCTGACTGATGGATCCCTGTGCTACTCACCCAAGAAGGTCTGCCAGATAATCATGGCATGCTGCATGTTGCATAACCTTGCCTTGAGATGCCATGTGCCTTTTCTGCGGGAGGAGGAGGCTGGAGATGGCCGTGTGGCAGCAGTGGACACTGTGGACAGTGATGATGATGAGGCACAGGATGAGGACAACAGAACTGCAGTGATTTGTCAATACTTCCAATGACACACAGGTAAGGCAGTGTAACTTCATATTTCATAGACAGTTGTTTGGTTCACATTGTCACTGGCAGGCCGTTAATTCCCACTTTTATGCCCACTCACTGTACCCTTTGGCAACTCTTTTTGCAGATGTTGGTGCCCCAGTATCACTGCAGCCAACTACAGGTCTTTCCTATGTATACATTACTGTATAGTTGATTTGCAATGTTTAAACCTTGTTAAACATATACATACTTAAATCATTTGACATACTCCATACTTGTATTTTTTCAAAGTGAGTTTATTGCAGTGCTCTGAAGAAAAGAGGGAAGTGCAATGGGCTGGGGTGATGATGGAGGAAAGTCCAGGGTAGTGTCCAGTCTATTTGTAGCACAGGTGCATTGTCCAAGGGGTCATAGAAAGGGGAGCAATGGCAGTTCAAGGTGGACAGCGTGACAGAGTGGGACACAAGGGTGACAATCAGGAGAGTCTCATTTCCTTGTGGGGGTCTTGGCAATAGTCTCTGGCTTCTGCCTGGATCACAGGGAAAATTTGCTGGTGGTTCTCCTCCTGCAGGGGGAAGGGTGCTGGTGGCCTGTTGGTCCTGTGTGTGGGGCCTCCTGTCCATTAGTGGCAGTGGAGGAGAAGGGCTGTTCAGTAGTCTGGCTAGTGGCAGGGGCCCTCTGGTGTGACACTGCCTCCCTCATAATGTTGGCCATGTCTGCCAGCACCCCTGAAATAGAGACCAAGGTGGTGTTAATGGCCTTCAGGTCATCCCTGATCCCCTGGTACTGACCCTCCTGCAGTTGCATGTTCGCCTTCAAGTTGTCCAGCGTATCCTGGGAATGCTGATATGCTCCCAGGATCTCAGTGAGTGCCTCCTGGAGAGTCGGTTCCCTGGGCCTGCCCTCCCCCTGGTGCACTGCACTCCTTCCAGCTTCCTGGTTGTCCTGTGCCTCTGTCCCCTGAACCGTGTGCCCACTGCCACTGAGCCCAGGTCCCTGATTGTCTTGAGTTAGAGGTATGCCCTGGGGTCCCTGTAGTGGTGGACACCCTGCTGATTGACGTGTCCTGGGGACAGAGGTATGGGCATGCTGGATGCTGTGGTGGTGTTTCCTGAGGGGGGATGCTCTGTGGTGGTCTATGACTGGGTAACCGACTGTCCAGAGGGCCCTGATGGGCCAGGTTGAACATCCAGATCCAGGCGAGCAGAGTCGCTGTCATCACTGTGGACCTCTTATGTGGTGGGACTGGATGTTGCTGGCACCTCTTCTCCGGTGACATTGGCTGGGATACCTGTGAGAATGTAAATGCATTGTTATTATTTCTGTGTGTGACATATTGTGCATGGGTGGGTTGCCCTCTATGATTGTTATTGCCCTGGCAGCTTTCACTTGTGTTTGTTATTATGTGGGGGGATAGCTGATTCTCTCTAGTGTGCTTTAGTGATAGGTCTGCAAGCAGGTGTGTGATTGGTGTCCATGCATTGGTGGTGCATGCTGGGCTTGGCATTGGGATGAGTGGGTTTTGACGGTGGGGTGTGTGTGAGGTGGTGGAGTGATGGGAGTGAGGGTAAGGGTGGGGGTATGTGATGGCATGCAGGTAGGGGGGTGAAAGTAGTAAAGAGTTGACTTACCAAAGTCCAGTCCTCCTCCTACTCCTGCCATGCCCTCAGGATCCATGATTGCCAAGACTTGCTCCTCCCATGTTGTTAGTTGTGGGGGAGGAGGCGGGGGTCCACCGCCAGTCCTCTGTACTGCGAGCTGGTGTCTTGCTGCAATTGAACATACCTCCCCCGTAGGCCGTTCCACCTCTTCCTGATGTCATCCCTTGTTCTGGGGTGCTGTCCCACATAGTTGACCCTGTCCACGATTCTCCACCATAGCTCCATCTTTCTGGCAATAGATATCATCTGCACCTGTGATCCAAATAGCTGTGGCTCTACCCGGATGATTTCCTCCACCATGACCCTTACGTCCTCCTCAGAGAATCTGGTGTGTTGTTGTGGTGCCATGGGTGTTCTGTGAGTATTGTCGGTGAGGGTGTGTGGGGTGATGTATTGGGGTGTGTCTTGTGAGGTGCGTGGGTGGTGTATAGGTGATGGTGGTGTGTGTCTCTGGTCTTGTTGGTGGTCGTAGTGTCAATCTCCTTCCAGTTATTGTTGTTTGCAAAGGGTTGCGGGTAATGTGGGGGTGTGTTTTATAGTGGTGTGGGTGTGTGACTGTGGTGTGTGTATGTGTGTCAGGTGTGTGTAGTTTGAATTGTCCAATGGGGTGCTGTTTTGTTTGAGTGTGGGCATTTTGTGCATGGCGGTTTGATCCGCCAATGGTTTACCGACATTGAATGTCCGCCATGGTGATTCGTGGGTCATAATGTTGTGGGCGTTGTTCTGTTGGCATAACGGTGTGGGTTTGGATACCGCCAGTTTATCACTGACCTTTGGTGTTGCGGAATTGTGTAAGTGGCTGAATACTGACGGATTGGTGTGAGTGTGTCATAATATGGTGAGTGGATATCCGCGGCGGTATGTTGACGGCAGTCAGCATGGCGGTAAGTGGGATTTACCGCCAATATCATAATGAGGGCCTACATTCTTTATAGGTGTAGTGATAGATAATTTTAAATCTTTCCTCTGCTGAGTACTAAAAATGCATAAGTTGTTATTGTGAATGCTATGTTCTAAGAACTGTGCTGTGTTAATGAAATCTTGCTTAAAATACCAAAGTTATCTAATTGTGTATCAGAATTATGTAAAATCTTTATCATTTCTACATTGCTTTGTTTGTTTCCTTAAACTTCTGTTTTTAATCTAGATGTTTTAAAACATTTACTGATGCATTTACTTGATTGCATTTAACACATTGGAAATTGAGCCTGCTCTACCTCTCCCCACTTTTCCTCTCGTTCTTGCCACATAAAATTTGTTTGTTTTCAGATTTCTTTTTATTAGTAACTCATCTCATCCATTCATTTATCATAGAGTTTATACTGCTCGCTCTTGTAATGCACTTGACATTTCTTACCACCTGCGCTTTTATGTTAAATTTTTGATGGATTGGGAGAATGGATTTAGAATAACCCGATTTATTAGAGTTTTGGGAACTTTGATGAGCAATTAGGAGTGGACGACCTTTTTTCAGAATTTTTCCTTTCTTTGATGATGAGTTGTTAATATCATGTTCATCATGAACCATCTGTTCTATGTTTTTATGGTTGTCATCTGTGCTGGAAAGATCATTAGTTTCTGCGCTTGAGGTTGTAGCTGACATTGTATAATTTATGCAAGAACATTTGTGTAAATAAGCCTTATCCTGCTAGGTTCTGTAGTGTTAGTGTTGATCAAATTTGGTTCAGCATTATCTAGCTTACCCACAATAGATCCTTCAAAATTGCTGTTTTGTGAAAAGCTCATTGACATAGATTGGGGAGGAAAAATGATCCCCTCACCATGGAAGTCCTCTCCTGTGGCGAGGGGAGCATTTAGCAGATTTGACTGCCCCTCACCGCCAGGGCAATAATGGACAGTGAAAACTGGTCTCTAAGTATACCAATCTAAATGAGGTGGGTGGAATTAGAGATCTGCCTCCAATGACCCTTAGGGGGTGATTCCGACCCTGGCGGTAAAAGACGCCAGGGTCGGGGTCCGCGGGAGCACCGCCAACAGGCTGGCGGTGCTCCTTTGGGCATTCTGACTGCGGCGGTACAGCCGCGGGCAGAAACGGAAAGACGGCGGTGTACCACTGACTTTCCGCTGCCCATGGGAATCCTCCATGGCGGTGCAGCTTGCTGCGCCGCCATGGGGATTCCGACCCCCATACCGCCATCCTGTTCCTGGCGGTTTCGGCCGCCAGGAACAGGATGGCGGTATGGGGTGTTGTGGGGCCCCTGGGGGCCCCTGCAGTGCCCATGCCAATGGCATGGGCACTGCAGGGGCCCCCATAAGAGGGCCCCACTTTGAATTTCAGTGTCGGCTTATCAGACACTGAAATTCGCGACGGGTGCTACTGCACCCGTCGCACCCCTTCCACTCTGCCGGCTCCATTCGGAGCCGGCTTCATCGTGGAAGGGTGTTTCCCACTGGGCTGGCGGGCGGCCTTTTGGCGGTCGCCCGCCAGCCCAGTGGGAAACCCAGAATGACCGCTGCGGTCTTTTGACCGCGGTACGGTCTTCTGGCGGTTCCCGCTTGGCGGGCGGAAGGCTGGAATTACCCCCTTAGTCTGTTGGGCCATTGGAAGGGTTTGATCAACGTGGAGACTGAGTAATCTCCACTGTGATTAAATCTAAGGTCTGTACGCATATACATTTGGCAGGCAGATCATTATTTTGGAGGTATAGATATTCTGTTGCAATACGGCCAACATTTAAATCAACCCATTCATTTTTTATATCAAAAAGCCAAAAACACATAGAAGAACAGAAACAGTCTAACATGCTGCAAAGAAAGAAATGGCCACAAATGTTTGCCCTCATGAAGAAACACACAGATAAGTTTTTTGCACCTAAGAAATGGACACAAATGTTTGCCCTCATGGAGAAACACACAGATAAGTTTTTTGCACCTATCTTGCTCTTGCTTTCCTCAAGCTTCAGCTAATATCACTTTTCAAGAGCTCTCAGCCTGCACCTCCTGGGTAGTCCTCTCTTTCACTTCCTGAAACCTTTGACAAAGGGATTTATTGTCAAACCATGGACAGGAGTGCCTTATTCCTTAGACATACTCTCATGTCTGTCCAAACAGCTAATGGAAACATATTTGCCTTTGTACTTAAATCATACTACTTTGTCTACCCCTATGCATTCTGCCACTCCTCATTTATCCCAAATAGCTATGCTCATAATGAGGAAGACAAAAAAGGAAGACATATCTAGCCCCATGATTTATGCAGAGCTCAAAATGTCTCCTTTTTCTTCAACAACAAATTGTCAGTGTTCAGACTATGGCCTTCATTATGAGTTTGATGGGCGACAGAAGAGACCGACTGAACGGTCCAAACACCGCCAGCCCTATTTGGAGTTCACCGCAGGGTCGGCGGGTGAAACATTCCACTGTCCGTAATGCAGGCAGTGGAATGTGCAACGGGGCTGTACATGGGGGCCCCTGCACAACCCATGCCAAGTGCAAGGGCGGAGCAGGGGCCCCCAGAGGGCCTTATGCCCCCATTCTACCAGCCTTTCCATGGCAGTGGTACCGCCATGAAAAGGCTGGTGGTATGGGGACTCGTAATCCGGAAGACATCGCTGCCCTAATGGATTACAACCACTGGGACTGCCAGGCTGCTGGCTGGTGGCAACCTTGTGGTGTTGGCAGTCCGACCGTGGAAGCTCCACCACAGTCGTAATGTGGCGGTCGCACAGTCATGACCATGGCGGTCAGAATGCCACCGTGAGTCTGGCGGTCTCAGGTCCACCAGAGTCATAATGAGGGACTATATCTATGGGCTAAGGTTACTATCATATTATGGAAAGGCTAGAATAGTGATAAAACACAATATTGAGCAGCATAGGCTCCATTGAGGCAGCGTCAGGAGTAAAAGACAACATAAGGCAAACAAGTCTTCAAAATGAGGCAGAAATGCAACAGCAACTCTAAAGACCACACCTACACCACAATTGCTGTTGCTGTTACCACTGATTGAGATGTGAGACTGCAAATCTAATCTGTGTGTGCAGTTTCCCATTTGATTGGCTCCCTGGCTTTCTTTACACTTCAGCATTCAGGCAGAGGGGACAAGGGGCAAGAGGAAACCGATGGAGCAGTTCTATGTACTATCAAGGTCAAATGTTATGTACACAATCTGTGCTTATTCTCTAGATCCACTCTCTCCTGCTTACATCCCTCAATCCTGCTACTTTACCCTGATTTCCATTACTCTGCTACTCCTTCAGTGTTACTCAAAATTACTTACGAGGTAACATGGACTCCTCATATAATATGTGGTATCATACGTGGTACTGAAATTCTAAAAATACTCAAATCGCCTTTGCTGAGGGACCCTTCTCTCCTGTCACCTAATGTGGTACTAATTTACAGAGGAATGCTTCCAAGTACCTCGTGAATTGATTTGCCAGCCTCAGCAGCCCATATAAATGTTGCAGTGGTCATAACAGGACCTTGGACTGGGCCCCTGTGTTCTGAAAACATTTTTAAAATAGGGCATAAGAGGGCATGTCAGGTGTCCCCCAAATGATTAAAAAATTAAACAATTTTCTAGAGTCCCGGGTATCATGGTCCTCTCATAGGACCCACTGTGCACTTCCCTTGAGATACCATGGTATTCTTGTGGGAGAGCTGTACAAGCTTCCAACCCATGGTACCATTCAATATTTACCAGTGTAGCTTGCATTGTACCATGATACCATGGTGTGGAAGTGTGTGATACAGGTACCACAAGAGTACTGCACTATACAATTTTTTTTTACTAAAGATAAGAGAATGCTAGTTGGACGTGCTCCTGCAGCCAACCCTCACTCATGTGCCAAAGACAGAGGTTGGGCCCCCAGTGGCACTTACGCACGTACACTTACCTGCAACTTACCTGGGATGGGCTCAATCCTCCTGTAGTGTCCTTCTGGGGCGGGTGGTGGTGATGCTGGAGGTAGGGGTGGGCGTCTTTGTGCCCATTCCATTCTGTTTCCCAATGGAAATGGGCCTACTGCCACATTAACGCCTGGTCTGACCAGGCGTTGAATAATTAGGTTAAATAATACCCTAATCGGGCTTAGCTCCATTATTTAGCGTCATTTTTAGGAGAGGAATGCCTACCTTGCATCTCATTGATGCAAGGTGGTTTGGTGCTTCCGAAAAATGGTGCTAACTCCAACATTTTTAAGCTAGATGGGTCTAGAATCAAAATATGAATATAAATATGGAGTTACGTTAGCGTCACTTTAGCTTCAAAATAAATTATGCTAAGATGACGCTAACTTTCCTTAAATATGGGCCAAAGTCCTGTGAACAACCCCACTGCCCATGGCAAAAAGCAGGGGTTTACTGCATACAGAGGGTATTGGGTCAATTGGCAATGTGATAAGCAAAACTGAAATTCAATAACAAAAAGAAAGTTTAAAGTGAAGTTTAGTTAAGTTAGGTTCCAAGACCTTAACTTATGTTAAATAATTCCAGAAATGATCTGACTAAAACAAAAAAACAAAGGTTAGAGTCACAATATTGTTAGTTATTGGAATGCTACAGAAGCTGACATTAAAAAACCCCAAACCACTAAAGTATACCCATTATAGTTTAGCCAAAAAATACGTACACTCCTTATGATTCACATATTACATTACTTATGGCATGTTAAAATAAAAACAATGGATGCAAATGTAAGTTGGGCAATAGCAAAGGGGTGTATTCAGGGTCTGGCTGAAGGCCAGTGCATGTTTGGAACAGAAGCTATACATTTTGACTAAACCATAAATGGTAAATCATCAGTTGTTTGAGGATGTATACGAAACAACAAGAAAACCTAAATTGCTACCAGAGATCAAGGGGAGCCTACAATGTAGATTTCTAGGTGGACTAAGGGGCCTGATTACAAGTTTGGTGGTCTTGTCAGCACCGTCACGGTGGCATCAAACTCCCTTACTGCTGACCAGGCAGTCTGCCAGCCGAATTACAATCTTGGTGGTTTGCTGAGACCACCGGAGTCCCTCCGACATCACCACCCAATAGCTGACCGCTTTTACGGTGGCTTGGGAAAAGCAACTGTCCAAGCGCAGTATAGAGAAGGGTACCAGCGTCCACATTACGATCTGCTTTTCCACCGAGCCGGCTGTAGTGGGCAGGACCACCTGCTTTGAGAAGGCAGAATTGAAGAAAATGGAGTACTAGCTCTGCAAATTCTTTCTTTCCTCTTCAGTCTCTGGTGTGGGCCCCTTTGTGCAGGCTTCCCCCCCCCCCCCACAGCAGTAACTTCACCCCTGTGAAAAAAACACAAAATACAGGTAAATACAATTTGCACTTTTCTGCCATTGATGGGACTAGGCATGTATGGCCCTGTCTCCAGCAATGAAATGTTACATGAACGAAGTATTTTTACACATCTGTCATGCATATGTATACCTTTTGGTCAGAATGTATACACCTGCATCAACACAAATGTAAAAATGTACCTTGTATTGCTGACTGCATCTTTCTCCAGTCCACGACTGTCAGGTACACTGAAGCTGGGCCAGAGGTAACATTGTAATATGGTGGGTGGGAGACCGTCAACTAGGCAGTCTTAGGCCACCAAACTCGTAATTGGGCCCTACGTATTCTTCCTGTTGTCTAAGGGACCTTAATGATTTTTTCCAGAAAGGATTTATAAAGAAGAAGCAATACAGTCCGCTATACACACAAAAGCATTAGGCTTGAGTCCCTAATAAAACTGTAAACTTCATGGCACACACTAAAACATGCAATGTCAAAAACCACAATGGAAATCACAGAGGCATACAGGTTGTTGATAAATAGTTCTAATAGCAAATTAAGCAACACAATGGTTTTGCTTATATGGAATAATGAAAAGATAAAAATTAAGGGAAAGCATTTAATGGGACATAATGTAACAAATCAGGGCTTGATCACCTGATGACTTGATATAGGCGACTATCTCTGTCCTGTTACTCACTGCAGTCTAAGTAAGATTTATCTGATATGAACGTCTATGCTTTTTTCAACTCAAGGCTAATATTGCACAATTAAACCTCCCACAGAAAACTCAACCCTGCCTTGCTTATTAAATAGAGGTCTCCTAGCCTAACTATTAAACAATTAGTTAACCTCAACATCATACTTCATGGACCCATTGTGAACTTTTTAGCTGACTTAGCAGATAAAGAATCATGTTGACATTGTCGTGGGATTAACAACTCAATTGCCCATATGATATTTGAATGTGCCAAGTTCCAATCATTCTGGTTGTTGCTCAATCATTAATAAAAAAGACCCTCAAAACCAGGATCTGAATTGACCAAATATTGCATATTTGAACGTTTTATGACTTAAAGAGTTTGATCATCTATTGTTGGATTTATCCATGGGTGCACTTGTCAATTGTCTGTGCATGCATGTTGGGCATGGGCCTGTCTTCCCCACAGCCATGAAAGTCTTGCTGTCAAACATAAATAAAAACAAACTTCAATATTATGGAGCTTATGGTGATATGCTGCAAATTAAACCTCTATTATTGCCTGAAGAGCATTCTAACCTATACTTTATGATAATATCATTGTCTGTCAATTATGCTAAACCCAACTCACAAAGGGAAGCTGTCATTTCTCTTCCTCACAACTGTCATGGAGTATGGGTGACTGTAAATTGACACTGTAAGACTTCATAAATCTCCTTTCCCATCAAAACCTTTTTAAAGATATTTCTGGTTCACCCTTCCTATTCTTTCCCTTCTTTTAGAATTTTATTTTCCTACTTATCCTGAAGTTTGATTTATGTTCCCAATTTCTGCCTCTTGGTTTTTACTGTCTGCCTAAATTTGTTGCTCCGAACAATTAAAATGTGTTTGTAGTTTTGTTGTTATCGCAAGTTATCTGTTCACCCACAGCAAATATCCACTCATTGTTAGCTTACAGTATAAACAACAAAACTTAATTTAATAGGTTAAGAGAGTGAATAATACTTAACAAATGTAAATGTTCTGTAAAGGTCCTGGTTTAAAATGTCTGTAACACATTTCAAAATGTAAGGTAGATAACACAGTTGTTCTGAGTTGGACTAAAACAGCACAGAAGCAGACATGGAGCTCAAGAAATGCTTGGATGCGTTGTAAGACATATCATTGTAAGGGACCTTTTAAAAATATAAATGTTTTAATATGCAGGTCCCTTATTTCTAATGCTCCTTTATATTTAATTCAATTCAATGATCAGTAACTAAAGAAGAATATAAATGAGGGCGGAAACTAAAACAGATCAACATGGGGGTTGAATTTGGGAAACCTTTAGGGGGCAGTTTTAATAGCCCCTATCGCCTCATTGTACCACCTTAGCATAATTTACAAAGTGGTGAAATGCATGCCCCGCCCCACTTTGTAATACTTTGCGCTACATTATGCCTGTGCCAGGCATAATGTATGCAAAGAGCGTTCCCGCATTGGGGGGCCGAAAAAATGGCACAAAGAAATTTAAGAGATTTCTTTGCATCATGTTTTTCAGCACTTTTAACGCTTGCTCAGAGCAGGTGTTGAAAGGAGGCACACCATTGTTTAGAGTGGGCCTCAATGGGCTTTGCAGGATTAGAGTCAAAATATTTGATGCTAATCCTGCAAAGCTCCGAACTAGCTTCAAAGATTTTGACACCAGTTCCCTAACTACCACCATGGAATACCTTATCTTAGATACGGCGCACACATGGTGGTGTTAAGGGGGTGCTAAGGGGCACAATAAAAGTGGTGCTGCACTGGGTGCAGTGCAACTTTTCTTAAATCAGGCCCTAGGTGTGTTCTCAAAATTCTACCACCAGTAATACGTTATTTCTTTGTAGACAGACTTTGGAAAATCAAGACATTTTTTAAGAAAGTTTCTCTTCCACTAGTATCAACAAACAGTGAAATAATATCTACACCTACATCTCCACATTATGATCATTGTACTTTTAGGAGTCCAAGGAAAATAAAAATGTACAAGAAGAGATTGTCTTGCAGGTTCCACAAACAATATATCAAATTCCTATTAAACTGCTGACAGCAAGGTCTGTGTGCAGTACTGTGCTTGAGTTATCAAAGTATTTTTGGTAATTCTGCATTGCTCTTTGATGCAGAACCACTGATAATTATGTGATTGCTTCCGCTTCATAAGTAAGAGTAATTTGGGGGGAGGTGAATCATACAGTAAGAGCACATTTAGCTAGTGTAAGTGGCTTCTTGTGCTCGCTATTCATGTTCTGCTGCATTTAGTGCTATTTCTTAGCACAAAGTGTATCTTCCCACCCATTTTGGATGCAAACGTGTATTTTGCACTGCTCAAGTGAGGTCTTCTCTAAATTACAAACCCACTATTTCATATTAGATGTTGGAATTACAAGAACACATATGTACTCTTCCACTTGGGGACAAATGAACACAGTACACTGCTGTAGGAGGTAATCTAGCACAGGCACTGTCGTGAACATGAAATACTTCAAACAAGATGTAACCTGTGTTATATATATATATGTTCTGACTGTTACTAAATGTCCTAGGACTACTCACGATATATGTGATGGCGCTTATCATTTTTCACCTTTGTTTCTCACTGTAAAATGGCAATAAATTGTGCTTAAAAAAAATGGAGGATGCATTTTGCACCTAGAAAATAGCATTAGTTAGTCTTTTCACATAATACAAGCATAATTGTGCAGGATTATTAGGTAATTCCATCAAATTATTCTATACCGAAGTATGCAAATTACACCCAGTCCTACTTATTGTATGCCAAACAAATCCTATTAACTTAGATGTATACAAAATATCTGTCTTTCACAAAAGGGCAAGGCCGGACTGGGCAGAATAAGAAACACAGCCAAAGTGCTCAAACCAACCCTAATTCTTGGCCCTCCTTGCTCTAATTTTCTCTTTTCATCTGTCTTCTCTATCCCCTTCCCACTTCCCATACTTCTCCCTCACTTATCTATGTCTACCACTTCCTTTCTCCTCACCCCTTTCCTCTCCCTTTTATAGTTCCTGCTGCAGTTAACTGAGTTGGAAAACATAACAGAAGTGCCCATAGTGCCCCTGTGCTTTCAATACTAGCCCCCAATGGCTCCAGCAACATGGGTAAATGCCTTATACAATAAAAGGGCAGTCCAGGACTACAAAAATGATAAATGATTATTTATTTAAGTGTATTAGTGTGTTCTGTGAGCCCAGATTTTGAGTTCACATGGTTTTGTAAATGTATGTGTCATAGTGGGTTGACAACTAGTTCCTCTTTTTCAAATCTGTTTGTGATCCAATGAATATTAGCTTATACCCAGACACTGCATGCACAAACACATGCTAGAAACAAGAAATGAAGATGCTATTTACAGCAGATGCAACATGTTAGTAGCAGTGAGTAGTATCCAGAAAGGGATGTTGGAAGCTGCACAGTAGGATCACTGTCTACCTACAGGTTATTATGGACACTTGGGGATATTCACAAAGGTTACTTACAATTTTGAGTAATTTACACACATAACTTACTTCTATACTTTTCAATAACTTTACTATTGTTGTCTGATGACAACATAATGCCAACTTCTGCAAAAGGGGTGGAGACAAACTTAAAAGTGGAAGTTACTACAGCCGAAAAAGAAACTGTAGTACGTCCAGCACCACACATGGCCAAGCACTGGTCCTGCAAAACGCCCCCATTGAAAATCATAGCTGTAGGGACTTAAAACGAAACTCCTCTGGAAATAATGTTAAGTTAAATGCAATTATTTAAAACAGATATAAACTTAAATAGATATAAATGAATGTTAAAAATCCTTGAAAATAAAACATAATTATTTAAACATAAAATATCTAATGCAATATTTTATATTTATAAATTAATGAAACATTTGTTTTTCATTAAACTATAATTAAGCTATATTTAATTAATTCTGTACATCACTTTTAATAACTAACAATGCTTAATAAAAATATATATTTATTGCTTTTGAAGGAAAGTTATATTTTTATTTGAATTACAGAAACATACTTTTCATTGATTTTTTTTTAAAATAATTAAGATTGCATTTATAATTAAGTTTATGTCACATTGTGTATTTTAAATAAATATATTAAATTAATGTACATTAGTATTTAACATAAACATATATTACTAAGTTATTGTAAAGATTATTAAATGTTTCCCATACTTTAGAATAAGGCAATCTCTGCCATTTCTGTGGGGTCCCTCTCTGTTAAAGTATATAAACCAAGTAAAAACGTTTACTTAATTTTAAGTCAGAAAATAGTAAAATAATATTACGTTAAATATTATTATATACTAATTGTATATATTTCATTTCAATTTAAATATAGAGCAAAACACAAAATGCTACAGTATTAAAAACGTATGTTTGCAATAAACCTTTAAATAATTAAATATATTAGGTTAAACATAAAATATCTTTCTAAAGTGTACTTTAAAAATAAATTCACACCTAATGTAACTTAAAATACATTTGTTAATTATGCCTTAATAATTATTTAAAGTGATGTTTAGAATTAACTAAAAGTAATTTAATTATATTTTAAGAAAAATGAACACTACATAAATGTATAAATTCAGAAGTTTTTGTTAGACTATTTAATAAATATGTTCAAGTCAAGTAATAAATATATTTAATTCTTATCAAACTTATGTGTATTTATGTTTAACTATTTTAAGTAATTTAATATAATTTAACATTATTTTCTATGAGGTTTTATTTTAAGTCCTTACCTACATTATTTTCTATTATAGGGTGTTTTAGTGACAGTGTGGAGCCTGGCTTACTCCTATTCTGACCTGGAGTGATTTACTACTGTTTTAGGTCTGTTTTTCACAGAAATAACTTTAGAAGTAAAGTGTGAGAATAGCAATGGGCTCACTCGTTTGTAGGAGGCCTCGTGTCTCTTACTAAACCCCTCCTTAAACCCCTCCTTACTCTTTCATAAACCCCCCTATTTAGTAGTAAGTATACCCCTTTTTCTAGTCACTCCCCTGGTCTCTCCTACATTCACCACTAAGTGGTGTACTCACGTTTGAAGATGTTCTAATAGAAAATATAGGAGAGGTGGAGGTGGAGATTTACTCTCATAGGTTTGTGAATAGCATTTTGTAGTACTTTAGTAGTACTATTTTAATACTACTAAAGTACTACAAAATGCAGTTTGTTAATAGGCTCGACTGTTTCCATTCCAGAACTGCTCATATTTAAATCAATGATTTCAAGTATGTTAGTTTAATTAGTTCAGTAAAAATAAATGAAGACTACAACACACATGTGACATTATGCTGTCACAAAGCAGGCCTGAACTAATTACACTGTTCATAGCTTCTTGGAGGGATGTGTTCACCATTCTGCAAAGCCACACAAATGTTTCCCATGCAGGATATAGTCACCACTGTTTGTCCACATCAGCTCAGCAGCACTCTATTGCCATCAGTTCATTGTACTTCCAGCGTGCTGTTGTGACTTGAAGCTGTGATACCATCAGTGCTTAATTTGTGCTTGTTGTTTCCAGTGAAGAGCACCGGCACTTATTTTTGAGGGCCGGCACTTATTCTTCTGCCTCAAGCATTTACAACAAGCAAAAGACACATATGAGAAAGACGGAGGAAGAGAAAACCGAAAAAGAGTCAGAAAGGGTGACAGCAGAAAATTGCAAGAGTAAAAGGAAGGGGCAGGGATTGGCTGTAAATGGATTAAAGAGGCCCGAGGTGGCTTCAGGATTACGCTGCCTCAGTGGTCTGTGCTTACACATTGAATTGCAGCAGCCGCATGTTTAAGAGGAGGGCTTTGGGCACCGGCATGTTTTTAGTTGCAAATTATGGCCTGGACACCATGCAAAAGAAAAATAAATCTGCCTTCTGTGCGATGCAGCTTTTGCTTTGTCCCGGAGAAGTAATACTGAAAGAACAGCCATTCTTGCCACAAATTTTACTGCATCGCTGCTCCATCCCCGCTTCCTTGAGAGGGCAGCAAGTCCGAATATCAGTGAAACCGTGAAAAATAAGCAAATCACTCTGGGTGTTTTTCTTCATCGTCAGTGGAATTCTGACATGTTTTCTTCTATCGAAGCATTGGGGGCAAGCTGGTTCAAAGTAGCGTTTTCAGAAAGTTTTTTGCCTCCAGCAGTGATGTTAGAGGCAAAACAGGATATGTGCTGCGAATCTGAACGAGCTGATTTCTTTTATTAGCATGGTTTCAGGGATCGACCCTCCCCTTTACAGCTTCCAAGGAGACAGCTTCTCAATCTGCATCACACCACTACTTTCATTTTTGGTGTGATGAGAAGGGGTGCTGTGAGCAGTACTGTACCCATACTTAGGGAACTAACAGTTGTTAATTAGCACCTTCCCTTGTGGGCTCACTAGCAGCCCAGGTCTAGAACTGTGGTGGGGGTGATTAACAGCTGTTGTAGCCCACATTTGATGGCAAACATATTTAATTATGTTAGACAAAGAAAATACTTTCGATCACTTCTAGTGGTATCATCTTTTATTGGGCCTAGAGAAGATGGATCTTGCACCTGATATTATAATTTTGCCTCCCTGAATCCTTGGTTAAATATGCAAAATATATCCTGAATTGATAGCTTCCTGAATCCTGAGTTAAAAGTGCACAATATATTTAAATTGGTGCCTCAATGAATTCCTACTGTAAGCAAGATAAATACGATATTAAAAGCATATTTTACTAACTCGTGCCCTCAGTACCAATTATCAGTAGTAGAGATGAATGTTAGTAGCACAATTTTTCATTTGCCAGGATGTGCATTTATCAATCTCAGCATGAGCCATTGGTGAACTTATATAAATAAGGGCTGTGTGCTGCTGTAGTAGAGAGGAAATTGGAGGTGAGTCAGAGGTGCAGTTAACTTATGTGCGTACAGGGCAGTGGACAGGGTCTTTTATTGTCAAAAGTGCAAAAGGTGCAGTTGCACCAGCGCCCGGGACAGTAACTGGTCTACTTCACAATAATTAATGGCTGTTTTTAATTAGCAAAACAGGGGGCTGCGGGCTCAATTTCATTGAGTGCACGAGGACCCAATGCACCCCTGGCAGTATGGAGGTAGGAGGCACCGCAAGGTGGTTCAACAACATTTTCTAAACAGCTGGATCGCTGGTCCCACCTTGATTTCCTTTAGTAACAAACTCGATTAACCGAAAATAGGTTCATGGCGACGGGCAACTAGCTGAGTTGTCACTTTTCTTAGGAGTTTTCTTGCACTCTAAGGATTTCAAATATAGTGCTGCCTCCATCATTGGCGCTGTTAGACCTGACAGCCTTAGGGTAGTCACCCCTAACTTTTTGCCTGCCTCCCTCCACTTTGTGGATACTGTTTTTGCTGGTTTTTAGACTCTGCGCACTTTACCACTGCTAACCAGTGCTAAAGTGCATATGCTCTCTCTCTGTAAACATGGTAACTTTGGATCATACCTGATTGAACTATTTAATCTACTTATAAGTCCCCAGTAATGTGCACTCCAGGTGCCTAGGGCCTATAGATTAAATGCTACTAGTGGACCTGCAGCACGGATTGTGCCACCCACTTAAGTAGCCCCTTTTCCTTGTCTCAGGCCTACCATTGCTAGGCCTGTGTGGGCAGTTTCACTGCCACCTCGACTTGGCATTTAAAAGTACCTGCCAAGCATAGAGCTCCCCTTTTTCTACATATAAGTCACCCTTAATGTGTGCCCTGGGTATCCCCTAGAGCAGGGTGCTGTGTAGGTAAAAGGCAGGACATGTACCTGTGTAGTTATATGTCCTGGTAGTGTAAAAAACCCTCAATTCGTTTTTGCACTGCTGTGAGACCTGCTCCCTTCATAGGCTAACATTGGGGCTGCCCTCATACACTGTTGAAGTGGCAGCTGCTGATCTGAAAGGAGCAGGGAGGTCATATTTAGTATGGCCAGAATGGTAATACAAAATCCTACTGACTGGTGAAGTTGGATTTAATATTACTATTCTAGAAATGCCACTTTTAGAAAGTGAGCATTTCTTTGCACTTAAATCCTTCTGTGCCTTACAATCCACGTCTGGCTAGGTTTAGTTGACAGCTCCTTGTGCATTCACTCAGACACACCCCAAACACAGGGTACTCAGCCTCACTTGCATACATCTGCATTTTGAATGGGTCTTCCTGGGCTGGGAGGGTGGAGGGCCTACCCTCACACAAAGGACTGCCACACCCCCTACTGGGACCCTGGCAGACAGGATTGAACTGAAAGGGGACCTGGTGCACTTCTTAGCCACTCTTTGAAGTCTCCCCCACTTCAAAGGCACATTTGGGTATAAAACAGGGCCTCTGCCCTACCTCATCAGACACTTGCTGGAGAAGAAACCGGAACCAGAAACTACATTCTGCCAAGAAGAACTGCCTGGCTGCTCAAAGGACTCACCTGTCTGCTTTCTACAAAGGACTGCTGTCTTGCTGTTGCCCTGCTGCCTTGCTGAACTCTTGTCTGGCTGTGAAAGTGCTCTCCAAGGGCTTGGATAGAGCTTGCCTCCTGTTCCTTGAAGTCTCAGGACCAAAAAGACTTCTTCCTTTCACTTGGACGCTCCGTGCGCCGAAAATTTCGACGCACAGCTTGTTTCGCGGCGAGAAAAACGCCGCACACCGACGCTGATCGACGCGACGCCCTCGGGACGATCGAGACTTCGACGCACAACCTCGCAAGGACAAAGCCGCCCGACTTTCCAGGAGAAATCGGCGCAACGCCTACCGTGAGTGCGAAACTTTGACGCACGGCCTCGCAAGGACAACGCCGCCCGACTTCCAAGGAGAAATCGACGCGACGCCTGCCGTGAGACCAAACTTTTGACGCACGGCCTCGCAAGGACAACGCCGCCCGACTTCCAAGGAGAAATCGACGCGACGCCTGCCGTGAGATCGAAACTTCGACGCGCAGCCCCGCAGAACGACGCGCAGCCGGAAAACAAGCAGGAGAATCCACGCACAGACCCGGGACATCTGGTAATCCCCGCGATCCACAAAAAGAGACTGTCTGCGCGCCGGAAAACGACGCCCGACTTCCCCGCGTGGAAAAGAACGATGCACGTCTTTGTGTGCTGAGGAGAAATCGACGCACACACCCTTTTTCCACGCATCCCTTTTCCTGTGGCCCTCTGAGGAGATTTTCCACCAGAAACCAGGTACTTTGTGCTTGAAAGACACTGTATTGCATTCTAAAGACTTAAGACACTTTATATCACTTTCCTGTGATAGTTCTACAATTTTCCATTGCATCTTTATTCTTTTTGACCTACAATTATCCTGATAAATATTATATATTTTTCTAAACACTGTGTGGTGTATTTTTGTGGTGTTATATGGTGGTATTGTATGACTTATTGCACAAATACTTTACACATTGCCTTCTAAGTTAAGCCTGACTGCTCGTGCCAAGCTACCAGAGGGTGGGCACAGGATAATCTTGGATAGTGTGTGACTTACCCTGACTAGAGTGAGGGCTTTTGCTTGGACAGAGGGTAACCTGACTGCCAACCAAAAACCCCATTTCTAACATTGGTGGCAGCGGTGGGATAGGACTTGTATTTGTGCAGTGACATACAGTAGCTAAGTATTTCACTACCTACCCACAGTTGAAGGTCAACTTGGTTTTTATCTCTTTTTGAAAATCTGTTCTTTCCTGACAATTTTCAAAAACTAAATCCTCACTCAACATGTCTCTGACTGGGTCTCAGACAGGGGACTTTGACCTAGTCCAGTTGGATACATACACGGTCAAACAACTAAGAGGATTCTGCAGGGCATTAAGGGTACCCACCCAAGGGGCCTCCAGAAAGGAGGACTTTCAAGTGGCGCTGAGGGCCTGGGCAGAAGCCCATTTAGAGGATGATGAGGAAGAGGAGCCAGAAAATGGCCCCTCAGAAGGATTTTCACTATCGATGGATGGTGTTACCACTTCAATTGTGCACCCTTCCAGACCAGGGAGCAGTGTCTCCATGCAAAGCCTGACCGCAGAGGAAAGGAGAGAGGAAAGGGAGTTCCAATTGCAAATGGCAAAACTGAAAATTGAGGCACAACAGGAGGAGAGGAGGGCAGAAAGAGAAGCCAAACAAGCTGAGGCTGAAAGAGCAGCCAAACAGATTGAAGCTGAAAGAACAGCCAAACAAGCAGAAGCTGAAAGAACAGCCAAACAAGTGGAAGCTGAAAGAGCTTTGGCTGAAAAGAAACTATTGTTGGCTCATGAACTGAGTCTCAAGGAGCTGGAGATCAAGGCAAGACAGTCTGAATCCAGCAATAATGGTGGCAGCATACAGACAGGACCTGCTGGAGAAAAGAAGGTTTGTATACCCAAAAATGTGGTGCCCAGTTTTGTGGTGGGAGATGACATAGATAAATGGTTAGCTGCTTATGAAGTTGCACTAAGGGCTCATGAGGTTCCTGAAGGGCAATGGGGGGTAGCTATGTGGGGTTATGTGCCGCCATTGGGGAGGGACACACTTCTCACATTGGATCCACCGGATCAAAACACATACCCACTCCAGAAAGCCACTTTACTTGCCAAGTTTGGGCTGACCCCTGAGGGATACCGTCAGAGGTTCAGGGACAGCACCAAACAAACCACACAAACATGGGTAGATTTCTTTGATTTCTCTAGTAAGGCACTGAATAGATGGGTGCGGGGCAACAAAGTAGCAGATTATAAAGGTTTATATGACTTGATCCTGAGAGAGCATATGCTTAATGTTACTTATACCGATTTGCGCCAGCACCTAGTGGATAGTAAGCTGACTGATCCCAGGAAGCTTGCTGAGGAGGCGGACCTCTGGGCTAGCACCAGAGTGTCCAAAAAGGTACCTGGGGGGGACTCCCACAAAGGTGGTCAGGGTTCCCAACAGAAGAAAGAGGGGGGAGATAAACTTACAGATAAGGAACTCTCTAAAGGCCCCCAAAAGAATTCCCAGGGAGGGGGTGGCAACCCTTCCTTTTCCAAATTTGGGAAAAAGCCAGGGACATTTGACAGGTCAGGAAAATCTAGCCCCAAATGCATGGAGTGTTACCAGTATGGTCACTATAAAGGCGATCCCCAGTGCCCCAAGAGGGCACCGTCCACTACTGGACAGGTCCCTGGGTTGACTAGTGTAGCGCTCGGGGGGGAGATGGACCCAGATAGCTGTGGGGGACCGGTAGAGATTTCCCTAGTGTCCCTGGGAGAAGGAGAAATGATGTCCAAGGTCCACATGCCTAAAAATACTTCCAAGTACCGGCAGTGGGTCCTCATTGATGGGCAGAAGGTGGAGGCTCTGCGTGACACAGGAGCCAGTATGACTACTATCAAGAGTCAGCTGGTGTCCACAGAGCAGATAATCCCTAATACATTCCACCAGGTCATAGTCGCTGACAATCGCGAGAGTCACCTACCGGTGGCTCGGGTTCCCTTTGAGTGGGGGGGGGTCTCTGGTATTCTGAAAGTAGCTGTGAGTCCTGCCATGCCTGTAGATTGTCTGTTAGGCAATGATCTAGAGCATACTGCTTGGAAAGAAGTAGAGCTCAGATCTCACCTGGAGATGTTAGGGTTACCTGAGTGGGTCTGCATGACCACCCGGTCCATGGCTGACCGAGAGGCAAGTCAAGGGCATCTGGAGCCTGGAACGATGGCCCAGAGAGCTGCCAAGAGGAGGGACGAGGGGCGCGGGAAACCGGCCCCAGAAGTTCCCACAGTGGCTGACGGGGCTCCTGAGGAGGAGACTCCCGAGCCAACTGGGGAAGACATTGCCACCCTAGGTGACTTACCTGAGCTTGCTGGCTGGCAAGTTGAGGGTGGACCCACCAGGGAGGAATTCTGCAAGGCGCAGAAAGAGTGTCCCACTCTAGAAGGGTTGAGGAAACAAGCCTTAAACCAGGCAGCAGGTGACGCCTCTGGCAATCACCACCTATATTGGGAGAATGATCTCCTCTACAGTGAGCCTAGGGTTCCGGTCTTTGGGGCAGCACGTGTGCTGGTGGTCCCCCAATGTTACCGAGCCTTCCTACTGGGTCTGGCTCACGACATTCCCCTGGCAGGACATTTGGGACAAGACAAGACCTTCAACAGGCTTGTCACCCACTTTCACTGGCCCAAAATGAGGACACACTCAGACAAATTCTGCAGGGCTTGTCCTACCTGCCAGGCTAGTGGTAAAGCAGGAAAGAGGGTTAAAACCCCCCTGATTCCACTTCCTGTCGTTGGCACCCCCTTTGAAAGGGTGGGCGTCGACATTGTTGGCCCCTTGGACCCCAAAACTGCCTTAGGCAACAGGTTTATCCTGGTTTTGGTGGACCATGCCACCCGGTACCCAGAGGCAATCCCTCTGAGGACCGTAACTGCATCGGTGGTAGCCAGAACAATGATGGGGATATTTACCCGTGTGGGATTCCCCAAGGAGATAGTGTCTGACAGAGGCACTAACTTCATGTCCGCGTACATGAAGCATCTGTGGGATGCGTGTGGTGTAACCTACAAGTTCACCACACCCTATCACCCCCAGTCTAATGGGCTTGTGGAGAGATTCAACAAGACCCTGAAAGGCATGATTGGTGGCCTCCCTGAGGCCATGAGGCGTAAATGGGACGTCCTCTTACCATGCCTTCTCTTTGCTTACAGAGAGGTCCCCCAGAGGGGGGTAGGGTTCAGTCCCTTTGAGCTTCTCTATGGGTACCCCGTCAGGGGACCCTTAAGCATTGTCAAGGAGGGATTGGAGAACGCTCCAAAGACACCCCCTCAGGACGTGGTCAGCTACATGTTGGCCCTCCGCACTCAGATGACCCGCTTCTGGAAAGAGGCCCAAAGTAACCTGGAGGCCAGTCAAGAGGTGATGAAACAATGGTATGACCAGAAGGCCACTCTGGTAGAGTTTCAACCTGGAGACAAAGTGTGGGTAATGGAGCCAGTAGAGCCCAGAGCTCTCCAGGACCGCTGGTCTGGCCCATTTGAAATAAAGGAGCGGAAAGGGGAGGCCACTTACCTAGTGGACCTCCAAACCCCTAGGAACCCCCTAAGGGTGCTCCACGTGAACCGACTAAAAGCTCATTTTGAGAGGTCGGAGATCAACATGCTTCTGGTCACAGATGAAGGAATGGAAGAGGAGAGTGAACCTCTCCCTGACCTCCTCTCTGCCCAAGAAGGTGATGGGTCCGTAAGCGGGGTCATTCTGTCTGACTCCCTGACTCTAAACCAGAAAGGAGACTGCTATGAGCTGTTGGAGCAGTTCTCCCCCCTCTTCTCCCTTACTCCTGGACTGACCAACCTCTGTGTTCATGATATTGACACCGGTGACAGTCTCCCTGTGAAGAACAAAATTTACAGGTTGTCAGATAAGGTGAAGGCCAGCATCAAGGAGGAGGTCTCCAAGATGTTGACGCTAGGGGTTATTGAGAAGTCCAGTAGTCCCTGGGCCAGCCCAGTGGTGTTGGTCCCTAAGGCTACTGCCCCAGGCGCGAAGCCAGAACTCCGGTTCTGCGTGGACTACCGGGGTCTCAACTCAGTCACACGGACTGATGCTCACCCCATCCCCCGAGCTGATGAGCTCGTGGACAGGCTAGGCGCTGCCAAGTTCCTGAGTACGTTTGATCTTACTTCAGGGTACTGGCAGATCGCCCTGACTGAGGGGGCTAAGGAAAGGTCCGCCTTTTCCACCCCTGACGGCCATTACCAGTTCCGGGTGATGCCGTTTGGATTGAAAAATGCCCCCGCTACCTTCCAACGGTTGGTTAACGGGGTCCTGGCTGGCAAGGATGCCTTCTGTGCAGCCTACCTGGATGACATAGCTGTCTACAGTTCCAGCTGGGAGGAACACCTGCTCCACCTCAAGGAGGTGCTTCAGGCCCTGCAACAGGCAGGCCTGACCATCAAGGCTGGTAAGTGCCAGATTGGGCAGGGTTCTGTGGTGTACTTGGGACACCTAGTAGGTGGTGGCAAGGTGCAGCCACTCCAGGCCAAGATCGAAACTATCAAGGCCTGGCAACCACCTCGAACCCAGACTGAGGTGAGGGCCTTTTTAGGCCTCACCGGATACTACCGCAGGTTTGTCAAGGGCTATGGTACCATTGTGTCCCCCTTGACAGAACTCACGTCCAAGAAGCAACCTAGGTTGGTGAATTGGACAGAGGCTTGTCAGAAAGCCTTTGACGCCCTGAAGGAAGCCATGTGCACGGCCCCCGTGCTCAAGGCCCCTGACTACTCCCAGGAATTTATCGTGCAGACAGACGCTTCAGAGCATGGCATAGGGGCAGTTCTAGCACAGCTAAATGAGGAGGGCAGAGATCAACCGGTAGTCTTTATTAGCAGAAGACTATTACCACGGGAACAGAGGTGGAGTGCTATTGAAAGAGAAGCTTTTGCTGTGGTCTGGGCACTGAAGAAGCTGAGACCCTACCTGTTTGGGACTCACTTCCTAGTTCAGACAGACCACCGGCCCCTCAGATGGCTCATGCAGATGAGGGGTGAGAATCCAAAACTCTTGAGGTGGTCCATTTCCCTACAGGGGATGGACTTTACGGTGGAACATCGCCCAGGGGTTGACCACGCCAATGCTGATGGTCTCTCCAGGTACTTCCGCCTTAGCGATGAGAGCTCCCAAGAGGTCGGGTAGCTCTCCCCACTTTCAGCTGGGGGGGACACATGTTAGACCTGACAGCCTTAGGGTAGTCACCCCTAACTTTTTGCCTGCCTCCCTCCACTTTGTGGATACTGTTTTTGCTGGTTTTTAGACTCTGCGCACTTTACCACTGCTAACCAGTGCTAAAGTGCATATGCTCTCTCTCTGTAAACATGGTAACTTTGGATCATACCTGATTGAACTATTTAATCTACTTATAAGTCCCCAGTAATGTGCACTCCAGGTGCCTAGGGCCTATAGATTAAATGCTACTAGTGGACCTGCAGCACGGATTGTGCCACCCACTTAAGTAGCCCCTTTTCCTTGTCTCAGGCCTACCATTGCTAGGCCTGTGTGGGCAGTTTCACTGCCACCTCGACTTGGCATTTAAAAGTACCTGCCAAGCATAGAGCTCCCCTTTTTCTACATATAAGTCACTCTTAATGTGTGCCCTGGGTATCCCCTAGAGCAGGGTGCTGTGTAGGTAAAAGGCAGGACATGTACCTGTGTAGTTATATGTCCTGGTAGTGTAAAAAACCCTCAATTCGTTTTTTGCACTGCTGTGAGACCTGCTCCCTTCATAGGCTAACATTGGGGCTGCCCTCATACACTGTTGAAGTGGCAGCTGCTGATCTGAAAGGAGCAGGGAGGTCATATTTAGTATGGCCAGAATGGTAATACAAAATCCTACTGACTGGTGAAGTTGGATTTAATATTACTATTCTAGAAATGCCACTTTTAGAAAGTGAGCATTTCTTTGCACTTAAATCCTTCTGTGCCTTACAATCCACGTCTGGCTAGGTTTAGTTGACAGCTCCTTGTGCATTCACTCAGACACACCCCAAACACAGGGTACTCAGCCTCACTTGCATACATCTGAATTTTGAATGGGTCTTCCTGGGCTGGGAGGGTGGAGGGCCTACCCTCACACAAAGGACTGCCACACCCCCTACTGGGACCCTGGCAGACAGGATTGAACTGAAAGGGGACCTGGTGCACTTCTTAGCCACTCTTTGAAGTCTCCCCCACTTCAAAGGCACATTTGGGTATAAAACAGGGCCTCTGCCCTACCTCATCAGACACTTGCTGGAGAAGAAACCGGAACCAGAAACTACATCCTGCCAAGAAGAACTGCCTGGCTGCTCAAAGGACTCACCTGTCTGCTTTCTACAAAGGACTGCTGTCTTGCTGTTGCCCTGCTGCCTTGCTGAACTCTTGTCTGGCTGTGAAAGTGCTCTCCAAGGGCTTGGATAGAGCTTGCCTCCTGTTCCTTGAAGTCTCAGGACCAAAAAGACTTCTTCCTTTCACTTGGACGCTCCGTGCGCCGAAAATTTCGACGCACAGCTTGTTTCGCGGCGAGAAAAACGCCGCACACCGACGCTGATCGACGCGACGCCCTCGGGACGATCGAGACTTCGACGCACAACCTCGCAAGGACAAAGCCGCCCGACTTTCCAGGAGAAATCGACGCGACGCCTACCGTGAGTGCGAAACTTTGACGCACGGCCTCGCAAGGACAACGCCGCCCGACTTCCAAGGAGAAATCGACGCGACGCCTGCCGTGAGACCAAACTTTTGACGCACGGCCTCGCAAGGACAACGCCGCCCGACTTCCAAGGAGAAATCGACGCGACGCCTGCCGTGAGATCGAAACTTCGACGCGCAGCCCCGCAGAACGACGCGCAGCCGGAAAACAAGCAGGAGAATCCACGCACAGACCCGGGACATCTGGTAATCCCCGCGATCCACAAAAAGAGACTGTCTGCGCGCCGGAAAACGACGCCCGACTTCCCCGCGTGGAAAAGAACGACGCAAGTCTTTGTGTGCTGAGGAGAAATCGACGCACACACCCTTTTTCCACGCATCCCTTTTCCTGTGGCCCTCTGAGGAGATTTTCCACCAGAAACCAGGTACTTTGTGCTTGAAAGACACTGTATTGCATTCTAAAGACTTAAGACACTTTATATCACTTTCCTGTGATAGTTCTACAATTTTCCATTGCATCTTTATTCTTTTTGACCTACAATTATCCTGATAAATATTATATATTTTTCTAAACACTGTGTGGTGTATTTTTGTGGTGTTATATGGTGGTATTGTATGACTTATTGCACAAATACTTTACACATTGCCTTCTAAGTTAAGCCTGACTGCTCGTGCCAAGCTACCAGAGGGTGGGCACAGGATAATCTTGGATAGTGTGTGACTTACCCTGACTAGAGTGAGGGCTTTTGCTTGGACAGAGGGTAACCTGACTGCCAACCAAAAACCCCATTTCTAACAGGCGCGATTTAAATAAACAATGTGCCTAAAAAGTTAAATTAAATTGTTTGTATAACATTTCCTTGCCTTAGGCAAGCTGTTTCTTTTTAAAACTCCTTTTGAGTGTCATTTGACCACGGATGCATTCTTCGTTTTTACTTAGCGATTTGGGCACAACATTTGACCCTCGTATGTTATTTTTGGTGGCAAGAAGTAAAACCTCTAAATGCAGCAGGAAACAAGAGCATGCTGTACTCAACAGAAATGTCCTGGAGTCAGTTTATCTAGGATGTGAGCGACAGTTCTGTAAGCCGGTGAGTGTGTGTGTTATTTTTTTTTTACTGGAACATCGATGAAGAAATCAGTTTCTCAAAAACTCTAAAGTCTGTTCTCTACATTGACAGATGCCACCTTCAGTGTTACCAAGTTGTAATTGTACAGTACAGATGATACTTTATCATGAGAAAGATCACGCATAACTATGTCAGGAAATGTGACATATTTCACATGTGACTTGTGTTCTTCTATTTACAAGAACTATCTATTGATACGAATATGCTGATCACTGTCTGGTTTCTTTCATTAAAATCATACCGCACAGGCAAGTTATTTGAACAACCTTCCTTTATTCCTCTGCAGAAATCTAACAAGCAGTGGCAAAACCAAAAAGATTCATGGTTGTACAGCATGGACTTCAAACCCATTCAGGGGTGGCTGCTCCTAAGGGGCGTATGAGCATTGTCGTCCGCCCCCGCCAAATAACACCTCTTAAACATTTTACTTTATTTATTTATTTTCCTTATTTAAAAAAAAAAGAAATACCTCTTCCATGGCATTGCTTGTGCGATGGCAGCAGGACGTACACTCTAGGAAGCTGCAGCAGGTGAGAACATCCCACCTGGACAGTGTACAGTGTGTGCCCATAAATAAACAGGACTGATGGCATTTGCCTCCAGATGCAGACAGGCACACGGGCTACTGCTTGGCATGACTGGCTTGGCTCTAAGAGCCTCTACACGAGTCAGGTCTTCAAAATGTGTGGCATTATTGCTTTGATATGCATTTATTTAAAGTGAAGTGCAGCAGCCAAAAATGCTGCGTTGTGTGACCAGGAGAGCGGCACCCTCCACTCTCTCCCGAGTACCGGCGCTGATTCCAGCTGCCATACACCACACACATACCTTGGCGCCATAGATCTAGAGTGTGTGCATGAGTCTATCATAGGTTTTGTACAGAAAAGGTACCCTTCCTGTACAAAATACTATGCTTCAACAAGTGGAAATACTTTTCCTACTTTGTATGTGTGCTGCACAGTGCAGCACATATGAAAAGTCAGAAACGCAGGGAGAAGTAAAAACATTTCTCTGTTTACCACCTGCTTTTCAAAGGTATTCATTTATGGCACTAAACCCTTTCTTCTGATGTTTGAGAATAGGGTTTTGAGTCAAAAAGCATGGGTGGTTGCATGGGTACGCCCATGTAACGCCCCCTTGATGCAAAGCAATGCAAAGCAGCGTTTCCCACTGCTTTACAGTACTTTGCCAAACAAACCAACGCATATACTTATTTGCGTTGGTTTGTGAATTACAAAAAAGTTTAGCTTCTGCTTAGTGTTACAAGAGCAACGCTAAACCGACTCTAAACCTTCGAGAATCTGGGCCTTGGTGTAATGATTGTAATGCAGACTCTCCAAGAGTATACCATTACACCAATATCTGCGACTGAGATTTTGTTCTGTAACAGTCTTATCCTGCTTGGACACAGTAACTACGAACACACTGGACTTGATTAATTTATTTAAATTGATCATGTGTATTTTTTTTTTGCGTGAAATGCATCCCTCCATGACACATTGCAAATGCGTTTTTTTCACGATATTAACACACTGCCTTTCAGTTACTCAGTGTTCGTTTTGTGTCCATTACAACTGTAATGTAACTTTTAGTTTGAGACATTTTCGTGAGTTCCATTTTCAATTAAGGCCATTGGGAGTTGGTGCACAAATTGCACCTGTATCATGAATGTTAAACGTCATAGGTAGTTGGATATTTGATCTTACACAACTTATATACAAAATACATAAAAATGTACATCTGTTGGAAGCACTGTTGTGCTCTGCCTAAGGTGCAGTTTACAAGCACAACAGTAACACATAGCTGGGAAAAGTGCATTTCCCAAGTCATACCTAAAGTGTGCCTTGAAAGCCCACTGGAATGGGTGCCTGGTAGTAGAATGCCCTTACACAGTACATTTACCACAAAACAGTTTTCACTGTGTGCATAAAAGTGTGTTTTCTACGAACAGACCTAGATATGAATGAAATTCATGTATCACATTTAAGACTAGTAAAGTTTGGCAAAGTGAATAGAAGTTGTTTTTCACTTAGCTTAAAAATCTAAATCAATTGTGAACGTAGATTGTTTTAATACGTGTATTTTGGGCTGCCTGGGAGAAAACTGGTGCCAAGGGTGTCTATTTTATCTCAGAAACATTCCCCAAGGGGGCCACATGGTCACTATCCAATGGGTTACTGGATCTCCTCCTCTCTAGTGACGCAGTTTGTGTGATGCGTTGCACCTGGCTGTCTCAGAGAGCTCCATTCTTGCCCCTTCCAAGATGGCACAACCCTTCCTTGGTGATGAGAAGCAGGGTAGCCCAAGCTCGGAGTGTGGCTACCAGTGGACTACACACCCACGAGAAAACTGGTTCTAGCATTGAATTGGCCTTCTTGGCCATGTGTCCTAGGAGTGTTGTTACCAGGGGCCCTTCAAAGGCAACTTGACCTTTGAAGCTCGCCTTTTGGGCCGGCGCCCTTTCCAGCCATGCTCGGGGAGGAGGTCACATCTCGCTCCATGGTTAATGCTTTTGTTACTAAGCCTGGGAGTCATTCACACATCTACTCCAGCTGGTCAGAAACCCATCTATGTGCCAATGGCCTTTGTGAGGCTTCTGTACTAGCAGGAGTGCAGGGTAGCAACTTTCTAAAAGTTGCTTACAATTAATAGTAACATTAAATTGGATTTGACTACCAGATTTGGTTTACTTTACCCATTAATTTGATACCTTACTTGATCTGGTTAAGTGGTCCTATCCAGAAGTTAAATGTGCTTGTAAAACATTTAACCCTGTGCTAGCCAATGGGGCCCCTAACCTCCTCCAGCAAAACAAGAATTTGAAGTGTTGCTGGAAAGACATATAAAAACTTGTCTAACTTAAAAAAATATTGCTCTGTGCCTTAGGACTTGGTAGGTCTGCTTGAGGGGAGTCTGACATACATACTTAAGGGAAGTGGTCGATTTGCCATTAGCGGTAATGGCAAAGTGGAGTCAGCAGTATGGAACACTTCCCTTTCAGTCTGCAGTAGCATGCTAAGGCATCTGTCACATTTTGTACATGCAGGATGACACAAGCATTGCCACAGTCCTGTGTGGGCCCCCTTCCTTACATGCCCAGGGTACCTGGGTGCCATATACTAGGCACTTCTAAGTAAGGCAGTGCTTGCCATTTGGGGATAGCCAATTCAACATTCTTTTGTATAGGTTTAAACACTTGCACTGAGGTCTGGTTAGCAGGCCTCAGTGCACCCTCAAAGACGAAAAAACAGCAGCATCAGTCCAAAATATGGGGGTGAACATGCATAAAGGTACATTTTCTTACCCACTTGGATCCCTTTGGTGACGAAAGTTGAAATCACCATATAGTACATAAAAGGGGTGGAGTATAAATTGTAAAGACTGTAAACAGCAGCTGAAATTCAAATTCTAAAGCATGGATGTAAAATGCTGAATCTTTTATGGACTTAGAAAGTTTTCTTTCTAGTAGACACAAGGCTTGTTTTGTGTTACATAAAGCCATCGATCCCTACCTCAAACCATACAAGCAGGTGGTTGCAATATATACTGTAAGGCCTTAAAACAAAGAAATATAGGTTTGGCGATATGACCACTTTTCCATAACTAACTCTTATGATTATTGGAATTGTAGGATCTTGTTTTCATTCTAAAAGTTCAATATTGTGTCATTATTGACAATATTTTGACAAGCTCTCTCTCTGGCCCCTTGAGGATAGTGGGTAAGTAGGTCATCAGTGGTTTAATAGAGAAGGTAAACAAGCGTCGGCAGAGTGTGCAACCCTAGCTAGTACCCTTTCTTTACTTAATTGTGACCAATTTGGCCGTTACTAATTAGAGTGCTGATATAACACTTAAAAAGTTGGGGGAAACTAAAAAGCCTGGGGACCAATTAAGAGTTTGTCAGACAGGTTACTCCTTCACAAACACGAGGATACCACATCTGTCTTATTGCAAGTGCATTATATCCCATGGCACTTTCAAAAGAAGTTGATGGATGTCCGTCAGTTTTGTGATGGGGTAACCATTCTCCAAACTCCAACTCAGAAACTTCATCTTTTTCTTGAGAATCCCACCAAATAAGGGTACATGCTTGACTTCAATTAGGGTTTCCATTCCAGTATTTCTAATTTGAAAACCAGTCACAACTCCATTCTCGTCTGGATGGATTACTCTTGCTTCAACCTATTGCCAAATTCTCATTCCTAATGCCACTGAGACCTGTCAATAATTTAGATGTAATGCGGAAAATCAAGATTGACATTTTGACTGAGCACAGTGTAGACATACCAGTTTATTAAACTGATTCTACTCTGCCTTATTTAAGCCACAGTTTTTTCAAAAACATTTGTGCGAATAAATTTTGAAAGGCTGTATGATACAATACATTACCCAGTGAAATTTTCTGAGTATAGTTCTGAAAGAATAGAGGATTTGAAAATTGATATGACTCTCTGGAAAGCATTTCTAACGGTTAGTTATTTTACCTTGGTCTCTGTATGTGCATTTGGAAATCTCAACCCCCTGTTACAGCCCGCTGGAGCAACAAAAACAGCCCAAGCAAGGACCCTTTCAAGATAGACCAACTGCCAGTGCCAGAGTGCCTAAAACGCCAGTTCAACACTGGCAACAGAACTCTGTGGATTAGTGGGTGGCTCACAAGACAGAAGCCACTAATTGCAGAAAACTGACATGTGCACCTGGTTACTTGAAATATACAAAATACAACACTAAGAGGATAAGTTGATAAAATGTGAATAAAGAAAAACAGATAACATAACGTTCCTTTGTTTAAACTAAGCACAAACCTTTCCAGTCACAAACATAATCCTCCGGGAATTGTGACGATTGGTTATTAACACGGTAACCTATGAGAAGCTGATATTGTTGGTGAAAATGATAAGTAACACCCATGAATGTATCAGATGTAGCCGAAAAGTAAGCGTGAAGGTTAGTAAGCATAACTGACCTGGAGACAGGATATGACGCAAGACAAAGCTCAGCAGTTCTGGATCAGTTTTGCTAGAACACAGTTGATGAATTCACAGTTTCTCAAAAAAGTGTAAACCTGTTTTCTAAGTTGACAAATGCCAGCTTTGGTGACAAAATGTTTTAATTGTGCATTGCAGTTGATACTATATAAAAAGAAATATCACCCAGGGCTCAGTCTGTAAATGTGACAAAGTACCTCGATAAGCAGCCTATCTGTTAGCAAAGTTTGCAAGCTCGGCGGCAAGATATAGCCGCTTTAAAAATTAGCATGAACGCATCGATATCATATTAATGGATCCAAAGCATAATCTATGCGACAGTATAATGAAACCCGAATAGGTCTTTTTTATTTTTCTACACGGATTACTTCCTCCTTCTTCTCTACTCTCATTCATTCTTAACGCATTCCTTCTTTTCTTCTTAAATTCCTTCCCCCGTTGTTTCCCCTTCTTTCATCCTTCTTTGCTTTTGCATCCATTGTTTATTGTACATCTCTGAAAATGTAAGAAATTCTCGTGAATGTCTGGCCACGTTTATTAAGCAAAAATAAGCAATGCGCAATATTTCAGTTCAAAGCGGCAAGGGTTTCGACCTCATTTCCAATGAGTATCTAATTGTAAACCCCCATTACAAGGACTGTTTATATGTGTTTTCATACGTAAGATGGAATACTTGGACAGAAACTAAAACACTGAAAACACTGGTGGTACAACATTATCACTGTGCAAAACATCTTGAATAAAACAAGTTGAAGATCGAAAGCTTTCAGTCACGATTTGATTTAAGTGCTGATATGGAAAACTATTAGGAAACATTAAGGTCACGAATTCAAGTAAAAATCGAGGGGCATATTTATACTCCGTTTGCGCCGAATTTGCTTCGTTTTTTTCGACGCAAATTCGACGCAAAACTAACTCCATATTTATACTTTGGCGTTAGACGCGTCTAGCGCCAAAGTTCATGGAGTTAGCGTAATTTTTTTGCGTGAACACCTTCCTTGCGTTAATGATATGCAAGGTAGGCGTTCCCGTCTTAAAAAATGACTGCGATGCATATGCGTCGTATTTATACTCCCGGGCAAAAATGACGCCCGGGAGTGGGCGGGACTAAAAAACCCGGATTTGCGCTGGATTTTAGCGCCTGGGTCAGGGCAGGCGTTAAGGGACCTGTGGGCTCAGAATGAGCCCAGAGGTGCCCTCCCCTGCCCCCAGGGACACCCCCTGCCACCCTTGCCCACCCCAGGAGGACACCCAAGGATGGAGGGACCCACCCCAGGGACATTAAGGTAAGTCCAGGTAAGTATTTTAAAAAAAAAAAAATTGTGGCATAGGGGGGCCTGATTTGTGCCCCCCTACATGCCACTATGCCCAATGACCATGCCCAGGGGACAGAAGTCCCCTGGGCATGGCCATTGGGCAAGGGGGCATAGACAGGAGTCATTTCAATGGGGGATGGGCGTTGTTAAAAAATGGCGCAAATCGGGTTGTGGCAATTTTTTTGCCTCAGCCTGACTTCCACCATTTCTGGACGCCCATACGCCATTTTCCCCCTACGCCGGTGCTGCCTGGTGTACGTCGTTTTTTTTTTACGCACACCAGACAGCGCCGGCGGCTAACGCCGGCTAATGTCATTCAATAAATACGGCGCCCGCATGGTGCTTCAGAATGGCGTTAGCCGGCGCTAATTTTTTTGACGCAAAACTGCGTTGGCGTAGTTTTGCGTCAAAAAGTATAAATATGGGCCCGAATTTTTTCAACCGAAGCAAGTGGTAGGCCAGTTATGAATTAATTAGTCTTGGAAAGTTAAACAGTAATTTAGGAATGACGACCAGTGCTAAAGAAAAAGTATTTTCAACAAGAACGTTTCCTGGTACGATTAGGAAAATGTCTGTATATGGTGTACGTACAGAGATGGCAAACATAATAGAACAATCAATACAATATCGAAGTAAATCGTGAGACAAGCCATACAGTTTCACAAATTGTATTCATCTTAATTAATACATTATACTTTATTTGGGCCTTATTTAAGCTTTTAGATGCTGGCAACCAAGCAGCTGGGGCAGCGCAGGCACCTCCTAGGAGTGTCCTCTGGAGCCAGCCCACCAACTTGCCTTGAGGACAGCAGCTCAGGTTTGTTAAAGTGTTTCTGGGGATACCACGTCGCCATTGAATTGATGGATAGCAGCCAGCATGTTTTAATCTCTAAAAACACATCCTCGAAAATGGAGGTTCGGTTTGGGAAGTGAAAAATCTGTGTTACTGATGAGCCCTGCGTTTTCTCAAGCATGAACATTGCTTGAGTTTATCTTCCCGGGCTGTGATGCTGTGCATGGCGGTCCTAGGCGGGTGAAAATGGCAGACTTGGCATTGGGAGGCTGATGTAAACGTAGGCCGGGAATCTTTTAATGCAGTATCAGCACATGGGCTGGGGGGAGGACGAAAGTTTGCCAGTTTCCCATCATGGGGATTCTCTAGTAATGGAGATGTGGTTTTGTTAAGAGAGCTGCTATCGCCCGATTCTGAATATGGTGGGAATCGGATCGGTTGGCAGATGAGGCGTTCACCAACTTGTGGTGTATGCTCGGTTATGACAATGAATGTCAATTCACCAAAATGCTAGGGGTAGCAGAAGTGACATCACACACCCTGTAACCTTCAATTTCAGACACACACATATTCTTACACATATTTACTCATACATTTAGGGCCAGATGTAGGTAGGTAAAAAACAGGGACTCGCAAATTGCGAGTATTTGCGACTCGCAATTTCCGACTCGCTAACAGCAATGCAGGTAGAAAGTGCGAGGACAATTTGCGACTCGCACACGGAGTCGCACCGCAGATAGCGAGTCCGCGGTTTGCGAGGTCGCTTTTTGCTACCGCGCAAAAAACGGACTCGCAATTTGCGAGTGGGTGTCGCAAATATCAACTTTGCTGAAAATTGAATGCAGGTGTTGCAGAACACTCTGGAAAACACTTCAGAACGCTCAGGAAAACACTTCCTGGCACATGATGATGACATCACAGCCAGGAAGTTTACAAATACACCTGGGAGGAGGGAGGACCACACCCTTTTTAACTGCTGCACAGCTAACAAACAGAGCTCCTGCAACCATAGCTGACACTCCTAGGAAAAGGAAGCTAAAGTTTGCTGAGAAGGAGTTGGAGGTGCTAACAGATGAGTGCTGTCAGCACCATGACAAGCTGTTTGGCAGGGCAGCCCTCACTGTGCCAGACACAGAAAAGAAACAAATTTGGCAGGAGATCCAAGACAAGGTCAACTCCCTGGGGGTCAGCCACTGGAGTGTGGAAGAACTTAAGAAAAGGTGGTATGACCTGCGCTCCCGGACCAAGGAGAGGGTGGCAGAGCAGCTCCGGGAGATGAGAGGCACAGGAGGGGGACCATCAACGGTACCACCACCCACACCCCTGGAGGAAAGGGTGGAGGAGACCCTTGAGCCTGAGGCTGTCAGTGGAATGGGAGATCTGGACACCTCTGAGCCAGGACCATCAACCAGTGACTACCATGTGACATGCATGTACCCCCATCAATGCCATACCCCCACCCACCTTGTACACAGGGGCATGCACAACCAAGATAGCTCCATTTCAGAGTAGCAAACACCAGAATGATGCATTATGGGCAATGTAGTCAAGTAGGCAGTTCATAGGCAATTGTTTATTAGGAAGTTATTAACAGATAGTAGACACTGACAGTGTGTTCCCTATGTCCCACAGGTCTCCCACAAGACACCCCCACCAGCCCAAGCAGCCAGGGGCCAATGGTCAGCCAGCACACACAGGAGACAACAGGACCAGCCACCACTTCTACCTGCACCACCAACACCATGCCCTCCCTGGAAACACCTGTTGCAACAGTGGTGTGCGAGCCTGCACCAGGTACAAGCCAGAGTGCCACGGCAGACAATACAGGGCCTCCACCGCTGCGCAGGCGACGTAGGATAACAACAGCAGAGCAGCAGGCAGAGTCAGGGCATGCCTCCACAACACCAACAGAGGCCCAACTGCTACGGGGTCAGCGCCTGCAAAACCAACAATTAAGGAGGATTAGTGGGGTATTGCAGCACTTTGAAAGAAATCAGGCCATCAGTATGCAGCAGGTGCATTCGGAATTGCAGGTGATCGGCAACAACACGGGTGACCTTGCACTGTCTATGCGCGAACTGGTGGCAGGACTGCTAATGCAGAGTGCCAGCTGCTGCAACGCCTGGACAGGATGGCCTCCTCTATAGTTAGGCTGGCTGTCAACACAACTGGGCTGTCTAGGCGCACAGTCAGCCTCCAGGTGGACATGGGCCACTTTGCGGGTGATGTGGCACGGGGACTGGGCCGGATCAACCATGCAATAGACCTCATGGAGGCACGGCAGGTGGCCAGGGGCACAGGCGACACGCCACAGGACAGTGAGGAGGGCTCCACTGTCAGCAGTGTCTCTGCCAGTGACACCAGGGTGCTACGTAGTGGAAGCACAAGGCAGAGCACTGCTGACCCACCTAGTACCAGCCAGGCTGGCCGAGCCCGCCGTAGGGTGTGAGCTCCACACTGTCCCTGGGGTTGGGGCACATGATGTCAATGTGTCCCATGCCAGGTGGACTATTGAAGCCCCTGAACTGTTTCTCATGTACATAGTTTGGTTATTTGCACTTATTAAATCATTTGTTCCTTCCACTTAACACATGGGGGGTGATTCCGACCCTGGCGGTAAAAACCGCCAGGGCCGGGGTCCGCGGGAGCACCGCCAACAGGCTGGCGGTGCTCCTTTGGGCATTCTGACCGCGGCGGTACAGCCGCGGCCAGAAACGGAAAGTCGGCGGTGTACTGCCGACTTTCCGCTGCCCAGGGGAATCCTCCATGGCGGCGCAGCTTGCTGCGCCACCATGGGGATTCCGACTCCCATACCGCCATCCTGTTCCTGGCGGTTTCGGCCGCCAGGAACAGGATGGCGGTATAGGGTGTCGTGGGGCCCCTGGGGGCCCCTGCAGTGCCCATGCCAATGGCATGGGCACTGCAGGGGCCCCCGTAAGAGGGCCCCACTTAGAATTTCAGTGTCTGCTTAGCAGACACTGAAATTCGCGACGGGTGCTACTGCACCCGTCGCACCCCTTCCACTCCGCCGGCTCCATTCGGAGCCGGCTTCCTCGTGGAAGGGTGTTTCCCGCTGGGCTGGCGGGCGGCCTTTTGGCAGTCGCCCGCCAGCCCAGCGGGAAACCCAGAATGACCGCCGCGGTCTTTTGACCGCGGTACGGTCTTCTGGCGGTTCCCGCTTGGAATGACCCCCATGGACTCTTTGTTATATTGGTGAGTTTGGTAGAAGTTGGCACGTACCTTCCAAAGTATTGGTTTGCAATGTGTTCCCGTCTCAGTCTGCCTTGATTTGCGATGCTCCTATCCCCATGATGGCGATGTGGTTGCTCTTGCTCTTCATCCTCAGAATCTGGGTCTTCAGGGGTGAGAGGTAGGCCACGTCGGGTGGCAATGTTGGGCAGGATAGCGCATGCACCAACTATTTTGAATGCCGTTATTGGGGTATACTGGAGGGCACCTCCACTTCGGTGGAGGCATCTGAACCTTGCTTTCAGCAGTCCGAAGGTACGTTCGATAATGTTCCTGATCCTATTATGTGCACTGTTGTATTGCCTCTCGCAATCATTGCTGGATGTTAAGTACAGAGTCAGTATCCATGGACGTAGTGCATATGCACTGTCACCTGTTGGGCACAAAACGTTCACTGTTAGCAAGGCATGGGTGGTTTGCACATTGACCTGTGTGCATGTCTTCAAGGTGTATTCAGCTCTACCTAGGAGGTATCCATCTCGAAACTCCCCACGTTCCAGGCGTTGGTGTATCCCACTGTGCCTAAAAATGTAGGAGTCATGGGTACCTCCTGGAAATTTGGCAACCATGTCAGTGATGATATAATGAGCGTCACATACCACCTGAATATTGAGTGAGTGTGTACACTTCCTATTGCGGAACAGATATTCCAGGTTTGCAGGAGGGCATATCTGAATATGTGTCCCGTCTGCACACCCTATGACATGGGGGAAGTTGGCAATTCGGTAAAATTCCAACTTGGTACTGTTGACTTCTGCCTCATTCCTGGGTAGGTATATGTATCGGGACATGTGTGTGAGTAAGGTGTCTAGGAATGCCCTAAAGAACTGTGATAGCGCACTTTGGGATACCCCACCTGCCACAGCAATGACCCCCTGATAGCTACCCGAGGCCAAGAGGTGGAGTGAGCATAGCACTTGCACATGCGTAGGAATGGCGCTGCCGCACACAGTCTGGCGTTCTAGCTGTGGTTTGAGTAAATCTATTAAATCTAGTATAGCTGCGCTGCTAAGTCTATATTTGTCATACATTTCCTCCTCAGTTTGCTGGAAGAGTGTCTGCCTTGTTCTGTAAATCTTCTCCTGTCTCTGGCTCCTCCTCCTCCTCTGCTGGGCGGCGTGGGCTCTCCTCCTCACTGCTATCAGGTATATCTCCGCCATCTTGAGTAACCCAGATGCCTTCTGGGTCTCCTTTTATAATTTGGTAATGGTTACCACCTGCTCTGAGTTAGTGGTAAATTGGAAGTGCAAACTGGGCTTTTTGCCACTAGTCGCAATTTGCGAGTTGCTATTGCATATGGTTTGCGACTCTCAAATTGCGACTTCCTATTTGCAAGTCGCAAAATGGGGTCGCAATTTTTGCGAGTCGGTAACGGCTCGCATCGCATTTTGCGAGTCGGAAATGGGATTTTTGCATCCCATTTCCGATTTTGCGGGGTCGCAAATAGCGAATCGGCCCATTTGCGACTCGCAAACGTTTCCTACATCTGGCCCTTATTCTCTCTCATATTAACACACATTCGCCTGGAAGCACCCACACAACACACATTTAAAAGCAGTTTTTTTACTTACCTCAGCTGCCAGAGAAACAGAGTGGCACCCTAACCGACGTCCATAAGGACGAGATAGTACTGGCAACCCCTAAATGATATCCATGGTTATGACCACCGTCTACATTAGGCCCTTAGACCGTAATACAAAATATTTCACATTTTCATACCAGAAGTAGATCAACATAGATGCGTAGGGGAATGGTTGCCCTCTTTATATGACTGTACTGAGTTCCTTCAGGGCGAATCTGTATTGACTAGAACTCTAAATGTAAAATATAGCATTCCTAGAAACAAATGTAAGAATGACGTTCAGTCAAAATGATTGAATGACTGAATTCCCAAAGAGGTTAGAGTGTCAAAAATGTCTTTCCTAAGTGTAATAAATGGCAGGTTAAAGATTTAGGGTTTCATTTAGAATTTTGTGGATGGGATACTCCTCCACAAATGTACCACATATTTCATCTGCCATTTTAAAATTGCAGTGTATCATATCGCCACTGTAATTTGGTGGGCGAGATATCTGTCACACCCTAAATCAGGCCCCTAGATTTTTTTTTAAAAACAATAGGAGTACAGTTGGTTATTTGCTGATAAGGGTACTGGTTTACAAACTGCACTTTGTAGCACATAAAGTAGCATTACAGTAGCACTTCTCATGTGCAGAAAATGCTACTTATAAACCTACATGCAAACACTGTGCATCTCATTTCCTTTTAATACAGTGATCTTTGCCAAAGTGGTGGAGATCTCCACACATGCAAGCCTACAATTTAAGTGTACATGTGGAATAATGAAGGAGAAGGAAGAGCTGGAAAATGCAGAATACTTACTTCTAAATGGATGGGTTTAGGGAGGGATAAAGAGCTGCTTAGGGAATGGTAAAGGGAATTCCGGGAGGGTGATGCTTTGAACCTACCAACAAATGACTGAGATCATTGCAATTATAAACTAGACTTTTAAGGTTATAGCAGCCCTGAAGGTTACAAAACATAAGTAACAGCCTTTAGCGTGAAAACTCAGATTAAATTAAAATGCAATATTTCTATAATTTAGAAAATGAATGGATAACGTATTTTTTTTTTTAAAATAGGTAAATTAAACTTTTAATACATTTTTTAAATTCATTTGAATTATTAAAAAACAGAGCTGTCAGTTACATTATTAAATAGGAATTCAATATTAACGTTCTAATGACGTTTCTTTTAAATATTTGGATAATAAATAATATTTATAAAGTAAATTAATATATGACACTTATTTAATTAAAATGGAATTTGATGAGATAATGTGTTGTAAAATTTGATTTTATTAATTAGATGGATCACCCTGAAACTTTCCAGAACACCTGATGTGACTGGCACATTTTTTTGGAAAGTTTTGTGAAGATTCATCATTCAGCGCCAAAAATATAGGCAAGTAAAAAAATGCTTTTTATATAGAAACCAGGGGCCATATGTATTAAAGCATTTTCATATAGACACAGAATGGGTAAAATCCTTTGGTACATCTGGCCCCATGTCTTAACTATAACCACTTAGAGCCGAGTTCCACTAGGTACTATTTTTATATATATATATATATAGAGAGAGAGAGAGAGAGAGAGAGAGAGAGAGAGTTATGCCTGTACACCAGAATCTTCTAAACCACGACTAGATATAGAGTTAAACATTCATAATGTACTTGATAATGTCTGGTCAGATTGTTATAATTGTCATCATCTGAACCCCCACATGCTAATGTGGCTGACTGTATTTTGCTCATAAAGAGTTATGCCTGTACACCAGAATCTTCAAAACCATGACTAGATATAGAGTTAAACATTCATAATGTACTTGATAATGTCTGGTCAGATTGTTATAATTGTCATCATCTGAACTCCCACATGCTAATGTGGCTGACTGTATTTTTCTCATAAAGAGGACATGCGGTTAGACCTGATTTGACTATTTTCGCTTGATTAGTACATTATGGGGGTCATTGCAACATTGGCGGTAAGTGCCGCTTACCGCTGTGCAGAAGACCTCCAACACACCGCCGCGGCAGCGGAATTCCGCCACGGTCATTATGAACCACTGCTCGGAATCTGCGAAAATTTAGACCCCCACACAAGTCCTCCACACCAAAGGTCAGTGATAAACTGGCAAAAACAAAACCTCCACGTCACGCCAACAGAAATACACCCACACTATCATGACCCACAAATCCATGCGGCGGTCTTTCAACCGCGGTATTCCATTGGCGGTACACACTGCCGCCTTCAAAATACACACACATTGACAAAACACAGCCACATTGGACAATTCCAAATACACAAACCTGATACACATACACACACCACTCCCACACACCCATTACAATATAAAACACACACCCACATCACCCACAAACCCCTACTACCAAAATACTGAAAGAAGGCCAGAGAGAGACACTACAAACTACTACCAAGCATCCACAGGCACACAACACCATCACCCAAATAACTTCCACGCACCTCACACAACACACCACTAAATATCACCCCACTTATCACTACACACACCACCCCACACATCACCCACACCACCCCATGGCACGGCAAAGACACCCCAGGTTCTCTGAGGAGGAGCTAAGGGTCATGGTGGAGGAAATCATCCGGGTAGAGCAACAGCTATTAGGATCACAGGTGCAGCACACCTCCATAGCTAGGAAGATGGAGCTATGGCGAAGAATAGTGGACAGGGTCAACGCAGTGGGACAGCACCCAAGAAATATGGATGACATCAGGAAGAGGTGGAACGACCTACGGGGGAAGGTGCGTTCCGTGGTCTCAAGACACTACATCGCGGTTCAGAGGACTGGCGGCGGCCCCCCACCTCCTCCTCCACAACTAACAACATGGGTGGAGCAAGTCTTGGCGATTCTGCATCCTGAGGGCCTCGCAGGACTAGATGGAGGAATGGACTCTTGTAAGTCAAATCTTTACTACTATATCGCCCACCCTGCCTGCATGCCATCACATACGCCCACCCTCGCCCTCACCCCCATCACTCCAACTCCTCACAAATGTTCCAATATCACAAACCACACATCCCAACACCAAGCCCTGCATGCAACAACAAAGCATGGACAACCATCACCAATGCATGGCCACTGCACTTACCCATATACCCCCCTAAACCGCCGTCACACAAGGTCCCACACAGGAATGCAAGCACTGGGGTACACGGTCACCTATCCATTGCACACCATGGCACACACAGATGCAATAAACATCCTTTTATACCCCTGCAGTACCCCTACCCAACGTCACCAGACAGGAGGGTCCACACATGTCCACACCACCAACAGAAGAGGCCCACAGTGATGACAGCAGCTCTGTCCAACTGGATGTAGATGACTAGCCCAGCCCATCTGGGACCTCGGGACAGTCGGTTCCCCTCACACAGTCACAGGCCACCACAGAGCTTCCCCCATCTGGAAACACCAGCACAGCACCCACCCAGCGGGCCCATACCTCTGTCCCCAGGACACGTCAATCAGCAGTGTGTCCACCACTACAGGGAACCCAGGCTAACCCACCACCCCAACAACAATAGGGACCTGGGGGCAGTGGCAGTGGGCACACGGTCCAGGGGACAAAGGCCCAGGAACACAGGGGAACTGGGAGGGCTGCTGTGCGACAGGGGGAGGACAGGCGCATGGAACCCACTCTCCACGAGGCCCTCTCCAACATCATGGGAGCCTACCATCATTCCCAGGAGACGATGGCAACGGTACTAGTCAAGTTTCAGGAGACCCAGCGGCTGCAGGAGGAACAGTATTTGGGCTTCAGGGAGGAACTCAGACCCATAAATTCCACCCTGGGCACCATCGTAGGGGTGCTGAAGGAACTCTTCAACACAAGGAGGGACACTGTGGCATTACAAGGGGCCCCTGACACTAGCCTGGACGATGAACTGCCCACCCCCTCTGCCGGCATTAGTGGACAGGAGGCACTGCCACAGGACCACCACACCAGCACCCCACCCCCTGCAGATGGAGAACCACCCTGCAAACGGTCCCTGAGATCCAGGACAAAGACAGAGAACAATGCCAAGACCCCGCCAAGAAATGAGACCACCCTGATTGTCATCCTTCTGTCCCACCTTGTCACCATGTCCATCCTCAAACTGCCCCAGCTCCACTTCCTATGCCCATTTGGGCAATGCACCTGTGAGACTACTAGACTGGACTCTGCAATGGACATTCCTCCACCATCACCCCTCACCATTTTACAGCACCCTCTAATATTGAGCACTTACATAAACACCCTTAAAGCACAAATCTGGAGTCTTTCTGTGATTTCGGTAATAGTGTATTATCAATTACAGTGTCAAAATGCTCTTTCAATTGTAATGTCAACATACCTATGTCACACAGCTCTAGTCCATGAGAAAACAAAGCAGATGTCACACAATGGGACCCACATCTGTGAAATTAAAAGGGAAAATGACAACTCAGTGACCATACACTGGGTGAAAACGACAGACAGTAGAGAGGTAGTAGTGTTCAAGAACATGTAGCAGGCAGGTTTGTATTCTTACCTGTGTCTCACTGGAAGTATTGCAGGATCTCTGAGTTCCTGTTGTCGATGTCCTCTTCTTCTGCTTCCTTGTCTTCACTGTCTACAGGCTCCACAGCTGCCACAACACCCCCATCTGGACCATCCTCCTGCAGAAAAGACACCTGTCATCGCAAAGCTAAGTTGTGAAGCATACAGCAGGCCACGATGATCTGGCACACCTTCTTTGGTGAGTAGAATAGGGATCCACCTGTCATATGGAGGCACCTGAACCTGGCCTTCAGGAGGCCGAAGATCCGCTCTATAATCCTCCGAGTTCGCCCATGGACCTCATTGAAGCGTTCCTCTGCCCTTGTCCTGGGATTCCTCACTGGAGTCAGTAGCAATGACAGGTTGGGGTAACCAGAGTCCCCTGCAAATGGCGAGGGACAACTATTAGACACACACTAACCTGTAGGGATATCCCCAGACCCATACAACCATCCACATAAGGGATGCTGCTATTCCGCAGGATGTAAGCGTCATGCACTGAGCCAGGGAATTTGGCATTCACATGGGAGATGTACTGGTCTGCCAAACACACCTGCACATTCATCGAAACATCACTCTTCCGGTTTCTGTACACCTGTTCACTCCTGCGGGGGGGTACCAAAGCCACATGTGTCCCATCAATGGCACCTATGATGTAGGGGATATGTCCCAGGGCATAGAAGTCACCTTTCACTGTAGGCAAATCCTCCACCTGAGGGAAAACAATGTAGTTCTGCATGTGTTTCAGCAGGGCAGACAACACTCTGGACAACACGTTGGAAAACATAGGCTGGGAGATCCCTGATGCTATGGCCACTGTTGTTTGAAATGACCCAACTGTAAGGAAATCGAATACTGACAGCACCTGCACTAGAGGGAGGATTCCTGTGGGATGGCGGATAGCTGACATCAGGTCTGGCTCCAACTAGGCACACAGTTCCAGGATTGTGGCACAATCAATCCTGTAGGTGATGATCACATGTCTTTCCTCCATTGTCGTCAGGTCCACCAACGGTCGGTACACCGGAGGATGCCGCCATCTCCTCACATGTCCCAGCGGGCGGTGCCTATGAAGGACAACAGCGAGCACAGAGTCAACCAACTCAGAGGTACGTTCCCACAGCTTACACAGAACACGATTCATAATCCAAAATGTGCATGTATGAGTGTTGAGGAAAGGCCTAGGTATGTGTGACACAGTTTAAAAATTAAGCCATGTGGGCCCCTGAAATGGCGGCTGCCTGACCTGTAAAGTGGGACAATGGGATGTGAGGTAACTGCGCTGGCGTTGTACACCGTCGCGGTAGGCGGTTCTGCATTGGTTAACATTGGACCCTATGGGTCCCAGGAGCCAATGACGATGTACGCCGGCGGTGACGGTACGCACCGCTGTGGACGTGACAGCCATTTTCTATCTGTTCAATGACTCGATACCTGATCTTCGACAGGAGAGGACCTACACTGCAAGTGCTGCTGGGACCTCAGTCTGGAAGAGACAATGGCTCGTGCGTCTGGGGACGCCTTCACCACGGAGGAGTTTGAGAAACTCGTGGATGGGGTCCTCCCCCAGTACACGCTACCCTACGGTCCTCCAAACAAACAGGTAAGTACACTGGGAGCATGCTGTATGCGCTATGCCTGTGTGGAGTGGGGTGGATGAAAGATTGGGGGGGAGATTGTGGCATGCATGAAACAACGGTAAGTGCTTGTGCCACATGGTAAGGGTAGGGATGGGGGCCAATGACTGTGATGGTGCAGTTGGTAACAAGGACATCTGGCGTGCCATCGCCAAGGACGTCCGGACCCTGGGGGTCTATCACAGACGGCGCACCCACTCCCATCAGAGATGGGAGGACATTAGCCGCTGGAGCAAGACAACGGCGGTGGCTCAGCTGGGGATGGCCTCCTAATGTGGGAGGGGTGCCCGTCGCACTATGACCCCCCGATGCTCAGGATTCTGGCGGTGGCATCCCCAGAGTTGGATGGGCACTTGAGGGCATCACAGCAGCCACAAGGGGGTGAGTACACTCTCATTCAGCTGATTCAGCGTGCAGTGGAGTTGTCTTGGTGGGGGAGGTGGGCTGTTGGTTTCCCTAGGCCAGGGCGAGTGTGCTAGTTAGGTCCCCTTCTTCTGGCAGACCCTGTGGCACCCCACCCCACCTGTGTACAGTGCCAACTACACCTAGTCAGGCTCCTGTGACATCCATGTGTGCAGATGTCGGCCATAGCCTTGTAGGCCATGTCCCAGGGATTGAACAGTGGACCCCAAGTGTGCAGCGTAGTGCAGGGGGCTTCTGTGTCTGTCGTGTCCGCCAATGGTAGCGGTAATGCATGCACTCAACATGTCTTTCTTCTGTCGTCCCCCCCCCTTTTTGTGGTCTCCCTGTTCTTGTGTGCATTAGCATCACCAGGCGGAGGAGCAGTGGCACCGGAGCAGGAGGGAGCTGCATCACACATGGCCCTGGAGGGCGAGACAACAGACTCGGAATTCACCAGTGGGACGGAGGGCGAGGGGAGCTCCACGGCGGGGACAGGAGCTGACACCAGTGATACAGACTCGTCCTCTGATGGGAGCTCCCTTGTGGTGGTGGCCACATCTGTGCCCCCCAGGTCTACAGGTACAGGTACCACTCCCCCTACCAGCACAGCCCTCCCAGCAGCCCCTCAGCCTTTGCCCCGTGCCCACTCACCCGGGAGGGTGGGCATCACCTTTGCCCCAGGCTCCTCAGGCCCTGCCCCAGTCACCCCTAATGCCCTCAGTGAGGAGGCCACTGACCTCCTCAGGTCCCTCACTGTTGGGAAGTCTACCATTTTGAATGCCATTCAGTGAGCTTTTCATTCTCTGGCCTCAGTACTGATGGCAGCTATTGTCCCTGTCTCTAGCCTCCCCCGTCCAACTTCCTCCACCCAGACTCAATCCCCTCTACCTCAGCCTATCCCAAGCACACCTTCAGACCAGCATGCACACACGTCAACACACAAGGGAAGCACTGGCAAACATAAGCACCACACATCCCTCAGGCACTCACGCAAGCATCACACACATGCAGACATACCAACATCCACTGCCTCCACTGTGTCCCCCTCCTCCTCATCTCCCTCCCTGTCTCATCTCCACTCACACCTGCATGCACTACATCGTCATCCACTATCTCCATCACCAGCACACCCACCACCACACCCCGCTCACATGCAGTCACCACCCCCACTGCCATTCACACGTCCCCTGTGTCCTCTCCCAGTGTGTCTGTGAAGCCACCTCCCAAGATACACAAATGCAGGTACACACCCACCCAAAGCCATCCACCTCACGACAGCCTCCAGAGCATGCACAGTCACCCAAAGTCACCAAACGAACACCTCCTATAACCACAACCTCTTCCTCCACTCCCAAACCCCCTCCAGCTACCCGTCCAGTGTTCCCAAGAAACATTTCCTGTCCAACCTTGACCACTCTCCCTCACATCCCTCACCCCGTCACTCTCCTAGGGCCCGACTCTTCAGGTCCCAACCTAGCACCTCAGCCACAACATCTCCGGGACCAGTGGTGCCTGTAGTCACCGGAATCTGAAGTGCACCGGGCAGTAGGGCAGCCAGTGTGGCACGGAGCCACAGCATGGACAGTACCCCACCTGTGAAGCATCAAATATTGGGCAGTGCCCAGCGGGAGAGGGGGAAGACTCCAGCCACCAAAGCCTCTCCCAGGGGTAAGGTGGGAGTGTGGAGTCAGCTGCGACACCTTCCAAGGTAGGGAAGGGCCACAAGAAAGTCAGCAAGTCTGGGAAGAGCAGCACGGCGGAGAAGACCGCCATCATCCCTGCTGCCCAGGAGGCCACCGACATCATCCCCGCTGCCCAGGAGGCCACCATCATCATCCCCGCTGCCCAGGAGGCCACCGCCACCAGCCCTGCGGGCCAGGAGGCCACCGCCAGCACCAGCCCAGCTGCCCAGGAGGCCACCACCAGCAACAGTCCTGCTGCCCAGGGGCCACCGCCAGCACCAGCCCAGCTGCCCAGGACTGGACCACCAGCACCAGCCCCGCTGGGCCAGACGGGACCGCCAGCACCAGCCCCGCTGGGCCAGACAGGACCGCCAGCACCAGCCCCGCTGGGCCAGAAAGGACCACCAGCAGCTGAGTCACTGCCAAGGACCCCGCCGCCACAAGCACCGCTGAACAGGACACCACCGCCACAAGCACTGCTGCCAAGGACACTGCCGCCACAAGCACCACTACCAAGGACACCGCTGCAACAAGCACCGCTGCCAAGGACACCGCCACCACAAGCACCGCTGCCAAGGACAACACTGCCAAGGACACCACCGCAACAAGCACCGCTGGCCCATGAGCACCAAGGGCACTGAAGCTACTGAGTCCATCACGAGCAGGATGAAGCACTATGGGCACAAGGCCCCCTCCAGAACCAGTGGAGAGATACATCCACTACCTCAGTCCTTGGCAGGATGAAGCACTCTGGGCACAAGGCCCCCTCCAGAACCAGTGGAGAGATACATCCACTACCTCCATCTTTGGCAGGAAGAAGCACTCTGGGCACAAGGCCCCCTCCAGAACCAGTGGAGAGATACATCCACTACCTCCGTCCTTGGCAGGATGAAGCACTCTGGGCACAAGGCCCCCTCCAGAACCACTGGAGAGGTACATCCACTACCTCAGTCCTTCGCAGGATGAAGCACTCTGGGCACCAGGCCCCCTCCAGAACCAGTGGAGAGATACATCCACTACCTCTGTCCTTGGCAGGAAGAAGCACTCTGGGCACAATGCCCCCTCCAGAACCAGTAGAGAGATACATCAACTACCTCTGTCCTTGGCAGGATGAAGTACTCTGGGCAGAAGGCCCCCACCAGAACCAGTGGAGAAAGGCATCCACCTGAGAGACCGTGGCTTTGCACTCCCCAGGATGAAGCAGTGGGCAACCCACTCACTGTAAAGACTTGAAAGACTGTGGCTTTGCACTCCCCAGGATAATGCAGTGGGCACCCCACCCACTGGAGAGACTTGAGAGACTGTGGCTTTGCACTCCCCAGGATAAAGCAGTGGGCAACCCACCCACTGGAGACACTGTGGCTTTGCACTCCCCAGGATAAAGCAGTGGGCAACCCACCCACTGTAGAGACTTGAGAGACTGTGGCTTTGCACTCCCCAGGATAAAGCAGTGGACAACCCACCCACTGTAGAGACTTGAGAGACTGAGGCTTTGCACTCCCCAGGATTGAACAGTGGGCATGTGGCCCCCTCGTGGATTTGCCGTTGTGAACTCAACCGGCTGAGGTGCCCCCCCTTTCCCTTCCCCCTGAGGTGCCTGTTTTATTGCTATTGATGCCCCTGCACTGTTCTCTCCGTCATGTTCGGGGATTGAGTGTGGGCCTCGCCCATGCCGTGTGGGCCCAGTGTTTCACGGACTTCAATGGACTTCAATTCCTCGTGGGGTGTGTAGAGGTGAGCATTTTCCCTTCGAAGTCCTGTTTCCGCCGTGTTTTCGTTCGCAGTGAATCTGCCCCGGAAAAGGTGGTGGATTAGTAGGTTGTGATACTGTGGGCGGTACATTGTCCTCCGCCTGTCTGTTGGCGGTGACCACCAAGCTGTTTGTTTTGTACCGCCGTGGCGGTCGGAGTGTTAAAGTGGCTGTCTTTGTTGGTGGTTTCCGCCACGGTCGTTATTGCAATTTTTTACTGCCGGCCGGTTGGCGGTCTTATCGCTGCTTTAACACCGACCGCCAGGGTTGTAATGACCCCCTATACGTTTCTGAACTTCGATGCTGAATCCTGATGCCTTGCTGACCGAACTGATGTCCTGATGACGAAGGTTATCTTAGCTTGCAGATCCAATTGAGGAGAGGTATTGTTGTACCCAGGTGTTTGTTATGCCTATTTGCTTTTCTTTCTAGGTAACAACCGCACTGTTTTGATAGAGCCATAGTTAGATGTTTCTCAAATTTGTGTTACTCAATTGTTTTGCATGAAGCCCAACATGCTGATGCTAATCTGAGGTTAGATAATGATTCTCGTTAATGTAAATCTGCTAATAGGGATTGATGTTTGATGAATTTCTCTGCTGAATCTAAATATATGTGATGTTGTTTGCACAATTGTTCTTGTTATTAATTTGCACCGTAACCTTAGAATGTGTAATAGTTCAAGCTTTGATTAGATTGCGGTTCTTCCATACATTCGAACAGCCAGTGTTGTTTCTGTACGAGTATCATTTGATTTTGAGATTAATTTATGTGACTTTAGCATTGTTAATATAGGGAAATAAATATTCTAACTTTTACTTCAAGGTGTGGCTATTCATGACTGAAAGGTCATGGTGTGTGACAATTACTGACTTAAGTGATTAATAATATCATTGTTTATTGTTGATTATTGATGTTGCCGATTGATTATTGATCTGCATGTACTGGAGTTATGGTGGGTGTTAGACTTTTCATCCTTGGCGTGGTCTCCCTTAACTTTTTGCCTCTGTTCCCCAGGTTGTTGATGTGTGCTGGACTCTGATTTTGCTGTTTTTGTTACTCTGGGCACTTTACCACTGCTAACCAGTGCTAAAGTGCAAGTGCTCCTGTTTAAATTATATGTAAGTGGTTCATCCATGATTGGCATATTTGAATTACTAGTAAGTCCCTAGTAATGTGCACTAGAGGTGCCAGGGCCTGTAAATCAAATGCTACTAGTGGGCCTGCAGCACTGGTTGTGCCACCCACATAAGTAGCTCTGTAATCATGTCTCAGACCTGCCACTGCAGTGTCTGTGTGTGTATTTTTACACTGTAAAGTCGACTTGGCAAGTGTACCCACTTGCCAGGCCTAAACCTTCCCTTTCCTTACATGTAAGGCACCCCTAAGGTATGCCCTAGGTAGCCCCAAGGGCAGGGTGCAGTGTATGGATAAGGTAGGACATATAGTAATGTGGTTTATATGTCCTGACAGTGAAATACTGCCAATTTCGTTTTCACTGTTGCAAGGTCTGTCTCTCTCTCATAGGATAATATGGGGGCTACCTTTAAATATGATTAAAGTGTAGATTCCCCTAGAGAAGAGATGGACAGGTGGAGTTTGGGATCCCTGAACTCACAATTTAAAAATGCATCTTTTAGTAAAGTTGATTTTGAGATTGTGAGTTTGGAAATGCCACTTTTAGAAAGTGAGCATTTTCTTGCTTAAACCATTCTGTGACTCTGCCTTGTTTGTGGATTCCCTGTCTGGGTCAGTTGACAGTTGGGTTGTTTTTCACCTCACACCAGACAGTGACACAAAGGGAGCTGGGGTGTGATCTGCATTCCTGATTAGCCATCTCTGCTAGGAGGGAGGGGTGGAGTGGTCACTCTCATCTGAAAGGACTGTGCCTGCCTCTGACAATGCTGTCTCCAGCCCCCTGGTGTGTGTCTGATGCCTTGCCTGGGCAAGGCAGGATTTCACAAGAAGGTGTGAGTCCCCTTTGAAGGAAGGTGACTTCAAAGACTAAAATGGGTATAAGAAGGGCACCCAAACTTACAAACTTGAGAAACACTTCTGGAATCAAGGGGAACCTCTGCCTGGAGAAGAGCTGATCGCTGAGGAACAAGTGCTGCCCTGCCTGTGACTGTGCTTTGTGGAGCTTTCCTGCAGTGCTGCTTCTGCCAGAGTAAGAGGGCAAAGACTGGACTTTGTGTGCCTTCCATCTTGAAGAAGAAATCTCCAAGGGCTTGATGTAGAGCTTGCCTCCTGTTATTGAAGTCTCAGGGATAGCAAAGACTTCTTCCTGCCAGCACCTGGAGTCTCTGGAGAGACCCCTACTCTGCTCTGTGGTGCCCTTCCAGTTCCTGGGACCCTGAAAGGAGAGGCTGGCAGCCTAAGGACAAAAATACACGCACCGAGCGCCGTGCGGAGAAAAGATCGACGCGAATCCGATCGCGGCTGAGAAAACGACGCGACGCCGGCTCCGCAGCTGAGAAACGACGCCGCAGGAAACGCGACCGGAGAATCGACGCCCGGAGCAGGAGAAACGACGCGCAGCATCGCTGACGAAGGCTGAGAGATCGCAACCTGCGCCGCGGGACTTTCGGACCGTCGCGTGGCTGGCTTTTTCGACGCGCATCGCCGTGCCGAGCTGTTTTCAACGCATATAACCGTGCAGGGTTATTTTCGACGCACACCGCCCGTGCGGGGTTATTTTTGCCGCAAACCAGGTACATTTTCACGCTAGCAGCGCTAGTGTGGTGTTACAACTACCTAAAGACTCTTTTTATTTTAAACCTTTAAAAAATCATAACTTGACTTGTGTATGTTGGATTTTTGTCGTTTTGGTCTTGTTTTGTCTAGATAAATATTTCCTATTTTTCTAAACTGGTGTTGTGTCATTTTGTAGTGTTTTCATTAAGTTACTGTGTGTGTTGGTACAAATACTTTACGCCCAGCACTCTGAGGTTAAGCCTACTGCTCTGCCAAGCTACCAAGGGGGTAAGCAGGGGTTAGCTGAGGGTGATTCTCTTTTATCCTAACTAGAGTGAGGGTCCTTGCTTGAACAGGGGGTAACCTGACTGTCAACCAAAGACCCCATTTCTAACATTGGTGACCAGCGGTCGGGATTTGGACTTGTATTTGTACTTGACATACAGTAATTAAGTGTACACTACTGTTTTGATCTCAGACCACTACGTGACCACATACTACTAGTCTTGTGATTTTTGTTTTTTTACTTGGACTGTTTTTCTCTGCATTCAGTTTCTTTTTTTCACTGATCCCGGGATTGACTTTGCTGAAACTTCATTTGAGAACTTGCTTTTCTGTTTTTGGAACTGTGCATATTTTTTTAACCTCTCATCATGTCTCAGTCTGGAGATGCCCTAGCTGAAACTGCTTTTGATTTGGAGAAATTGGAGAGCTACAAGGTGGCTCAGTTGAAGCAGTTTTGTAGGAATGTTGGCTGTCCCATTGAGAGCTCATCCAAGAAGGATGAGCTGCAAAAGGCGCTGAGGGCCTGGGTGGCAGCCAAAGCAGCTGAGGGGCACACAGAGGAGGAGCCAGAGGGGGAAGAGGAGTTGCAAGTCACTCACACTGATGTAGAGGGTGGGCCTGCTATGTCTCAGGGGAGAATCTCTAGGGCAAGTAGCAGTGTATCCTCCAAGGGTCTGACACCTGAAGAGTTACAGGACAGACAGGCAGAAAGGGAGTACCAATTGGAGCAGAGAAGGCTAGCCCTTGAGGAGAAGAAGATAACAATGGCTCATGAGCTTAGCTTGAAAGAGATAGATCATAGAAGCCAGTCCAGTAGGGATGGTGGCAGCAATTCTACAGTGCAGCCTGAGAGAAGGGTACACATCCCAAAAGACCTTGTGAGGGATTATAAGAGGGAGGATGATATCTACTTGTGGTTCAAGGGTTATGAATCAGCTCTCCACATGAACCTGGTCCCTGAAGCTCATTGGGGGGCAGCCCTGTGGAAGCATTTTGAGGCAGAGGGGAGGGACACACTGACGGCCTTAGGGGATGCTCAGAGTCTCACCTACCCTGCCATGAAGGAGGCCTTACTTACCAGGTATGGTCTCACCCCTGAGCAGTACAAAGAGAAGTTTAGATCCTACAAGAGAAAGGAATCCCAAACATGGTTGGAATGTGTTGATTCTTGTTGCAGGTCACTGGATGGTTGGGTGAAGGGCAGTAAGGTAAACACGTATGAGGGGCTTTACAATTTAATTGCTTGGGAGCACTTGTACAGTTTATGTTTTCCAGAGCTGCGCCAGCACCTCATTGACAGCAAGCTGACTGACCCCAGGAAGCTTGCACAGGAAGCGGACCGCTGGGAGAGCACCAGGGTCCAAAAGAGGTATAGGGGAGACCACGCCAAGGGTGGGCAGGGTCCCTCTCAGAAGAAAGGGGGGGGTAAGGGCAAACAGGATGAGTTCTCTAAAGGGCCCCAAACTGATTCCCAGGGTAAGGATTCCCAACCCCCCAGTGAAAAGAGGCCATGGTTCTCCAAAGGGAAGCCAATGGCAGGTGGTCCCCTACGTAAGTGCTATTCATGTGACCAGGTGGGTCATGTGAGGGGGGACCCCAAATGCCCCAAAAGTACACCGGCACCCACTGGTGCACCGTCCCAGGGTTTGGCCAGTGTAGCGCTTGGGGAGGAGTTGGTTTCAGGTGGGTGGGAACCAGCAGAAATGACCCTTGTCTCACTAGGGGACAGTGAGATGGTCCAGAGAAACCTAGTGCCTGATAACACTAAGAAGTACAGGCAATGGGTGACCATCAATGGACAGAGGGTGGAGGCTCTGAGAGACACAGGAGCCAGTGTGACTACAGTGAGGAGTCACCTGGTGTCTGAAGAGCAGATTGATCCCCGGGTACTTCACCAAGTAGTTGCAGTAGACAACTCTGAGCGCCTCTGCAGAGTGGCGCAGGTTCCCTTTGAATGGGGGGGGTCTCAGGTTCCTGGAAAGTCGCTGTGAGTCCAACCATGCCTGTTGATTGTTTGCTAGGCAACGACCTGGAGGATTCCCCTTGGAAGGAGGTGGAACACAGGTCTCACTTGGAGATGTTGGGTCTGCCTGGGTGGGTATGCGTATCCACCCGGTCTATGGCAGCCAATCAGGGTAGTCAAGAGCCCCTGGAGCCTGAAACAGTGGCCCAGGGGACCGCCAAGAAGAGGAAAGGCAGGAGGCGCGGGAAACCCGCCCCAGAAGTTCCCACGGTCCGGGAGGAGGCAGAGCCTGAGGGTGATGCCCCGGAACCTACAGGGGAACAGGTGGCTGAACTGGGGGAGGTCCCTGAGCTGTCGCAGTGGCAGCAGGAAGGGGGACCCACCAGGGAAGTATTCTGCACAGCGCAGAAGGAATGCCCTACTCTTGAGGGACTGCGGCAGCAGGCTGCAGCCCAGGCGGCTGGCGGAGCGCCAGGTACTCACCTGATTTACTGGGAGGATGGCCTCCTGTATAGTGAGCCTAAGGTTCCTGAGCCGGGGTCAGCTCGTATGCTGGTGGTACCCCAGGGCTTCAGGACCTTCCTACTGGGTTTGGCTCATGATGTGCCTTTGGCAGGACATCTAGGGCAGGACAAGACCTACAAGAGGCTTGTCTCCCACTTTTACTGGCCCTTGATGAACAAGCAGTCAGCTGCTTATTGTAGATCTTGTCAGACTTGTCAGGCAAGTGGCAAGAGTGGGGGGAAATGCAAAGCTCCCCTCCAACCTTTACCGGTAGTCAGTACTCCCTTTGAAAGGGTAGGAATTGACATTGTGGGGCCTCTGGATCCCAAGACAGCCCTGGGCAACAGGTTCATCCTGGTCTTGGTGGACCATGCCACACGGTACCCAGAAGCTATTCCTCTAAGGACGGTCACCGCCCCCGTGGTGGGACGTGCCTTGATGGGGGTTTTTACCCGCATGGGGTTCCCCAAGGAGGTAGTATCTGATAGGGGTACAAACTTCATATCCACTTATATGAAGTCTCTGTGGAAGGTGTGTGGGGTAACCTACAAGTTCACCACCCCTTACCACCCCCAAAGTAACGGTCTGGTTGAGAGATTCAACCGCACCTTGAAAGGCATGATTCAGGGCCTGTCAGAGCCCTTGAGGCGTAAGTGGGACGTCCTCTTGCCATGCCTTCTGTTCGCTTACAGGGAGGTGCCTCAAAAGGGACTTGGCTTTAGCCCCTTTGAGCTCATCTATGGCCACCCTGTGAGGGGACCGCTCAGTCTGGTGAAGGAGGCTTTGGAGAAAGCTCCTAGTAAACCACCCCAGGATGTATTTAGCTACATGCTGGCACTAAGAAACCAGACTGCCCGCTTCAGGCGTCTCGCTCAGGAGAACCTGGAAGCAAGCCAGGAGGACATGAAACGGTGGTACGACCAGAATGCCACTCTGGTTGAGTTTCAGCCTGGACAGAAAGTGTGGGTCATGGCACCAGTAGAGCCTAGGGCTCTCCAAGATAAGTGGACTGGGCCTTTTGAGGTGGTGGAAAGAAAGAGCGAGGTCACCTATCTGGTAGACTTGCAATCCCCCAGGAACCCCTTGAGGGTCCTACATGTCAACCGCCTCAAACCCCACTTTGAGCGAACTGAGCTATCCATGCTCCTAGCGACAGATGACGGGGTGGAGGAAGAGAGTGAGCCTCTTCCTGACCTCCTGTCTGCAGGAGAGAAAGATGGGTCTGTGGAGGGAGTGATCCTCTCCCCCTCCCTGACTGAGGAACAGCAGAGGGACTGTCGCCACGTGCTGGGACAGTTCGCCTCACTGTTTTCCCTGATCCCAGGAGTCACACACCTGTGCACACATGATGTGGACACTGGGGACAGTACACCTGTTAAACATAAGGTTTACAGGGTGACTGACAGGGTGAGGGCTTGCATTAAGGAGGAAGTCTCCAAAATGTTAGCCCTAAGGGTTATTGAGCACTCCAGCAGTCCTTGGGCCAGCCCAGTGGTCTTGGTCCCAAAGGCTACTGCTCCTGGTGCCACTCCAGAACTTAGGTTCTGTGTGGACTACCGGGGTCTCAATGCGGTCAGCAAGACTGACGCACACCCCATCCCCCGAGCTGATGAGCTCATTGATCGGTTAGGAGCTGCCAAGTACCTCAGTACGTTTGATTTAACATCTGGGTATTGGCAGATTGCCTTAACTGAAGGGGCAAAGGAGAGGTCAGCATTCTCTACCCCCGATGGGCACTTCCACTTCAATGTGATGCCCTTTGGGATGAAGAATGCCCCTGCCACCTTTCAGAGGTTGGTCAACCAGGTGTTGGCAGGACTGGATGAGTTCAGTGCCGCCTACCTGGATGACATTGCTGTGTTTAGTTCCACATGGGAGGAACACCTGCAACACCTCTGGAGAGTGTTAGAGGCCCTGCAGAAGGCGGGCCTCACTATTAAGGCGAGCAAGTGCCAAATAGGGCAGGGTTCTGTTGTGTACTTAGGACACCAGGTGGGGAGTGGCCAGGTGGCACCCCTACAGCCTAAGATTGACACGATTCTGGCTTGGGAGCCTCCCAAGACCCAGACTGAAGTGAGAGCCTTTTTAGGTCTCACAGGATACTATAGGAGGTTCATTAAGGGATATGGTACCATTGTTACCCCCTTAACTGAGTTGACTTCTAAGAAGCAACCCAAGAAAGTGATCTGGACAGAGGCTTGCCAGAACGCTTTTGATGCCCTGAAGGCTGCCATGTGCACAGCACCTGTGCTGAAGGCACCTGACTACTCCACGGAGTTTGTTGTACAGACAGACGCCTCAGAGCATGGTATTGGAGCAGTACTCTCACAGCTGAATGAAGAGGGCCTAGATCAACCCGTAGCCTTCATTAGCAGGAGGTTACTACCCAGGGAACGTAGGTGGAGTGCCATAGAACGTGAAGCGTTTGCTGTGGTCTGGGCACTGAAGAAGCTAAGACCCTACTTGTTTGGGACTCACTTCCGAGTTCAGACCGACCACAGACCCCTCAGATGGTTAATGCAGATGAGGGGTGAGAACCCAAAACTGTTGAGGTGGTCCATTTCCCTACAGGGGATGGACTTTACGGTGGAACATCGACCCGGTACAGAACACGCCAATGCTGATGGTCTGTCCAGGTTCTTCCGCCTTAGTGATGAGAACTCCCATGAGGTTGGGTAGTTGCTCCCCACTTTTAGCTGGGGGGGACACGTGTTAGACTTTTCATCCTTGGCGTGGTCTCCCTTAACTTTTTGCCTCTGTTCCCCAGGTTGTTGATGTGTGCTGGACTCTGATTTTGCTGTTTTTGTTACTCTGGGCACTTTACCACTGCTAACCAGTGCTAAAGTGCAAGTGCTCCTGTTTAAATTATATGTAAGTGGTTCATCCATGATTGGCATATTTGAATTACTAGTAAGTCCCTAGTAATGTGCACTAGAGGTGCCAGGGCCTGTAAATCAAATGCTACTAGTGGGCCTGCAGCACTGGTTGTGCCACCCACATAAGTAGCTCTGTAATCATGTCTCAGACCTGCCACTGCAGTGTCTGTGTGTGTATTTTTACACTGTAAAGTCGACTTGGCAAGTGTACCCACTTGCCAGGCCTAAACCTTCCCTTTCCTTACATGTAAGGCACCCCTAAGGTATGCCCTAGGTAGCCCCAAGGGCAGGGTGCAGTGTATGGATAAGGTAGGACATATAGTAATGTGGTTTATATGTCCTGACAGTGAAATACTGCCAATTTCGTTTTCACTGTTGCAAGGTCTGTCTCTCTCTCATAGGATAATATGGGGGCTACCTTTAAATATGATTAAAGTGTAGATTCCCCTAGAGAAGAGATGGACAGGTGGAGTTTGGGATCCCTGAACTCACAATTTAAAAATGCATCTTTTAGTAAAGTTGATTTTGAGATTGTGAGTTTGGAAATGCCACTTTTAGAAAGTGAGCATTTTCTTGCTTAAACCATTCTGTGACTCTGCCTTGTTTGTGGATTCCCTGTCTGGGTCAGTTGACAGTTGGGTTGTTTTTCACCTCACACCAGACAGTGACACAAAGGGAGCTGGGGTGTGATCTGCATTCCTGATTAGCCATCTCTGCTAGGAGGGAGGGGTGGAGTGGTCACTCTCATCTGAAAGGACTGTGCCTGCCTCTGACAATGCTGTCTCCAGCCCCCTGGTGTGTGTCTGATGCCTTGCCTGGGCAAGGCAGGATTTCACAAGAAGGTGTGAGTCCCCTTTGAAGGAAGGTGACTTCAAAGACTAAAATGGGTATAAGAAGGGCACCCAAACTTACAAACTTGAGAAACACTTCTGGAATCAAGGGGAACCTCTGCCTGGAGAAGAGCTGATCGCTGAGGAACAAGTGCTGCCCTGCCTGTGACTGTGCTTTGTGGAGCTTTCCTGCAGTGCTGCTTCTGCCAGAGTAAGAGGGCAAAGACTGGACTTTGTGTGCCTTCCATCTTGAAGAAGAAATCTCCAAGGGCTTGATGTAGAGCTTGCCTCCTGTTATTGAAGTCTCAGGGATAGCAAAGACTTCTTCCTGCCAGCACCTGGAGTCTCTGGAGAGACCCCTACTCTGCTCTGTGGTGCCCTTCCAGTTCCTGGGACCCTGAAAGGAGAGGCTGGCAGCCTAAGGACAAAAATACACGCACCGAGCGCCGTGCGGAGAAAAGATCGACGCGAATCCGATCGCGGCTGAGAAAACGACGCGACGCCGGCTCCGCAGCTGAGAAACGACGCCGCAGGAAACGCGACCGGAGAATCGACGCCCGGAGCAGGAGAAACGACGCGCAGCATCGCTGACGAAGGCTGAGAGATCGCAACCTGCGCCGCGGGACTTTCGGACCGTCGCGTGGCTGGCTTTTTCGACGCGCATCGCCGTGCCGAGCTGTTTTCAACGCATATAACCGTGCAGGGTTATTTTCGACGCACACCACCCGTGCGGGGTTATTTTTGCCGCAAACCAGGTACATTTTCACGCTAGCAGCGCTAGTGTGGTGTTACAACTACCTAAAGACTCTTTTTATTTTAAACCTTTAAAAAATCATAACTTGACTTGTGTATGTTGGATTTTTGTCGTTTTGGTCTTGTTTTGTCTAGATAAATATTTCCTATTTTTCTAAACTGGTGTTGTGTCATTTTGTAGTGTTTTCATTAAGTTACTGTGTGTGTTGGTACAAATACTTTACGCCCAGCACTCTGAGGTTAAGCCTACTGCTCTGCCAAGCTACCAAGGGGGTAAGCAGGGGTTAGCTGAGGGTGATTCTCTTTTATCCTAACTAGAGTGAGGGTCCTTGCTTGAACAGGGGGTAACCTGACTGTCAACCAAAGACCCCATTTCTAACAGTGGGATCATCTTAATTGTGAATCAAAAGGTTCATCAACCTATTCGCGTCCCCTTGCAAGTTTTCTTATTAAGGTCAGACGCACTAACACAGATGGTGGCAGAGACAGATGGTTTGTCTCCTTAAGAGCTCATCATAGACGTCAGATACAGAGTAACAGATACTGACAAAGAAGATAACAGAGACGAATGGTTTGTCTCCTTAAGAGCCCATTATAGACGTCCGGAACAGAGACAATAGCAGAAACCGTCGTAAGTGTTCCCAGCGACGGTAGCATAGATGTCTGGAATAGAATAACAGGTATTAACAGAGATAGTAGTAGGATTGATGGTCCCAGAGGCGGTAGCAGGAAGACATAGTGGTAGTAGCTTGATGATTTGGTCCTTTGAGAGTTCATTATTAGTGAGATTTGTATTTTACTTTTCAATGATAATAATTGTAGAGAAAATGTTTCCCTAAGTCCAGAGAAGACTTTCCCAGAATCTCGGATTTTGCTGATGGTTGTTTGAGGATGTTCTCAGCGTTCTAGTGCTAGTATGAATGTAGTAGGGTTTAGCGCTTGCACAGCTTTTGCAAATCGCAGGTGAATTGTGATGTTTGCGACAGTTTAATAGTTTGATCTGGCGTAGTCTACAAGTCAGAGTGTGATTCAAAGTGAGTGAAAGAAAGTTTTTACTGAGATCTGGCGAGTCCTATGTGCACCAGGACAGACAAACTGATCTGTTGAGAGTAAAATTTGCAGGTCGAATTTTGCTTGTGAACCTGGGAGACTGAGAAACAAGGAGTAGCTTTAAGTGTGGGACAAGCCGTCAGTGAAAAATCTGTAACGTTTCTGAAGCACTTGTGTTACCTTTCCTGCAGTAAACTAGCACATTTGGTTTTTGGTTTTGATTAGTGCTCACAATTTTGCATTAGTTTCGTGTGAATTGGCGTTTCGAAGGACAAGCCGCAAGACTTTGTCAGGTTCAGTATGAGTGAGTGTGTCATCACTGGTGCCGCGCTGGGATAGGACGGTTAATGAGAAGGGTCGCACACAGATTGGCAGCCGTCTGTGAGAGGCAATTGGTTGAGAAAGTAGGTGAAGAGAATTCTGGGATTAAAAGTCAATTTCTGATTTGATTTTGAATGACAAAAAAAGGTCAAAAAGATGAAAGTTTTCAAAGCTTTAAAGAGTGTTTTAAGGTGAGATACATACATTGAAGCGAGTATAGGTGAAGCTACACCGCCAGATGGCACACCAGCTTACATTGTAATGGAAGAGAAGGGTGTTGTTCCATGTCTTTGGTTAAAGCAATGGTACAAAGTGACAGAGAATGGTGGGAACTTAGCATTTCCTGCAAATGGGACGTTCAATTTGAGGGTTCTAGAGAATTTAAGGATGGTGCTATATGAATCAAAGCCCCTTCCGAGACCAGCACAGTTTGAGGCATTAGCAATTTGAGAGCTAGTAGCCAGACAGCAACAGCAACAGAAATTTGAGAGGTGAATGAGAAAGGCAGAAAAGACTTTAACAGAGACTAGGTGGGAAAGTGCTCAGAGAGTGTGGTGGATGGAGACATTAAGGGCCTGATTACAACTTTGGAGGACGGTGTTAAACCGTCCCAAAAGTGGCGGATATACCACCTACCGTATTACGAGTCCATTATATCCTATGGAACTCGTAATACGGTAGGTGGTATATCCGTCACTTTTGGGACGGTTTAACACCGTCCTCCAAAGTTGTAATCAGGCCCTAAGTTGTTTCCAGTGATTATGCAGGAGAATGAGAAGGAAGGAAGGAAAGCTACTAGAAAAACTAGCAGAGCCTGTCTGAAAATAAGGAGGCTAGGAAGTCTTCAACAGTGGAGGAAGAATCAGATGATGATGATGATGAGTTTATTTTACAGTTATTGAGAAATCATCCACTACCATATGCAGCACATGAGAGTACCAGTGCTGTCTCTTCAGCTCCATTGCAGGTTACTGGGATAGTCAGTTCGATGCAGGTTAATGCTAGCCTGAGACAGAATACGATGCAGAGTGGTCTTAACGTGCCTACTACTCCTATAGTGCGAAATCATGTGCAGCCGCCACAGGTTAAGAGAATTTACCTTGATGTGCCCATTATGGAAACAACTTCAAATTTAATTGCGCCTACAGAACAGGTTTTCCAGAGACCATTGTTGGTTCAGACTGAACCAACTCCACTTTTACTGCCCCAAGTGCAGCCACAAGTCATGCCAAGATTCACTCCAGTAGCAGGGACACAGTCAGAGATTACTCTAATGATGGATCAGAACATGGGAGTTATTCTCCCACAGAACTTAAGTACCAGAACAACCCCAGATGCTATATCTTTACCTATTACTGTTGGTCCAGCCGTACCCATATTTGCACAGAAAAATCCTAGTGTAGTAAGATACAGAATGTAATGAGGGGAGGGCATAACGAAAATACTCAAGTAATCTCTCCTGTGGGACGGACTTTTGACGGATCAAGGTCACTGTTGGACCTTAGTCCATTCAGAGTAGTTCCAGATACTAGGGTAGGGTCAAACATTAGCCAGAGTTTGAACTTGTTGACACCTCAGACCCCAAATGCAATTGCACAGCAGAAACCACTAGTTCAAGCCAGTAACATTTCGTTACAAGGTTTGAAAGCTCAGCAGTTCACTGACTGGTTAGAAAAGCTGAATACACCGCAGAGTGCTCCTAAGGGAGAAGAGTGTTTGAATTATGCTAGGCTAACCATGGAAGCAGGTGAGCTCATTAAAAGAACTATGGGTGTGAATAGGTTATAATCCTACACAGAGGCAGAATTGAGATATTTATGCCTGAAGATTACGAGGGAAGTGAGTAATGTGCATCAGAAGCTAGCAGACTTGATATGCAGAGAAGTATTTGAAAAGGAGTTACAGATTAGAATTTGCGGCTAAAGATTTTGAACACATGAGGTCTGCCGGAATGAAGGCACACCTTACGGAATTGCTTCAAAGTGCCCAGACCTGGGGAGCATTAGACAAATGGGAAGGCAGATGGCAAAAAAAAGTCAAGAGAAAAAAGGATTCTGTGGAGCTGACTGCAAATGTTCCGTTGGCCAAGATCCAGTAAAGACTTTACCAATGAGAGATATTCCAGGAGGGAATTGTGTTCATGCCCTTGGAGCAGAAGTGATATTCTATAATTTATGAATGACTATCAAAAATTGAGAGAGAAGCCAGTGGAGTGGTACCAGCAGACAGACAGGTTTGTAGAACTTCCAAATTGCCTGTGGGAGGACTTGAACACATTACTAGAGATAGTGGTTCCAGCTGATCTGTGGATAGAAAGTAAAAGGAGTGTAGATTGGCCAACAAGTGAACCAGAGAGAAACAAGAATACAGTTGCATCATTTCCTGAGGTAATGAAATATTACTATAAGGTGATTGAATTTTTGAAATCGAGAATTTTGCCCAAGAATATTGATTGGCAGAGGATTGACATGACAGCTCAGGAAGCAAGAGTCGATACATGAGTATTATGAGAGATTGTTGCAAGCTTACAGTGGTACAGAGACAATTGAGGCAAAAGACATGATTCAATTTATGTTCAGATTTGTGGAAGTGTTGAGATCTGAAATTAGCCAGATGGTTAAGAGTCATTTGGTTTGCTGGCAAGCAAAACCAGTTGATGAGGTGTTGCAGTATGTAAAATACTGTAGAGATGAAATTTAGTTGAAGCAGAGAAAGCTGAAAGAAAAGGCAATGGTGATGCATATTAAAGCTGTACAAACAGGTATGCAAGGAAAGTTTCCACAATAGTTACCGCAGCTGCAGCAGGGAAACATGATGTTTCAGCCCCAGATGAGAAGTACAGGTCGTGGAGTAAACGTGTATCGCAGTCCAAATTCAGGTACTGTGGAGGCTCAGAATGGTGTGCAGGGAATGAAGAAGCTATTGCCTTGTCACGTCTGCAGAGCCGTCGGACATTGAAACAGGAGTTTCAGATGATGGTGCAGGAAGGTTTCGCTCAGCAGAGTAATGACATCAGTTTGTTCCAGAACATGAGAGGGCCGAGAGTCCGAGGTCCTAACCAAAATTTCAAAATAATGTGAATCAAATGCAGAATTTTCAACCAATGCAGCAGGTGCAAATGCCACATCTACAAATGACACAATTGCAACCGATGCAGCAGCAGGTTTCCATGGTACCTAGACAGCAAATTCAGATACCTTAAGCCCCAATGGAGCAGCAGCAAACAATGCTTTCTCAACAGGTCACAGGTCAGAGGCTTAACTAAAGTAATAACGTAGTACACCAATTCCTGTTAGACAGTGAGAATGGAATAAATGATGATTGGATGAGTGAAAGTTCAGATGAGGAGCCATGTCTGCTTGCAACCTCCTTAAAGTAGATCAGAGAGGTCCCTGTGTGAAGGGAAAAGTCATGGGTCACAGAGTCTCATTTTTGGTTGACACTGGAGCTACACGCTCTACAGTGAGAAGTGCAGAAGTTCCTAATTTGCCTCTTTCAGGGAGAACAGTTCAGATTGTAGGAGTGGCGAATCAGTATTTGACCAACCCGATTACAGAACTGGTTCAGGTTAAAATTGGTAACTTTCAGTGATTGCACAAATTCGTAGTCTGTGATTCAAGTCCAGTATTCCTGCTGGGAAGAGACTTGCTATGTAAATCAAAATGCTTGATTAGTAGTTCAAATGATCGAACTGAGATTCAGACAAATTATGATGATTGAAGATGACCAACCCCCAGAGATAGAGTGTGGGACTACAAATGAGAAATATCCCCTGATTAAATTTTTCCTAATGTTCACAGTAAATGAGATTCATCCTGGTTTGCAGGGAACAGTTAAAGAGAATGTGTGGGATCTGACAGGAAAAGCAATAGGAATGATAAAGAGAGTTGAACCAGTTAAAGTTACTGTAAAGCTGAATTCAGTTTTTCCTCAAATTCCCCAGTACTATATTCCACAAGGTGTCCTTATGAAGGTCACCCAGATAATGGCAGACTTTGCGAAACAAGGGGTTTTGAAGCAAGTATAAAGCCCTGTGGGAAGTTTGAATTGTCCAAGATTTGAGAAAAATAAATTAGATTGTGGTTAAATGTTGTCCTGTGGTATCAAATCTAGCTGTGATAATGTTTCAGATTTCATGTGATGCTGAGTAGTTCACTGTCATTGATTTGTCACAAGCCTTCTTTTCTGTGCATCATCATGAGGACAGCCAATATCTCTTTTGATCCAAGTTTTTGGACCAAGTTTATTGTTGGTGCAGAATTCCTCAATGGTTTTCAGAGTCACCTTCCATATTCAATCAGATCTTGAAGGAAAATTTTGAATAGTTGGAGTTACTTTTCCAATCCACTTTGGTACAGTACATTGATGATTTGCTGATTGTATCCAAAACAAGGGACGAGCGCAAGTATGACACGATTGACTTAAGTAATCATTTGGGAAAGAATGGTCATAAAGTGTCTCTGCTTAAATTGCAATACTACCAGAAAGAGATGAAATACTTGGGTCACCAAATTGAGAAGAGATTGATAAAGATATCCAGAGAAAAGGTTACGACCATATTGCAGATTAATCCCTCGACTACACAGAGAGATGTCAGGATGTTTTTAGGGATGGTAGGCTACTGTCGCTAATGGATTCCAATTTTTATAGTAATTCCGAGACCATTGCAGAAGCTGACTCATGAGGAAGTCACTGATCCCATAGCGTTAGACCAGGCTGGAATGAATGCATTCACTCAATTGAGAGAGAGTCTTTGCATGGCTCCAGCTTTGGGTATGCCTGACTACACAAAACCTTTCACATTGTTTTGTCATGAGCATGATGCATTTTCTTTGTCTGTCTTAACACAGCTCGATGGCGGTGTAAACCACCCGGTAGCCTATTTTTCAGTTACTTTGGACTCAGTTGTAGCAGCCTTTGCAGGTTGTTTGTGTGCAGTTGCAGCGGTTGGTCAAAGCCTTACACAGTGTTAGGGCATTGTGATGGGATATCCTTTGACTATAATGGTCCCTCACTCTATTGAGATTCCACTTACAAGGACGAAAACCCAATATTTGACTGGTGCGAGATTGACCAGATATGAAAGGAGTATTCTAGGGTCACCAAATGTGTCACTGAAAAGATGTACAGGGATGAACCCGACAATCTTACTTCCTAATGAAAATTTTGAAATTGAAAAGGTTGAAGATGTTGAGCATGATTGTCTTGAAGTTACTGATTTGTTTACAAAACCAAGACCTAACATTAGAGATACCTGATTGGAAGAGAATGACCAAATTATCTTTGTTGATGGTTCTTGTCTAAGAGACAATACAGGGACACTGAGAGCAGGATATGCCATGTGCACAATTACTGGCATTTTGGAAGCTTTGTGGCTTCGAGGAGTGTATTCTGCCCAAATAGCAGAACTGGTAGCCGTTACTAGAGCGTGCCATGTTGCTGCTCAGCTGAAAGTTACAATCTATATGGCTAGACAGTATGGATTTGGAATAGTCCATGATTTTGGCCAGTTGTGGTCACAGAGAGGTTTCATTACCTCTTCTGGTTCACCAGTGAGAAATGGTGAAAGGCTTAAAGAACTGTTACATGCTATCCAAATGCCTGAAAGGATTGTTGTGGTGAAATGCAGTGCACATCTGAAGTCGCAGGATTTTGTGTCATTGGGAAATGGATATGCGGATCAAGTGGCAAGGTTTTGCACATTGAACTGTATATCATTCAAAGATAAATGGGAAATATTTCCTTGAAAGTAATTGACACCTTGGAGGAATTGAAAAATGTTGCAGGGAGGAAAAACGTTCATGGAGTAAAATGAAATGTGTGCAAAGAAAAGATGTGTTGTGGGTCTCAGAAGAGGGTCAGTGGTTTTGCCAAACAGTCTGTTGTCTCAAATGGCTAGGTATTATCATGGTCAAGCACATGTTTGGAGGGATGCCATGATTCGGTTGTTCAAAAATGATTGGTTCAACCCAGGTTTAGACAGGTTGTTGAAGCAGTTTGCCATTGTTGTGTCATTTGCCAACAATTGAACACGGGGAAAGGAACAGTGGTTAATTTGAGCCACATTGTAAGAGCAGGAGGTCCGTTCAGCAGAATGCAGATGGATTTTATTGAGATGCGTGTGTGTGGAGGTTGGAGATATGTGTTTGATGATTGTGTGCATTTTTAGGCACTGGATTGAATCTTACCCTACACGAAGAAATGGCAGTCTCAGAGTAGCGAAACTACTGCTTAGGGAACTGATACCACGCTTCAGGTTTCCGATCTCTTTAGAATCAAATAGGGGAAGTCACTTCAACAATGAAGTAATTAAATTAATGTGTACAGCATTGAACATTGAGCAGAAGTTGCATTGCAGTTACTGCCCTGAAACATCAGGACTAGTGGAACAAATGAATGCTACCTTGAAGTCAAGAGTTCCAAAGATGAGTGCGTTCAGAAATCTGAAATGGCCTGACGCATTGCCTTTAGTTCTGATGACAATGAGAAATACACCCGACAGGAAAACAGGATTGTCGCCGCATGAGATCCTTATGGGCCAAGCCATGAAGTTGCCAGTGGTGCCTGCAAATGCACTTATCAACATTTCAGATGATATAGTGTTGGACTACTACCAAGGTCTGGCTGATGTGGTTCGCTCTTTCTCTCAGCAGGTGGAAACCACCATACTGCCACAGATCCATGACCCAGGGCACAACCTGAGAGCCAGAGACTGGGTTGTGGTCTGGAAACACATGAGGAAAACATGTTTGGAACCTCGTTGGGAAGTACCGTTTCAGGTAGTTCTGACAACTACCACAGCTGTGAAGTGCACTGGAGTTCCAAACTGGGTCCATGCCAGTTACACGAAGAAAGTGGCATGTCCACTCAATCATAAAGAAGAGTTGTTGAGAGAACCAACAAAAGCAGAGCAAGTCTCAGGGCAGGAAAGAGAACAAAGAGGAACTGAGCCCATTGAGGACGGTTCAGTCACTCCTGTGAGAGATGAAGGAGAAGACCTTCAAGGGGGTGATGGAAAGCCTATCTCAATTGAGGCAGCAGAAGAACCTAGTCAGAGGAGGGCTTTCCCAGAAGCAGACAATTTTGAGAGTCAAAAGGAGCAGTTGCCAGACCCCGAGGGGAAAGGAGTTGAGGCAGATCAAAGTCACTGTGGCCTGACTCCTCCTGAACCTGTTGCGGGTCCATCAAGAGAAAACACCACAGAGCAAGGAGAAGTTTCAAGTTCGACTCTGAAGAGAACACTGACAAAAGGTCCACTGAAAGGAGATAAGTGGCCGGAGTAGCAAGGAAAGGGAAAGGAAGTGGTTGTTGAGACAACAACCGAGGAAGAAGTAAATACAACAAGGAGAGAAGATCTAAGTGAAGGAGAATTAAATGGTGACCGAATGTTGAAAAGAAAGAGAATAGCAAGTAGAAGATACACAGGTGCTGAATGGGCATATGCAACTACAAGTGAATGGCAGCAAGAATATTTGTCTTTTTGTTTTGATAGAGAAATTTTGGGTCAATATTTTGGCACTTGAAGGAAGCTGATGAACTAAACTGTTGAAACAATCTCAGAGATAATCTGAGAAACTTTTTGGGAAAGAGACTGTTGAAAATAACCAGAAATCACATTGATAACCTGATTTGAGTTTTAAAACCTGATTTTGGTAAGCTGCTTACCGATTTTTGATAAAGGATCCTGGAAGTGAAACTGAGAGCTGTAGATAACGGCTGAAAGAAGATTTTGTTTTGATTTTGCTGCAGTTTTTCAAAATTTTCTTCTGCTTGCTGATTCTTTACAGATCATGAGTAACATAAGCCAGCAGGGTAGAAATAGTAGATGCTGTAAATATATGAGTATTAGTTTGAAGATTATGTGTGGGATATTGTTTGTGGTATTGATTGTGGGTATGTCTGTTCTTGATAAGAGTGAAGCCATCCATACATCTGGTTTTGAGGCAACTACTGTGCTAACAGCAATAGAGATGTTTAGGTTAGATGAGAAGTATTTGCATGAGAGTACTAAGGCGCAAGGAGAACCTTCTTCTAAAGTTTTCTATCGTTCGGTGAATAAGTATGTTGAGATGATAGATGCAAGGAATTGTCATGAGTGTACGCAGATTCCTTCATCAGTTGAACAAGGAGTTGCGTACCATAGTCTGCCTCTACCATATGTAATAAGTTGTAGTCTGCTACTAACAAGATTTTATAACCAGGAGTACATCCAGTACTTTTACTCAAATTATGATGCTGTGTTTTTGTTTGTCCCTATAGTTGGGTATTTGAGTAGGGTAGCTAAGGATAATGACATAGCATTAGTAAGAGGTTTCTTTGAGCATACATTGACATTTGGCACAGCTTACGCACACCGCAATAATTTAACTTGCTTGCTGACACCTTTAGAGAAGAGCTTCTTAGATCACACAGATGACAAGAGAAAGGCATTGAAGGAGAAGTTAGAAAACGACAGAGAAAATGACTTACAGGAATGATTATGCTTATAGCGGAATTAAAACACAAAGGAAATTAGCTCTAGATGAGCAACACATATGGAAACTTTGCATATATAGGCCCAAATCACACTCTGATACTATGTTTCTGGGAACGTGTGAATGTAAACATGTGCTTTTGTTTCAGAGTAAATGGATGTTTACGTTGAATGGACAGGAGGCAATTCCTGGGATTTATTACATCTGTGGTCCTAATGCTTATTACCGTCTTCCAAGAGGATGGTATGGGACATGTTATTTGAGAATAGTTTACCTAAAGATTTTATAAATGAATGATTTGAAGAAGTTTCCAAAAGTGACTGAATTAAACCATATGAGACAGAGGAGGGATTCTCCTTCTGGTGTAGTGGGACATTTATTTGGAGCAATGATTCTTTCAGTAGGAGTTGTTCTGAATTCAGTAAAGATTCAAAAGTTGTCTACTATCATGGATAACATGCTGAAATTTTTTTTAGGAGCCATACTGCTGATAGATAATGTATTAGCTGCTGAAAGAATTATGACTCTTCAGAATAACCTTGCTTTAGACATTCATTTAGCAAAGGTTGGCGGAGTTTGAAGAATGATTAATTCTAGGCATTGCTGCTCGTATATTCCTAATAGTAGTAAAGAAATTAGAGACTTAGGGCCAGATGTAGGAAAATCCGGCATTGCGACTCGCAAATTGTGAGTCGCAATGCCGGATGCAGGATGTTGTTCCTGACACCATCTGCGAGTCGCAAGGGGGTCGCAAAGGCCCACCTCATTAATATTAATGAGGTGGGTCGCAATTTGCGACCCCCTTGCGAGTTGCAGCACTCACAGGGATGGTGGCCTGCTGGAGACAGCAGACCTCCATGTCTGTGACTGCTTTTAAATAAAACTGTTTTTTTTTTGTAATGCAGCCCATTTTCCTTAAAGGAAAACGAGATGCATTACAAATGAAAAAATGAAACGTGTCAGTTTCATGTTTTTCAGAACAGGAAAACCAGTATAGGACCACTGCCTGCTCTGAAAAAATGTTTTCAAGGCCATCCACAAAGGGGAAGGGGTTCCATGGGGACCCCTTCACTTTTGCAAATTGGTTACCACCAGTGTGACACTGGTGATAATTGCGATTGCTTTGCAACCGTGTTCGCAGTCACAAAGCAATCTTACATCACGCTGCGACTCGCAAATAGGAAGGGGATCACCCCTTCCTATTTGCGACTCAAAGTCCCATTTTGCGAGTCGGTAACCAGGATGGGCATCGCAATGTGGGTTTTGCGCCTCACAAACAGCAATTTTTGGCAAAGGTTTTGCTTCAGTGGGAAATTGGCTCAGCAACACTTGGAATGGGATTCCATTGAAAATATTGCAGGGGATATTCATTATCATGGTTTGCCTAATTGGAATATGGGTAATGCGTAAATTGTGTAAAAGGATTAAATTGAAGAAGTCAAAGAATGATCAGAGGAGGGATAAAAGCAAAGGGAAAAATTGTTTAGGGAAAACTCAAAAGGGGAACAAAAGTATAAAGGGATTGAATTGAGAGAATTTTACCTGATGCAAAAGATTTGTGGGTGATGGTTTAGTGTGATGACACATTTAATTATCAGAGGAGTGATTCCTAGCTCAGGTATTTTAATAAAAATTAATAATGAGTGTTCATGTATTCTGAGTAATGATTTTTTCATAGAAAATGTAATAACGATAGAAAAATAATGCACACATTTGAAAATGTGATCACGATGAGTGGCCACCAATGTTCACAAAGTGTACTTATTAATAGTTTACTAATATGAAATGTTGAGTATATGTTTGACTAATATAGTAATGTGTCATATAAAGGGTTATGTATTATAGCCTTAGAACCGGCAATTAAAGGCCTGCTCCCGCGTTAAGGCCTTTAACAAGGGAGAGAGCATTTAATAGCCGGTAGAGCCCGCTATAGCGGGTTCTAAGGCTATTAGAGCATTCTGCCATTAGAGGGCAGAATGTTCTCCTAAATAAAACAAAGGCTTCACGGAACTGGAGGTGGTTAAAATCCCCTCAGGCTCCGTGAGGCTTTGTTCACAGCTGCTGCTGTGAACAAAGAAGATTGGAATGTTGGAGCTGCGGGCTTTTACCGGCAAGTAAAAGCCCAGAGCACTCCATTGTTTTCTATGGAGCTGCCAACATTCCAATGTTCTAATATGTATTAGCTTTATTAATTGTAGGCCTTAATTTAGCGGAGGTCTTGACTTAGTTGCGAGGCCTCATTTCAAGCTGTATTTCTTAATGTTTAATAAAAAGGCTCTTCTAGAGAGTTAAACTGTGATTTTCCATTGCATTGTGTAAACATGTCCAGAGCTAAAAGTCTTTCTCATGAGAGCTGACTGCTAGAAAATGCTGTTCTTGCTAAATGTAACAATATGAGTGTAATGTGTGTAAAACTTACTTTCTCAGGAGAAGAAAATGGAGACACTGACTGGAGTATAAGCTGCAACAATATTGTTACCTGAATGATGAGGACATTGTAGGAGAAACCAATCAGCAACATGTGAACGGAGTAGTGGTAGAATTCATAGGTTTGAAGTTTTTGTTTTATTGGACAAGGTGTGAACTTGGGAAATAATTCTAGGGAATGTAACTTAACAGGACTGCACTGAGAAGAAATGAGCATTTGAGTATTAGCCCGTTGCCCAATTTCTTGCTGGCCGAAAGGTCAATATTTTCTTGTGCATTTTGACTAGAGACGTGCTTAACTTTAATGCTTAAAGACTTTGCGTTTCTGAACTTTGATGCTGAATCCTGATACCTTGCTGACAGAACTGATGTCCTAATGACGAAGGTTATCTTAGCTTGCCCATCCAATTGAGGAGAGTTATTATTGTACCCATGTGTTTGTTATGCCTATTTGCTTTTCTTTCTAGGTACCAACCGCACTGTTTTGATAGAGCCATAGTTAGATGTTTTCCAAATTTGTGTTACTAAATTGTTCTGCATGAAGCTGAACATGCTGATGCTAATCTGAGGTTAGATAAGGATTCTCACAAATGAAAATCTGCTATTAGGGAATAATGTTTGATGAATTTCTCTGCTGAATCTAAATGTATGTGATATTGTTTACGCAATTGTTCTTGTTATTAATTTGCACCTTAACCTTAGAATGTGTAATAGTTCAAGCTTTGATTAGATTGCGGTTCTTCCGTAGATTTGGACAGCCAGTGTTGTTTCTGTATGAGTATCATTTGATTTTGACATTAACTTACGTGACTTTAGCATTGTTTATATAGGGAAATAAATATTCTAACTTTTACTATAAGGTGTGGTTATTCATGACTGAAAGGTCATGGTGTGTGACAATTACTGACTCCAGTGATTAATAATGTCATTGAATATTGTTGATTATTGGTGTTGTCAATTTATTATTGATTACTGATCTGCATGTACTGGAGTTATGGTGGGATCATCTTAATTGCAAGTCAAAAGGTTCATCGATCTATTTGCGTCCCCTTGTAAGTTTACTTAGTAAGGTCAGACACGCTTACATGAGCAACAGGAAAAATAAAGCACATTAGGTAGGAAGACTGAGGAAGAGAAACATAGAAAAACCATGATAATGAGGGAAAACACAAATGAGTAAAAGAAAACAGCCTGCAAGCGTGAGATAAAAGGCAGATAGCACCCCGTGTTGAATAGAGAGATGAAGTAGAATCAACGTTTTGCAGCCTTGGTATTCAGCAGGTACATTCAGTAGCAGTATGCCTTAGGCTTATGAGCAAAAAAATGAAACACTGTGCAGCACAACTTCATGTACCTTTTGTGTATCAGCCTCTAATTGTTGATTTCAAGAGTTTTATGTTCATTTCAGAAGCTTTTGATGATTAGCAGTAAACATTTCTACATCTTGAGATATTTTTGCAGGCATTGTGATTTAGAAGGCATACATGAGCGTTATAGAATGAACCTCCGTTTTCCTGGATGAGGCACCTACCTGCCCTCTGGACCAACTGTGTCTAGAGAATTAAGAAAATGCGTGGTGTGAAACAATACTATTTTACCGCATAAATACATTATTTTGTAGTTGTTGTGTACGCAATCACCTGATTACTTGATTCCTTGTCCACACAGTATGGCGAGTCACCCTCTTTCCATTTAATGAACCTAAGATCCCTTCAGGCGTTTCAATTAACGATACTTTGCTTTGTGTTAACGACTACTGGACTCTTACAAATGGTGTTCCGTCATCTACCTCATATGAACTGCATGGGAATTTCAGTCCATAATTTGCCCCGTGTGTGCTTCCAGGGTTTATAAGCACAAAATCAGAAACTGGCGGGGTAATGGTGTGCTTGCGTCCAACCCACTCCGTTCGATACAAACATGAGATCCCTTAATAGAAGGGGCATGACTTGTAACCTTTTCAGATTGATCTAGGGTCCTCCGACTGGCAGGCATATATAAACTCATTTTTTTTCAGAACCCTGTATGCAAAAATGGCGAGCTCTGCAAAGCAAGCACTACCCAGGGTTCATCTAATACTGACACAGCACTTTTGCTGTCCTCCAAGTGGACATTGTATCTGGACCAGAATTCAGGACTTACTTGAAAAAAGACTCACAAGGACAAATGTGCAGACTAATCACCCATATCTATTTCTGTGGTTTGTTGAAAATATGAACTTTTAACCATTTCTCTTGTCATTACTAAAATGTTGGCTGTTCTTTTTTCATTTAAAACACATGCCAATTAATCAAAATATCAAAACAACACTCCTAAAGGTCAAGTGTTTACCCGTTACAAGATGGCAACATTATGGGGGTCATTCTGACTCCCGCCGGGCGCGGTCACCGCGCGCCCGGCGGGAGCCGCCAAAATACCGTACCGCGGTCGGAAGACCGCGGTGGGTATTTTGAGGTTTCCCCTGGGCTGGCGGGCGGCCTCCAAAAGGCCGCCCGCCAGCCCAGGGGAAACCGTCCTTCCCACGATGAAGCCGGCTCGTAATCGAGCCGGCGGAGTAGGAAGGTGCGACGGGTGCTACTGCACCTGTCGCATATTTCACTGTCTGCTAAGCAGACAGTGAAATACAAGCGGGCCCTCTTACAGGGGCCCCTGCAGTGCCCATGCCATTGGCATGGGCACTGCAGGGGCCCCCAGGGGCCCCGCGACACCCCCTACCGCCATCCTGTTCCTGGCGGCCGAACCGCCAGGAACAGGATGGCGGTAGGGGGTGTAAGAATCCCCTCGGTGGCGCAGCAAGCTGCGCCGCCTTGGAGGATTCCAACGGGCAGTGGTAAACCGGCGGGAGACCGCCGGTTTACCCTTTCTGACCGCGGCTGAACCGCCGCGGTCAGAATGCCCTCGGGAGCACCGCCAGCCTGTTGGCGGTGCTCCCGTGGTCGGTGGCCCGTCAGAATGACCCCCTATGTCTGCTTCGGTCAATACTGTGTGCACGTGTAAACTTCCTCAAAACAGTAATGTGCACCATATGCAATGCCATAGGATTTCCAGTATAACAAATGCATCATATCAGATTTAGCTTTTGATCACAGAAAATCTGAGATAAATAATAACTGGGAAGAGGTAAAACTAACTGGAAAACATTCTCCTCGTTTTTATGCTGCTTCTTGAGCTGATGTTATCAAACAATAGAGGCTGAAGGGTAATATAATGTCAGCTGAAATATGACTCTTACTGATCACTTTCCATTTCTCTTACTGGAATATAAATCTATAGCTTGTACCGTTAGAATGGAAGATTACAGTAAAGTAGACATTTGACAAATGAGTGACAAAAGTACATTTACCGTTAAAAAGAAAAACTATTTTTAATTCTAACAATGCACATATTAAAATAAAAACAACAGAAATAATTAGGTTCAATGGTGTTTTCTTAACACTACCCTGATTTGCATTTGATGTTCTGAATTATTTCACACACGACTTGTGATAGTGAAAGCAATTTGCAACTTCCCACATTGAAGCTAGACTGGGATTTCCTTAGTTTCACTCGTTTTTTTGTCGACACAAAAACAGCTATTTCTCACTGGTGCTCTAATGCGTTTTTTATATATATATATATATATATATATATATATATATATATATATATATATATATATATATATATATATATATATATATATCTCCAAAGAAACGAGTACTGTTTGTCTTAAAGGATTATATTAAAATTTCTGGAAGCAGGAAAAATGCTCAAAATGGCCATTGGCTATGCCTTTGCATTTGTTATTGCATAGTTTTTTAGGTCTATGTTTACATTTACACCCACATTTTCTCAAAAATAAAAAAGGTGCAGAAATGATCAATTTGTTCACACTTATTCACAATATATGGACTTTCAATTGGCTCCTATGTAAAAATAGAGATCCCCTTGACATAAGAAGTCCCTCCTAAAATTTGCAGTGCCTTATGTTATGCAACCTGACGCACAACATACTCTATAAATGGAAATTGTGAACGAGAAATTTATATATATATATATATATGTAGGGTCATTATGACCCTGATGGTCACTAGCAGACATCCAGGGTCACAGTCGCAATTGGACCACTGCCAAAGTGGCCATCCTGCTGCGACATTATGACTGTGGCAGAGCCGCCACTGTCAAACCGCCGACACCACCAGACTGCCGCCAGCCAGCCCTGCGGTCCCAGCGGTTGTAATCTGCCAGGGCAGTGCTGCCCTGGGGATTACGGGTACCCATCCACCAGCCTGTCCATGGTGGTAAACACCGCCATGGAAAGGCTGGCTGTATGGGCGACTCGGGGGGCCCTCGGAAACCCTGCAGTGCCCATGCACTTGGCATGGGCAGTGCAGGGGCCCCCATGCACAGCCCCATCGCAAATTCCACTGCCCGAATTACGGCAGTGGAATGCACGATGGGTGCTCCAGCACTCGCTTCACTGCCACAGTGCCTCCGGCTCGATTAGGAGCCGGCTGCAATGTTAAGGCCCAGTGGGGAAGCCATAATAGGGCCGGCGAGATTCAGGCCACGCAGGCGGCCTGATGGCGGGCTGGCATTGGCGGGTGGCCTCCGAGGAGTCTCTCTTGCACTTTTATTACCAATCAATTCCTTGATGGACAGTTGCTGGCAGAACTGGTACTTACAGCACCCACTCATGTAGGGTGATATAGATGCACTTGTGTCATACATGTTGCCTGTTCTACCTTCCCTGAGCACTTCATCCTAACCTTCACTATCCACTTCTTAAAAATGTCTTCAGTGTCGGATATGCGCCTCTCATTATAATCACCAAATCCCGTTTCTGTGTGTCAGCTGATGTATCTCCAAAATATGTCCTTCTAAATATTCAGTAATCTCCCATATGTGGAAGAGGTAATTGAACCCTTTTTCTCGCCCCTTGTTCCCAGAGAGCTCAGGGAAGCTTGTGCCATTGATTGGGCATTGGTGCAGGCACCTGCGCTATATCCCAACCACATAGGGTGGAATAAAGATTCCCCCTACCATATAATACCAATTAGATCCCACCCCCAACCTCAACCCCAATATCTAATAAAGCATGAAACCAAAGGACCTGGGAGGAAAGTCCTTACACAGCTAGGGTACCAGGGCATAATCAAATCCTGTGATTCACCAATGAACAATCCATTGTTCCCCGTAACCAAATCGGACCTTCATATAGAATAGTCTTAGACTACAGACATGTAAATAGTCACACACGCACATTTGTCATACAAAATGCACACAGCACTAAACTCATTAACAATACAGTGCACAAAAAATACAAAACAACCCTGGATATTTCCAACAGTTTTTTCTGCCAAAATATAGCACATTTGTATTCCACAGCTGACCAACGCTTTGCTCCCACAGAAAAAGAATCTGACTGCTGTTCAGATGGCTGTCATTAAAGAGAGACCTCTGGCCCAGGGTAAACGCATCATTGTTGTATCTCTGATCCCAGCCACTGAAGCTGTCACTAAAGTCAGGGTTCCTAAAGTTAAGGCACTATATCCAAGTTGGATTCAATGGGCAATGTCTCTGACGGCCACTAATGTTGACTATGTTTTTGACCTAAAATTAGAAACTCAAGAATTCCTACAATATGAACTTGAATATCCAGTTCCAGCAAACACATTGTCTATTGAACAATATCAAATAATAATGTACACTGATGGCTCAGCTCAGCCCGCCATAAGCACTAAACATCAATACTCCACTGCTTGCGTGGTCGTGAGTGGCCACATGAAAGATGGTGAATTCCATCCACAACACACTTGCACTCAGACCTTAGAGGACTGCACTGCAGAGTTAGCAGAGCTCAAAGCTCTGGTGAAGGCATTGGAACACAAAGATCCAGAACAGTTAACATGAATTGTCTGTGATTTGTATTACTGTGTCCAGTCTTTCAATGAATATCTGCATTACCAGCAGCAGAATGGGTTCAGAGATTCAAAAGGCAACACCAATAAACATGGAGTCCTGTGGGGGGAAGTAGCAGATCTAAAGGAAATGCTACCCAATGCCCATGTAGTTCATACTTTGGGACATCAACATGTTGAAATACATGTTTCTGGCTATAACAGTCAAGTCAGCAGTAGCTAAGGCTTCTTTTGCTGCAATAACTCATTCATGGATGAGGTTGGATGATGAAACACTGGCTGCTGTGAATGCTTTGGCTGAAGGCAAGCCTGTGCAAAAGGCATATCCTGCCAAATATATCTGTAGCATATCTAGCCTCAATGCTACCTAGCAACAATACCAGTGGTGGGTGATCATGTGATTTCCAAAAAAGATCAAAGACCAGAGTTGATTAAATCAGAGCATGAGGTTGTTGCTTCTGCCCATGCTGGTGTGGTGGCTACTATTTCACTGTTACAAGCACGTTTTTGGTGGCCAGGTCAATATAAAGAGACCAAGCATTAAGTTCTTTGTAGTGTCATCTGTCAGCAAATAAAATGGTCAAGCGTCAAACACCCACCGCAGACACCCCTCTTCATTTCCAACAAACATTTACAATTTGTGCACTCGGACCATTGTGGTCCCCTGACACCTGATAGTGCATACAAATGCATCTTAGTCGCTGTTGACTCATGCTCCAGATTTCTATGGGTTTGGCCACAATGCTTAGCTGACACTTAAACTGTTATTAAAGATTTGAAAGTCTTTATTGGCACATATGCAGTTGCGCCTTTCCACTCGGACTAGGGCCCTGCTTTCTTCTCCCTCAAGTGCATTCAGAGACATCATGGCTTCTTTAGGGGTCTACCTGTATCACTTGTCTCCATTTTATCCCAAGGGAAACAGTGTAGTGCAACGAAGAAACCAGGATTTAAAGCAATTTTAACAGTCCAAGTACTAGGCACTGGTCGTTATTGGCTTAATCACCTGCATGTCCAGAAAGCACTTAATAATCTGCCCAGAAGGTTCCTGGTGGGACGTACCTCATATGAATGCATATTCGGAACACAAATGTGTTTTCTAGATCTTGATGGTCCTGGCGCAGAGGCAGCAGATACACAATTTGACATAAATGAACATGTCACTGTCTTGCAGGACTTACAACAGTTCAGTGACGACAACACATCTGCCAGTGCTGCCTCCTTGGGAATAGGGGATACACCAATAACACATACCGGCTGGATTCCTAACGTTGGGGATCTAGTGCATAAAAAGATTGCTGTGAAAAAGGAGTTTAGTCCTTCCTATCATGCACTACTTCCAGTCCTGGGCATACACGGTACCAGAACTGTCATTCTACCACCGCTGCCTGGTTCTAAAGAAAAGTGCTTTGTCTCCATCAACAATTTCAAGCTACACCATATGGTCGATCCTGCACAGCAGACCTACAGGACTCCTGGGTAGTACCTGAATACCTCTCACTACAGACCAGGATGTTCCTCTGCAGGTTTTGAGCAGCAATGCTGATACCTATCCGAGCTTGGGGAGGGTTGAAAATGATCTTTTACTAGCCCCACTAACTTCTGTGACAACTAGCATCAACAATGTTGAGCGATTCTACTCAAATGCTACCCAAATGGATGGAATAATCTACTATGAACCACTAAGGGAGACTTCTGCCAGCTCTCCCCTTCCCAATACAACTCTGATTTTTGCATGAACTGCTTCTGGATACTCTGCCAACGTCAATGACACATTCACCGACTCAACTGCCTCTTCTGTGACAAGACTGTCAAGAGCACGTAAGCTGATAATTAGGCTCAAAATTAACTTTTATTTTTCCCTGGAACTATCTGTGGCTACTATAAACTGTACTTGCCTTCCTTCTTTGGATTGGGTTTGTCATTGTCTTTTTTCTACTAATACATGGTCATTACCTTCCTAAACCCTTTATAGTTGAATGGTGAGTAAGGTCCTAAAACTAAATTTTTCCTCCAATAAGGTCCACAGAGACCTGTCCGTAGTGAACATTACAGCCATACCAATTCCTGATGGGATTGTTTGTGATAAAGTATCCTTTGATATATACAGCCCAACGGAGTTCATTAAAATTCTATATGTATTTAGACTTTCCATAATGTAATAAAACCTGGAGTTGTTTCTGATGATTTTATGATGTTTGAACCAGAAATGTTTACTGTATTTGAAATTGAAGATGTTTATCAATCAAAAGAAATTATAGAGATATGTTCTGTTATAATTATTATGGACATTATTACATTTACAGAGCAAGTACCCCAAAGACTATTTTTAATTACACACAATGGGAATGTTGTCCAACTTCGCCAGTGGGTGGTTCCAAAACTTATTCTAAAAAGCTTGCATACTTTTATGGGCACAATGTTAAAAATGCTGAGTCACATTATTTTAAATTGCCAGTGATGGAAATGCAACATATCTTCTTAACTGATACAAAATTGATGTATTCTGCTTCCTTTGTTTACCAGTTGGCTATAGAAGGCTATGAATATTGGTTGAAGTCGATTGACTTAAAAAGTGTTTGCAGAACTAAAAATTGGCAAATAAGGGGAAAAGAAGCTTTATTTAGAGCATGCATGATACCTGTTCAAATGATATTTCTAAATTAATCTGTACAACAGACAAGTTGTTTAGGTGTGGCAAAAATGAAGGACTTGAATGCACCCAGTATCCCTGCCCCTGTTAAATTTTACAAATGGCAAAAATATATGAATGCAACCGAAGATCAGCTTGATGACTGGGTCCAAAATGGATGGTTATTGTGGCCAGTAGACACAAATGTTTGTCATGCATGTTTTGTAAACTCCACTGGGGTTTTAGAACAAATAGGCCAGACCCTCACTACATGTCAAAAGAAACTTCGGGCACAGTAACAACATACAGTGTAGGGAAATTAAGCCAGCAATGGTTAAAATTTTCCTCACTAGATGCTGTTAAAGAACACCTAAGCCTCCTGTCTAGCAACACAATTTTGCAGGACTTCCTGTTAGGCCTCAGAAGACAACGTAAAAAGTGCTTTTTATATGCTGTTTATAATGAAATTTGAAAACTTTCTCAACAAGAAGCTGTTGCCCGGTTAAAGGCAAATAGATCAGGAAAATTTACAGTAAGCATTAGCCGTTGTAGATAATGGAACTAACACCTTGTCCGACTGTATATACACTTTAAGTAAAACTGTTTCTTCTGCAATAGACATTGTGCTAATTGACATGTTGTCTCTACATCATGAACAGAGCCAGCTAAGGTCTATTATGCAGTTGAGTTCAACATTAAAAACTCTGAAATTGGCTCTCGTTCCCTGGCAACACGTTAATGCAAGGGATATATTTTCAACATTTCATTTGACGCAACAACAACAAACAATGGCTAAGAAGGAAGTGACCTATATTTCATTACATTAGAGAAGTTGCCTTTTGTTGTGGCTGAAATACATCTGCTGAATGGTTCATACACAAAGCTGTTAATCTGCCTACTTCAACACTTCAATTCACATCCTGCTTGAAACACATTCCAGTAGGCTATGAGATAACTAAATACACAAGGTGTGGGAGCTTCCCTTTTCACACAAACGTTTCAATGGCATTAAAGAGGTCTTTGATAGCAGCAGTGAATTCAAGACGTCTGTGAGACTTTTGATGGTCTTTAAGCAGTTATCCTTGCACGGGGCATGTAATGCTTCAGCAGCAAATTTAGCTTGCTATCTGAAGGGAGTTCCTGTTCCTATGATTAGACCTGATTTCCAGCTGCTCTTTAATGGCAGCTATGTGCTTCTTAACAGTGGGAGATGTTGCGTAATGTGAGCCGGAATAGCTTATGCCATTTTGGTTTCCCAAATTGTCACCTGTTTCAGGAATGTTCTTTGTCCTCCTACACATGAGACTAACATAGCAGATAGTTAGCCTGATACTGCTACTTCAAATTAGAATTTTGGCAAGTTGAAAGCTTTATTGTTTCAAAAACATGTGGCGCTGACATTTGCGTGCAAGACCTATTCACTTCAAGTTGTGAGGTCATCTGCAGAAATACAGTCCCTCTAAAATACAAACTTTCTGAGACACTTTTGTGAACTCATGGGACAATTTTTTTTATGAGTCCAGTACTTCTTGGATTGTACTTTTCTTTAAGGCTGTTGGTTCTGGTTTTGTTCACACCTTCTCCTCTATATGTGTAATACCTTCAGCCATTCACTCTATATTTTCGAGTATTGTTGGGGTATTTCTGCTTACTTTGGCTATAATAAGTGCCATCTTGCTGTTGCTATTTTTTCTTCACTATGGATGTCCCATCACAACATGGAGGACTGAAAGCACTTCCACCAGCGCAACTGTGTTGGGAATGCAGTATTTCGGAGCACCACTCCTCGAAGAACTGGAGTGCAAGTGGTCTCTGTCATTCCGACTGGTTTTGGATTGTGTGCAGTCTGTGTTTTGATGTCTCTATTGCCTTTTTGAATATGCACAGTTGTCTTTCTACACTGAGCTTACTTTCATTGGATGCTGATCTGAGGGCCCATCACCATACATGTTTTGTTATGTTATGTAAATGTATAGAGCGCATGGCTACCCTAAGGCCTCCCAGCGCTACACAAAAATCTTCCAACAACAATGGCTTAGGGACAGAGAGTTAGTACAGCCATGTTTTCAGTAACCGACGGAAGGATAATTTGTGGCTGGTATGACGTAAGGAGACAGGTAGAGAGTTCCAGGGTTTATCTCCGAGATAGGACATAGATCTTCCGCCCCATTTGACATTTTTTATTAGGAGGATTATCGTTAATGCTTCCGATGATGACCTAAGATATCTAACAGGCTTATGGAAGATAGCCAGGGTTCACAGGAATGGAGGGCCTTTACCATAGAGAGCTCTATGGAAGCAACATAGTGCTTTGAACTTTATTTGTTGCCCTAGTGGGAGCCAGTGCAGGGCTAAGAAGGCTGATTTAGCCGATTCATGCCTTGGTATGTTGAAGAGAAGGCGGCAGCAGTATTCTGCACCACCTGCAATTTCTTTTTGACATAATTTCAGGCCCCCAAAAACAAGGCATTCCCATAGCCCAGGCGTGAGATGATTAATGCCTTTATAATAAGTCTCTTTGCAATAAATGGAAGTATTTTAAGGACCTTTTTTAAGGAGTCTTAATATCCCAAAACACATGGAGGATATGTTCTTTACCTGATGGTCCATGGTCAACCATATGTCCAGCCATACTCCAAGACTTTTAATGTATCCCTTGGGAGGGAGAAGATCTCCTAATGAGTGCAAAATAGATGAGGTTAGGTTTGGATGAGAGTGATGACCCAAGATCATGACCTCTGTTTTGTCTCTGTTCAGCTTGAGTTTACAGTCCGACATCCAGTTGGATACTGCTCGTAAACAAGGGGCAAGCAGTGATTCAAATGAGTTCTGTCAGGTGGAGAAGAATACTACAAACTGAGTGTCATCTGCATATGACACTAAAAAGAGGTTGGTGGCAACATATAGAAATTTAACAACATAGAGCTCATAGAAAAGCCCTGTGGCACTCCCCAACAGCTGTTAAAGCAACTCGAGTAGGAGGAGCGGTCAAGTACCTGAAAAGATTGCATTTTGAAACTCTGTGAACCACTTGAAAGCATGCCCTGTAACTCCAATTTCCCTCATTCTATGGAGTAGGACACTATGGTCTACAGTGTCAAAGGCAGCACTAAGGTCAAGGAGCACAATTGCCGAAACCATTCCTTGATCCAGGCGCTTCCTGATTTCTTCCATAACTCCAATCAATGCTGACTCTGTGCTATGTAAGGGTCTAACGCCCATCTGGGAGGGATGAAGTATGTTGTGGTCTTCCAGAAAGGTGGAGAGATGAGTATTAACATGTTTTCAAGTATCTTAGTGAAGGCTGGCAACATCGAAATAGGTCTATAGTTATTTAGTACAGATGAGTCCAAGTTGGGTTTCTTAAGCAGAGATCTCATGATAGCGTGTTTCCACTGCAGAGGGATGGAGCTGCTAGCCAATGACAGATTCAACAAATCGGTCAAAATAGGAACTATTATGGAAGATCCTTGTGCTAAAATTGATGGGGGTGCAGGATCCAGAAGAGATCCAGATTTAAGGGTGCTTAATAATGTTAAAGTATTTTCTGCGGAGAGAGGCAGAATTCTTGCTAGGATCAAAGAGTCCTTGAAACATTGCTTGCTTATGCCATGGGAGCTGGCGGATCCTTTCGGAAAAGCGGAGTAGATATCTGAGATTTGTTTCTGAAAGAAAGAGCCTAGATTGTTACTGTGTTTACGGGAGGCTTCTACGTCTTCGATTTGAGAATGTGGGCAGGCAATTTCTCGTAATAGATGAAAAATGTCTTTAGGAGAGCTGGTGGTCTGTTCTATTTTGACCACATAATAGGCACTCTGTGCTGCTTTAATTTCCACATGAAACCATCTAATGACCTTCCTATAATCTTCTTTAAGTAGGGTATCATAGGATTTTCTCTGTTTCCTTTCCAGATGTCTGCAGTCACTTTTTAATAATCAAAGATGAGTGTAGACCAAGGGGAGCTTTTTTTCCGATGACCGCCATGCCTTGATGTACAAGGGAGCGTGATGTCTAAGCTATTGGTGATGCAATTTTTTTAGATTTCTAGGGAACCCACCATATTCCCATTAAGGGCAGGTTTTGAATTCTCTAGGACACCAATCCACTCACTAACCTTTAGCGAGTGATAGCGCCTATATGGTTGAGTTATAATTTCGGGAGAATTGTCCGGTCCTGCGGTAGGGAGGTTAAGAGAAATTAAGAAATGGTCTGACCAGGCTATGGGGGCAGGTGGCAGGGCAGTTAGGTCAACAGTATTGCTAAAGACAAGGTCAATGGTATGCCCTTTATTATGGGTGGGGCCCCTGATCAATTTTGTAAGGTCTAAAGCCTTCATATCAGCCAAGAAGCTTTTGGCTACGGCATTGTCTAGTTTTTCAGCATGAATATTGAAATTGCAGAGGATCGTAAAATTTGGCTTGTTGCAGATTAACTCGGCAACTTGCTCGGGGAATACTTGTTGTACCAGGCCTGGGGGATGATATATTAGGGCCCAGAAAAGCTATAATGAGAGTTTAAGAGTATAGAAAAAGCCAAACCCTCACAGTCTGGAAGTTGGAGGGGACTAGAGGTGACCTTAACCGTGTGCCTAAATGCATGCATATTGAGGGTGCATTTGCTGCGGGAGGCTGTCTATGACTTACTCTTCATGGATCATGCACCTCTTAACTCAACATTGGGCACAACACGGAATGCTGCTGCCTCAGTTGGAGCTCATGCTTTTGAACATGAGTGCTCTTTAGTTTTCCTTGGCAACAATTTGATTACTTTCACACCTGCTGAAGTAGAACATTTCCCTCTAATATTAAACATGTTCAAGTGTCTTTTAACTTGTCATTATTGACATTTATGTACATAGGTTTTTTAGAGAACATCTTTTTAATTGCTTTTATATGTTTTATGTTAGCCATTTTTATCACCTTTGAACCAGAAGGGGGAGGGTGTTGTATAGCGACTTTAGTACTGTTTCTATGCATGTGTTTTAGCAAGTAGGCCTGCCACTTATGCCCTTTAGCATAGTTCTGTTTCACTGGTATTATTTCAAAACTAGCCACATTCGTGATGCTGGTTTTTTTTTTTTATCTAATTGCTCTTTCGTCTAAGAAAGCATTGTTTCTTAGTAAGACATCTTTTCACTTTGTGCTTTCCTCAAGGCTGCAGTGAGATAGGGTTGCCGGCAAAGTAGTACAGCGCGTCTCCGACATTCAGAGAAACATACACATCCTTACTTGGGGACATTTTCTCAGAACATCAGCTGTTTTATTATAAAATCACTTCTCTGTCCCATGCACGTTAGAGGGAGATTCTAGCCAGATGACCATGACTGCATGCTGATTGTCTTTGCTACAGCTGCTTGCTGAGACCACTGGTTCTCTGGCCTACATGGAATGGTGTCTCTCTAGACAACAGGCATCCTTGCTCAGGTATGGTGTATGATGTCTTCCTAGGGGGGAATCCTGAAAGGCGGATTAGGGCTTACCATGATGTGCTCCAACATAGCTTAGGTAGGAACCACATATATTACCCATAATGACAGTATGGAGGGACTTTTCCTGGGCTTCACTTTTCTTGTCACCATTTTGATTCTAACGTGTTTCATCATTCTAATTATTGCAATTCATGCAATTGTTCTAAGATGCATCTGCTTCAATAAAACTTATAGAACCATTTATTGCCTCTGTTTGTCTTTGCATGTGTGAAACTAAAGCAACTGAGAGAAAAGGATGAGATCTGATACACCACAATTTCCCTGAGAAAATACACCCAGTTGCCATAAATCATACCTGCTCTTGTTGGAGCTGAGATGATGCTAGTTGGCCAGAAACGGATTAGGCTGACAGTTGTCACAAGGTGCGGGATTGGACTCAGTTCCCCACAATTCAGGTGATATTGCCTCCTGAATCCAGCAGCCTCATTAGGATAATGAGAGCGCATGCAACAGTAGAAATTCCTATTTTATAAATTCACATGTCACCCCTACCTCTGCCCTTCTACACTCACAGGGCAAGATGATAATATATAAAAATACAGAACACTATTTATTGGGTTAGTGTACTGTCACAGTGAAATAAACTCCCAAACTAATTTCACTGTCTATGGTTTGATAGACATTTCCCTTAACAAATGTAAAATTTAAATTGTTAATTCATTACTCTGCCCTTGAACATGCTCGAAAATTCTTCAAAGTTTTTTCTCATTTACCTGTAAATATCTGATTTAGTGGTTGAAGCCATTGTTTGATGCCCTAACCAAAAAATAAATATATGAAATATACTTTGAGATAGAACATGCCTAAAATCACTTTCCACATAGCTGTAATACACACCCTTACAGGGCTGGGAAAGCTAATAAAGCTGGCTAATAAGACCATACTCTGGCTCTACCTACTGACCCCTTAGCTGTCTGGGAGTGGACAGTTGACAGAACAAAAGACAGTTTAGCCTTAGCTCTTTTGACATGGAGATGCCAAGGAGGGCTTGTCTTATTCATTTCCATAACCCTGATAGACAGCAAAGCTCCAGTTACAGTTATATTATATTATGTTATGTAGATTTGTATGGCACAATTAATCATTTGTGAAAATATCCAGGTGCTGGAGCAGGCGTGTAGGCATAAGGCCAAGGATGTTGGGCATTAGACTCTCTGAATTATTCAAGAGCCAGGTCTTCAGGTTCTTGAGGAATTCAAGAAGTAAGGAGGAGGCCCTGATGTGATGAGGGTGGTCTTTCGAGGTCATGGGTGGGATGTAGGAAAATGCTTAACCTCCCGTTCTGCTTTTGTTGATGTGGGAGGTGTCTGGAAGGTTGGTGAAAATGTAGATTTTTGTCAGGTATGTAGGTATGATGTTGTACAGTGTTTTGTAAGCTTGCGCAAGTAGTCTGATTTGGCTGCATTCCTGGATGAGCCGCCAGTGGAAAAAGAACCAGTTTGAACCCTGTCAGGTAGAAGGAAAGGTCATCTAAATGGTAGGCCTATGCAAAATGTGAATTATGATGGAGTAATTGTAGTGATTAAGCGTTATTCTTGTGACACAAATATCCAAAAATTACATGATTATGCCTGATTGCATAATTTGAAGTCATTGGGGGAAAAAATGCCTACCCAAGAGTACAGGAACAGAGCACAAGTGTCTGCTGGCTGCTGTGTGTCCTGTTCCATTGCATTTAATCCTACTTTCTCAAAGCAAAATGTATCTTCAGGTTCATTTTAGATGCAAGGGAACACTTTGTACTAAGCCAATAGCATGAATCCAGGTTTACACTCCTTAAGCGTGCCTGAAAAAAAATAATATATATATATATATATATATATATGTATCATATTGTCATGGAAGTGGTTTTCTTTATGATTAATCACGACGCTGGCGTATTTTTTTAAATTTTCAAGTTTTTGTATACAGACTTCCTGCTCAATTTGTGCCAAAAGTAGTTTATAAACTAGCCATAGAAAATGTTGACTGTGCTTCTTGTTTACTGAAAAAGGTGTGTTTGCTTTGCTTTGTTTACTCCTATTGGCCATTCCATTCATTGCGATTAATAGCGATGTTAGCATGCTTTCGGGGAGTTGTATTTAGTACTAAAGCAACTTCCTACTGAAAGTTTGACATGATTAGTTTAATATTCAGGTTTAGGAAATAATGTTTGTGGGTCTAATTTAAATAATAAACTTGTCATAGGTTTGGTATGTTTAATCGTGATGTAGTCGGTTGATGTGATGCTCATGATTAATCACGATGCTAGCTTGTTTATAGAAAGTGAAAACTACTTATAACCTGATTTGCTATGTAACCTTATATATCAGCATTTTATTATAGTAGTGTAAAAGCTATTAATAGTGTGAATTCTTCAAGTTTAAACATGAACTTTGCTTTCTTTTACATTAAATAGCGACATTGTCGCTCGTTGAGATTACATCGTAATTCATGACAGTCACATGATCGCAAAATGAAGAGCTGTGATAGGACAACACTGAATTCAGTTACATTCTAATAAAGACCACACCCAGACTTCCCAATTGGTTTCAACCTGCAGTGTGAGAGGAAGTTGTCTTTCGCTGTGCTTCATCTACTGCTGTATCGGGTAGATTTTGTTTATTTGATAATAAAATGGCAAGAATTGTTCATGCCCAACAACAACCATGTTTTACCAAGGGTAAAAAAAGCTGAAGAAACATCACCTTCCAGTGGACCAAGACCAACTGAAGGAGAAGTTGTGCCACCACAGTTAAATACTCAACTTGACGATATAGTTACAGAACGTAATAGAGTGGGGATCTTCTGCCTTGTTTGCAAAAAAATACTAACTGTAGGTGAGCAGTTGGTGACTCTGATAAAGAATGCTGCAAAAAAACACTTGCTAATGTCCTTTTATTTTGCTTCTTCAGTTTAATTTTCAGTTTTTGCAAGTTTTAAGGACCTTGTTGTGGTCTAATTGCCATTTTATTTCAAACAAATACCAAATAAATTTGCAAATGTTTCTGAAAATCACGAAAAAAAGTTCCAGAAAAAGGAAAAAAAACTGTCTCCTTTAGAACCACCTTGAAGAAGAATAAAGATGAGTGCATTAGTGCATGTATGGTTGAGCGAATGAGTGCATGAATGATTGAACGAGTGAGCATCTGTGTGGTACATGTGTGAGTGTATAAGTGTATATATGGGTAAGTGAGTGTATGAATGACAAACTGAGTATATGAATGTATGTATGGGTGATTTGTATGACTGCATGAATCCTTGTATGAGTGAGTGACTGATTGCATGAGTGCATGTATGGCTAAATGAGTGAGAGAATGAGTATATGCATGATTGAGTATATGAGTGTGTGTATGTGTGATTGACTGAGTGCATGAGTACAAGTATGGGTGATTTAGTGGGTGCATCAGTGTGTACATGAGTTACTGAGTGCATGAATTTGTTTATGGTTGATTAACCGAGTGTATCAGTGCCTGTATAAGTGGGTCAGTGAGTGCATGACTGCTTGTATGGATGAATGAGTGGGTGCTTGAGTGCATGAGTGAGTGACAGTGTATGAGTGTGTGTATGGATGATTAACTGAGTGCATATTTTACTGAGTGGGGGCATGAGTGCTGCATGGGTGAGTGAATGAATCTGTGAGTGGTGTATAAGTGTATAAGTAATTGCACAAATTGTCCATGGGTAACTGACTGTGTGTGAGTGGATGTATGGATGAGTGAGTGAGTGGTGCATGGTGCATTTAGTGAGTGCCAGCATGCATGTATGGGTGAGTGAAAGAGTGCATGAGTAGTGTATCAGTGAGTGGCTCAGACTACAAAAGTTGCATGGGTGATACTGTGTCAATGAGTGCATGTATGGATGAGTGATGGAGAGCATGAGTTGTGCATGGTAGCTTCAGTGAGTGCATGAATGACTATATGGCTGAGTGACTGCATGCGTGTATGTATGGCTGTATGAATGAGTGCTTGAAAGTATGCATGAGTAAGTCACTGACTGTGTGAGTGTGTGGGTGATTGATTGACTATATGTGGGTTAGTGAGTGAATACATGTATAGGTGAGTGAAATTGTGCATGAGTTTGTTCATGAGTGAGTGACTGAGTGTGTGTGAGAGTGCATTAGTGTGTAAATGAGTGAGTGACTGTGTGTATAAATGTGTGTATTCCTGATTGACTGAGTGTTTGAATGTCTGTATGGGCGAGTCAGTAACTGCATGAGTGTATGTATAGGTGATTGAGTTAGAGATTGAATGTATGAGCGTGTGTATGGCAGATTGCATGAGGTTATAAGTGTACGTATGGGTGAGTCAGTGAGTACATGTATGGGTGAATGAGATGGTGCATTTGTTCATGCGTGAGTGACTAATTGCGTGTATGGGTGATAGTATGATTGCATAAGTGCCTGTATGAGTGTGTGAGTGCATGTATGGGTGAATGAGTGAGTGCTTGAGTACATGCATGAGGCAGTGACTAGAGGTATGAATGTATGTATGGGTGTTTGATTGAGTGCATGGATGGGTGAGTCAGTGAGTGCATGACTATGGGCATGAGTGAGTGACTGGGTGCATGAGTGTGTGTATGGCCATTTGAGTGAGTACTTGAGTGCTTGTTTGAGTGGGTAAGTAGGTACATGAGAGCATATGTGAGTGAGTTAGTGAGCATATGACTTTGGCTGATTGACTGAGTGTATGAGTGCATTGATGGATGACCAAGGAAATCTACAAGTGCAGGTACGAATAAGTGAGTGGGTTCACTGATGCATGCATTCAGCAAGTGACTGGACGTCTGAGTGAGTGAATGAGTATATCAGTGTTGTAAGGATGAGTGATTGATTGTTTAGTACAAGTATGGGTTAATAACTGATTGCATAAATGCATGTGTTAGTGAGTTCATGAGTGGAACAGTGTGTAGGAGTCTCTGAGTGGGTCTGTAAATGATGTGTAAGTGTCTGGGTGGGTCTGTGAGTGGGTGTATCAGGGTCCGAGTGAATTTGTGACTGGGTGCGTAAGGGTTTAAATGGGTCTGTGACTGGGTGTAAGGGGACCGTGTGAGTCTGTGACTGGGTGCATCAGTGTCTGAGTGGGTTTATCAATGGGCGAGTGGGTCTGTGAGTGGTTGTGTCAGTGTCTGTGTGGGTCAGTGAGTGGGTACATGAGGGTCTGACTGGATTGTTCAGTGCCTGCATCATTATCTGAGTGGGTCTGTGAGTGTACGTTTCAGTGTCTGTGTGGGTCTGTGAGTGGGAGTGGGAGTGTCTGAGTAGGTCTGTGACTGGGTGTGTGAGGATCTGAGTGGGTCTGTGATTGGGTGTGTGAGGGTCTGAGTGGGACTGTGAGTGGGTGAATGAGATTCTGACTGGTTTATGAGTGAGTGTATGAGTGTATCAGTGTGTCTGTGTGTGGCTCCATCAGTGTCTCACTGGATCTGTGAGTGGGTGCATCAGTGTCTGAATGGGTCTGTGAGTGGGTGCATCAGTGGCTAAGTGAATCTGTGAGTGAGTGCATCGGTGTCTGAGTTTGTCTGTAAGTAGGTGCACGGGTGTCGGAGTGGATTTATAAGTGGGTGCATGAGGGTCTGAGTGTGTCTGTGAGTGGATGAGTTTTTGAGTGGGTCAGTGAGTGAGTGGATGAGTTTCTGAGTGGGTCAATTAGTGAGTTTGCTCTAACTTGACGGGAGCTGTCAAAGCCAAGTGAGAGCAAATAGATACGTCCCGGGGGTAGGCACTCCAGAACATCTCAGGAGCTGCCTGGGGGATGATGGTCCCCATGGCCATAATTCACTTCAGGATGGGGGCAGTGCCCATCTCCGTGATTTGAAACAAAGCCCTGGGGAGGTGGTGGTCCCTCAGGCTTCTTAGAAGCCATGCATGGGGGGTCTGTGGGCTCCCCTCTGTCTCTGAACACTGGCCGGCCAGAGGAGGTGGTGGTCTCCGGGGATATGTAGGACCTGGGAGGGGGGCCAGAGGCCCGCTCCTTTATTTGAAAAAAAGCCCCAGGGAGGTTGTGATCCCCGGGGCTTCTTGGAAGCCCAGGAGGGGGTTCACATGGACCCACCTCCTTTTTTAAAATAATGCTCCCGGAACCTGCCCCACCAGGGGGCTCTCTTCCAAACAAGCTTGGGAGCCTGTGCTTGTTTTTCTTTTTTTACTTTTCACAAGATTTTTGGCACTTTCTTTAAAAAAATGCTTCTTTGCCTTGGCAGAGTCCCTCTGAGACTCCAACACCAGAGCTAAGGGGTCAGGTTGTCCCTACCATACCCCCTTTCTTTTTTTACATTTTTTCTGGGACTCAGCTGAAGCCTAGTCCCAAGATGGCTACCAATACTACTGGGTAGAAGTGTTGGCAGCCAATCAGATCTCAGCACGAGATCAGGAGTATTCACTAATCCTTTGTGCCTCCAGATATACATATTTGGTTTTCTTTTTCTATCTCACAAACTACAGAACAAATTTACACCAAATAACAAAAAGGCTTCTTTCTGGACCAAAACTTACCATTCTGCCAAATTTGGTGTAATTCCATCCAGCAGTACAGGCTGTAGTCGTGATCAAAATCCCAAATAGGAATTATAATGGAAAATGCACTTTTTTTGGACCCTCCCCTTTTTCTTGGCCCCTCTTAATGGTTCATCCTAAAACTTCCCACGTAGAACAAGGTTCTCTGGAACACTATTTTTGGAAAATCTTGTGAAGATTTATCATACGGCCCTGAAGATGTAGGCAAGTCAAAAAACGTTTTTTCCTATGGAAACTAGGGGACCGATTACGAGTTTGGCAGTCGGACCGCCAGTACACTGTGGTTGCGGTCCCAAGTACACTGTTGAGTTGACAGTTTCCTGCGCACCCAGTTACAATGTATGTAGCCTGAAATGCTGACAGCAGGGATGAATAGTGGCCTGCCAGCAAAGTGGCGGACTGCAATATTGGCCATACATACTCCGTAGCCGTCAGTGCAGCGTGTTCCCAACAACCAGATTACAAAAACACAGTGGCATTAGTAGTTCCCTGGTGGCTACCTGTAATGCTGGTCGACCGCCTCAGTATGAGCTCAGCACTGCACCAGAACAGTACTCATTACATGGAGACAAATACAACACACTTGATGACCAGCTGCAAGGTGGAAAGACCTGAAAATCACACTATAATACAAACCCAATTCCAGACCACGATCCTTTGCCACTCCACTGCATCACAGCTATTCAGACAGCAAATCTTGTTGAGAGTTGACAAGCCTTTTTTCCAATCCTATCTCTACTGTATTGCTGCTCACCACACTTTGCCAGCACCCTTTTTTTTATCACCCCTTTGTGTAGATTTTTCACTTTTTTGTTGCACTGTCAATCTATCCTGGGGGCATGTCACAGGCCAAAAACTCTCATTTTTCCGAGGCAGAGTTGACATCATGGTGTATGAAATCAAAAGAGTAGAGCCACAATTATTTGGATCCCATATCCAAAATACAAATTTCAGTCAGAAAAGGGAAATGTGGTCCAGAATAATAGACATGATGAATGCAGTGGGCACCGCCTTGCACACACAGGAGGAAATTAGGAAGAGGAGGAACAGCCTGAAGTGAATAGTGCATTCCTTGGCCTTCAAGCAACGACTGGAGGCCTATAGGACAGGTAGCGAACCTCCCAGCAACCCTGCCAGATCATTGCAATGGGAGGAGAAGGTTTTGATCAACCTGTCTCCTGAAGGCTTTGCATGAATACCTGGTGGAGTCAACTCTGGTAAGTTACAGCTAACTAACTGTCACCTAATCTCAAAGTCTTGTCTGTCCCCAATCCAGCTTCTGCAAATTTGTGAACCACCTAGTTTTCCAACATGCAAACCAAGAAGTAGCAGAGGAAGCTTGTTTTATCATTGCCAATTTGTGTTGTTGCAGATGGGATCACATGTATCAATTACCATCAAAAGCCACTTGTTGCAACCCAGTCTGTAAGTGTAGTCCCACAAAAAAAATCACAATTTAAGAGCTATTATATGTACCAATTGCTAACTAGAAGGACCATCCCAAATGCAGTTTTTGAACAGAAATGTTACACTAACCATTTTGTAAGTGGAGGCAAGTAGACATTGAACTTACTTCAACTATGTAGAAACCTTGTTTTTGCAACTCAAAACATTAAAAAAATGTGATTATGAACAATTCCCACTTGTCTGACATACCACAACTGATGCCCTCTTCCCATGGACCAATCAACAGAAAATGTTCCACTCAGAGACATTTCTGCCTATTCTGTCACATGTTGTTCTGGTCCCCCCAATTAAAACAATTGATGGAAGGAATTACATCATAGCAAGTGTGTGGGTCAAAGTATTGTTAGCCAGGAAGTCAACTCAGTTCTGCACTAAATAAAGGTGAACCTTTGTCAAAGCACTGGCCACATGATGTGTAATGTGAAATATGAAAACAAGTTGTGCTTTTGCCTGCATGGTACACAGCTCGGTCTTGTTGTTCTGCTCCCTCCAATTGAAACAATTGGTGGAAGGACTGACATAATAGCAAGTGTGTGTGCCGAAGTTTAGCTAGGCATAAAGTCAAATCAGTTCTACAATGATCATAGGTGAACCATTGTCACAGCAACAATCATATGATGAGTAATGTGAATTATGCAAATAAATTGTGCTTTGGCCTGTATGGTACACAGCTAGGCCTTGTTGCTCTGCTCCCCCAATTGATACAATTGATGGAAGGACTGACATTATAGCAAGTGAGTGGGCCAAAGTTTAGCTAGGCATGAAGTCAAATCAGTTCTCCTCTAATTACAGATGAACGATTATCACAGCACCGGCCAAATGATTAGTAATGTGAAATATGCAAACAAGTTGTGCTCTTGCCTGTATGGTACACAGCTATGCCTTTGAAGTGATCAAATAGAAATGTTAAAGCTCCACTGTGTTGGCTAAGGTGTTGGGGAGATATCATGTACAGACATCAATGTAAAAGGGAAACAACTCAGGACATCCAAAGAGCTGCATGAATTAACAGATGAATCTTATGTCTACAAATGTCTTCACAAGAAGTTTAAGACTAATGAACTATATCACAATAGTAATCTCTACCTTATTCCTTTACCTAGGTACTCATTGTGACACAAAAGATCAGGAAGTAGACAACACACTTCCAACAATATCATTGTTCTCTATCTCAAAACAGGTCGATTGCGCAGAATGCATGGCCCACCCATGCAGACAGATGAGAAATTCACACCATCCCCAGACCAAGCCTTCAGGAATGACAACACTCCTGTTGATCTGGATGCGAAGGATGATCCTGCTTCATCTGATAAGCCTGGACACGCCTCAACTGTAAGTGTCACTGTGCCCACAATAACACCTCTCATACAAGCTACAATAACTCAGCTAACATCAGCCACTACAACCTGTGTACTTAGCAGAATGACCACCATTGTGTTCCCCTGTGCTGGATCCTGGTGTGACAATCTCCACCCCAGTCACATAGGAGCCAGGAACCAGTGGGAGTGGGTACCCTGGGCCATGGGCACAGGGTCATGGTGAGAGGAGTCACAGGAGGGTAAGCAGAGTGAAGCCACTGGGGACACTCACACCCAGGACACCATCAGCCAAGTCTTGGGAGCCTTTTAGGAGGCCCAAGGCATGGTGTACCAGGTTCTCACAGAACTCAGGGAGAAGAAGCAGCTGCGAAGGGACATACTCCAGCAGATAAAAGCCCACAATTTAACATGGACTCCCTAATAGGGGTGCTGATGGACATCCATACACACATTTGCAGGGCTTTCTCAGCATCATCAACCTCTATCTGTGGTCCAATTCCATCAGGACTGTCTACATCTGCAGAAGCCACAGGAAGAGAGGCCCTGCCAGAGTAGGACACACCATCCGACACCCCATCCACGCAGCTGTGGATACCTCCTACACTGATAAGTGTGGACATCCCAGAAAATTACCAAGAGGTGAGGATGGCAATACCTACACTACCAAGAAACCTTATACCTAATTTCCTCCAGTGAGTGTTACACGTTCACCTTGTAGACTATTTCTAGACGTATATACCTTTTTGACAGCATCAGTATTTTAGACTTTGGACTCTAAAGATTGTGGCAACTACAACTATGGTTTCATCCACCATAACTGACATCTTCACTTTTCTTTTTTTATACCCAATGTTTCAGTTATCTTGTTCAATATAATAAAAAATAGTGTTGGACTAATTTCCTACTGTTGTCTTTCACATATCTGGCATTGTGGGCATGTACTGCCACATGAACTTGATAATGGTATGAATATGTACATGTGTAAGTATGGAAATTTTAGCCATATTCAAAGTTTAGCTCAGAAGCACAACCATATCTCATCCAAATATATACACACGTGGGTACCCATATACCAGCTTAAGTACATTGCAACAACAATAGTCATATAGTCAGGTCCCATGTCTGACACATAGCAAAACAGGCAAGACTCAAAGGTTCTTCACCAGTGGCCATGATGTATTGTGCAGACATCCTCACCATGGAAGAAGGGGACACATCTGACCAATCCATTGTGAAATGGCTTACTTTCAGAGGTTTCTCTCACCAGCTGGAGCCATATCACGTAGTCCATAAAGGGAATGCCACATCAATGACCCCAATAGGCATAAACATGGCAGAACTACATTGTCTGATCACAGGACAATTCCAATCAACATTCCCAATATCTTGTGGAATGTCAACAACAAATATCTGTGTTGTACTACAAGCACCTTCCCCTACACTGATGAAACACATCAACAGCTACAAACACATCAAACACAATGAAGATTTAGTCAGTCTTGAGGGAGAATAGCATGTTTGGGCTCCAACACATCATCTTGTTGTAGCACATGTTGGCACACACATTACATTACAACCACCACAAGACAAGGAACAAGTCCGATGGTTTACACCTTACCACCAAAATATCACTGTGCAAGCTGCCTTACTCTAGGATTTGTACATCCAAAGCCTGTCTCTGTCATGCCACAGAACAACCACTGTCCACATTGTATATCAAAACAGCACCAAATACCCACAAATGTCAAATCACTGAAATGTCCAAATGATGATGCCATGTGAAGGTAACAGAAACAGAAAAGAAAGGAAAATTAGCTGACAACTCAGAGCCGTAAGACGTTTAACACTATTTCTTGAGAACACAGTACATTTCAATTTGAATGAGCAAACCAAAGCCATGCAAAACTATTTACCATCTGTCATTCCTTGCTCAACAAACACCTTCAACCTGAATTAAAATGAGCTTGCCCGCTATTGTATTTCCCCTCAACATACTCCTTCCATCATAACTGTAGTTGTCACAGTCATGACATGTTGACAAAATACTTACACTCGTGAGAAGAAGTTCTTGACAAGATTTTTGCACAAGTCAGTTCCTTCCTCCTCACCACTATCATCATCAATTGGCATTCCAGGATCCTCACCCAGTGGCACTCCAGGGTCACCATCCTCTGCGATGTTAGGGATGTTCCATTGCAGGGCTAGGTTTTGGAGCATACAGCAGGCCACGGTGATCTGACAGACCTTTCTGGGTGAGTAGAGGAGGGCTCCTCCAGTTTTCTCCAGACAGTGGATTCTGACCTTCAGGAGCCCAGAAGCCCGGTCCACTGGCCCCCTTGTCCTTCCATGGGTGTCATTAAAGAGGGCTTCCCCTGACATTATAGGATTCCTAAGCGGGGACAACAACCATGGGTAGTTGGGGTAGGCTGAGCATCCTAGATGGAATGTAGTCAGAGGTGCAACTGTATGTTACACTTTTGCTGTTTATACTATCTCACATCACCCACACAAAGTCAGCTCACATCATACATACCAACAAGACAGGCCCTCTCCATTTCGAGCTGTGGCATCAGCTGGGGTAAGCTGTTATTCGGGATGACAAATGATTCATGTGCAGATCCAGGGAAGTGGGCACAGACATTGCAAATGTACAGATCAGTCAAGCAGACAAATTGGATGTTGATGGAATGGACGTTCTTCCTGTTGCGGTAAACTTGTTCCCTGTTATCTGGTGGTACCAAGTCAAAATGGGTACCATCAATGGCTCCCACAACATGTGGTGTCCTTGCAGTTCCATAAAATCCAGCCTTTACATTAGCTAAATACTCATGCCTGGGGAACCGGATGTCGCTGTCCAGGTGTTGCATCATTGCTGAACGCACTTCTTTTAGCACATGACAGAACATTGATTGAGACATGCCATTACATATTGCCATGATGTATTGAAAGGAACCTGTTGCCAGGAAATGCAATGCTGCCATCACTTTCACGTATGGGGTTACACGTGTGGGATTGGTGCTTTAAAGCAGGCGATCAGGCTCCAACTAATGACGTAGGACCAGTATAGTTTACCCATTCCATCAAAATTTGTGACTGATGTCCCTTTCTTCCATTGTGTTACGGTCTGGGAATGGGTGGTACAAAGGAGGCTGTCATCTTCTCCCTCTCACAGGGTGGTTATGTTTGAATTGGAAACAGTATATGAAGTTTGGTCACAATGTCCACAGTAACATAAGTGAAGAGTAAATGAAAAATTATGAGACAGTACAGAACAATTTCAGATTTTCAAAAATACATTTTCATCTAAATTGTATATTCTATATCCATTGACAATTCCCATTGTTTCCCTGACATGTTGTTTGCCTATTGATGGCCAAAATGTACAACACTGATATTTATTTTCAAAAATCATATGTTTCATATAATTGGGAATGGGGAGGATACCGTCAATGACGGTGTACAGTGCACTAATCAAGCTAACAAGCACACTAACGCACCAGAGACATGAAAGGTTAAATTTAAATCCTTGTCAAAAGTAATTTACAGGATTATAGATGTGACCCTTTATTTGTAGTGGTGGTGACGCAGATAACAGTCACCATCACAGCATTATCAGCCACTAAATTTGTGGATGCCAGACCTCACATATTGGACATTGTGCTTCAGACGCAGCCAGGAGTCCACCACGCAGAAGGCAGATGACTGTATGACGGACACAACCATAGGCTTACATCATTGATTGTGGCATATGCGGGTCAGTGACTGTGTCCGCATGTGCTGGCAACCATGTACGTTGCATACATGTACACCACCGTTTTGAGAAAAGCTCACATGCCTCCTGCACTGCAGCTATCAAAACCTCCTCCATTTCAGTTGCTGTTTGTGACCCCTGGGATTAATCATGTCCACCAAAGAAGGTAAAAGGGCCCGTGGCTTCTCATCAGAGGAACTAGAGATCTGGCTACTGAGGTCTTCTCCCTGTATGGCCAACTCTATGGCTCACCAGAGGAACAGGTAACTCCATCACATGCATATGCGACTCAGTTTTAATTCCTAATCTTCTTTCCTACAGGTAACATTGTGCCTCTTTGGCCAAATGTTCACTCTGATTACTGGGCTACAGCATTGTGGCCCTTACATAGGCGAATGATGTCTGGGATTGGGCAACACTATACATTGTGTACTGAACATCATCATAGGGATGTATGAAGTGTGGAAAGCCCTATATTCCATTGGTGGGGTATGTACCCATATTAACATGTATAGCTTTCCGGGGAGCTGGGAGTGAAGTGGCATTCAGAGAATGCTAACTCTGCAAATACATGTCTGGCCCTTACAGCATGAGCAGTGAATGTATCCTGGAATAACTTCTTGAGAATGATGTTAGATAGGTGTTAATTGCCTCCTACCACTCAGTGGAATTCAAGTCCCCAAACATATGTTGTCTGTGAACTAGAAATAGCTCACAGACACCGTAAGAGGGCCACACAGGCTTGAGCACACATATGGAATCATCTAAAGTTGCAAAATGTCATTTTGAAGTGCATGAAATATGAGGTTCACTTTGGACTAGTATGCTCTGCCAGCAGTTACCAAGGTATGAGATTGAGTTGTGCTCAATCATTACCATGGGCCAGACTGGGACAGGGGTTGTGTGGTACTACAACCGAGGCCAATAGTATTGTCCCTGTAGATCTCTGAATCCTGGATGAGCACAGAAAGAACTTGAACACACATTATTAACCAAGTTTGAGATGACAGGAAATACATTTGCAATGACTGAGATAACCTCTTTGACCTGATGCCTCATTCCATTGAGCCACATTAGCAATGTGTCACTTTTTGTGTAGACAGGCCCCTTTCATCTACATCTACAGGTGTGGATTCCAATTACCGGAGGCAATGGTTTACCAAAACAGGCCTAGTGCTCATGTTACATAGTTTCAGTGCAGATATTTTTTGTTTCACAAGTGATTAGGAATATGTATCAACAAGTTGTTAACATCAATCCACATTAAAGACAACTATGGAATGTAGATACATACTACAAACACTCCCACAGACATAGTATGACATAAGGTCAACTTGTCCATTGTTCCACACATCAGCATAGATTGTGATGGGAGGGCTGTCATGAGTGTTCAAGTCTTAGGAGGCAGTCTGCACCATGTTTTCAAGCTGTATGGACCATATTCATCAGGTCAATGGACCTGGCTGTAAAGGTGTCTGTTAGAAATTGGGTCTTTGGTTTGGCAGTCAGGATACCCCCTGTCCAAGCAAGGACCCTCATTCTAGTCAGGGTAAAGGAGAGTCACACTCAGTTAACCTCTGCTCACCCCCTTGGTAGCTTGGCACGAGCAGGCAGGCTTAACTTCAAATGCAATGTATAAAGTATTTTTTCCAATGCACACAGTAATACAGTGAAAACACTAGAAAATGGACACCACACCAGTTTAGAAAAATAGGTAATATTTATCTAAATCAAACAAGACCAAAATGGCAAAAATCCAACATACACAAGTCAAGATGTGAATTTTCAAAAGAATAGGGGCCGTATTTATACTTTTTGGCGCACAACTGCGCCAACGCAGTTGTGCATCAAAAAATTTAACGCCGGCTAACGCCATTCCAAAGCGCCATGCGTGCGCCTTATTTATGGAATGACGTTAGCCGGCGGAGCTGACTGGTGTGCGTAAAAAAAAATGACCCACACCAGGCAGCGCCGGCATAGGGGAAAATGGAGCTTGGGCGTCAAAGAATGGGGCAAGTCGGTCTGAGGCAAAAAATCTGTCTCAACCCGAGTTGCGCCATTTTGTTTTACGTCCACCCTCCATTGACATGACTCCTGTCTTAGCAAAGACAGGAGTCATGCCCCCTTGCCCAATGGCCATGCCCAGGGGACTTCTGTCCCCTGGGCATGGTCATTGGGCATAGTGGCATGTAGGGGGGCACAAATCAGGCCCCCCTATGCCACAAAAAAAATATATATATATACTTACCTGAACTTACCTTAAGTTCCCTGGGATGGGTCCCTCTATCCTTGGGCGTCCTCCTGGGGTGGGCAAGGGTGGCAGGGGGTGTCCCTGGGGGCATGGGAGGGCACCTCTGGGCTCCTTCCGAGCCCACAGGTCCCTTAACGCCTTCCCCGACCAGGCGCTAAAAAATGACGCTAAAGCGGCTGGATGTCATTTTTTTTGACCCGCCCACTCCCGGGCGTCATTTTTGCCCGGGAGTATAAATACGGCGCACATGCCTCGGAGTCATTTTTTAGACGGGAACGCCTACCTTGCATATCATTAACGCAAGGAAGGTGTCCATGCTAAAAAATGACGCAAACTCCAAGATCTTTGGCGCTAGACGGGTCTAACGCCAAAGTATAAATATGGAGTTAGTTTTGCGTCGGATTTGCGTTAAAAAAAACGACGCAATTCCGGCGCAAACAGAGTATAAATATGCCCCTAAGAGTCTTAGGGCCAGATGTAGGTAGGTAAAAAATAGCGACTCGCAAATTGCGAGCATTTGCGACTCGCAATTTGCGAGTCGCTAACTGCAATGCAGGTAGAAAGTGCGAGGACAATTTGCGACTCGCACACGGAGTCGCACCGCAGATAGCGAGTCCGCTGTTTGCGAGGTCGCTTTTTGCGACCGTGCAAAAAACGGACTCGCAATTTGCAAGTGGGTGTTGCAAGTAGCGACTTTGCTGAAAATTGAATGCAGGTGCTGCAGAACACTCTGGAAAACACTTCAGAACACTCAGGAAAACACTTCCTGGCACATGATGATGACATCACTGCCAGGAAGTTTACAAATACACCTGGGAGGAGGGAGGACCACACCCTTTTTAACTGCTGCACAGCTAACAAACAGAGCTCCTGCAACCATGGCTGACACTCCTAGGAAAAGGAAGCTAAAGTTTGCTGAGAAGGAGTTGGAGGTGCTAACAGATGAGTGCTGTCAGCACCATGACGAGCTGTTTGGCAGGGCAGCCCTCACTGTGCCAGACACAGAAAAGAAACGAATTTGGCAGGAAATCCAGGACAAGGTCAACTCCCTGGGGGTCAGCCACCGGAGTGTGGAAGAACTTAAGAAAAGGTGGTATGACCTGCGCTCCCGGACCAAGGAGAGGGTGGCAGAGCGGCTCCGGGAGATGAGAGGCACAGGAGGGGGACCATCGACGGTACCACCACCCACACCCCTGGAGGAAAGGGTAGAGGAGACCCTTGAGCCTGAGGCTGTCAGTGGAATGGGAGATCTGGACACCTCTGAACCAGGACCATCAACCGGTGACTACCATGTGACATGCATGTACCCCCATCAATGCCATACCCCATCCACATTGTACACAGGCGCATGCACAACCAAGATAGCTCCATTTCAGAGTAGCAAACACCAGAATGATGCATTATGGGCAATGTAGTCAAGTAGGCAGTTCATAGGCAATTGTTTATTAGGAAGTTATTAACAGATAATAGACACTGACAGTGTGTTCCCCATGTCCCACAGGTCTCCCACAAGACACCCCCACCAGCCCAAGCAGCCAGGGGCCAATGGTCAGCCAGCACACACAGGAGACAACAGGACCAGCCACCACTCCTACCTGCACCACCAAACCATGCCCTCTCTGGAAACACCGGTTGCAACAGTGGTGTGCGAGCCTGCACCAGGTACAAGCCAGAGTGCCACGGCAGACAATACAGGGCCTCCACCGTTGCGCAGGCGACGTAGGATAACAAAAGCAGAGCAGCAGGCAGAGTCAGGGCATGCCTCCACAACACCAACAGAGGCCCAACTGCTATGGGGTCAGCGCCTGCAAAACCAACAATTAAGGAGGATTAGTGGGGTATTGCAGCGCTTTGAAAGAAATCATGCCATCAGTATGCAGCAGGTGCATACGGAATTGCAGGTGATCGGCAACAACACGGGTGATGACCTTGCACTGTCTATGCACGAACTGGTGGCAGGACTGCTAACGCAGAGTGACAGTGCACGGAGCAGGGACCGCCAGCTGCTGCAACGCCTGGACAGGATGGCCTCCTCTATAGTTAGGCTGGCTGTCAACACAACTGGGCTGTCTAGGAGCACAGTCAGCCTCCAGGTGGAAATGGGCCACTATGCGGGTGATGTGGCACGGGGACTGGGCCGGATCAACCATGCAATAGACCTCATGGAGGCACGGCAGGTGGCCAGGGGCACAGGCGACACGCCACAGGACAGTGAGGAGGGCTCCACTGTCAGCAGTGTCTCTGCCAGTGACACCAGGGTGCTACGTAGAGGAAGCACAAGGCAGAGCACTGCTGACCCACCTAGTACCAGTCCGGCTGGCCGAGCCCACCGTAGGGTGTGAGCTCCACACTGTCCCTGGGGTTGGGGCACATGATGTCAATGTGTCCCATGCCAGGTGGACTATTTAAGCCCCTGAACTGTTTCTCATGTACATAGTTTGGTTATTTGCACTTATTAAATAATTTGTTCTTTCCACTTAACACATGGACTCTTTGTTATATTGGTGAGTATGGTAGAAGTTGGCACGTACCTTCCAAAGTATTGGTTTGCAATGTGTTCCCGTCTCAGTCTGCCTTGATTTGCGATTCTCCTATCCCCATGATGGCGATGTGGTTGCTCTTGCTCTTCATCCTCTGAATCTGGGCCTTCAGGGGTGAGAGGTAGGCCACGTCGGGTGGCAATGTTGGGCAGGATAGCGCATGCACCAACTATTTTGAATGCCGTTATTGGTGTATACTGGAGGGCACCTCCACTTCGGTGGAGGCATCTGAACCTTGCTTTCAGCAGTCCGAAGGTACGTTCGATGATGTTCCTGGTCCTCTTATGTGCACTATTGTATCGCCTCTCGCAATCATTGCTGGGTGTTAAGTACAGAGTCAGTATCCATGGACGTAGTGCATATGCACTGTCACCTGTTGGGCACAAAACGTACACTGTTAGCAAGGCATGGGTGGTTTGCACATTGACCTGTGTGCATGTCTTCAAGGTGTATTCAGCTCTTCCTAGGAGGTATCCGTCTCCAAACTCCCCACGTTCCAGGCGTTGGTGTATCCCACTGTGCCTAAAAATGTAGGAGTCATGGGTACTGCCTGGAAATTTGGCAACCATGTCAGTGATGATATAATGAGCGTCACATACCACCTGAATATTGAGTGAGTGTGTACACTTCCTATTGCGGAACAGATATTCCAGGTTTGCAGGAGGGCATATCTGAATATGTGTTCCATCTACACACCCTATGACATGGGGGAAGTTGGCAATCCAGTAAAATTCCAACTTGGTACTGTTGATTTCTGCCTCATTCCTGGGTAGGTATATGTATTGGGACATGTGTGTGAGTAAGGCGTCTAGGAATGCCCTAAAGAACCGTGATAGTGCACTTTGGGATACCCCACCTGCCACAGCAACGACCCCCTGATAGCTACCCGAGGCCAACAGGTGGAGTGAGCATAGCACTTGCACATGCGTAGGAATGGCGCTGCCGCGCACAGTCTGGCGTTCTAGCTGTGGTTTGAGTAAATCTATTAAATCTAGTATAGCTGTGCTGCTAAGTCTATATTTGTCATAAATTTCCTCCTCAGTTTGCTGGAAGAGTGTCTGCCTTGTTCTGTAAATCTTCTCCTGTCTCTGGCTCCTCCTCCTCTGCTGGGTGGCGTGGGCTCTCCTCCCCACTGCTATCAGGTATATCTCCGCCATCTTGAGTAACCCAGATGCCTTCTGGGTCTCCTTTTATACTTTGGTAATGGTTACCACCTGCTCTGAGTTAGTGGTAAATTGGAAGTGCAAACTGGGCTTTTTGCGACTAGTCGCAATTTGCGAGTTGCTATTGCATATGGTTTGCGACTCGCAAATTGCGACTTCCTATTTTCAAGTCGCAAAATGGGGTCGCAAATTTTGCGAGTCGGTAACGGCTCGCATCGCATTTTGCGAGTCAGAAATGGGATTTCTGCATCCCATTTCCGATTTTGCGGGGTCGCAAATAGCGAATCGGGCCATTTGCGACTCGCAAACGTTTCCTACATCTGGCCCTTAATCCTTAGAAAACAGTGAGAACACTGTTGTTACGCAAATTACCTGGTTAGCGTCAGAAACAAAGCTGCACAGGCGAGCATGCATCAGAAAAGGGTACCAATGTATCAATTTCTTCCTTGCAAGTAAGGCCGTGCGTCGTTTACTTCTCCAGTCGGGTCGGCGATACGTTATTTTTGTCCCTCGCAAGAGAGCAATGCATCGATTTCAGGACGGGCCACCTCGGATCTACACAAAGTCGGGTTGACTTGGATGCCCAGCAACGAGGCTTGGAAAATCCAGTCGCATGGTATCCGAAAGCGCGATGCGCTGGGCTTGCGTCGTTATCAGCCTCTGTAAGCGGGTGTTGAGTGTAATTTCTCCAGCCGCGTTGTCGATTTCCCAACCGCAATGCAGATGGACTGTCGATTTCAGCCGCAAAGCTGGAGGTGCGACTTTTATCAGCCACATCATGGAAGGTACGCTGTAAATTTCCCTGCACGCTGTTCTGTGCATGGATTTTCAGTTCTTTGCTGCCAGCTTCACCTCTGAAGGGCCCAGGGATTGGATGGGACACCACTTGGCAGGGCAGAAGTCTCATCAGATAATCCAGGTGCTGGCAGGGGAAGTCTTTGATAGGCCTGAGACTTTAGTAACAGGAGGCAAGCTCAGCCCTTAGAATTTCTTCTCGAGCAGGAATGCACAAAAAAGTCCAGTCTTTGTCCCCTTTCACAGGCAGAAGCAGCAACTGCAGGATAGCCCAACAAAACACAGTCACAGGTAAGGGCAGCACTTCTCCTCAGCTCTTCAGCTCTTCAGCTCTTCTCCTTCGCAGAGGTTCCTCTTAATTCCAGAAGTGATCTAGTTTTCATGGGTTTGGGTCCACTACTTATATTCCTTTCTGCCTTTGTAGTAAGAAAACTTCAAAGGAAAGTCTCTCTTGTTTGTAAGATCCTGCCTTGCCCAGGCCAAGCCCCAGACACACACCAAGGGGTTGGAGACTGCATTGTGTGAGGGCAGGCACAGCCCTTTCAAGTGTGAGTGACCACTCCCCTTTTTAAGCAATCGCTATTTCTGAGTCGCAAAATGCTATGTATCATATTTGCGATTCGGTAATAGGGTTTTCTTAAAAATCGCAAATACTATTACGAATCACAAATTGCTATACCGGCCCCATTCGCACCTATGGGCCTGTAAGCCCATATTTGCACATTTGTTGCATTTCCCAAATTGCGAATTCCTAATTGGTATTTGCAAATTTGGGAAATGCAAACCTGAGGGTGCTGGGGACCTAAGCCCCCCTCTGCTGCACCCAATAATTTCTTTAAGGACATGTAAGGGGTACACATGGCGAAGGGGCACGTGTGCGTTACATGTCAGTTTTAAAAATGCATTTTTAATGCATTTTTAAACTTTGCACATGGTTACCACCATGTTCAACTTGGTGGTAATAGCAATTCCTTAATGCCCAATTTGCATTAAGGAATTGCTTGTTACATGTGGTTTAGAAATCGCAAATAAAGATTCCTTATTTGCTATTACTTATTTAGAGAATCGCAATTTGCGATTCTCTAAACGGGCTCGCAATTTTAAGGAATCTCTATTTTAACGATTTCTTAAATTTGCGTTGCGAATGCCTTTCATAAATATTGCAAGGCATTTTTACATTTGCAAACGGCCATTCACACCGGTTTCGAATGCAGAAATGGATGATACATCTGGCCCCTACTTTCTAAAAGTGGCATTTTCAAACACACAATCTAAAAATAAACTTTACTAAAAGATGTATTTTTATATTGTGAGTTCAGAGACCCTAAACTCCATATTTTTATCTGCTCTCAAAGAAGGGGACCTACACTTAATAATATTTAAAGGCAGACCCCATGTTAACCTATGAAAGAGATAGGCCTTGCACTGTGAAAACCGAATTTGGCAGTATTTCACTGTCAGAACATATAAAACACATTAGTATATGCCCTACCTTAAACATACACTGCACCCTGCCCATAGGACTACGTAAGGCCTACCTTAGGGGTGTCTTACATGTAAGAAAAGAGAAGTGGGTACACTTGCCAAGTCAAATTGGCAGTTTAAAACTGCACACACAGACACTGCAGTGGCAGGTCTGAGCCATATTTACAGAGCTATTAATGTGGGTGACACAACCAGTGCTGCAGGCCCACTAGTAGCATTTGATTTACAGACCCTGGGCACCTCTAGTGCACAGTACTAGGGACTTACTAGTAAATCAAATATGCCAATCATGGAAAGCCAATTACACATACATTTTACACAGAAGCACTTGCACTTTAGCACTGGATAGCAGTGGTAAAGTGCCCAGAGTAACAAAAACAGCAAAAACTGAGTCCAGCACACATCAACAACCTGGGAAACAGAGACAAAAAGATAGGGGATACCACGCCAAGGATGCCAAGTCTAACAGTGTCTCTACAGTAAGGCACAAATAGGGTGCTGTTATTAAACATTAAACACAGAATGGTGTGTACATTTTCTTTGTGTCCAGCAGAACAATCTATTTATGTGGCCCTGCACAACTTAATAGTAGTGTGTTGGCTTAGTCAGTGTAGGAGATGACCAGGGATGAGGTTTGGCAGCAGATGACACCAGAAGTGTATCTACATGTCTTGCTGGTGCTCAAAATGTGGAAAGCAAACTTTTTATGTCTTTATTGTTGCCAAATAATTGCATTGACATACTTTTTTTTCATGTCTTGTGTCCATACATGTCAACACCCAACAGGAGCAGACAATATGGTAAGCCATCACCCGGAAGGTGGGGACCCTGGAGGTCTATCATTAGCATAGTGTCCACTGTGGAAAGCGGTGGGAGGACCTGAGGCGCTGGGCCCAAAAGACTAAAGAGGTCCAGCCAGGGAAGTCCTCCTAATTGGGCATGTGCTGGCAGTTGCCCCCCATAATGGCCCTCATTCTGGTGGTGGCCTATCCCGAGCTGGATGGGCAGTTGAGGGCCCAGCAGCAGCTTCCAGGGGGTGAGCATTGACCAGTTGTCCATGATACCTTACAATTATTCGGGTACCATTTGCCCAAAAACATTGTGGGTGTGCCATGTCTAATGCAGAGAAAGAGTTTTAGATTGTGTAGGTCTGGTAGTGGGTGCATGATGATGTTCTATGCCTAATGTTTTTATGACCAAGAAGCCAGCAGAGTGCAGTTCAGTGCCATTTGTCTGTTTTGAGATGACACATGGGTGAGTAAGGCCATGATTACCTCATGTTGTTTGCTGTTCTGAGAGAAGGTTGTACCAGACAGCCCACTTGTCTTCACTGCATCAGGAGGGATGCTCCCTCACTGCTGTGTTTCATGTTCTGGGTCCCATATTACATGTGCCATAGCATATAGTGCACTTTACCTGCAGTAACTGACTTGCACTTCCCATTGGTAAGTATAGAGTTTCTAGTGACATGAGTAAGCAAACATCACTGGTGGCATCAGCAGTATTCGCTACATGTGCCCAGTGAACCTTTCCCTCGATTGCTTCATCTGCAATACAGTTTGAAGATAGATTCGTTGACTGGTGACATGCATCAAGGAGTGATATGTAACAATGTTAGTTTCATATGTGAGTGCTTGCACTCATTGTTACAGGGCCATTGGTGTTTCATATCCCAAAAGGTGCAGTGTTGTGCCATCCCATCAAAACAGAAGTGTGTCTGCCTCTTCAGGTTATTGTCATTCACTGACATACAACAAACATATAAGGTGTATGGGTTTTTAGGAATGCAAGCTGAGAATACTGTTGTCATCAGTTCCCAACTTGATTGGTGATGTTCCTGATGCCATTTAGACTATGATGATGTGTGCATTTGTAGTAAATATCTCCCAATGTCTAGGCCATGATTCTCTCCAGCTCACTTTTCTATGGTACATGTGATAGGTAGTCGAGCTACCTCAGTACATAATTCATTGTACTATCTTGAAGTAGGTCATATGGAGAGGTAGAACCAGAAAAATGTAATCAGTGTGATTGTGCATTTACATTTGACATGATCCCTGCCACAACACTTATTGCATCTACCTTGCTGAATGATTTACCCATCATCACATCATGATGTTTTTCCAGGAAAATAAACATCTGGGGAATCTGGAGCTTGTGTGGACACTGTAGGGATGTCCTGTTGCTAGGCATAAAATCTTGTGCCATCGGTTCAGTGGCATATGCTTCAGGGAAGGACTAAATTATACAAAGTGGGCAACTGTCTGACTACATGGATGATGAGGCAGTGTTCATAAGCAAAAATCTAGTCTAGATTTGGGGGTTGTGACTTCACTGTGGCCAACATTTTTGAGTTAATCCAGCATGCATGCACATGCTACTGCTAATGGTGAGTGACATGTAGTCAGCCAAGCAGATGCAATAGTCTGTACCTTTCTATAAAATTTTGTGCTTGAATATGATGGACCAGTGTGTTTATACAGATGCAATCAACCCTTCTTAATGTGTCATTTCAGGTACATCTAGGGCAAGTGAAGGCGACAGTGCCGACATTGTTAGGGAGGCTTCTCACCACAGTGGTTCCAGCTATGAGTTGCAGGACAGCGAGGAACCCAGTGGTCTCGAGGGTGGAGGAGTAATGAGGCTACTGGATTTGGGAGACAGGATCACATGGATTTTGGGTACTAAGTATGATTCCACACCACATGATGCCTGTCGGCCTAATCCGGGTTCTCCAGCTAACTAGCAGCGCCTCATCTCTGGCCGAGATGATTGTGGCAACCGGGCGCATGACTAAAAAGACTCCTCAGGGGAATTGTGGTTGATCCGATCCCATCACTTTCCCTCAGTTAAAAAAAGTCTCATACAGGAAAAGACAACAAAGGCAGAATATAGTTCAACAAGGATTTATTGAAGTAACTGCATTTTAGATAAAAAGACATGTATTGCAATAACTAGGATGATAAAACACAATAAAAGCAAGTAGGTGACTAACAGAGTAAAACACGAGAACTGTTCTACCATACTGTCACTAGGAATGATACATCTATTTCTCCTACCTACACTATGTTTGAGCACAACGTAATAAGCCTAATCTGCCCTTTGGGTTTTCCCCTTGGGGGTACATCTTCCCTCATGCCTGGAGGAAGAAGACTGTAATCTAGAGAGACACCGCCCCCATGTGGAACAGGGGTCTGGCTGTTTAAGCAATTATCTGCAGCAAAGCAATCATCAATCAGCATACAGTTGTGGTAATCTGGCTGGAATCTCCCTCTAACATGTCTAGGACAAAATGGTGGTTTTATAATAAAACAGCTGATATTTCAAGAAATAGTCCCATGTATGAGTATGTGTTTTCTGTGAATTTTGGAGACATTGCATACCATGTTTGTCAGCAACCCTATCTGGCTGTAGCCTTGGAGAAAGCATAAAGTGAAATTAATGTCCTACTAAGAACGTGATATCTTCCTAGGCGAAAGTATAATGAGATAAAGAAAATAAAACAGCATCGGAAATGTCGCTATTGCTAGAAAAATAAAACAATGTTGAATAAAATGTCACTGGATTAAAGTGCAAGACATCAGGCCTAGTTAGATAAACAATGTGTCTTAAGCATGGCTAAAATAGCTATACAACACTGTCCCCATGCCAGTCAAAGGTTGTTTAAAAGCTCAAGGTATTGAAAGGAATTGAAGAAACTCTTACTCTAATAAAAAACATATATGTCAAAAGTGACACGTGAAGAGACACAAAGGCAAGAAAAGAACAATTTGAAGTGATAAAAAAAACCAAAATTCAATAGTCAGTGTCACTTTGGAAATCGACAATCACATCCAAGGCAATTGCAGCCAGGAGATGTTCTACTTCGGCAGGTGGTAAAACAACCAGATCATATTCAAGGAAAGCCACAGAGCACTTGTGTTTCAAAGCGTGAGCTCCAGCTGAGGCATCAGTATTCCGTGCCATGCCCTCCATGGAGTTAATGGTCGCTGAATCCACAAAATGCAACTCATGAACGGCTTCCCAGAGCAAACGCACCCTCAATGTGGATGTCTGATAATGAGCCCTCATTGAGAACATCAACAGATCAGCATCCAATGGAAGTAAGCGCTGAGTAGAAAGGCAGGCTTTCAGTGCACATTCAAAGAGGCACCAGAGACATCAAACCACGGGCTGCACACAATCCAAAACCGGTCAGAATTACAAAGACCAGTCAAACTCCAGTTGTTCAAGAAGTGGTGCTCCAAAACACTGCATCATGCGTTCACGACACAGTTGTGCTGGCAGTAGTGCTTTCAGTAATCCTTGCTGTGACTGGACAGCCATTGTGCAGAAAAAGTGGCAACAGCAAAATATCGCCTACTATAGCCAAAGTATTCAGAAATCTCCTGAAAACACCCGAAAATATTGAATGTATGGTTGATGGTATTAAACTAAATATAGAGGAGAAGGTGTGAACAAAACCAGAATGAACATCCTTAAATAAAATGGACGATTCCAATAGTACTGGACTCATTAAGTATTCGTCCCACGTGTTCACCAAAGTGTCTCGGAAAGTTTGTAGTTAGAGGGGACTGAATCTCCGCCAATGACCTTGGAACCTGAAGTGCATAGGTATCATGTGCAGATGTAAGTGCCACATGTTTTTGATACAATAAAGCCTTTAGTCTACTTCAGTGGTTCCCAACCTGTGGTCCAGGGACCCCTGGGGGTCCGCGAAGCCTCCTCAGGGGGTCCGCGACTGCTTAGAAAATCAAATAATATTAACGTATTAGGTCCCCAGCTTTCAGTAATGACTCAGTGGTAGGTCCCCAGATTCCAATAATTATTCAGTGGGGTCGTCAGGCTCCAGTAATGATAAAGTGGGGTTCCACAGAAGTCAAAAGGTTGGAAACTACTGGTCTACTCAACTTGTCAAAATTCACCTCAGAAGTAGCAATATGTGGTCAAACGTCTGCTACTCCTTGAAACTGCTTAGGGGGAAGAAGGACATTGCTGCAACACGTAAAAATTTAGGAGACCGAAATTACCTAAGCTATTCCGGCTTGCATTCCACATCAGCTCTCACTGTTAAGGAGTGCAAAGCTGCCATTTGAGAGTACCTGGAATGAAGGTCTAATCAAGTGGACTGGGACTCCCTTCAGATAACAAGGCAAATTTGCAGCAGAGGCATTACATGCCCCATGCAAGGACAGCTGTTTACAAACCATTGAATGGCTCACAGACGTCTCGCATTCACTATCGCTAAGAAAAAACCCTTTCATGCCATTGAAACATTTGGAAGCTTCCACACCTCGTGTATTTAACTATCTCCCAGTCTTTCATATCTGCCCACTGGAATGTGTTTCAAACAGGATATAAATTGAAGTGTTGAAATCCCATGTATTAGTCATTCAGAAGATGGTATTTCAGCCTCAGTAAAAGGCAACTTTTCTAACTTTTCAATATTCAACATGACATATGTTGATTCTTTCTTTCCACTATTTGTTGTTGTCACATTAAATGAAATGTTGAAAAAATCTCCAATGCGCTCATGTGTTGCCAGGGAACGCGACCTGCTTTTAATATTTATAGTGTCCAACCTAACTACATAATAGATCTTAGCTGACTTTGTCCATGTTGCAAAAATGATATATCACTCTGTACTATCTCTATTGCAGAAGGTACAATGTTATTCAAGGTGTATATTCGGTCGGACAAGCTGTTAATCCCATTATCTACAAAGGCTAATGCTTTCTTTAAGTTTTCCTGATCTATTTGCCTTAACTTTGCAGCCGCTTCTTGTTGGGAATGCATCCATATTTCATTATATGCCACATATAAGAAGCATTTTCTGCGTTCTCTTCTGGGGCCTAACAGGAAATGCTGTAAATCTGTGTTATTGGACAGGAGACTTAGATGTTCTCTGACAGCATTCAGCGAGGAACCCTTCAACCATTGCTGGAATAGTTTCCCTACACAATGATGGTCATTATAACGCTGGCAGTAAAAAATGAATACTGCCGCTATGACTGCCACCAACATGCCACAGCAGAGGCGAACATCCGTCTGCCAGATTATGACACACACACACAGAACCGACAGAAAACAACCACAACCACAAATCAGCCAGACCCACTGAACGTGATAAACTGTTGGTACTACCACTCATACCGTTACGCCACCAGAGCAATGCCCTCCAAATAATGACCCATTAATCACCACAGCGGACATTCAACGGCGGTAACCATTGGTGGTGCACACCACCATGGCGGATATGGCCACCCAAACACAAAACAAGACAACAGTGGCCAGAACCATAAATGCACACCTGACACAAATACACCCACTCCACACACCCACCAACAGCACTATAAAACACATCCCCACATCACCCACTATCCTTTGCAAACATGGGAAGACCGCCACACTTTACAATGCCAATCCCAGAGACAACTGCACACATATCACAAATACCCATTCATCCTTCACACACCTCACACCCCACCACTATACACATCACCCTCTACACAACACACTCCACACAACACCCATGTCCTCACAAAGGCACACCCAGTTCACTGATGAGGAGTTGAGGGTCATGGTGAAGGAAATAGTCAGGGTAGAGAAACAGCTGTTTGGTGCACAGGTACATCAGATCTCCATTGCCAGGAAGATGGAGCTATGGTGGAGGATCATGGACAGGGTGAATGCCTTGGGACAACATCCACGCACAAGGGACGACATAAGGAAGAGGTGGAACGACCTATGGGGGAACGTGAGTTCCATTGAAGCAAGGCACCAACTCACCATCCAGAGGACTGGCAGTGGACCTCCACCTCCTCCACCACACCTGACAGCATGGGAGAAGCAAGTCCTGGCAATCCTGCATCCTGAGGGACTCACTAGAGTAGCCGGAGGACTGGACACTGGTGAGTCAACATTTACTACCTATCACCCCCCCATGCCTGCATGCCATCTGGACCCATCACCCTGACTCCCATCACCACACTCCATCCCACACAGTGCACCACCCCATTTAACAAACTTAAACTCCAAGCCCTGCATGCCATACCCACTGCATGCACATCCCTCCCAGCTCTGCATGCACAACCATAACACCAATGCATGCACAGCATGGAAAACGAACAATCCCACAATCCATCACCATATACAACCAAAGTCGGGAGAGCAATAGCATAGGGAAAGCTAATAATGCTAAATATGTCATTGACGTGTACCATAACACATCACTTACATCCCCACAGATGCCCCAGCCACTGTCAGTGGCGAGGAGATGCCAAGGCTACACAGTCCCCCACCAGAAGATGCCCCCAGTGATGACAGCAAGTCAGGAGCTCTGGATCTGGATGAACTCCCTGGCCCATCTGGGACCACTGGTCAGTCAGCTACCCCATCCCACAGCCAGTCCACCACAGCCCCCCCTCTGAATCTAACACCAAAGCAGCTCTCCAAATGCCACCACACTTCTGTCCCTAGGACACATCAACCAGTAGTGTGCCCACCTGTACAGGGACCTGAGTCGTACCACATAGGCAAGACAATAAGGGGCTGGTGTCAGTTGGAGTGGGCACACCATTCAGGGGACACAGGCACAAGGGGCCAGGGACACTCAGAGGACAACTGTGCACCGCCGGGAGGACAGGCCCGGGAACCGACAGCGCAGGAGGCACCTACAAATGTCCTGAGGATATACCAACAATCCCAGGACTGGATGGGTTAGGTGATCACCATCATGCAGAAGAACCAGCAGCAGCAGGGGGTACACCACCAGAAGGTCATGTAGGAGTTGCAGAGCATAAATGTCAACATGACCTCCATTGTAGGGGTGCTGGGTGACATTGCCAAAACCATGCGGGAGGACAGAGCATGCCAGCAGGCCACTTCCACTAGCCACTCCACCCAGCAGCCTTCCGCATCTGCTGCAGCTAGTGGATAGGAGGCCTTGCCAAAGGATCCACAGGCCACAAGCACCCCTTCGCCTGCAGACGGTGAACCACCATGCAAACATTCTCTGCAACCCAGACAAACACCAGAGACAGTTGCCAAGACCACCGCCAGGAAATGAGCCCCTCCTGAATGTCCCCTTTGTGTTTCACTGTACCACCTTGTCCTCTTTGAACTGCCATTGCTCCCCTTCCTATGGACCCTTGGACACTGGACCTGTGCTACAAATAGACTGGCCCACTACACTGAACTATTCCCAACCATCACCCACTCCATTGTACTTTGCATTGGTTACCAAATTTTTCAAATAAACACCCTTGGACACAACTTGAGTAATAGTGCTTTATCTGAAGAAAATGTACAATGCAGTGTATTGTAATGAACTGCATGATTTGAGCAGGTGTCCAGTAATATGTTGATCCATACTATATATGTGTCTCAGCCGTCTGTGCACATCACAGCATTACACTGTTGAAACCACATCAACATATGCAATAAGAGAAGTCATAGGTGACAGTCAGGTGTGATGCAAAGTTAGTGACTGGCATTATGCTACATCCACAAAGCACAAAACTTAAAGGTGTAATATTTAGTTCAACAGACTTACCTGAGTGTCAGTGGAAGGATTGCAGTATCATATGTGTCCTGTTGTCTGCATCCCCCTCCTCTTCCTCACTGTCCTCACTGTCCACTGCTGTCACAGCTGCATTGTCACCCCTCTCCTCCTGCAGATAGGGCACATGGCATGTGAGGACCAAATTGTGCAGCATGCAGCACACAACAACAATATCCCAGACCTTCTCAGGGAAGTAGGCTAAGGATCCACCTGTCAGATGGAGGCACCTGAAACTGGCCTTCAGGAGACCAAAGGTCTTTTCAGCAATCCTCCTGGTACGCCCATGAGCATCTCAGCCCTTGTTCTAGGATTCCTTACAGGGGTCAAGAGCCAGGACAGGTTTGGGTAGCCAGAGTCACCTGGAAGAAGTGAGGGACACACATTAGCCTTGCAAAATGGCATGTGGTATGGCTCCTGAAGGCATACACTGTCATATGTTGGGTGGGGACTCAGGCTCACCTATAAGCCACACACTCTGTGCCTCTATAGTTGTGCCATCAGCGGTGGGATGCTACTATTCCTCAGGACAAAGGCATCATGCACCGACCCAGGATACTTGGCAATGACGTGGGAGATGTACTGGTCAACAAGGCACACCATCTGGACATTGAGTGAGTGGAAACTCTTCCTATTCCTGTACACCTGTTCATTTGCCCAGGAGAGACTAAGGCAATATGGGTCCTGTCAATGGCCTCAATCACATGTGGTATGTGTCCCATTGCATAGAATCCGGCCTTCACAGTGGGCAAATCATCTACCTGAGGGAATGCGATATAGCTGCACATGTATTTGAGCAAGGCAGACAAAACCCTTGCAAGCACCATAGAGAACATTGGCTGTGACATTCTAGCAGCCAAGCCCACTGTCACCTGTAAAGAGCCTGTTTCCAGGAAATGGAGCACTGATAGTACCGGCACAAGGGGGGGACATTACTGCAGTGCAATGGATAGCAGGTAGCAGATCAGTCTCCACTTGTGCACACAGCTCTGTGATTGTGGTCCTGTCCAGACGATAGGTGAGTATGATCTGCCTGTCCTCCAGTGTACCAAGTCCACAAGGGGTCTGTACGCGGGTGCATGCCTCCTCCTCCTCTTCATCCACAGTGCTTGTTACCTATGTGAACCAAAAGCAAGAAGGGAGTGACAACAGGAACTATGGACACACAATATCAGTGTACACAGAGCAAAATTGTATGTTAGACACTGGAATTGTCTTGGTGTGTACATTCAACACCAATGATGCACTATCAAATATGTGCATGTGTACTAGCAGTAGAAAATGGCAACCACCTGTCCTATATGCAGGGACAGGTGGAAGTGACCTCACTCCGCCAGCGGTAGGCGTGATGGCGGGAGGCAGTCTGCACCGCCGTGCAATTCCTCATTGACTAACATGGGGGTCTATACCGTACAGGAACCAATGATGATCAATGCCGGTGGTGACGGTGTTCACTGCCGCCGACGTAAACACCATTTTTTGTCTATCACTTCACTTGATTCCTGACTTTCCACAGGACTGCATCTCTACTGCGTGTGCTGCTGTGACCTGTGTCTACAAACTGCCATGGCCCTTGGCACAGGGTCAAGGACCCCAGCCTTCATGTAGGAGGAGTCTAAGCGGCTCGTGGATGAGATCCTAGCCCTGTATGAGCAGTTGTATGGGCTTGCAGATCAACAGGTCAGTACATGATGGGTACGTTGCATGCGACATGGCTTCATGTAGATGTGTGTGTGTGTGTGCTGGTAGTGTGTCATTTGGGGGGTATGGCAGGTGGCAGTGTACATGTAGCAGTATTGAACATGTGTGTGCCTGATGAGGGGCAAATGCAGTATGTAGGCCACATGTGTGACAGGCTGAACTCTGTGGTTCATGGTGTCCCTCTGAGTTTCCTCTGCAGGTCAGCACCTATCAGAAGAAGGGGTTTGTGGTGAGAAAACAGGGCTGATTGCAGAGGCCCCCTAACTTTTTGCCCCCATTTTCCACTTTTTGCTGGTGTTTTCCTGACTCTGATGGTGCCCTGGGTACTGCTAACCACTCCCAGGGCCTGTGCTCTGTGTAAAATGGATATGCAAATTAGGCTAATTATAATTGGCTAATTTAACCTACCTATAAGTCCCTAGTATATGGTAGGGCATGTAGGTTTAGGGACCACAGCATAGGTAGTGCACCCATAGGTGCACTGCTGAGGTGCCCAGTGTCATTTTAAAGCAGGCCTGCCTTGCTGGCTGCTTTTAAATTAAAGTTATATGCAAATTTCGACTTTGGAATTAAAAGTAGTTCCAAAGTCTTAAACTACCTTATTTTTACATATAAGTCACCCCTAAGGTGTGCCCTATGTGCCCCTAGGGCTGGGTGCCATGTAACTATAAGCAGGGACTTTATACAAATAGTTTTATAAGCCTTGGTGAGGTAAAAACAGCCAAATTTGTTTTTCCCTCATTGTGGTAAATGGCCTTCATAGGCTAGAATGGGGAGACTTTATTTTATTTTTTTTTTTTTTTAAGTCTCCTTAAATGATGCATACAAAGAATTTGGTATAAAATTAATTATTGTAATAAATCCCACAACTTCCAGTTGTGGGATTTAATATAACTTGTTCAGGTAAAGAGTTTTAAACTTTACCTGAAAAGTTGCCAATTTCAGCCCTGCATTGTTTTTGCTGCTGTGCTCTGATTGGCCAGCCTCTAGCAGCTTGGCCAAGCTGCCTTGATGAGGTGTGAAGTGGCCTGGCTTCACACTAAGGAATGTGCCTGTGGGAGGGAATCTCCCCGCAGCAGATGGTGAGGCAGGAAGGGGGAGGGCTGCAAAACTGGTCTTCAAAGGCAGAGAAGGACATTTGGAGCAACCAGCAACACCCCCACATCCTGCAACCCCAGGCAACTAGGTGCCCCCTTGATTAGATTAGGAGAGGGCAGGAGAGGGGTGTTTTTATGATTTTTAGCCACACCAGTGGGTGGGCTCAGCCAGATGTAACCTCCAAAAATCAGATTCAGCCATGATGGATTTTTGAAGAATGTTGCCTACTGGGATTGATTTTTGCCACACTTCCCAGGAAGTGGTCATCACAGGGGGAAGGACCCTGCACCTGATTGGAGAACCAGGACCCCCCTGCTTTTCACCCAGGAGCAAGGATAAAACTGGCAGACCTGCACCCACACCTCAGTTCCCTACCACATTCAACGAGGAAGAAAAACAGAAGAAGAAGGAATGCCCTGCTGGACCCCTGGCCTGCACCTGGAACCTGCACTCAGAAGGACTGCACCAGCTGCACACTTTGGCTTCACCACAAGAAGGACTTTGCCTGGCTTCAACTGGTTCAAGGAGGGACTCCCTGTTTGCTACAGGTGAAAAATTGCTATCCAGAGTCCCCTGCACCAACTCCTGAAGAAAGCGACCAGCTGACAACTGTCCAGTGGCCAAAAAGGAGTTTGCACCAGGCGCATTCTGGGAATTGTAGTCCGCACCCCCCAAGGACCATCTCAGAACTTCTGGACCCTTGGGGTGAGATGTGGACCCCAAAAGAACCTTAAAAGGACATCTGGGAGAAGCCCCAGAAGTTTGGAGAAGTTTGGACAACTTTTGTAAAAAAGCTCCATAGAGGGACCAACCCGCCGCGGCAACTCTAGCTGGCTTGCCTCAACCGCGACCCAGCCTGATTTGCTGGTTCGTCCAGGTAAGGAAAATCTCCGAAAAAGAGACTAAGGGGGTCATTCTGACCCTGGCGGTCTTGGACAGGTTGGCGGTGCTTCATTTCCCATTCTGACCGCGGCGGTAAAGCATGGCAGTGCAGGGGCCCCCTAACAGGGCCCCGGCCTGCTTTTCACTGTCTGCATGGCAGACAGTGAAAAGAGCGACGGGTGCAACTGCACCCGTCGCACTGCCGCAACACCGCCGGCTCCATTCGGAGCCGGCTCCTGTGTTGCGGCCTCATTCCCGCTGGGCGCTAACTTGGTTAGCGCCAGCCTGCCCAGCGGGAATGTCAGAATGGGGGCCGCGGAATTTTGGCCGCGTGGCGGCCAAATGGCGGTTTCCGCCTGGCGGGTGGTGGTAGCCGCCCGCCAGAGTTGGAATCACCCCCTAAGTCCGAAGGTAAAAAGTTGACCGGGACCTCCCAGCCAGTGTATCCGCGGAGGAATCCATGGACGTCGGATCAAGATCCAGGTTTACCCCGGTCGAAGGATTTTCACCTCGAAAAAACGACTAAGTCCGAAGGTAAAAATCTCCACCGAGGATTCCAGCATCACGTATCCGGAGAAGGGCTCCAGGAGGTCGGATTGGACTGGCAGTTTCGTCCCTCTGAAGAAAATCTTCGAAAAAGAGACTAAGGGCCTGATTCTGACCCCGGCGGTCACGGACCGCCGGGGCCAGGGTCGGCGGGAGCACCGCCAACAGGCTGGCGGTGCTCCTCAGGACATTCTGACCGCGGCGGTTCAGCTGCGATCAGAAGAGGAAAACCGGCGGTCTCCCGCCGGTTTTCCGCTGTCCTGCAGAATCCTCCATGGCGGCGCAGCTTGCTGCGCCGCCATGGGGATTCTGACACCCCATACCGCCATCCTGTTCCTGGTGGTTCGCCCGCCAGGAACAGGATGGCGGTATGGGGTGTTGTGGGGCCCCTGGGGGCCCCTGCAGTGCCCATGCCAATGGCATGGGCACTGCAGGGGCCCCCGTAAGAGGCTCCCACAAAGAATTTCAGTGTCTGCTTTGCAGACACTGAAATTCGCGACGGGTGCAACTGCACCCGTCACACCTTCCCACTCCGCCGGCTCCATTCGGAGCCGGCTTCCTCGTGGGAAGGGTGTTTCCCACTGGGCTGGGCTGGCGGGCGGCCTTTTGGCGGTCGCCCGCCAGCCCAGTGGGAAACCCAGAATAACCGCAGTGGTCTTCTGACCGCGGTGCGGTATTCTGGAGGGGGGAACTCTGGCGGGCGGCCTCCGCCGCCCGCCAAAGTTAGAATCACCCCCTAAGTGTGAAGGTAAACTTTTAACCGAGGCCTCCCGCGGTCTGTAGCCAAGCAGGGCTCCATCGCGGTCGGCCTGAAACTTTGACTTTGCCCCGGTCGAGGTGCAACCAGATGACCCGAATGGCGCTTTTTGTTTCTAGGCGCTAAAAAAATAATAATTCTTTGAAAATTCATATCTCCGGTTCCCCTTATCCGATTCTATTCGTTTTGGTGTCAAAATATAATCTATTTTAATAAATTCGTTTTGGATTTTTAAACTGTTTCCTGTGTTTTATTTAAATACTGTTTTGTGATATTTGAATGCTTTACACTCTGTCTCCTAAGTTAAGCCTTGACGCTCGTTGCCAAGCTACCAAGGGTTGAGCTGGGTTTAATTTACTGAGACCTAACTGGACCTTAGTGGAGATTAGTGGCCTATTGCTAAGTGTAGGTACCTACCTGCCCTTACCAATAACCCATTTTCCAACAGGGTTGTGGCATACCATTGCCAAGAATGTGCAGACCCTGGGGGTCCATAACCAGCGGAGCACCCCCTGCAGGACAGGGTGGGAAGACCTCAGACACTGGGCCTGGAAGACCGTGGAGACCCAGCTGGGGACGGCCTCTGAAAGAGGGAGGGGTGCCCATTGGAACCTGATCCTCCTGATGACCTGCATACTGATGGTGGCCTAGCCAGAGCTGGATGGGCTCTTCAGGGCATCACAGCAGCCACAAGGGGGTGAGTACAGTGTGTGTGACAATCAACTTTGTTGCCTGTCATGGGATTTGGGTACAGGGTTCTAGTCAGTGGATGCCACAATGTGCCAACTTAGACATTGCTGCATAATCCAGCTTAGGTATTTTGGGGAGTAATGCATATTTTTTATATCTAGGAAGCTGGCTTTCCACATCAGGCAGGGCTTATTTGGTCCCAGTTGGTGTGCAGATGGCAATGTTTGGCTCCTACCTGGTGTGGTACCTAGCCAATGGTATGCCAGTGTGGTCCTTACTGTCCATTTTGAGGCTCAGTGTGCGACAGTGATGTGTATGCCATGTGTGCTGTTGTTGCTGTGATTGACCCTGTGCTCCCTTTCTTTCTCCCCCTCTCCTTTTGTCATCTTGTCCATGTGCGCATTAGCATAATCTGGCGATGGAGCAGGGGCACTGGTGAGTGAGGGAGCTGCAGCCCACAGGACCCAGGAGGCTGAGTCCACCGACGCTGAGGGAACCAGTGAGACGGAGGGTGAGGGAAGCACCACAGGGGGACAGGAGCTGATACAACTGACTCTGAGTCCTTCTCCGATGGGATCTCCCTGGTGGTAGTGGACTCCTCTGGGACAACCCCAGCTGCAGGTTCTACCGCCACTCCCTGTTTCAGCACCTTCCTCTCATTAGTCTACCACCGAGCTGCCTGTGCCCGCTCACCCAGGATGGTGGGTGTCTCCTTCGCCCCAGACACCTCAGGCCCTGTCCCAGTCAGCCCTGCTGCCCTCAGTGAGGAGGATATTTACCTCCTGAGATCCATCTCTGTAGGGCAGTCAACCATAGTGAATGCCATTGAGAGGCTTGCATGCCAGATACAGCACTGCACTGCCTTCCTGGAGGGCATTTACGGTGGCATGGCTGCCCTACAGAGATCTATTCAGGCTCTGGCCTCTTCTCCGATGGCAGTCAGTGTCCATGTTTCTTCTGTCCCCCCTCCAACTACTACTTCCCAGTCCCAGTCTCCTCTCCCCAAACTCATCCCATTTACATATTCTGACAAGCATGCCCCCAAAACAGCAGACAAGACTCCCATAGACAAACACAGGCAACACACTTCAGTACACAAGCACACACACATCCAACACCGAAATGCACACACAACATCATCCACTGCCTCCACTGTCTCCCCTCCTCCTCCTCCCTCACAGTCACATCAGCACTCACAGCTGCATGCATAACATCAACAGTCCCAGATACTGTCACCTGCACACCCTTGCCCACAGTCACCATAACAGCAGACCCGCAGGCATGCACCCCACATACCACATGCACAATCACCACCACCACCATCAGTCTATCTACCCCTCCAAAGACACACAAACACTTGCACTCAGACCCCCAACAGCCATCCACCTCAAACACGTACACTGTCCATGTACATGCACCCAAGTCCAGCATACCTCCTACTCCTACAGCTACTCCCTCTATCACCACTCCCATTCCTCCTCCCACTGCCTGCCCAGCTGGTCCTAAGAAGCGTTTCCTTTCCCACCTTGACCTCTCCCTCCCCCTCCCACCGCCCTGCCCATTAGAGAAAGGACCCCCAGTACCTCCAGCACCAAGCCTAGCCCTTTTCTACCCCTAAGACTTCACCTGCCACTAAGGTGCACAAGAGTGGAACTCTGGCCCCCCGCCCCAAGCCTACTCGTTCGCAACCAAAACTGAAGGTTAAAGAGCCACCCCCTTCCAAACCCAAGCCCAAGAAAAAAAATAAGTTCACCCCAAGCCCCCCACGCCCCCTTCTCCCTGAGGTGCCTGGCTATTTCCAATATGATGCCCCCGCACAGTGGAGTCCCATTGTTGTCAGGAGTCAAGTTGGGGCTTGGACTTTGCCCTATGGTCATTACAGACTTTGAACTGGCCCTGCCTGTACATATGTTTTTCTAATCTGATTGGATTTGGGTTCTTCATCCTACTGGCTTACAGTGGTTGAAAAAGAGGTATGTGTCCTGGCTTTCTTTGCTCCTGGGTTCTGTTACTGTTGATTTACTCTGCAGATAGTTCTGGGTGAGTTTATGGTGTGTGTTGTGAGTGTGTGTGTCACTCTCCCCTCCCTCTCTCCTTTGTGTGCCAGCCGGGTGTACTCACCGTCGTCATCTTTATTGGCATTGGTGCTCCTGGATGGCCATGGCGTTGTACAGCATCGGGAAGACTTCCAATTCAGGTTCCATGGCGGCAGCTAAATCCTCTACGTCCCTGAAGGAGAGTGTCTCCTTTTATATGATGCGTTTCCGCCAGGCCTATTGGTGGCGTTGCTACCGCCCCGGAAATCATGGTGGTGTGCTATGTCATAAAATGATGGGCGGATCCTTGTCTTCCGCCTGCCTGTAGGTGGCTACCGCTGTGTTCAGTAGTTGTACCGCACTGGTAGTTGGGGTGGTACATTGGCTGTCTATGGGAGGAATCACTGCCATGATCATATGACCGCCAATGTGATAATGAGGGCCTAGATGTTGTCACTATACCGGAGTGTTCTGAGGACACATAGTGAGGGTCCGTCCTATTCGTTCTAAAAACCCGAGGAGTTAATAAAATGCGTATGGCAGCCATTGGCGTCTACAGGCCACAATAACCACCCACCAGGATGCAAAAATGATGTGTTAAATGTACCATTCAGGACCCATTCATTGACCTGATCTTCAGATGTATTTATATACATTTGCCATTTGTGAAATTTAGCAGGGGTGGGAATACTGGGCGCATTCAGGGCCTGATTTATACTTTTTTGCGCCGCATTTGCATAATTTTTTTATGCAAAAGCAATACAAACTTGCAAAATATAATTGCATTTAGTAAGTTTGCGCCGCCTTTACGTCTAAAAACTATACAATAGCGACACTAAAAAAGTAGAAACCAGGCCCTCAGCTCCCTAATGTTTGCTAAGCCTAACCAGCTTGTTTGTTGTACTGTGTCATTTAGAAATATCATTTGAACAGGAAGCACACATGCTCTAAATAAAGCTTCTTTTCCTCTTATTTGCCAATTTTCTGTGTCTTCACACACTCTTTAAGTCATTTGACTTCAACCATTACTCATAGCCTTCTATAGCCAATTGGGAGAAAAAGGAATCAGAATAAATCAATTTTGTATCTGTCAATAAAACATGTTGACTTTCCATTTCTGACATTTTAAAATAATATGACTCAGCATTTCTAACATTATGCCCAGAAAAATATCAACATTTTTCAGTATACATTTTAGAACTGCCTGGTGGAGTCGGGCAGTGTTCCCATTGTATATATTTAAAAATAGTCTTTGGGGTACTTGCTCTGTGAATGAAATAATATCCATAGTAATTATAACAGAACATATCACCATCATTTCTTTTAAATTGGTACACATCTTCATTTTCAAATACTATATAACACTTTAGATCAGACTTCATAGCATCAACAGTTTGCACATTCCAATTATCAGAAACCACTCTGGGTGTAATTACATCTGTCATAGAGAGTGTGAATAGATATGGTATTTGAATGACCTCAGTAGGTCCATGTATGTAGAAAAATACTTTATCCCATCAAGAATTGGTATGGCTGTAATGTTCACTAGGGACAAGGCTCGGTGAATTTTGTGTGATGAGAAATGTGGTTTTAGGACCTCATCCATCAGTTCACCTGTAGAGTGTTCAGGAAGAAAATAACCATTCATCATGAGAAAGAAAAGGATAACAAACCCAATCCAAAGGAGGAAGGCAAGTACAGTCAATAAGAGCCATAGATAAGTCCATGGATGAATGAAATAATTAGTTTTAAGCCACTATATCAACTTACGTGCTCTTGACAGTTCTGTGCAGGAGAGGCAGATGAGTCACTAAAGGTGTTGTTTACATCGACAAAATAACCAGAATCTGTTTGTGCAAAAATCTGAAGCTGTATTTTGAAGAGGAGAATTTGCTGAAGACTTCATTGGTGGTTCATAGTAAATTATGACATATGTTTGTGTAGAATTTGTAAGAAATTGACCATTATTTTCATTACTGATTGCAGAAGTAGTTGTTTTTGGAACAATGAAAGCTCACTTTCCACCCTCCCTAAGCTCGGAGAGGTGTTAACGTTGCTGTTGAAGACTTGTAGGGGAACATCCTGGTCTACAGTGGGAGGGATTCGGGCACTACCCAGGAGTCCTCTAGGTCTGCTGTGCAGAGTCGGCCACATGGTGTAAGTTGACATTGTCGATTGAGAAAAAGCGATTTTCTTTAGAGCCAGGCAAGGGTGGTAGAATCACAATTCTGGTACCATGTATTCCCAGGCATGGAACCGGTGCACGACCAAACTCCTTTTTCACAGCATTTTTTTCTCGCACTAGATCTCCAAGTTTAGGAATCCAGCCGGTAGATGTTACTGGTACATCCCTAATTCCAGAGGAGGCAGTATTGGCAAATGTGTTGTTATCACAGAACTCTTGCAAGTCCTGCAAGACAGTGACACGTTCATTCATGTCGAAGGGTGTATCCTCTGCCTCCATGCCAGGACCATCAAGATCTGGAACATACATTCAAGTTCCAAAGAGGCATTTGTATGATGTATGCCCCTCTCCAGGGACCTTCTAGGCAGGTTGTTAAGTGCTCTCTAGACTCCACAAAGGTGTTGAAGCCAATTACGACCAGTGCCTAATACTCTAGCTGTTAAGGATTGCTTTAAATATCGGTTTTGTTGCTCCACGACACTATGTCCTTACGGATGAAATGGAGACGAGTAATGCAGTTGGACCCCTAACAAAGCCATGGTGACCCTGTAAGCCCTCGAGGCAAAAGCAGGGCCTCGGTCCGGGTGGAAAGCTGCAACATTATATGTGCCGATAAAGACTTGCAAATCTTTAATAACAGTTTGAGCGTCACCAAGTGTTGTGGCCAAACCCACAGAAATCTGCAGCATGAGTCAACAGCAACTAAGATGTACTTGTATGCACTATCTGGTCTTAGGGGAACACAATTGTCCAAGTACACACATTGTAAAGGTTTGTTGGAAATTAGAAGGGGTGTCTGCGGTGGACATTTCATATTGGACCCTTTTATTTGCTGGCAGATGTCACCACAAAGGACATATGCTTGGTCTGTTTGTAGACACCTGGCCACCAGTAGCGCGATTGTAATAAGGAAATTGTAGCCGTCACACGGGCATGAGCAGAAGCAACTCCCTCATGCACTGCTTTTATTAGTTCAGGTCTTAAGTCTTTATTGAGAATTACTTGAACTCCCACACCTGGTATTGTTACTTGTGCATCAAACAAGCCTGCCATCCGGTTTAGCAGGATACACTTTAGGTAAAGGCCTGCCATCAGCCGAAGCTTTCATGGCTGCCAGTGTTTCATCATCTACTTTCAGCTTAGAACAATTTACTGCAGCAACAGAAGCCAGGGCTCCTGCTGATTTGGCTGCTTCATCAGCCAGAGTGTTGCCTTCAACGTATATATTCCAACACACTGATGTCCTAGTGTATGTACAACATGGACATTAGGTAGCATTTCTTTCAGCTCTGCTACTTTCCCTGACAGTAGTCTGTGTTTAACGGTATTGCCTTTTGACGCCAGTAATGCAGATATTGATTGAAGGACTGGACACAAAAGTGCGAATAACAGACAATCAAAGTCATCTGCTCAGGATCCATATGTTCCAGTGCCATCCCCAAAGTCTTGAGCTCTACAAGTTGTGCAGTGCAATCTCCTAGATTCTATGTGTAAGTATTTTGTGCATGGACCTTGCCATCCTTCATGTAACCACTCACGGCAGGTGCTATGTTTTGGCAGAAAAACCCGTTGGATATATCCAGGGTCATCCCATATTTTTTGTGCACTATATTGCTCATAAGTGCTGTGCTGTGTGCATTTTGTATGGCAAATGTTTTGGTGTGACTGTTTAAATGTCTGTAGTCTAAGACTATTCTATATGACTGGTCGGGTTTCGCGACTGGAAATAATGGATTATTCATAGATGAGACAGAGGGTTCACTGACACCCTGGTACTCCAATTGGTTGAGGATTTCCATCACAAATGCCTTTGCATAATAGTTTATTGGCTACTGAGGTTGAGGTTGGGGTTGGGATTGTATTGGCATTACGTAGTAGGGGGAATCTTTGTCCCACCCTACATGATTGCGATATAACACAGGTACCTCTGCCCAATTAATGGTTTGCATTTCAATGAGCTTTCTGGAAACAAGGGGTGGGAAGGATTTTTCAATTACATCCTCCCCACAAGGGAGATCGCAGATGAATTCCAGCCAGCAAAATATCATAAATAGAAAGAACATGGTCCCAAAAGATGGCATCTATCCTACGTTCAATGTCTCCTTCTAACTAAATACTTACTCTGTACACCCTATTGGGTGTGGAGACACTCATGGCTGCAGTCTCAACTTGTAAGAAGTCTTCAGTTGCTTTCACCTGCAGATACTCTTGAAGATCCTGGTGAACTATTATGACCTCTGCTGCACTGTCGAGCAGTGCCAGTGCCCACTTCCTTTTCTTCAGTAAAGCCCTCTTCTTGAGTGGCTTGTTAGATTGGAAATGCTGCCACTGTTTTCTTTTTAAAATTGGGGTTTTTGTTGGGGAAGTTTCTCTTATTTTTTAACCGAAACTTGAGACGAGCGTTGTGAGTCCTTTCTCGGTTTCACGTACTCAGTTCGCTACTCTGACCGCCCACCTCTCACACTGTGTTTTTCCGGTGAGTGATGAAAGGAAGGAGATTGGCGTGTATCCGTACATTGAGATCTGTCAGGCGTTTTTATATTATCCCTATTTCTAAGGTTGTACCTATTTTGTAGAATCTCCGCATGCAGAGATTCTCCCCTTTCTTTTTAAGGTGTTTGTTGTTTTTTTATCCCAGCATTTTTTGGAATCTTCAGGTGCTTGCTTAGTAGTATCTTTATTAGATCTGCCTTGAAATTGTGGTTTAACTGGTCTGGCCCCCAGACTATATCGACCAGTACTAGAATAGGTCTCTGCCATAATCTTTGGTAGCTCACGTTCTTGATCCTGTACAGGAACGTTCCGGAGCCGCATGCGCAGTGCTAATGTAACTGCTTCCCCTTTAAGATTACTTAATATGATTGAGGATACTGTGGCTAAATTGCCCATTAATTTCATCCCCAAATCCAGGGCCGGTGCAGACCTGTATTCATCTTCAATTTGTTTTAAAACCTCTGGAAGATTGGCAAGTGTTGGTGTACCGTTTGCAGTAGTATAGAGCGTGGCAAATACCGTGCCCCATGTATTGCAATTATCAACTGTGGGAACCATCCGGAATGGGAAGCACATAGTGAGAATTCTATGTTTATCCTGAGGTCCAGTATGGGGAAAAACTGCTTCAGGCGCATTCATTTTTTGAGACAACCAAAAAGGAATTTCCTCCCGCTTGGTGGGTACCTTACCCATGGTTGAATGTACAGGCGCAGGGTTAATGCCTGACATAACTGCATGTTGTTGCACTGGGGCAGCATGTGCTGGGTTAGTATTTAATGTTTGCATGACAAACTGTACGAATAGTCTATATATTGTCATGAGCTCTGTATACAGGCGGCGAACCTCAGCTACTGCTAGGGTTTCTGTATCATGTTGTTGCTCAGAGGACCTAACCTAACATATAATATTGTATGTGGTAGGGCGCCATCAAGAAAGTTATAATGGTCTTGATAAGATAAAGATATTTCTAAATATGCATAAGCTCTGTATTGTGCAGGTATGTTTGAAGATGTGTATTGGTGAAATGTATTTGTGTTCCCATCTACTGCTGAAAAAGAAAGCCAAGAGTAAAAAAAAAAAATTCTATAGGCTAGATGAGCCTCAACAACAAATGTGACAGGACCCTCCTGGGCCGTTAGGCCATTAGCCAATAAATGTGCTGTAAAGGGTAGTCGAATATTCACTGCAATAGCTACCCGTTGTGTGTTAACCACTTTATTGGTAGATGTATGTTCAGAGATAAGGACATGAAGTGGGGATTGGTCCTTTTAAGGTTCAAGCTTGAACAACCTACAGCTCAAATTATGTACTACCTATTCAGCTGAGGAGTAAATCCTCAAAGCCACGGATGTCTTTATATATAGTATTGAGCTCTTTTAGCCTTAAATGAGACAGAGATACTCAGGAGGATCCGAATATTAGTGCCTGACCAAACGTTGGAGGCACCATGTCGCGTAGGTTCTCATTATGCTAAAGAGGCTACTGGATTTGGGCAACCGGATCACATGGATTGTGGGTACTAAGTATGATTCCACATCACATGACGCCTGTCGGCCTAATCAGGGTTCTCTGGCTAACTAGCAGCACCTCAGCTCTGGCTGAGATGACTGCGGCAACCAGGAACATTACAAGGAAAACTCCTCAGGGGAATCGTGGCCGATCAGATCCCATCCCTTTCTCTCAGTTTTCAAAAAGTCTCATACAGGCAAAGACAACAGAGGCAGAATATAGTTCAATGAGGATTTATTGAAGTAACGGATCTTAGATAAAAAGGCATATATTGCAATAACTAGGATGATAAAACACAATAAAAACAAGTAGGTGGCTAACAGAGTAAAACACAAGAACAGTCCTACCATACTGTCATTAGGAGTGATATATATATATTTCTCCTACCTACACAATGTTTGAGCACAGCGTAATAAGCCTAATCTGCCCTTTGGGTTTCCCCCTTGGGGGTACATTATCACTCATACCTGGAGGAAGAAGCCTGTAGCCTCGAGAGATATCGTCCCTATGTGGATCAGGGGTCCAACGGCTAAGCAAGTAGCTGCAGCAAAGCAATCATCAATCAGCATACAGTCGTAGTAATCTGACTGGAATCTCCCTCTAACGTGTCTAGGACAAAAGGGTGTTTTTATAATAAAACAGCTGACATTCCAAGAAATAGTCCCACGTATGAATATGTGTTTTCTGTGAATGTTAGAGACATATCATGCCATGTTTGTAGGCACCCCTATTTGACTGTAGCCTTGGAGAAAGCACACAGTGAAATAAATGTCCTACTAAGAACGCAATGCTTTCCTAGGCGAAAGTATAATACAATAAAGAAAATAAAAAAGCACCACAAATGTCGCTATTGCTAGGAAAATAAAGCAATGATGAATAAAATGTAACTGGCTTAAAGTGCAAGGCAGCAGGCCTAATTAGCTAAAACAATGTGTCTAAAACATGGCTAAAATAGCTATACAACACCATTGAGGACTGCAACTCAAGTTTGCCATCTTCTGAGTCTTCCTCCAGTGGACACTCCTGAGTGGTTGAAGACCCCATAGGATCTGTACAATCTTCATCCTTGTCTGCTACCACCAGTTCCATCGGCACCCTTCCTGTAGCTCCCCACCCAGTTGGCCAGGCGTGCTCTCCTAAGAGAGGGCTTGTCTCCTTTGCATCTAGGCAACTCAGCCCATGTCCCACTTACTGCACAGAGTGAGGTGGTTATTGACCTCCTGAAGTCCATATCTGTGGGTCATACTGCCATTCTGAATATGATCCAAGGGCAAGGCAGCCATCTCCAGCAGATGGTGGCATACCTGGAAGGCATTCATAGTGCTATGGCTTGCCTTCAAAGATCTTTTCAGGCTCTGACCTACTCCCTCTGTGCAGCCTCCCATTCCCCCTACCTAGTGTCCCTCCATGCCCCTTCCCCATACCAATACCCTATTCCCGCACATGTCCAAAGCACATCATGCACACATTTCCACTCGTACTCACACAGACCGAAGCAGCACACCCTCACATAGGCAGAAACACAAGAGAAAAAAAAGGGATACATCCAAACAAACTGACAATAAACCGACCACCACCACAGGCTCCATTACATGCATTATATCCACACCCACCACAGATAACACAACACAACACTCCCCCATTACATCCACACACAGCACATCTGACACTACCACACATGCACACAACATACACCCACTACCACATTTAGTACTGACAACACCACACCAACATGCACCCCCCTCATTCACATCCATTCACACAGCACACACAACCACACCCTCAGCACCACTACTGCAACATCTACTACACCCACTCCCTACACTTCCACATCAGACAGCACCACTGACACCACATTCATCTCATACACACCAAAAAAACACAGATGCACACATGCAAGCACTCAACACTCCCCACCTTAAGTTGACATACCCATACATATAGCACATTCACCAGACACTCCTGAACCCGCAGCACCCAACTCTCCCAGGCACATCAGTCAGAGTCACTCCCTCTCCCTCCAAAATCAACCCCTTCCCAAACTCACTTCTAAGTTCTCTGCATAAGACCCATCCTTATCCCTGGCCCTGAACCCTCCCAAACCTCCTAACTCAATTACAAAAGAGGTTCCCACCCTCCCAAACCATAGACCACCTCCCAACCCACCTCTAGTATCCCTGCATTCACCTCTTTCAGGTCCCTAGCTACCGCTTCCAAGAGATTTTCTACCTTTTCCACTTCTCAGACCCCCCTCCTAAACACCGACTCACCCCTTCCTCTTCCAAACCCACCACTTCCCATGCTAAATCCACCCCCCAAACCCAAACAACCCCCCACCCAAAAAATGCCCAAGAGGTGCCTTCCCAGCCCAATGGTTGCCCCTTTTTGAGGAGGTTACCTGGCAGTGTCCGAAGAGCCAAGTTTTGTGGCACTGTCTGCACATTAAATATAAATTGGACTACCCCTTGGACTTTGATTTTTGTTTGGACACTCTGTCACGTGGGCTCTCATAACCCTAATGATACTACTGGATTCAGGTGGCAGAATCACCTGAATTGTGGGAACTGAGTCCAGTCCCACACCATGTGACAACTGTCAGCCTAATCTGGGTTTTCCAGCTAACTAGCAATGCCTCATATCTGCAGGGATGATTGTGGCAACCGGGTGCATGACAGAAATGACTCCTCAGGTGAATCATAGTTGATCAGATCTCATCCTTTTACCTCAGTTACATTAGTCTCATAAGCGCAAAAGCAAACAAAGGCAGAGAATGGTTAAATAGGGTTTAATGAATTCGCTGCATCTTAGATAAAATGGCATGAATTACAATAACAAGGTTGATAAACACCCTAAAAGAAATGGTGAGAAGAAGAGTGAAACACAGAAAAAGTCCCACCATACTGTCACTAAGCTATTTTAGAGCACTGCAAGATAAGCTCTAATCTGTCCTTCAGGTTTCCCCTCCTGGAAGACATCATCTCCCATACCTGAGCAAGGAAGCCTGTTGTCTAGAAAGGAATGTTTTTATAATAAAGCAGCTGATGTTTGGAAAAAAATGTCCCCAAGTGAGAATGTATGTTTCTGTGAATGTTGGAGACACAGTGTACCACTTTGCAGGCAACTCTGTCTGGCTGCAGGCTTGAGGAAATCACAAAGTGAAAAGAATGTCTTGCTAGGAATGTAATGCTTTCTAGATGAAAGAACAACTAGATAAAGAAAATAAAACAGCATCGTAAATGTGGCCTATGCTAGAAAAATAAAATGAAGCTGAATAAAATGTAACTGGGCTAAATTGTAAAAGGAAGGCCTAGTTGCTAAAATAACGTGTCTAAAACCTGGCTATAATAGCTATAGAACACCCTCCCCTTGCCGCTTCAAAGGTAGTTAAAAGTCTAAAATGAAAACATAAAAGCAGGTAAAAGCGATTCATAAAAGCATAAATACATGAATGTCAAAAATGACAAGTTAAAAGACACTTGAACATGTGGAATATTAAAAAGGGGCAATTTAAAACATCAACAGTGGCGTCAACAGAACCAAATTTAAAAGTCAGTGTCATTTTTAAAATCACCAATTATATCCAGGACAATTGAATCCAGCAAATGTTCCACTTCGGCAAGTGGTATAGTAGCCAAATCACTGGAAAGGAAAACCAAGGAGCACCCATGTTCCAAAACCTGAGCTACAGCTGAAGCAGCAGCATTTGGTGTTGTGCCCCATGTTGACTTAAGAGCTGCATGATCCACAAGGGGCAACTCATAAATAGCTTCCTGTAGCAAACGCACTCTCAATGCGCATGTCTGGTAATGAGTCCTTAGCGAGAACATGAACAGATCAGAGTCCAATGAAAGTAAGTGTTGTGTGGAAAGACAATCTTTCAGTGCACATTCGAAAAAGCACCAAAGTTTTCTAAACACAGGCTGCACACAATCCAAAACCAGTCTGAATGACAAACACCAGTCGTACTGCAATTCTTCCAGGAGTGGTGCTCCGAAATAATGCATCATGTGTTCATGACACAGTTGCACTGATGCAAGCGCTTTCAGTCTTCCTTGAAGTGAAGAGACAGCCTTTGTGAAGAAAAAGTAGCAACATCAGGGTGCCACCTAATATAGCCAATGTAATCGGAAAGTTTGTACTTAAAAGGGACAAGGGACTGTATTTCTGCAGAGGATCTCGCAATTTGAAGCGCATAGGTCTTGCACGCAGAAACAATGTTTGAAACAGTGAAGCCTTGAGTCTGCTCAACTTTGTCAAAATTCACATTTAAAGTAGCAATAAGAGGCCAAATATCTGCTACTTTTGTCTGTTGTGTAGGAGGCAAAAGGACATTCCCACAACAGGTGACAATTTGGGGGACCGAAACAACATAACTTATTCTGGCTCGCATTCAACAACACCTCGCACTGTTAAAGAACACATAGGGGGTCATTCAGAGTCTGGCGGGCGGCGGAGGCCGCCCGCCAGACTTCCCCCCTCCAAAATACCGCTCCGCGGTCGAAAGACCGCTGAGGGTATTTTGGCTTTTGCACTGGTCGCCCGCCAGCCCAGTGCAAAAGACCCTTCTGAGCCGGAGGAGTGGGAAGGTGCGACGGGTGCAGTGGCACCCGTCGCGTATTTCAGTGTCTGCAATGCAGACACCGAAATACAAAGTGGGGCCCTCTTACGGGGGCCCCTGCAGTGCCCATGCCATTGGCATGGGCACTGCAGGGGCCCCCAGGGCCCCCACGACAACCCATACCGCCATCCTGTTCCTGGCGGGAGAACCGCCAGGAACAGGATGGCGGTATGGGCTGTCATAATCCCCCATGGCGGCGCAGCAAGCTGCGTTGCCATGGGGGATTCCCAGGGCAGCGGAAAACCGGCGGGAGACCGCCGGTTTTCCGCATCTGACCGCGGCCAAACCGCCGCGGTCAGAATGCCCTGCGGGGCACCCAGAAGTCTTGCATTCACTGCCACTAAGAAAGATGTCTTTCATGCCATTCAAACAGTTGTACAAAAAGGGAATCTCCCATACCTTATGGATGTAACTATCTCCTAACCTGTCATACCTGCTGTAGGAAGTTGGCTCTGTATGCACTATTTCAAAGTAAGGAATAGTATGCACAGAGTCCAAGGGTTCCCCTTAGAGGTAAGATAGTGGCAAAAAGAGATAATACTAATGCTCTATTTTGTGGTAGTGTGGTTGAGCAGTAGGCTTATCCAAGGAGTAGTGTTAAGCATTTGTTGTACATACACACAGGCAATAAATGAGGAACACACACTCAGAGACAATTCCATGCCAATAGGTTTTTGTGTAGAAAAATATATTTTCTTAGTTTATTTTAAGAACCACAGGTTCAAATTTTACGTGTAATATCTCAAATGAAAGGTATTGCAGGTAAGTACTTTAGGAACTTTGAATAATCACAATAGCATATATACTTCTCAAATAAAACACATATAGCTATTTTAAAACTAGACAGTGCAATTTTCACAGTTCCTAGGGGAGGTAAGTAATTGTTAGTTCTTGCAGGTAAGTAAACCACCTACGGGGTTCAAGTTTGTGTCCAAGGTAGCCCACCGTTGGGGGTTCAGAACAACCCCAAAGTTACCACACCAGCAGCTCAGGGCCGGTCCGGTGCAGAGTTCAAAGTGGTGCCCAAAACGCATAGGCTTCAATGGAGAAGGGGGTGCCCTGGTTCCAGTCTGCCAGCAGGTAAGTACCCGCGTCTTCGGAGGGCAGACCAGGGGGGTTTTGTAGGGCACCGGGGGGGACACAAGTTAGCACAGAAAGTACACCCTCAGCAGCACAGGGCGGCCGGGTGCAGTGTGCTAACACACGTCGGGTTTCCAATGTAAATCAAAGGGAGACCAAGGGGTCTCTTCAGCGATGCAGGCAGGCAAAGGGGGGGGGCTCCTCGGGGTAGCCACCACCTGGGCAAGGTAGAGGGCCTCCTGGGGGTCACTCCTGCACTGGAGTTCCCATCTTTCAGGTCCAGGGGGCTGCGGGTGCAGAGTCTTTACCAGGCGTCGGGATCTGGGAGTCAGGCAGTCGCGGTCAGGGGGAGCCTCGGGATTCCCTCTGCAGGCGTCGCTGTGGGGGCTCAGGGGGGGGGCAACTCTGGCTACTCACGGTCTCGCAGTCGCCGGGGAGTCCTTCCTGAAGTGTTGTTTCTCCACAAGTCGAGCCGGGGGCGTCGGGTGCAGAGTTGCAAGTCTCACGCTTCTGGCGGGAAATGCAGTTGTCTTTAAGTTGCTTCTTTGGAAACAAAGTTGCAGTCTTGGGTGAACAGGGCTGCTGTTCTTGGGAGTTTCTTGGTCCTTTTAGAGCAGGGCAGTCCTCTGAGGATTCAGAGGTCGCTGGTCCTGGGGAAAGCGTCGCTGGAGCAGTTTTCTTCCGAAGGGGGGAGACAGGCCGGTAGAGCTGGGGCCAAAGCAGTTGGTGTCTCCGTCTTCTCTGCAGGGTTTTTCAGCTCAGCAGTCCTCTTCTTCTTAGGTTGCAGGAATCTGAGTTCCTATGTTCAGGGGAGCCCTTAAATACTAAATTTAAGGGCGTGTTTAGGTCTGGTGGTTAATAACCAATGGCTACTAGCCCTGAGGGTGGGTACACCCTCTTTGTGCCTCCTCCCAAGGGGAGGGGGTCACATTCCTATCCCTATTGGGGGAATCCTCCATCTGCAAGATGGAGGATTTCTAAAAGTTAGAGTCACCTCAGCTCAGGACACCTTAGGGGCTGTCCTGACTGGCCAGTGACTCCTCCTTGTTATTCTCATTATCTCCTCCGGCCTTTCTGCCAAAAGTGGGGCCGTGGCCGGTGGGGGCGGGCAACTCCACTAGCTGGAATGCCCTGTGGTGCTGTAACAAAGGGGGTGAGCCTTTGAGGCTCACCGCCAGGTGTTACAGCTCCTGCAAGGGGGAGGTGATAAGCATCTCCACCCAGTGCAGGCTTTGTTACTAGCCACAGAGTGACAAAGGCACTCTCCCCACGTGGCCAGCAACATGTCTTGAGTGTGGCAGGCTGCTAAAACCAGTCAGCCTACACAGGTAGTTGGTTAAGGTTTCAGGGGGCACCTCTAAGGTGCCCTCTGGGGTGTATTTTACAATAAAATGTACACTGACATCAGTGTGCTTTTATTGTGCTGAGAAGTTTGATACCAAACTTCCCAGGTTTCAGTGTAGCCATTATGGTGCTGTGGAGTTCGTGTTTGACAGACTCCCAGACCATATACTCTTATGGCTACCCTGCACTTACAATGTCTAAGGTTTTGCTTAGACACTGTAGGGGCACAGTGCTCATGCACTGGTGCCCTCACCTATGGTATAGTGCACCCTGCCTTAGGGCTGTAAGGCCTGCTAGAGGGGTGACTTATCTATACTGCATAGGCAGTGTGAGGTTGGCATGGCACCCTGAGGGGAGTGCCATGTCGACTTACTAGTTTTGTCCTCACCAGCACACACAAGCTGGCAAGCAGTGTGTCTGTGCTGAGTGAGGGGTCCCCAGGGTGGCATAAGATATGCTGCAGCCCTTAGAGACCTTCCCTGGCATCAGGGCCCTTGGTACCGGGGGTACCAGTTACAAGGGACTTACCTGGATGCCAGGGTGTGCCAATTGTGTAAACAAAAGTACAGGTTAGGGAAAGAACACTGGTGCTGGGGCCTGGTTAGCAGGCCTTCAGCACACTTTCAATTCAAAACATAGCATCAGCAAAGGCAAAAATTCAGGGGGTAACCATGCTAAGGAGGCATTTCCTTACACCTGCCTACTGGAATGTGTTTCAAACAGGATGTGAAATGAAGTGTTGAAATAGGCAGATTAATAACCCTGTGTATTAACCATTCAGCAGATGGTATTTCTGCCACAGTAAAAGGCAACTTTTTTAATTTCTCAATATTTAACATGACATAAGTTGCTTCCTTCTTAGCCATTATTCGTTGTTGTCGCTATAAATTAAATGTTGAGAATATGTCCCTTGCGCTTACGTGTTACCAGGGAGGGCGACCTGCTTTAGTGTTTGTAGTGTCAAACCTAACTGCATAATGGACCTTAGGTGTCTCTGTCCATGTTGTAAAAAAGACATGTGTCTTTGCACTATGGGGCATATTTATACTATGGTAGGGCCATTTTAACGTTAATTATTTTGACGTTAAAAAGGTGCAAACTTAACTCCATATTTATATTTTGACGCTAGACACATCTAGCGTCAAAATATGAGAGTTTGCTCCATGTTTAGGATGCGCAAAACCACCTTGTGTTAATGAGATGCTAGGTAGGCGTTCCCGTCCTAAACACAACACTAACCCCCGTAGTACCATATTTATTCCCTGACCCAAAAACGGTGCTAACGAAGGAAGCAGACTCAGAAAATGGCGCAAAGTCCAAATAGCGCCACAAATTAACACTTGGGTCTAAAAAGAGGCTCACACACCACCACTCATAGGAAAAAAAAAACAGAAGGACCTTTGGAAACTGCCAGGACAACATGGAAGTGCTACTGCTCCAGCTTGGCAAACGCCAAAGATGTCTACAAAGACAGCAGATCCAACCACCACTGCAGCAACCACAAACACCACCACACCAGCACGGAGCAGCGAAGAAGGAGGGAGTGCATTTTCTGACAGTGAATCACCATCTTTGGAATGAGGGAACAGGATGTGGTCCAGATGTACAGACTCAACCGCGCGTCAATAGTACGTCTGCTAGCACCACACATCACAGCAAGACTGCAAACTCCCCATAACATACCACCCATTACCAAACTCCTCGCTGTCCTCCACGTGATGGCATCTGGATCATTCCAGACAATGGGTGCTTATTGGCTAGTATCTCCCAGTCATCTGCAGCATGAGTCCAAGAATGGTTTCTATCAGATAGCTGGGTTTCCACATGTGCTGGGTGCAATGGACTGTGCCCATGCCCAGCTGGTGCCACCTACAGCTATGGAACACCACTACAGGAACTGCAAGCACACACATTCCATCAATGTGCAGGCTATCGTGGACCACCGCGGGCTCTTCGCAAACATCCTGACTAAATATCCTGGCAGTGTCCATGACGCATACATCTTTCGCCACTGCACCATCCACCAGCGGTTCAAGGATGGGGAATATAGCAATGGCCTAGTCATAGGTAAGTCACCATACCAATCATACCACATAAAACACCAACCATCAAGGACAAACAAGACAAACTGAAAAACAAATACACATGGGCAAGGCTACAGAGATGTACTGGAAACAATACATAAGCCACACCACATGGCACACTTTGCATGTCACAGACTCATGCACCCTAATCTACATAACACAGCAACACCCTGACTGGCAATCCATGGGTGGACAGGTGGAGCCAAGTTTCCTTTGCATGCAGAAGCTGCTCACAATTCACTATAATTGTCCACAGGTCAACAGATAAATACAGATTACACACACACATCACACCAAACAAAGAAGCACACAGGTGTGTCAGTGGCATAGGCTATGGTCATTTGAAGAAGTCACACATAGGCACAGTCCCATGTAACTCATGGTGTGTAAACTTGGGGCCGAACCTAAATCCAATGCTACCCAAGTGGCGCCATAACCAAGTATTCATCAGCCACACATACCTGACATACCTGGCATGTCTGCTGCATTGTGTCCCACACATATGTCTACAAAAACATTTGTTCTTGAAGGCCATGGGGTTGAATCATGGGAAATGAGGCAGCACCTACTTCAGTGTCTCCTCACATGCGCCCCTAGTGCCGATTAAGAACATCAAGGCGGTCATTATGAATACGGTGGTAAACACGGCTAACCGCCGTGGCGACGGTGAACAGAAGATCACCATTAATGGTGAACAGAAACCTGCCATATAATGAACCAAAAAGCTAATTCTGACAAAAACCACTAGTCCACCAGTCTCCGCCAGGAACTTGTCGGCGGAAATGCTGGGCCTCCCATCCCACCACCGCCGAGCACACCCACACCCTTCCCTCCAAGTAATGATGCACAAATCACCCTGGAGGTCAGTGGCAGCTGAACGACCATTGGCGGTGCAGACCGCCACGGGCTGCAAGTGTACCCAACAGTTAGAAGTGCACACATTGGATAAGTTAGAAACCCACACACCTGACACTCATCCACAACACCATAAAGCACTCACGGACACACTCCACAATCCTTTGCAACAAAAGTAGGCCAATGAAGACAGAGATCCCCAGAAGCAGCCACAATCCACAATACTTACAGCCAACCACACAAGAACACCCTCACCGAGAACCACACCAGGCACCATTCACGACACTCACCATGGCACCCCCCCAAACACCCATGTTTCACAGAAAGGGAGCTAAGGACCATGGTGGACGAGATCCTGAAGGTCGAGCCACAACTATTCGGGGCTCAGGTGCAGCATACACCCATCGCCAGGAAGCTGGAGCTATGACAGATGATTGTCAACACGGTCAAAGCAGTGGGACACCATCCACGCACCAGGTATGACATCCGCAAGAGATGGAACGACCTGCGGGGGAAGGTCAGGGCCATGGCATCCAGGCACCACATTGCAGTCCAGAAGACTGGGGGAGGACCTCCACCAACACCAACCGACTACACTGACTGGGAGGAAAAGGTTCTGGCCATCCTGCACCCTGAGGGACTCACTGGACTCACTGGAGGAATGGACTTGGGTAAGTCGTCTACATTTACCCCATATCCATCACACCTGTAATGCATGCACCACCCCACCCCTCCAACACCCACCAGGACCACTACCCCACCCAGCCCACAGGCACTGAATCCACTACCCCTGCATGCCCACAAACACACTAACAGGCCCACATCCCTCCCCCTGTGCGCAGCCACCTACCCCGGCAAGGAAACACAGTGGCCTACAACACCCACAATGCACCTCCACATCCTGAGCTAAAAACAATATTAACCCCACTAAAGCATCCTGCATGGCCCCAAAGTGTGTAAGCTGCACAAACCCGCCCAGGCCCCTGCCCCCCATCTGACCATGATAATGTAACAGATATGTCCATTTCCCCCAACAGGCACCACCACCCATGCCACCCTGACGGACAGGACAAGGAGTGGCAGTGCCCCCAGGGAGACAGAGGCACCTCACAGGACACTGGGGATGGAACCCTGGACACTGATGAGCAGGCTGGCCCCTCACACAGTCCTGGACTGTCACCATCCAGCAGCCCCACCCAGGATACCACTGACACCCCTATCACCCAGCCAAGAACATCAGCCCAGGGCAACCGTCCCCACACCTGTGTATCCAGGCCACAGACTAGTGGAACACAGGTACAGAGGCCACAGTCACCCCCTACCAACAGGCAGGAAAATGATGGCCCCAGTGCAAGTGGTACCGCCAGACCTATGCAGGGGACACAGGCAAAGGGGGCTAGGCCCAGAGGGAGGGCATCACTGGCCCAGGGGGGAGGTCACAGGATGGATGCTGCAGCTCAGGATGTGATTTCGGTTGTCCTGGGAGCCTACCACCATACCCAGGACAGATTGGCCCAGATAGTATCCACCCTGGAGCAGAGTCAGAGGATGCAGAAAGCACACCACCAAGAGGCCATGGAGCAGTGGAAACTGCACAATGCCACAATGGCCAGCATGGCAGGTGCGCTAGAGCAGCTTGTCCAAACACAGTCTGAGGCCCACACAGAACAGGAAGCCCCCACTACAGCACAGGAGACAGACCAGACAATAAGAGCATCAACAACGACTTCACATGTACTAACCTCAGAGGAAACACAGGGGACATCCATCTCATCCCCTACAGGCCAACAACAGGCGCCCAAACGCACCCTCAGGCCAAGATATGGTACAGGAACACCTGCCAAGAACAAGGCCCCCTCTAAGAAGTGACTCTGCAAAAAAACTGTCCACAAACCATCCCACCCAATCAACCACCAAACAGTGCTACCAATAATTATAAACTCATGTAAGCATGGATGGACCTACCAATACTGACAAAAATGCTGCCACCATGTTGCCATTTTGGATAACCACCATTGACCCACTGCCATCACTGTAATTTGCACAATCTTATCCCTGCACCAAATAAAACACATTTTACACCTGTTACAATGTCCCCTATCATTATGTGTGAACAAAGTGAGGTATGGATGCAACTGGTTGATAACTCCTTTATTTGTACCTGCATAGCATGAACTGCACCACTCATCTTACATGTTGTTGTGCCTAAATATGTTTATAAAAAATTCACTAAATTGTATACTGTCCTATGCAGACCTGGACACAGTGGCAATTAGTATATTCCAACCCCCACAGATGACAAGACACACTGACAGTATGATGCACAGACACCAATCTCATCCAATTGTCCCACATAGTTACTGGAAGTAGAGTTGTATCATTTGTGTCCTGGGATTTACATCTTCCCCTTCCTCATCATCATCATCACTCTCGTCCCCTCTCTGAGGAAGCTGGTCTGGATATACAGCACCCTCCTCCTCCAAGAGGGGGATAGAATTTCTCACAGCCACGTTGTACAGAATGCAGCAGGCCACCGCTACTCTACACACCTTTTCAGGCCCATAGGCCAGGGAACCACCAGAGATATGTAGACATTCTTCCGGTTTCTGTACACCTGTTCACTTACTCTTGTGGGGATTATAGGTATGTGGGTGCCATCGATGGCACCTATCACATGGGGTATGTTGGCAAAGGCATAGAAGTCCGACGTGATGGCAGGGAGGTCAGTACTTTGGGAAACATCACATAGGACTGCAGGTGTCATACAAATGCATTCAGGAATATTGTCAGTATAATGCTAAACATTGGCTGTTAAAAACCAGCACCCATGCCCACTGTTACTTGAAATGAGCCAGGAAATGGAAGGCAGAAAGCACCTGGCCTTCAGTAGGGATGGCATGCTGATTACGATTTGCCGGAGTCAGTGCAGGATCCAGTAAAGAACAAAGTTCAAGAATAGTTGCACTAGTAAGTCTGTAATTGATAATGATGTGATGCTCCACCACGGTCCACAAATCCACAAGTGGTCTGTACACTGATGGGGCCCTTCCTTACCACAAAGGTCTGTACCTGGGAGGAGTTGAAAACACGTGTGAGGAACACACATACATCCGCACACATTGTTTTTCATCCAGCACTGCAGGCATGATTGTCGACGACACTAATGCATAATGTATATGACATAACATCAATTTGACTACAATGATAGATCAGGGCTTGTCAGGTGAGGTAATGTGAATTGCCACATGCATATGTGTGTTTGGGGAACAGCAGCGCCTGCATTGTGCAGATGGGAGTTTTATAAATGCGTAGTTTTTACCAAAATGTCTCCCACATGTAATCCAGAACTGTCTTTGTGGAAGTGACCTCATACCGCTAGCGGTTGACATAACAGTGTAAGGTTGTGTTTACCACCGTGCGCTAATTCATTGGTTAACATGAATGTCAATGGGGAATCATAGCGTATCATGATCACCGCCGGCGGTGGCGGTGCACACCGCTGCGGTGTGTATGCAAACTCATCACCCCAACTTCACTTGACTCCCTGATCTTGTGCAAGCAGGTACTCCACTGAGTGTACTGCTGTGTCCTGCTTCTGGTCATGGAAGTGGCACTTGTTGCAGGGGAAAGGGCCCCGGCCTTCACCCAAGAGGAATTGGAGAGGCTTGTGGACGGGGTCCTGCCCATGTACGCCAAGCTCTACAGATGGCCAGAGGTACAGATTAGTAGGAGGAATGGGGGCCATAGATGTGTGTAATGGTTGGTGTTGGCAGTATACATGTGTGCACCTCTGACCCTGGATGGGCCAGGGTTCCTGACATATTGCGTGTGTATGTGCTGTACGTCGGTTTGTACTGTCCGTCCCATAGTGGATGTATAGCCAACTGTATATGATTGACCAGTGCCTGACCTCTGTATTACATTTCTGTGTGTCCCTTTTAGGTAAGCGCCCACCAGAAGAGGGCACTTTGGCATGCCATCGCCAAGGAGGTGCAGACCCTGGGGGTCTACAACTGGCGGAGCACCCACTGCAAGAAGAGATAGGAAGACCTGCAGCGCTGGGTGCAAAAAATCTGCGAGGCCCTCTGGGGAAGTCCTCTCAACGGGGAAGGGGTGCCCATTGGGTGCTGACCCCCCTTATGCTATGCATCCTGGTGGTGGTGTACCCAGACCTGGATCGGCGCTTAAAGGCTGCACAGCAGTCACAAAAGGGTGAGTACACATATCATATTTTTGACCCTTGATGCATGTGTGTGTGTGCATTCGGGTTTATGCTGCTTAGTTGCAGGGACTCTGACTGATATCCATTTACATTATGGCCCCCGTGGGGAGTAGAGGTGTTTTGGACAGCTCTCCTACACATCGGGTCCTTAAAAGGGACACACAGAAATGTAATGGGGAATGGCTGTAGTGCAGTGCTCTGGGCACTATTCAGGAGCATAGCCATGGGTATAGCGGTAGGTGCTGCCTGTTGGAGGGTCTTCTGGGTGGGTGTATTTATAAACCACTATGTTAACTCCATTCAGCTATTTACAAGTGTCTCTGCTTTTTTGTCTCCCATTCCTGTTCTCTTGTGTTGTCTGTGTACATCAGCATCATCTGGCGAGGGAGCTGAGGCACCGGGGAGTGAGGATGCAGCAGCCCATGGATCCTCGGAGGCAGAGTCGTCCGACGCCAAGGGGACTAGTTGGTTGGAGGGTGAGGGGAGTACCACGGGGGAGGCAACTACCACTGGAGGAAGTGACTCCGATACCTCCTCTGATGGAGGCTCCCTGGCGGTGGCAGACCCTAGTGGGCCCGCACCTACTGTGTCATCTTCCATCACCCCCATACCATCACTGCCCTCCCATTTGCTCCCCACTAAGTTGCCATGCTTACTCATCCAGAAGGGTGGGCATCTCCTTCGCCCCAGGCACCTCTTCCCCTGCTCCAGTCAGCCCGCTTCCCTCACGGAGGAGGCTATTGACCTCATGAGAACCTTCTCTGTAGGGCAGACAACCATCATCAATGCCATCCATGGGCTAGCATTAGAGATGCATCAGACCAATGCCTATCTGGATGGCCTCCTCTTTGATGGCAGCCAGTGTCCCTGGTCATTCCGTCCCCCCTCCAACCTCCTCTTCCCCTTCAAGCACCCCACTCCCTTCACCCGTCCAAAGCACACAATCTGACACACAGGCACACACCTCAACACACAAGAAGCACACTTCAAAACACAAGCACCACACCTCCCATCACAAGCAATCACAGAGCCATCATACACATGCACACACAGCAACATCCACTTCCCCCAGTGTGCCCACCTCTTCTGCCTCCCTGTCTGTCCACACACTCCCAGCCACTGCACCTTTATTCACTGTTGCTGACGCTATTCCTGCAGTCACCACAATAGCACACATCCATACATGCACCCCAGACACCACACCTGCACTCACCGCAACTACTTTAGTTGACACATGCAGCACACTCACCAGACTTGCAGACACCCAAACAACATACATTCACACCGGCAGCCTGTCTTGTCCCACTGTGTCCACTCACCTCCTCCAAAAACACTCAAACACACCAAAACACCCACCCATCACATATCCACCACACCTCAGCATACTGTCCAGTCACCTGCACTCACAAAACTCACACCTACACCACTTACGACCACACCCTCTACCTCCACTCCCACGCCTTCCTCCAGGCCCAACCCAATTGCACCAAAGAAACGTTTCCTCTCCTGTGCTGACCTATTCCAACCCCCTGGCCCACCCCGTCTCGTCCCTAAACATGCACACCTCCTTGCCCTTTCCACTCCTTCCACGTCACAGCCCGCCCCTGTCCACCCTCCACATTCCCGTGCCCCTTCCCCAGAGAGGAAGAAGCCCTGTGCTGAGCCTATTCCATCTGGCTCCACCCGGTCCAAGCACACTCCCCCACCTTCCCAGGCCAAACCCAAACCCCCTCAACCTTCCGAACGCAAATCCAAGCCCCACCCTGTCGTAAATCCCCACCCCCACCACCCCTGCCCCGGTTCCCTGAGGTGCCTGGATGCCCCATTGTTGCCCCCATGAGGTGAAGTACCGTAGCACTTGTGGGAGTCAGGTTGGGGCCATTGTGGCCCATGGAACTTTGAGCACTATGGACTGGCCATTGGCCGTATTTACAATTAATTTGCTTAGTGAGCTGAATTAAATGTTATTGTGTGGCCTGTGTTTTGGTGGCACACTCTAGATCCCTGGTCTCTCTTTTCATTGTTTGTGGGTGTGGGGCACATGTATGTACTTTGGACAGGTTGGATATGCCTTGTGTCAGGTAAGTCCCTCTTGCTGTGGGGTGTATGGGTTGTGCTGCTGTGAAGGGTTGTGGGAGCGTTTCAGAGTGGGTGGAATGGGTGGGTATGTAACTGTGCCCTTTCTTCCCTTGTTTCATAGGTTGTGGTACTTACCGTCGTCGTCTTCGTCAGCGGTCTCGGTCGTGGAGGTATATGGCAAGGAGAAGGGCTGGCATGATCTGCCCATGTCTGCTTCGAAGTGTTGTGTTAGCCTCCTGTGAGTGTTTCCTTATATTTGGTTCGTTTCCGTCTGGCTTTGTGTGGTGGTGGTTCCCGCGCCGGAATTGACGGCGGTCTAGTGGTTCATTATTAGGTGGGTGGGTTGGCCCTTTCCGTAGGTCTGTTGGCGGGCTCTGCCGTCATTGTCGGCACTCCTCTGCTGGCGGTGAGTGGTTTTTAGGATGCCTGTGTTTCAGTTGGTTCATTATTTGGCGGTCCGGACCGCTCCTCTGTTGGCGGTTCTAACCGCCGGCGGGGTGGTGTTTACCGACGTATACATAATGAGGGCCCATGTCTTTTCTAAGTACCAGAAAGGCTCCATCATGTCCTTGTGTCTGTGAAAAAATCACTAACAATCATGGATGACATAATTGGATGTGCTCGGTGTATAGTGGAGTTACCTGACCTTGTGTGCACCATACTAAGGGACACGTGAAAAATAGTTGTGCCCACTCCCAACGCCAGCACTGTGCATGTGTTGAAAGTGTCTGTCAGAAATCAAGTAATAGAAGGCATGCAAAGCTTCTGCAATAAATTACTTCATCCTAACAATGTGGGACACACACTCATGTACACTTTGTAGCTGGCACAACCATCATCTGCCACAAACGGTCTCTAGAACACATTAATTTAAGGGAAATGACAGAGTGCAAAGAGGTGCCAAAATAGGCTGTGCAGCTGACCCTCATTTACACAACGCAGGGATGCACCTAAATTAATAGTATACAGCTCACCCCTGTGTTGTCGCCAGTGCATGCGCAAAAATTAGCTACCAGCACCACCCCAGGCATCCTTGCATCATTGTGCAAGGATATCTGTGTTGAGGACTGCGATTGTACGTGTGTGGGAAGGACACCTTCCAGCACATTAACTACCATGTCTGACATTTTGCTCCTATTAAGCGTGCTGCAGTATGCAGCACATATCGAATTAGGTAAAATACTAGGAGGAATCAAAGTATTCCTTCTTGTTGTGCCTTGCAAACGCCACCCCTGGGGTGGGGGTGAGGCATTGGTGCTGTCTCAGGTTAACAGGAACTCCCAAATCAGTGTCAGATGCTATAGGTGTTGCTGTTGCACACACACAGCAATACCCACTGCACCCCCCTTCCACGCAAAGGGTTGTGTGTGAAGGGGCCATAGTCACAAGGTGGCATCAAGCAACAAATGATGATATAACGCCACCTTGAATTACGGGGCAGGGCATGGAGCCACTAAAGCTTCTATGAAAGTGACGCGCTGGTGGCACTAGGTGCTCAAAATAATGGCCCTAAAAGTCGCACTGCATGCATAGTGCAACATGCCAAAAAGGACAGCACAATCTTGCTTTTTAGGACAATACTGCTGTATCAACATCTGACACCATAGTGCTTCTAGGAAGTGGTGTGTGCCATGTAAGACTAGTACACTGCTCCAAATATGGACTATACAACACAAGGGCCTAAATCAGTATGTAAGATCATCTTGGCAGGTGCAATCCTGCACATTTGTATCTGGACAAATATCCCCTGGGATGAAGAGGATCATGTTCCCAGCGAAGGTGATGATGATGATGGAATAGATCATGTGGAAGGGGAACAAATTAATGCTGCAGTCGGAGTTCGTAAGAGAATCCACATTGTGGAGAACTTCTACACATGAGTACAATACTTTACACATCACTTTGTAAGTAACACTAATAAATAACTTAGCACATGATTCCCCTTGGTCTACTCATTCTTGACTACATACTCCACTGGAATGTGACCCTAAACACAGTGAGCAGGTAGGTAACACAAAGGTGTCCAGTATGGTTGCAACAACGTTTATGACATGAGTGGGTCTACTGCCACCATATCAAATGTCAGTGACACGCAAATTATGGGCAGTGGAATCCTGAAGGTTTAGTTCCATGCACCACTACATATTTTGTCCTGTCAAGTGGGAAAGGTGCCAATACCTAGACCATCCTAGACCATAATGACACCATGCATCACATGATTAATGCAAGGGAGGCACACATAAGGTAGGGGCTGTCACCAAATGGATAACAAGTCATCTAGGTACAGTACATTGTCACAGCCCATGGTGACAGTAACTTTGCCGGCATGGTACATGTGTGATAAGGGTGGTACATCACTGTGAACTGTGGTCCCTCAGCTGAAGGGCAGGAATTGTACCATGCTGAGCCTGCACAGTGTAACCATGAAAATGTGTCCCAGCACTGCTAATGTGCTGAATCCGGACACATGGTGGGCTGTACCTCAAATATGGCATACACACGTTGGCTGTGGAGTGCGCAATGGCTTACCTTGACTACATAATCAGCTATGGGGTACAGAATCAATATCCAAACACATGATCCAGTGTGACCATCCATGGATATTTTGGGACAATGCACCACCACATATTCAACCAGGTTGAATGAAGTCAGAGTAGCAAATGATCACAAAGCACGTAAGGTGCTAACTTTTCATAGAAATCTCCTGTCCTGACACATGGCTAGCCCAAATCTAGGCAAACATGTGCATACTGATGTAAGGGTGTATGTTCTTGGTAGCAACGGTTTTGCCAGGACCAACAATGCTTTATGTGACAGCATGCATAACTAGTATGCTGTGTACAACCACATCACACAGCACAAAGCAAAACACACCACAAATTATCACTCACATCACAGAACAAGTGCAAGATGGCAATATGGTCAATTATTCCCATACATGTCATGTCCTCCAACACCGCAATCAGGTAGGGGATGTACTACTCTGTCCAGCATTGCTGAAATATGTCTGAGACACAACGCCAAAGGAGTAGACCTACCCATAAATGTTGCAATTGGCTAATTAACTCACCAGCACTGAGATGATGTGACACCTCAATATCAATCAATCATGGTAAGAGCTACCTAGGCTGTGGCATGCTGGAAGAAATGCTAACACATGTACAATGGACATATTAGATAGACTGCTTCCAGACACCCACACATACTTATACATACAACATGGGATGTCAAATCGAGACAATAAAAGTGGTGTGGCAGGAGTGATGTCATGTGTGTGTGGAACACATGGCCACTCACAAATACAGACAATGGAACTGTACCTATCAAGTTGGCGGGCGAAGGAGATGTGTACATCTTTCATGTACAAAAGTCACATGTAGAACCATGTCCATATATTAATAGACGATGTTGCAGTATGAGATGTGCACAAAGTGCTAAGCGACTAAAGAATGGGAGCAATGTAGGTGACAGAAAATGCCTCACCAGTAGTGCAGGAATACATGGAGAAGAGATACATATAGACCAACACTGACTGTATAACATCTCAATGTCTACATGTCAATAACAAACATTTGTACAGTCAGGTAGATCACCCAGTCATGTTGTCTACTTACATACTATAGTATTTGCCCCTCGCATACCAGCATTACAGGAGGCTGCAACAGATACCACCATCTGTAGCCTAGCATGTTTTCAAATGTTGATGGCACAACAAAGATATTAGGCCACAAAGATGCCCAAGGGATATGCCAAGTACATCAAAACATATCACATGTACTAAATGTCCACGATCAGAGTGATGTACATGAGAGGGGAAAGCTGACATCAAGTATAGTAGTGGTAATTGGGATATCCAGGACTGTATGACCACAAATGTGCATGTGTCTGCTGGGAGGTGTGTAAAGTGCAGTTGAGCGGCAAACATGAAGAGGCTAGGTCCGTGCTCAAGGTACCCACCCACCACTGCTCTAGCTACATGTACATAGCACTTTGTCAGGGGCCTGATGCATGTGCACAGGGGTGTGATCAGACTGGTGTTCCATTGACTAACCCCCTCACATGCAACCATGCTTTTGTGTTACTGTAGGAACTAACACTATTGTGATGATGAGTAGGCTGGCAGCTATGCCAGACTGCAACACTGTGACACGGTGATATGCCGTTGTTTGTGACAGTCATTACTAACCTGATGGTGACAAATATGGGTGCCTAGTTGATGGCATGCTCACATATGCCACATATGTCAGCACACATGGATCACTGTAATGGCTCAGCCATGGACATGTGTATGAATTGAGACCAAAATGCAATCTAGCACAAAAGTAGGGCATAGGTGTCACAAGATGAGTGACTGACAGAAATGAGCTACACATGTGTTCCAACATACCGAAACATGCGTGGCACTGATGTAACAAAACATGCATTTGTCAAATGTCAACATGTGTTCGTGCAAGAAGAATGTTCACATCCCATGAACACACCACTGAACACACCACTGTTGTCACATGTGACAGAAATCACAAAACATATGTCCATGCACACACACAGCAGATACCAATCTTACACAACACATGTGTACATGACATCTCCTGCACCTACAGTGCTTGGGGAGACAAATGGCACACAAGTAACAGAGCAACATGAAGGGAATCTAACTACATAGCACAGAGTGAACACACATACGCAGGCAAATTGGCTGGGTTGTGATGTTAATGCAGTCCACGTCCACTGAGTACTGTGTGTGGAGGTTTACATGGTTGTCACATGCATTACCATGTGTTGAACATAGGCCACTAAACATGTTAGGTGTCGTGGGTATATGAAGACCTGTATCTCTGACATAATAATGTAGTCCATGCCAAATTAAGCTTACGTACCCATGTATACACACATAGGAAACATGTGCCAACACGTCTGTGGACACAGTGTAGCCACACATACACATGTGCACAAGGTATTCAGTATTTGCATGCAGCACACTCACAAACGAACCCATAGGTCCAACATCGCATCATCACGGTAATGACAGTAATGGACATACACACACACGTTGCCATTACACATGTCCACCATAGTTGTACACCCTATGTAACATCTCAATTCACTCAGGGTGCGTTCAAGGGTCACAATGCAAAAATCTACGCAATACTGTCATGCGTGGAAAATGTTCCCGCATACGCATTTACCATACAAATCCCCTAGGCTAATAGATGCAAAGCCCATGTACGTCTATCGCACGTCCACAGGCATTATTCACACTAATGGTGTGAAAATATGGTGCAAAACTGTCATGCGTAAAAAAAACGACGCATGACTGAAAACTGTGACACACACGGCCAGGACGTGATGTACCACGACATTATGCCTGCAGACATGCTACAGTGAGTGTACTTTCACTTTGCAGTCTGTTTCCCTGTGACTGTTTGAGGTTGTGTTTTTGTTGCTGGTGAATGCATTGGTACTACCTACCTAGCTGAAGAGGAAATCCTCAATACCACAGACGTCTCCGTAAATAGTATTGAGGTGCCTTTAGCATGTAGTGAGACAGAGATACTCAGGAGGATCCGACAATTAGTGCTTGACCAAACGTTGGGGGCGCCATGTCACCTAGGCTCTCATTATCCTAATGAGGTTACTGGATTTGGGTGGTAGAATCAACTGAACTGTGGGGAACTGAGTCTAATCCCACTCAGTGTGACAACTGTCAGCCTAATCTGGGTTTTCAGGCTAACTAGCAGTGCCTCATCTCTGTCCAAGAGCAGGGATGATTGTGGCAACTGGGTGCATGACAGAAATAACTCCTCAGGGGAATTGTGGTCAATCAGATCTTATCCTTTTTTGCTCAGTTACATTAGTCTCACATATGTAAAGACAAACAGAGGCAGAGAATGGTTTAATTGGGCTTAGTGAATTAACTGCATCGTAGATAAAATGGCATGAATTGCAATAACTATGATGATAAGACATGCAAGAAGCAAAATGGTGACAAGAAGAGGGAAACACAGAAAAAGTCCCACCCTACTGTCCCACGAGTAATACCTGTGATTTCTACCTAAGCTATGTTAGAGCACAGCGTGAAAAGCCCTATTCTACCCTTCAGGTTTTCCCCCTGGGAAGACATCATCCCCCATACCTGAGCAAGGAAGCCTGTTGTCTAGAAAGACACCATCCTCATGTACACCAGGGATCTGACAGTCTAAGCAAGCGGCTGTAGCCAAAGCAATCAGCAGTCAGCATGCAGTAGTGATCATCTGGCTGGAATCTCCCTCTAACGTGTATGAGACAGAGAAGTGTTTTTATGATAAAAAAGCTGATGTTCTGAGAAAAATGTCCCCACGGAAGAATGTGTATGTTTCTGTGAATGTTGGACACACAGCATGCCAATTTGCCAGCAACTCTATCTGGCTGCAGCCTTGAGGAAAGCAAAAAGTGAAAAGAATGTCTTGCTAGGAACGTAATGCTTTTCTGGGAGAAAGCACAAATAGATAAAGAAAATAAAACAGCACCACTAATGTGGCCTATACTAGAAAAATAAAATGAAGCTGAATAAAATGTAACTGGGCTAAAGTGCACAACGGCAGGGCTAGTTGCTAAAATAGTGTGTCTAAAAACATGTTTAAAATGGCTATACAACAATTATTTGCTATTTGAGATATCTATAAAAAGTTTTCTTCATCTTGAACACCTTGGTCCTTGTTTTATTTTTCATGGCTACCTCTGTGAACATCAAAATGTTTGAATATTGTTAAAGTGGCACAATGTCATTGGGTCTACACGTTATGGCAGGTTATTCTCCTCATATTTTTATGGTGTACTTTGTCATGTACATGCACAAACCGTGATGGAATGTGTTGGGTATGTACTTCTCTGGGCAGGCATTCATTATGGAGATTAGCATTTGCCCTACCTAGTTTCTGTGATTTGTAACAATAGGGTGTGGGACTGCAGGTGTGTTATTTTCACCTTTAATGGTAATCAATGTGACCAGGTTTGTATATTTGATTTTTGTGACCAGTACATGACTAACATAGTTCAAGGGGCACTGTTGCATGGATGTATATGTGTGATGTTACCAAATTGGTTCTGACATTGTTTTGTGTGGTATTTCAAATGGTAAAGTGTTTAGATAGTCTTGTGCATTGTCCCCTCATTTGGCTACACTTCTACCTATGATGTATGCTGGATACGTGTTGACTTTGTGCAAGTTAGTCATTTATTTCTCCACACCTGTAGGGTGGTTGGTTGTCATGGCTTTTGTTTCTTCTTTTCGTGATGTTTCCCTTGTTTTGTGTGTAGCTTACACCTTCTTTAGTTGTATGTGAGGAATAAAGTTACTGCTGTGTTTGTTCAAATAACTTGGAATTCCACATTGCACACATGTACATGGCACTTAGTGATGCTATTGTATGTCCTAGCTATACTTTGAGCCTGGGGGCCTGCACCAGAGACATTTAGGGGAATGGATAAAGTGGACTGTGACCCAGGGACCCAGACTTTCGGGGGTGCCTGATTGTAACAAGCCTGTTCTGCAGGGAGTCTTTTGATGGTGGGCTTGCATTAGTTCTTCGGTGTATTGTTTAGACTAGCATTTTCCAAATGTGATTGCTTGATATGCCTGATGTGTGAGAGTCTTGTGCAGTACTATGGCATAGACTGTGTGTTCAATTTTAATGCTACATTACTACTTAGGTTTGTTGTCTATCAATACTGGGCATAGCCTGTGCAAAGTTTGAGGGTGTCACAGTGATTATTTGCTGTGATGTTAGTATCTACCTGCTGTTGTGTTAGTGGACACACATCACTATCCATTTTCAGTGAGCTGGCCAAATAGGACATCAGAGAGGTGACTTAGGTGCAAACATTATTGGCTGTTCCGGACACTGACACAGAAATTATTTTTGCCCCAGAGCCACCTAGACCTTATTTTGCACCTTTCTATGCATCTGTGAACTGAAAAGCAAATGTAAATGGGTGAAATCAGGACTTACCATCAGTTGCATCCAGAACAATGTGTGTTGGGAAGTGGATTATTGGTAAGGGCAGGTAAGTACCTATACTTAGCAATAGGCCACTAACCCCGACAAGGTCCGGTCAGGTCTCAAAAAATTAATCCCAGCTCAACCCTTGGTAGCTTTGTAACGAGCAGTTAGGCTTAATTTAGGAGACAAGTGTATAAAGCATTTGAAAATCACAAAACAGTAAATAAGTAAAACACAAACACAATTAAAATCCAACACCCATTTATAACAATATATTATATGTTCCTCTTTAAAATGACGTCTAAATGATTAGAATTGGATAAGGGGAACCAGAGATGTGAATTATTAAAGATTTAGGCCCATAATTATACTTTTTTAGCGCTGCATTTGCGCCGCTTTTTGACGCAAAAACGGTCAAACTTACAAAATACAATTGTATTTTGCAAGTTTGTGCCACTTTTGCGTAAACAAATGCGGCGCTAAAAAAGTATAAATATGGGCCTTAATGTTTTCTAGCTCATGGCCCCAATCTGGTCATCTAGTCGCACTCGACTGGGACAAAGTGAAATTTTGAGGACGACCGTGATGGAGGCTGGCTAGGCTACAGCAAGCGGGAGGCGGCGGTCAAAAGTTTACCTTCATACTCAGTTTTTTTCTTGAAGATTTTCTTCAGTGGGACGAAGTCACCAAGCCGGTCCGACCTCCTTGGAGCCCTTTTCGGATACACGTTGCAGGACCTTCAGACTTAGACAATTTTTCTGGACAGAAATCTTCATCTGGGCCGAAGTTGAATTTGGATCTGACGTCCCTTGAGCCCTCCTCGTATACGTTGCATGGGAAGTCCTAGTCAAATTTTTACATTCGTACTTTGACACTTTTTTGGGGGGTGTTCCTTCTGATGGCAGTAAACACTCCACAGCAAGCTGATTTCGATGTGAGCTTGTCAGATTACCTTTCCAGGAACCCCCAGTGAATTCCCCGATGTCTGGAGCTCTGGAGCTCTTCGGTGGGATGAACCTGCAAGTCAGGCCAGGTCGCTGTTGAGGTAAGCCGGCTTGACTCACCACTGCGGGTCGGTCCCTTTATGGAGCTTTTTACAAAAAGTTATTCCATCTTTTTCAAACTTTTGGATATTTTTCCAGAAAGACTTTGAAGGTTCTTCAGGAGTCCACAGCTCCCTCCAAGGTTCCAGATGCTAGAGTTGCTCCTTGAAGGTTAGAACTCCAACTCCCAGAATGCACCTGGTTCAAATTCCAAAATGCCCACCAGGCAGTGGTCAGCTGGTCAGTTTCTTCATGATTTCTTGTAGGGGACTATGGTTAGCTATTTTCACTTGTATCAAACAGGGAGTCCCTTCTTGAACCAGTTGAAGCCAGGCAAAGTCCTTTTTGTGTTGAAGCCCAAGTGTGCAACTGGTGCAGTCCTTCAGATTTTAGTGTCCAGGTGCAGATCAGGGGGCAAGCAGGGCAGTCCTTCTTCTTCTGTCATTGTTCCTTGTAGGGATTGGAGGTGTGGATGTAGCTCTGCCATAGTTATCCTTGCTCCTGGGGTCGTACGCAGCGGGGATAACTGTCCAATCACAGGCAGGCCACCACCCTCTTGGATGACCACTTCCTGGGAAGTGTGGCAAAAATCAGTCCCTGGGAGCAACATTCTTTAAAAATCCAAAATGGCAGAATCTGAATTTTGGAGGTTAAGCCTGTCTGAGTCCACCCACTGGTGTGGTTAAATTCCATTAGCACACTCCTGTCCAGCCCTCTCCTAATCTAATCAGGGGGGCACCTGGATGTCTGGGTGTGCAGGAGATGGGGGAGGTCTTGAGCTGCTCCAAATGTCCTTCCCTCCTTTGAAGACCAGTTTGGCTGTTCTCCAACCCTCGTCTCACCATCTGCTAAGGCAGATCTCCTCCCCCAGGCACTTCCATTGTCTTCCATCCAGGCCTCTTCACACAGCATCAAGGAAACCTAGCCAGGCACATATGTATCCAGGTAAATAGATGAAAACATTGCTCCCTCAAGCAGGGAGCTGTTTTTTCAAGCAGATCCCTGTTTGTCAGAGCAATGCTGTCTACCGCAGGACATGGGGAGCCGGCTAGGACCACAGGGGCCTTCAGGCTCCCCTTGCAGTCCTGTCACTCTCTCTCTGTCTTCCATCCCATAATGGTATGGAAGCAAGAGAGAGAAAGCTTGTCTTTACAATGGTCTCTCCATGAAATGACTTCAAAGCATCAAACTGGCAAGATGTTTGGTCCGAATTTTACAGTTACTTTTGTATGAGAGCACAACAGAGTCACTTCTGGCCTAATGGTCAAGGTCTTGTGCTGTCATTCATTAGACAGAAGTTTCAATTCCTAGATTCACTTGGTGGTGTGTTTGTTTATTCACTTGTGTTTTGACTATTAAACCTTCCTAGTGATGGGAATTTCAAGTTTCTTTCCTATCACACATGTGGGCTGAATGTTATAGGTATGTCTGGAAACAGCATGGCAAGGAATCACCTTTGGTATAATGGTTAAGGTCACATACCTTCACACTGAAAGTAGAGGGTTCTACTCCACCTGTGACTGTGGTATTTTTCCTTCTTTAATTTATTTTAAACTTCAAATGTTAAAGATTCATACTGAAGGTGATACCACTTGTTTTAAAAAACAAATGCAATTTGTTCTATAATATCTCATTCTACGTATCTCATTCATCAAAGCCTAAATCGCTCTCTCTGTCTCTCTGAATCTCTAAATTACTCTTTCTCTCTCTCTCTCTGAGTTGGTTGGTTAGGGGGGGTTGGCTTCAAGGCCTGGCCGGAGGCTAGGCCCTGTGACCAACCCCATCATGCATGGCCGAAGGCTGTGCGCAGTGCAAGGTTGGGTGGTTATAGAGGGTTGCTACAGCATGTGGCCACAGGCCAGGCCCTGCGGCCAACCACCGCTGCACACAGCCAGCACACAACACATACCCCACCACTTTCATACAAAAGGCATGCACACAACCTCACATACTGCATAAACAACACACGTAGCCTAAGCACAACACACACACACATATAGACACAAAACTAATGTCAGCCAAGAACAACTCCATACTAGGGAAAGAAATGCACGACAAAGATATAACCAGGAAACCAACAAGTGGTTAATTTAAATAATTATTAGGAGCGTAACATTTGTAAAGCAAAGGTCATGGGCCAGTTTATCATAGAAAAGTTTCAAAGCACACAGTGCACATTTCTGTGCCCCGAACTTGACTCCTGACTGCCATGTAACCTCCACAGGTAGGGGCATCTATAGGGCAGGCAGGCACATCAGGTGGTGGAGGGGAGTTTGGGTTTCGGTCTTGATGGGGTGCCTTTGAAATCTGACTTGGGAGTCGGGTTGGGCTTGGTCCTGGGTTTAGAGGAGAGTTGGCATGTAAACTTGCAGGGGGACAAGGGAGGTCTTGGAGGTGGAAGGGCCACACTTGGGGAGGGACACAGATGGTGTAGGGGTATCACGGGTGGGACAGGAGTAAGAAAAAGGGTAAACTCCAAAAGGAAACCTTTTTTTCAACACACAGGGTTGGTCATAGCAAAAGGGTTTGGGTGTGGAGGGAGAGGGAGTGGTTGTCTGAGGTGTTGGTGTGGATGTCTTGGGTGCATGTTTGTGCAAGGTAGGTTTGTGGGTTTCTTTTGGGTGGGTGAGTGAGGGCATTTATCTGTCTTGGGAGGAGGGAGGTAGAAGTGCTGTGGGATGCCGTGGTGGGTGAGTGAGTGTCTGTTGGGGTGGTGACTGCATGTAGGTATGGTGGATGTGCTGCATGTAGACTTGACTGTGGTTGTGGTGTCTGAGGGTGTGGTGACTGGGATGGATGTCTGAGGGTCTGCTGTGGTACTGTCTGTGGGTAGAATGGGTTTAGTGACTATGGGGGTGATTCTGACCCCGGCGGGAGCACCGCCAACAGGCTGGCGGTGCTCCGCAGGACATTCTGACCGAGGCGGTCAGAACAGGAAAACCGGCGGTCTCCCGCCGGTTTTTCGCTGTCCTGCAGAATCCTCCATGGCGGCGCAGCTTGCTGCGCCGCCATGGGGATTCTGACACCCCATACCGCCATCCTGTTCCTGGCGGTTCGCCCGCCAGGAACAGGATGGCGGTATGGGGTGTCGTGGGGCCCCTGGGGGCCCCTGCAGTGCCCATGCCAATGGCATGGGCACTGCAGGGGCTCCCGTAAGAGGGCCCCACAAAGAATGTCAGTGTCTGCTGAGCAGACACTGAAATTTGCGACGGGTGCAACTGCACCCGTCGCACATCCTCCACTCCGCCGGCTCCATTCGGAGCCGGCATCCTCATGGAGGGGTGTTTCCCACTGGGCTGGCGGGCGGCCTTTTGGCGGTCGCCCGCCAGCCCAGTGGGAAACCCAGAATCACCGCGGCGGTCTTCTGACCGCGGAGCGGTGTTCTGGAGGGGGGAACTCTGGCAGGCGGCCTCCGCCGCCCGTCAGAGTTAGAATGACCCCCTATATCTGTAAATGTTGGTGTGATGTCAGCAGGTGTGCCAGGTGTGTTGTCAGTGATGCTGGGGGTGTTTGGGGTGTCAGGGCAGGTTGTGACTGTTTCTGTGGTTGCAGGTGTATGTTGCATGTGTGCATGCTGGTGGTGTGTCTTGGGGTGCTTGTGTTTGTCTGAGCTACCCTTTGATGTTGAAGATGATGCATGCCTGTCTGTCTGTGTGCTTTGGCTGTGACGCAGAAGAGGTGTTTGGGATCGGGAAGTGGAATGAGGGGAGACAGAAGGCAAAGGATGCCTGTCTCTCATCAGGGTATAGGCCAGAGCCTGAAAGGATCTCTGTAGGTCAGCCAGTGTACAGTGAATGCCCTCCAGGAACACATTACTCTGTTGTACTTGAGTTGCAAGTCCCTGGCTGGCATTCACGATGGTTGACTGACCCACACAGATAGACCTCAGAAGGTCACTAGCCTCCTCACTGAGGGCTGCAGGGCTGACAGGGGCAGGGGCAGAGGTGACTGCTGCAAATGAGACGACCACCCTCTTGGGTGAATGGGATAGGCCAACTGGGTGGGAGCTATAGGGAGGGCGGTGGTAGTAAGGAGAGTGGCAGACTGAGATGGGGCTGGGGTGGCCCCAGATGGGTCTGCCACCGTCAGGGAGTTTCCACTGGAAGAGGATTCTAAAGATGACAAATTGGATCCAGTCTCCCCCGTGGCACTCGCCTCGCCCTCCGGGCCACAGAGACCCTCGGCATCAGTGATATCAGCACTCCAGGTCTCATGGCCAGCAGCTTCCCCACTCAGCTGTGCCCTGTCTCCTTCGCCTGCTGATGCAGAGAAACAGAGAGAGAGAGAGAGAGAGAGAGAGAGAGGGGGTCATCACATTCTTAACATACACATATATTCCATCATACACAACAGTATTATCACATCTATGTCTAAAAAAGCCCATGCTAGGAACCATTTAGAGCCCACTACATCATGTCATAACTACAGTCTTCCAACAATCATATATGACAACAGTCTCACCCACAACATAAGCCAACCATCTGACTACTACATCACCATCCCATCTATTCAGCTGTAACACAAACTATTTATACACACGATGAATTGGCAACATCAAAAGTATCTTCCAATACAGATAATCATTGTGTATCAACAAATCATCCGTAGCAAATGCTGTTAACTGACATCACAATTTTATATCTACCCCTAATCCACAGTTGGCTATTCCATCACCAGTACTCGTGTTTCATGAAAGTAAACTCATCTGTTTTCAACTTCAACACAGCATGTGGCTTTGCAGTCACATACCTAACATGTTTCTCTGTCCATAACATTCACAATGTCAAATACCCCAGATGAAAACACTGCATATGGCATACTCAAACAGTGAGGCTTATAAAATGACAAAGCATGTCAGTAAAACATCTGTGAAGTCATTTAAAAATGTTTAGATAGAGTTCCTGAACCAACTTATACTATTTATTGACTCATAGACAACAAATTAATGTCCAGCAATAGGGGACTACTTAGCACACAGGATTAAGCCACGGACAACCACAGGGAGCATCCCAACAGCTCCAATACAATGGACAGTAATCATGTGGATTAAGGCCACATACTATTCCACTATTCTTGCTGAGTAGTACATCAAAACACCTACATCATTAGCATCTGTCCAGATATGTATAACATCCCATCTTAGGACTGAAGTAACACTGACATAACCCACTTCTAATGTAACCATGATGGACCCATACACCTAGAGTCCAGCAAATTGACTGACAACATATCCCATTACACCAATATGTCCATGTTGAATGAAACATCTGTTACACTATTAAGTCAGGCTGAAATGAGCTGATCCATTACAAATTCTGTCTTAACAGCCTCAGATTAGCAAAGGTAAGTATGGCAAAGTAGAGGCCTCAGCAAAACAAAAGGCACAACGTATCAATTGACACATAATGTAGGCACAAACCAGTGTATATTGCACCCATATAGGTATGACACTGCCCTATGTAGCATAGACAATATGCATTGTCAAAGGGATGAGCAGGCTAGCCACTTACCTTCTCAATATCATACACATGAAACACATTCTTTTACAACACGTGTACATGAAATGTTCTGTACTGTTAATGTTTTATTACCACCATGATTTTCACTATGCAGTATGGCCACCCTTATCAAACATCACATTTGCCAACATATAGTTCAAACATTACAATGAGGACACATCCTCACACCTCAGAGGGAGTGTAGTAAGTATGCCATGTTTAATTTATGTTTTGGATGACAGCCTCACATGAAGTTTCCATCTATGACAGATCATCTGATTATTTGGCCCTGTTACTCATCTGTCACACCCAATGTAGCACATAGAGCCAGATCCAGTGGAATAGGACTGGTCAGAGGCCAGAGAGCTGGGCAACTTACCAATTAGGTATATGGCCTATGGATCAGTGAGTGGGAAGGATGACACGGCAAGTTATACATATGTAGAGCAGTGTAGACATATGACACTATCACATGTGCATTACCACATGTTGTCATACTATTTGGTTAACATAGGTAAGTAAAATGGCCCTATACACTATACAAATCCACATCTGTGTATCAGTGGTGGCAACTGTAGTACTATGTCTTCCTGAGAGACCCTTTACCTATAGTACTTACTACATTGTCACAGGTGAGATACTTAGCCATCATACACTTAACTGGCAGAGGCCTGTACATGTGTTTAGCCAGTACGTATCCCCTTATGGCTGCTGTGCTGCCCTCAAATGCTCCTCCTCCTCAGTGTAGGCCACCGTGAAAATGCAAGCCATTAGGTGGGTCAAGGTTCGACGGGCACCCCTCCCTCATTGGGAGGACATCCCCAGCTGGGCCACTGCGGTCTTTCGGGCCCAGCCTCTCAGGTCCTCCCACTGCTTCCTACGGTGGGTGCTCCACTGGCTGTGGACCCCCAGGGTCCGCACTTGCTTCATGATGGCACACCAGATTCCCTTTTTTTGATGGGCTTTGACCTGCATCGATGACACAGACAAAAGCAAAAAGTAATGTCCACATGCACCAGACCATCTCAAGTGGACAGAACATTGTGACAGCAAATGGCAAAGATTTCCATCCTCTCATGCACGATTAAGCATCTGCATTCATCAACACATTCACAACTTTAAATTTCAGGTACAACATCATACGCCCCACCTTTCACATTTAAGTATACCATTGGAATCACCATTTCCTCGGGTGCACCATATAGCTGTCCATACAGCGTTAGGACCTCTTCCAGAAGCTTGTCCAGCTCTTCTGGGGTGAAGGCAGGGGCCCTATCACCTGCAGGATGTGGCATGAGAGCTCCCAGAGGCAGTACACAGCAGCTCAGGTAGTGGAGGTCTTGTTGACACCATTGTCAGGAGTCAAGTGAGCAATACTGCAGAAGATGGAGGTCATGTCTGCCACCGGAGGACTTCGCCATTGGCCCAAGACCGTCAAAGGCAGCAATGTGTTCCAATGGCAATTTCCACAGCGGCTGTGACCGCCTAACACCATGACAACATCCACCGGCGAAGTTAGGTCACTTCCACATGCCCAGTACAGTAGGTCATGCGGCTACTATTTTGAGCACATTTCATGTATGTAAATCTTTTGGAATCTGTGACATTAACAAATAACTATAATGTGCTAAATATCAGTAAGTATTGCCTTCAGGTTTAGTAGTCAATTTGTGCATGTGAGTAGTTAAAGCTGTGTTTCAGAGGGATTTGTGGTGATAGAAATGTACACCTACTGTCGACATCCTATGTGCCTCGGTAATGTAGAATAGGTGCTATAAAATGTATTTCACATGTAGAGTCGATTGGACTAACAAAAATTGACAGTCACAGATAAAAATGTTTGTATATTGCATTATATAATTGAGGGAATGTGCACCAGGGGGAGTGTTATAGGATGCATAGCAATATGCTGTACTGTAGATGTTGTAACCAACCTCAACTGCAGATATGTGTGCGTTGCATATGTACATGGTAATTATGTGTGCATTTTTGTTGTCACATACACAATTTATATGTTTCTCCTATGTTACCCTGGCATAAGGAGAGGAAAACAACCTACAGTGTACCGCCCACTAGTAGACCTGCCCACCATCGAGGAGAGACATACTATCTAGACATATCAGATGAATATTTGTGATCAGTTGGAGCCAAATCTGATGCCTGCCATTCTCAATCCTTAGGGCATACCTCCCATCATTAAAGTAATGTCAGTGCTTCACTTCCTGGTCACTGGGTCCTTTCAATAAACAGTGGCCCTTCACTGCAGAGATGTCTCAGCCCATGTTCAGTCTGGTTTTGAAGGTTGTAATGTCAGCATTGTTGAAACACCTGGACAGCTACATCAGGTTTCCCCAACGTGCCGATTTGGCCTATGTGAAGGCAGAGTTTTGTGCAATGGGACACATTCCACATGTGGTTGGAGCCATAGATGGCACCCATGTAGCCTTGGTTTCCCCTAGTGCCAATGAACAGGTATAAAGGGACAGGAAAAACTACCACTCCATCAACGTTCAAGTTGTGTGTTTGGCTAACAAGTACATTTGACAAGTCAGCGCAAAGTATCCAGGATCAGTCCATGATTCATTGATCATGCTGAAAAGCAATATCCCACTGATGATGACACAAGTCAACACAGAGAGGGCCTGGCTGGTTGGTAAGTCAGATTTGACTTGTCTGTTTCCAAAGTTTATCTACTTCTATCACAATTGTGCATGTCCTCAATATATGTTTGTGTATTTCTGCCTATTTGCTTTCAGGTGACTCTGGCTATCCAAACCGTCCTTGCTTGTTGACAGAACCATGCCAGGGGAAGTCTGCTACAATGAAGCCTACGGAAGGACAATGCGTGTGCTGGAGCGGAATATTGGATTTCGCTGCCTGCACAGATCAGGAGGACCTCTCCTCTACTGACCCAGCAAGGTATGTCAAATAATTGTTGCCCACTGCATGCTCCAGAATCTTGCCCTGAGATGTCAGATATCATTCCTACCAGATGAGTGGGAGCCAGCAGAACCAGTGGGTGGAAATGCAGATTTGCCAGAAGAGGATGAAGCAGGAGACTCCAGTCCAGATCTTATCAATCAGTACTTCAACTGACTCAAGGTATGTGATGTATTTTTGATGCAGTGATTTAATTATGTAACCTTGAGTTGATGGGTAACATGTTACCTCTTTTTTTACCATCACCTATTGGGTTTTAGGTAGCTTCAATGCTTATGGGTGACTTGTGTATTGTGGACAGAACAGAGTGGTCTACAGTGTCATGTTTTGTAAATGCACATGCAAAGTCACTCTTGTGAAAATTACTTCTCTGAATTTAGGAATGTTTTCTGCTAATTCCTATCTCTTATCTATGTCAATCACAGATGTGCTGAGTTCCAGTTTGACTCCTAATCCTTGGCAAGTCACAAACAGTGTCAAAAGCAGAGGGGAATTGCAGGCAGACATGAGAAGTGAATATGGATGAAGCCAGGTAATAATTGCAATGAGTTTGTGGACTATAACTAACATGGCCAGACTCTCAGGACACCAGGTTGCAATTGTGTTTTCCCATCAAGATAAAATGTAGGGTACTGGAGGTGGTCAAATGGTGTCATTTGTTTGTCCATATGTGTCTGGCACATGTGAAAATGTAGAACCATAGCCTGTACCCTCACAATTGTTTTTGTTGTATGTAACCTACCTTGAACCTATCTATCAGTGTGTTCCTACTTTGCAGGCCAATGTGCGTGTCTCTGTGGACTGACATAGGTGAGTGGCAAGCCTACAGGAATGTGGCCAATATAAGTGAACGATCCCTGGAATGGGGACATCAATATTGATGTCTGTCTGTACCATGGGGTATAAATATTAGGAAGCTAAGGTATGGTTATGTGATAAGGCTTCACCAGGTCATACAAAGGACCAATCTTTATGGCTCCTGGCTTTCAGGAAGACTGACAAGTCTCTAACTTCTCTATCCTGTGATTTAGCAGTATCTGACACCTTAGCAAATAGCCTGATGTTACTATCAGTGCTACTCAAATTTTTATTTTTATTTTTTTTAGTCCTCATACACCTCACAGAAACTCCTATATCAGCCCCGTAGTTGATCCTGGCACCACTTCCCAAAAAGAGCTGATCCTGCTGAGGAGCCCCCATTTTCACTCATATAGACTTCAAGCGGTAAATGGTATACCTGCGCCAGCCAGTCCAACGAGAGATGGGGAGGAGGAGAAATAATCATTGGACATTGACAAACCGAACAATTATTATACGCTGCCTATTAGACTATAAACATATTTATCTTCCTTGCCCACCAAGCAGGGGGGACCACATTTCCTCTTTCCTCTTGCATGAGCCTCCCACCGCCAGGTCCATTTTTGCAAAATAAAGAAGGGCTTGCAGCCAGTCTTTGAACGAGGGAGGCATATTCGCTGTCCATTTTCGACAAATTTCCCTCCTGGCCACCAAGATGGAGTAGAAAATTAAGTCCTTGTATCCTTTACTGATGTTATGCCTGCCTCCAGCTGCCCCTTGCATCTGGCCAAAAATAATCAAAGGGAGAGTTACCATAACCTCCCATCCCAACACATGAGAGAGATATTTACAAAGATCTTTCCAAAAAAGCTCCACCCCTGGACACTCATAAAACGTATGAAGATCAGAGGCGAGCTGTAAGTCACATTTGGGACACTTAATTACCTTGTTACTACCTATTCAAGAGAGTCTCCCTGGGGAAAGATATGCTCTATGAACCGTGAACAAATGATTCCTCCGAAGAGATGCCGGCTTGGCAATGCTAAACAGAGTTGACAAAGAGGATTCTCACCACTGCACGTCTTTTCCCTGTGGCAAAATCTTCCCCCATAGGGCGGTGGGCAGTGTAAATTCCCCATCCAGAACTTCTAGTATCTCCCAATACCAACTTGAGACCCGCTTAAGTCTGGGGGACTCAGATAACACAAATCCTTCTAAAAAGCCGGCAGCACCACATATCACTCGTGATTCTCGTAACCAGCCTTTTATTCAAGCATACTTCAATATAGAAAAGGTACACCCCAGCTTCACCTCAAGATCTTCCAGAGAAATTAGCACTCCATCGCTAAACAGATGCCCCCAGGACATTATCCCTGCCTTCTTCAATGGTAATGCTAAAACGTCCTTAAAACATTCCGGGGTACCAGGAGAGTCCCAGATTGGAGCATATCGGCTGTAATAACTGACTCCTGCCGTCAGCCTCAATTAGTACCAACTTGATGCGAGATCTCAGAGGATTTTCAATTTTATTTTTTTTCAAGAATTTCGAGTCTCCAAACTTAAAAAGATATCCCTTAACAGCTCCCTTAACCAAGCTCAACATAGCTTTAAACATTACACCGATCGCCGAGGCGTCAGGAATAGAAAACAGCATTTTTACAGAATTCAGTTGAAATGCCCAAGCATAATAGTTCAAATCCAGGAGCGCTATCCCCCCTTTTTCCCTCTTTGTCCTCAGTTTTTTCCATCATATCCTAGATCCTTTTGATGCCCAAATAAAAGAGGTAATAGCCTGATGAAGCTTTAACAAATCCTGTTTATGCATTAACAAAGGTATAGAGCTATACAAAACATTAAGTTTAGGCAGAATCATCATTTATTTTCACCAAATTAACCCTCCCTACTAATGTCAGGGGAAGGTACATCCATCTCTGAAGGGATCTGCACCCTTCCTCTATCACTGGTTTTAGATTCATTATTGCAAGTAGCTGAATATCCTGAGTAAATAGAATCCCTAAATATCTAATTTCTCTCTTCAATTGTATCTGTCCCACCGACAAATGATTCCAAATCATAGTCTCAGTTTTCTCTGTATTTACCCTAAATCCCAAACCTTTACAAAATCATCAACTAAAGACAAAAGCATAGGCAGGGCAGATACCTGGTCAGCCGTATAAATTGAAAGGTCATCAGCATACAGAGCAACCTTTTTCACACAACCATTGCACTCAAAGGGAGCAATAACCGAATTGCCTCTTATTTTCCTGGCTAGTGGCTCTATATATAAATCAAACAACAACGGGGAGAGAGGACAACTGTGCCTAGTGCCCCTCGTGGCTTCAAAGGCTCAGTAAGATTACCGTCTACTAAAACTCCAGCAATGGGATCTCTATATGTTAAATCTATAACTCTGCAAAAGTTTTCTCCTGAACCAGCTGATCTCAGGATGAATGTTAAGTACCTCCAGTTCACCCTATCAAAGGCCTTTATTGTATCCAAGGTGACCACAGCCAGGGGCGTTTCAAAGGATGTAGCCATATATATTGCCCCGCCAAGTTATAAGTCAATTCATAGAGAAACCTACCCTTGATAAATCCCTTTTGGTCAGGGTGAATTAGTTGACCCACCACTCTGCTGAGTCTATTAGCGAGAATTTTAGCAAAATCTTATAGTCGCAATTCAGCAAGGAGATGGGCCTGTAAGATTCAATAAAGCAATCAGAGCCTTATTCCATGAACCAGGGATATGGGCCCTGTCTTCAAAGATCGCAGCAAACAAGTCTACCAAAACTGGTATTATTGACTCCGCCATCGATTTATAGAATTCCATAGGGATGCCGTCGGGCCCAGGTGCCTTATCATCCTTACTACCCATCAACACCTTCCTGATTTCCCCAGCTGAGATCGTGCTGTTAAAAGCGGTTTGTTCTTCTTGTGATATAGTTGGGAGTGTGTCATCCGCCAACCATTTACCAATATCCTCCTTTCCTTCCTCAGCCTCTTCTTTATACAATTCAGAAAAGAAAGAGTGGAAAGCTACCTCCATTTCCTCCCTATTTGGTGATCTCTCGTCTGCTTGATTTATCTCTACTTCCTTAATATCGTTCCTTGCTAAATCTCGCTTGCATTTCCAAGCTAGTAGCTTACCTGCACTCTCCCCATACTCAAAGTGAGCTAATGTGCTAGCCTCTACTCTTTTGGTGCCTCTGGCTTGTAACACCTCCTCCAACTGAAGTCTGAGCTCCTGCAACTTGGACTCCAAAGCCTTACCCTCCTCCTCCTTAGTGTTCCCCAAACATTGCCTCCTCACTGTAAGCATTTTATGTTCCAACTGAAGAATAGTAGCCCTGTACTGCCTATTCTTATAGCTAGCTATATTTATAACATTACCTCTCATGACTGCTTTAAAGGTGTCCCATACCACTGCCAGAGGAGCCGAACCCAAATTAGTTTTAAAAAAGACCTCCGCCTCTGTTCGCAACTGGTCGAGAGCCTCCAAATCTTGCAGTAACATGCGGTCAAACGTCCATCTGCTACCACCAGACCGTCCAACCACCTTTAACTCTAATACCACTGCTGCGTGATCTGAGAGATGGGCGGGTAAATAAGTAATATTATCTACTAAACATTCAAGCCTACAGCCAATAAGAAAATAGTCTATACGAGAGGTGTGCTTATATTTCTGATTGTAAAAAGAGAACTCCCTTAATTCTCTCTTCCTCTGTCGCCATACATCCCTTAACCCTCACTCTTTCATCACTCCTCTAAAAAAACATTGAGATTTTGGAGTCCCTAGTGACCTGCACTTCTCAGATCTATCTAGTTTATTATCTAGCACAACATTAAAATCTCCAGCAATTAAGACCAGATCCGAAAAGCATTTTTCAAGAGGGCCAGTATTGTCACAATTTGGACCATAAAACCCCGCCACAGTAAATCTTCTGTCATAAGTTTGTAGCTTAACTATGATCCATCTTCCCACTGGATCAGATCATACCTCTAACAATCCTGCCTTAATCCCATGCTCAACTAAAATGGCAACCCCCCTAGTATTGAAATTATGCTCCGTACAGGCGAATGAGTGTACCCATGCTAGCTTTTTAAAAAGATCAACCCCCTCATCTCTAGTCAGATGTGTCTCTTGCAGAATTAAAACTTGACCAGAGGAGTCTTTTAAATATTGTAAAATTTTGTCTCTCCTACCCTTTGTTCTTAATCCGTTCACATTCCAAGAGAATAACAGAAAAGAAAGGGATCCCGGCATTTACTACTCTCACCCGCCATTAACCCCTGGGTGCCCATTTGATTGAGGTGAATGAGGAAACCTTTTTTTACATTTTTTCCCACATGCTCCCCACCCTGGGACCCCCCTCCACCCGCCTCTCACCCTTCCCATGGAGGACCCCCTTCGATAAGTGGACTGAAATATGTCCACGATTAGAGCACACGTGATTTCCGGGTTAGGGCCAGGGACGTTATTTCCCCATCGTGCTGCCCCCCGAATTGAGAACGGCCAACAGCTCATCCACAGTTTTCCCATCTCTCACATTATACATCTTATTATTAAACATAACCTTTAGAATAGCGGGAAATTTAAGTTGTGCAGAGGCTCCCAATAGTCTAAACTCCTCTAGCCGTTGCCCCAACTCCCACTGCCAGTTGATGGTGATCCTGGAGAGATCTGATTTGACTTCAAATGAAAAATCCTGCGCTTTTAAGGATCTCAACTTAAGTGTTTTTAACAAAATTTTCTCTTTCAGACCATATGTTAGAAAGTTAATCTGAATTTTCCGAGGCTTGCTAACACTTGGATTTTTCCTGAAGGGGTCTCTATGTATCCTCTGAATGCCCCGCGCAATTTCTTCTTCGCTTTCCTCTAATAAGAGCGCAGACTTCAAAAGTGATACCAAAAAAGCCTTCAAATCAACTCCTTCTGCCCCTTCCGGAACATGCAGTACCCTCAAGTTATTTCTCCTTGAATTATTTTCTAGTTGTTCCAGTTTATTTTGAAGAGCCTGCTCAGAGTCTTTCAAGGCCTGAATGTCGACTTTGTTCACTTCAATATCCTCTTTCAAAGTCCCCACCATGGCTTCCAGGGCCTGTGTTCTTAATGGCAGGAGATCCAATTTTTTTTTTCCAAAGCCTCACTGACCTCTCTAATCTCTGCCTGATTTGTTTCCGAAATAGAGAACCAATTCCCGATATCCGTCGAGAGGGAGAGTAACATTGCTTCTACTGAAGGCTCCTTGCCAGAAACCTGTCGAGAGGGACCCGACTGATCAGCCGGAACCTGACACGGGATACTACCCTCCAAAGAGCACTGTATTACCTCAACAGGAGGATCCTCGCTGCCAGTAGCCTGAGGAGAGGGGAGCCCCCCCCTGGGCTGACTGCACACCAAAGCATTGTGGGATCTCAACTACTTAAAGGGGCCCCCTAATCCAAAACACCTTGTATCTGATTGCTCCTGCATCTCCCTAGTGCCTTGGGAATCCATTTCCAGCATGGACTCTAATGGAAAGACGTCCACCCCAGGCTTAAGTTTAAAGAAGGATCTCACAGAGGGGGTGATTTTAGGGGCAACGCTGTTATTTTTTATGCCACACAGCCATCCAGACCATTTTTTTAAAGTCAGGTCCCCTCCCCCGTTGATATTGACTTCATCCCCAAGGCTCCAAGGCCCTCCACTTTCAGCTAAACAGGCAGAGTTAGGGAGAGGATCAACAATCTCCAAACAAACTGGGTCCAAGACCTTCCTACCTGGTGGATGAGCCCCACTCCATGTGTTCCACAGCAAAGGCCATCCTTGTTGGGCCCCTGAAGACTTTCCAGGCTCTTCCAGTGCTCCACTCCCACTCCTCACCTTCCTGCAGCCTCCTGGGGGAGCATTAAGGTGACCAGGGCTGAGCCAGCTTTTGCCTGTGCTTGCTCTGCCCCTGCCAGCTTCTCCCCGGAGGGGGGCCTGTGCAATGGCCTCCGCCTCCACAAATCCCCTAGGAGCCAATCTGCAATACCCTAGCCGGCTCGCAACTCATGCGGCTCGGAGAATCAGAGAGATCAGGCCGACACATTCCACGCGCACGGGGAGCTCTCGTCCCGCCCCCTCCCTAACCCAGAAGACACGACGCTCAGTGTGCGGCAGTGCTGCTGCGGCCCGCCATGTCCTCCAGGTTGCTGCCCCACTACTACTCTAATTGCTGTTCGCATTTCTACCACTAAATGTGTGTAGATGTAGCATACAACTGTTTTAGAATCTGTCAATGTTGGAATCCTAATGTAATGAGTCTCCTGCTGATAGAGTCCACGTGTGATGTTCATAACATAGTTTGTACAATACAGAGGGACATAGTGATACCAAAGTTGGAATGCCTAGCAGTTGTAAATGGTTAATGAATGACACATACACAGGACCTGTGTTTAAGTGGGATTTACTGTGGAAAGTAAAACAATATGTGTGATTAGTAACTTACAAAAACACAATATAAACAGTGAAGGGTTCAGTCATGGTGGCTGGAATCATGAGGGTAGCTGCTACAACATTAGGATACACAAGTCCAGTGTTCTTGTACCATGGGATAATGGAGCTTGGTTTCAGAACAGTCAACAGGATCTGTCTGTGGCACACAAGGGGAACAAGTCAGGAGAGGTTCACTTCCTGGCAGTGGGTTTGGTCTTGACATTTGCTCTTCTTGGATGTCTGGGTGGATGCCCACATTTTGGGGGGTTCCTCTGCTAGAGAGGATGGGTGTCTGAGGCATGTCCTTCCCTTGACAGGGCCTCAATTCCACTAGCAGCCTCAGATGTTGAAGGGCCTAAAGAGTCATTACTAGTGGAAGAGGCCTGATGTTGTGCAGCAGACCTACTCAGGGTAGTGTTGATGTCCCTCAGCACCCCAGCAATGGAAGTCAGGATGGCATTCTGTGCCTGCCACTGCTGCATGACTTCCTGGTGGTGCTCCCTCTGCAGCTTTTGGATTTCCCCCATCATGGTGATTACCTCGTCCATCATGCCTTGGGACTTTTGGTAGGCTCCCAAGACTTGGGAGATGGTTTCTTGGTCAGCACTGTCCCTTTGAGCCCCCATCTTCTGGCCCCGGGGGGCAGAAGCCACTAGAAACCAGGGATTTTTTTGTTTTTATTTATATTGATACAGGGAGCGACCCCTTAGGCAAGGGTCGCTTCCAGGGAGGGCCAAATTGTTTTTAGGCCTATTTCTATTAGGCCAATCTGCCCCCAGTGGGGACAGAAACCACTTAGGCACCACAGATTGGTGTGTGTGTATGTGTGTGTTTTGTTTGGGGGGGCAGCCCCTTGGGCAAGTGTTGCTCCCCATGGGGGCACATTACTGTTGGCCATATCTGCCCCATTTGGGGGCTGATTGGCCTATTTTTGGACGGCCCATCTGCCCCCAAGGAGGGCAGAAAACCCACAGGAGATCAGTGATGATTTTTTTTCAAAATAAGAGGGTGAAGGTATGGCCATAACAACACCCCAAATAAATGGGGCAAAATGTATTCGGAGATGGGGCAATTACCCCGATCCACAACTGGGGGGGGGGGTCAGAAAGTCTACTAGATGCCAGGAAATTAAAAAAAATATATATAGTTTGGTGGTGGCTACCAACCAGTATGGGCATGGATATGCCCCCACACAACTGAAGGGGGTAACAGTCTTTCAGCTCTGTACCCGCACACTAAAACATCTTATCCGACGGCAAGCTAGAGGGCATTTTATTATTTTGGGTTCTGGTTTTACATTTGGGCCATGAGAGCTTGACTAACTCTCAAAATCGTCCCACTTGGAATGGTGAGGGCTGCACTTTTTGGACTTTGGGACGCGGCCATGTAGAAAAATCCACAAGACCTAGACACACCTGAAAACTAAACATCTGGGTGAGTCCAGGGTGGTGTGCTTCACACGCAGCCCGTAGCATTTTCTTACCCACAATGCCCCGCAAACCTCCAACTTTGCAGCAAATCACACATTTTTTCCACATTTTTGTGATGGAACGTTCTGGAATCTGCAGGAATCCACAAAATTCCTACCACCCAGCATTGTCTCATCTATTACGATAAAAATTCTGCCCCACTTGTCAGCCTAAATTAGTTTTTTTCAAACTGCCCTCTTGGACCCTCTTTGGTTCTCCCTCAATTTAGGCATGTTTTTGGCTCTTCCCTGTCACAGGCACTTGGCCCACCTACACAAGTGAGGTATCATTTTTACCGGGAGACTATGGGGAACATTGGGTGGTAGGAAATTTGTCCCAGTGTGGTGCTCCCACACAGAAATTTGGGAAAAATTTGATTTTTTAGCTAAATTTGAGATTTGCTGAGGATTCTGTGTAAGAAAACATTGGGGGATCCACGCAAGTCACACCTCCCTTGATTCCCTTGGGTGTCTTGTTTACAGAAATGTTTGGGTTTGGTAGATTTCCCTATATGGCTGCTGAACCCAGGACCAAAAACTCAGGTCTCCCCCCCCACACACACACAAAAACGGGTAGTTTAGTATTTGATAATTTTGATGTGTCCACTCAGTGTTGTGGAGCACTTCCTTTTACGAGCACTAGGCCTACCCACACAAGTGAGGTACCATTTTTATCGGGAGACTTCAGGGAACACTGGGCGGAAGGAAATGTGTGGCTCCTCTCGGATTCCAGAACTTTCTGTCACTGGAATGTGAGGAAAAAGTGTTTCTTGGGCCAAATTTTGAGATTTGCAATGGATTCTGGGCAACAGAATGTGGTGAGAGCCCCACAAGTCACCCCATCTTGAATTCCCCTAGGTGTCTAGTTTTAAAAAATGCACACGTTTGGTAGGAATCCCTAGGTGCCAGCTGAGCTAGACCCCAAAATCCACAGCTTGACACTTTGCAAAAAACAGCTCTGTTTTCTTTGGGAAAATGTGATGTGTCGACATTGTGTTTTGGGACATTTCCTGTCACGGGCGCTAGGCCTACCCACACAAGAGAGGTACCATTTTTATCGGGAGACTTGGGGGAACGCTGGGTGGAAGGAAATTATTGGCTCCTCTCAGATTCCAGAATTTTCTGTCACAGAAATGTGAGGAAAAAGTGTTTTTTGGCCAGATGTTGAGGTTTGCAAAGGATTCTGGGTAATAGAACCTGGTGAGAGCCTCACAAGTCACAAGTGAAATATTTAAAAATTAATGGAGTTCGTTTTTTGAAGATACTACATCTACCATGATGCAATGGGGCAGATTAATTGCTGGGATGTCAGGCAGGTGCGCTCCTAACTGTTTGTGACTTTAAAGGCTCCCTTGAGCTACTGGGCTGACGAGCTCTGGAGCAGGCACCAGCATGCCAGGAAAGAGGTACTGAAACCGGGGGATTTATGGCAGCATTCCCAGCACCCCGCAAATATGTTCTCTGCTGAAGAAGGGACTAACCCAGAAACACATGTGTCCAGAGATGCACAGTAAAGGCTGTACCTACTTAAAGGTGAAATATTTAAAAATTAATGGAGTTCGTTTTTTGAAGATACTACATCTACCATGATGCAATGGGGCAGATTAATTGCTGGGATGTCAGGCAGGTGCGCTCCTAACTGTTTGTGACTTTAAAGGCTCCCTTGAGCTACTGGGCTGACGAGCTCTGGAGCAGGCACCAGCATGCCAGGAAAGAGGTACTGAAACCGGGGGATTTATGGCAGCATTCACAGCACCCCGCAAATATGTTCTCTGCTGAAGAAGGGACTAACCCAGAAACACATGTGTCCAGAGATGCACAGTAAAGGCTGTACCTACTTAAAGGTGAAATATTTAAAAATTAATGGAGTTCGTTTTTTGAAGATACTACATCTACCATGATGCAATGGGGCAGATTAATTGCTGGGATGTCAGGCAGGTGCGCTCCTAACTGTTTGTGACTTTAAAGGCTCCCTTGAGCTACTGGGCTGACGAGCTCTGGAGCAGGCACCAGCATGCCAGGAAAGAGGTACTGAAACCGGGGGATTTATGGCAGCATTCCCAGCACCCCGCAAATATGTTCTCTGCTGAAGAAGGGACTAACCCAGAAACACATGTGTCCAGAGATGCACAGTAAAGGCTGTACCTACTTAAAGGTGAAATATTTAAAAATTAATGGAGTTCGTTTTTTGAAGATACTACATCTACCATGATGCAATGGGGCAGATTAATTGCTGGGATGTCAGGCAGGTGCGCTCCTAACTGTTTGTGAGAGCCTCACAAGTCACCCCATCCTGGATTCCCCTAGGTGTCTAGTCTTTAAAAATGCACATGTTTGGTTTGTTTCCCTAGGTTCCTGCTGAACTAGAGGCCAAAATCTACAACTAGGCACTTTGCAAAAAACACGTCAGATTTCAATGTAAAAATGTAATGTGTCCGTGTTGCGTTTCCTGTCACGAGCATTAGGCTTACCCACGCAAGTGAGGTACCATTTTTATTGGGAGACTTGGGGGAACACAGAATAGCAAAATAAGTGTTATTGTCCCTTGTCTTGCTCTACATTTTTTCCTTCCAAATGTAAGACAGTGTGTAAAAAAGACATCTGTTTGAGAAATGCCCTGTAATTCACATGCTAGTATAGGCACCCCGGAAATTAGAGATGTGCAAATAACCACTGCTTTTCAACACCTTATCTTGTGCCCATTTAGGAAATACAAAGGTTTTCTTGATACCTATTTTTCATTCTTTATATTTCACCAAATGAATTGTTGCATACCAGGTATATCATGAAAACCCATTGCAAGGTGCAGCTCATATATTGGCTCATGGTACCTAGGGTTCTTGATGAACCTACAAGCCCTATATATCCCCGCAACCAAAAGAGTCCAGCAGACATAACGGTATATTGCTTTAAAAAATCTGACATCGCAGGAACAAGTTACGGAGTAAACCGTTGAGAAAAATTGCTGTTTTTTTCACCTCAATTTCAATGTTTTTTTTATTTCAGCTGTTATTTTCTGAAGGAAAACCTTGTAGGATCTACACAAATTACCCCTTGCTGAATTCAGAATTCTGTCTACTTTTCAGAAATGTTTAGCTTTCTGGGAGCCAGCATTGGTTTCACACGCATTTCTGTCACTATCTGGAAGGAGGCTGAAAGCACAATTTTTTTTAAAAATGGAGTATGTCCCAGTAAAATGACAAAAGTTTGTTGAAAAATTGGGTTTTCCAATTTAAGTCTGTCTGTTCCTGAAAACTGGGAAGCTGGTTATTTTAGCACTGCAAACTCTTTGTTGATGCCATTTTCAGGGAAAAAACCACAAGCCTTCTTCTGCAGCACCATTGTAGTTTGGCTAATTTCTTGGTCTCCTTCAGGGGAACCCACAAGGTCTGGGTACCTGTAGAATCCCTAGGATGTTGCAAAAAAGGGTGCAAATTTGCTGTGGGTAGCTTATGTGGACAAAAAGTTATGAGGGCCTAAGTGCGAACTGCCCCAAATAGCCCAAAAAAAGCTTGCCACCTAAGGGGGAAAAGGCCTGGCAGTAAAAGGGTTAAGGTTGCACTTGAGTTTACCTTTCAATTTTTAACTCATAATATTTAAAATTATATTTATTTCAGAAATAGTATAATTATTCTTTAAATTGTATTGGACCTTGGAATTGATGTTCAAAGTGACACTGCACTCCAGACAAATTTCATTGTATGGATTGTCACCTGCATTTCGACTAATATCTTGTTCACGGTGGTTTACAATACATAAATTCCCTCCTAATTGGTCAATGTATACTTTAAAACATGAGGGGGCTTTGTGGGAGTTGCTGTCCAGTGTTTGTTTGTAATTTCAAAAATCAAGGGCAATAACTCTGCATTTCTAAAACTTTCATAATGTAGTACGACAAAGCCAAATATTTAAAGGGCTTTCAAAGCTCAGAGTTGTAACTAACACAGTTATTTTAAAATGACATTTTCGCTCTGTGCTGGTGATCTTTCAACTGTCATGTCCTCACACTCTCTGAGCTTTACATATGTATCAATTGCCATGCCCATACATGGGTCATCAATAATCATTCTGTTGTAAACCATTCCTTGTTTGTTTACTCACAATGGAACTCTTCAGAGTTCCCACTGTTCCTCTTTGGTTTTGGTGATTGCAAGTTATCAGGCAATACAGTTAAACTCCTGGGCCCCTTTCTACTGACTGTTCATTCAATGTACAGGCCACATCAATACAAATGATTTGTACACAAAGACAGGTATTTGGGCAAAATATTGTGTTAAAATATTGAGGCACACAAATATCAAGTTTTTAATATTGTGATACTAAATATCGTGATGCAGTAACATCATTGACAAAAAATATCTATTTTCTAATATCAGCGGTAAAAATATCTATGTTGTTAATACCGTTCACAAAAATACTATGGTAAGGAATATTGTTTTTTTAACTATCGTCATGTATTTTAGTATATATTTTAATTCTATATGTTAGAAATTGTTTGTATAAATATTGTTAATGTTTTTTTCATATTTTGTACATTTTTAGTTGTTTTTAAATTTAAATTGATTATGAATTGTAATTTTTTGTGCCGTAGTGGTTTAATTGGGTTTGTAGTGGTACAGGGTGGGTAGTACATTAATTATAATTACTTAATTAATAATATTGATTTTTACTATTTATTTACTTGATAGTTAATTATGTAAATTGTGTATTTAAATTATATTTTAGTTATATTTTATTTGCTGGTTGTGGGGTTTGTAGGAGTAAAGGTTGGGAAGTTAATTAGGAAATAATGTATTGATATTTTTTTTAAATGTATCTTAATTATTTAATCTATAATTATGTTAATTGTGAAATTATCATATTTGTTAAGTTACATATTAGGTGCTTGTTGTTTAGTTTGTAGAGGAATAGGGTGGGAAGTAATTTAAGTAAACATACATTAAGAGTTATTTAATCATTTATTAAAAAATGTTTTTTATTACTCAATATAATAATTATGTTATTCTTTTTTATTTCCATTACATTATATTAATATTTATTTTAATTGATAACAATGATCTAAATTGCAATACATATGTAATCTGTTTTATTTTTGTTTAAATGTATACATATCACATTTATATTTAGAATTTGATATTTTTGGCAGTTGTTAAAATGTGTTATTTGTTTGAAGTGAATTACTCTCTCTCTCTACTGTTGCACTGAATGGACTGTGAATAGTTAATGTTACCCCTCCTGAGTCCAACACTTTCCCTACTGTTGCACCAACTGGAGTGGGAATAGTAAATGTTAACCCTTCAGTGTCCTATGCTTTCCCTACTGTTGCACCAACTGGAGATGAAATAGTAAATTTTACCTCTCCTGAATACAATGCTTTCCTTACTGTTGCACACACTAGAGAGGGAATAGTAAATGATACCCCTCCTGAGTTCAATTATTTCCCTACTGTTGCACACACTGGAGTGGGAATAGTACATTTTACCCCTCCTGAATCCAACACTTTCCCTACTGTTGTACTGACTGTGGTAGGAATAGTAAATTGTACCGCTGCAGGGACCAACACCGTACTCTTGCACACACTAAAGTGGAAATAGTAAATTATACCCCTCCGGTGCCCACTACTTTCCCTCCTGTTGCACTGACCGGAGTGGGAATAGTATCTTTTTACCCCTCCTGAGTCCAATGCTTTCACTACTGTTGCACACACTGGAGTGAGAATAGTAACATTTACTTCTCCTTAGTCCAACCCTTTCCCTACAGTTGTACTCACTGGAGTGTGAATAGTACATTTTACCCCTACTGTGTCCAAAGCTTTCCCTACTGTTGCACACACTGGAGTGGGAATGATAAATGTTAGCCCCTCTGGTGTCCATTGCTTTCCCTACTGCTGCCCACACTGGAGTGGGAAAAGTACATTTTACCCCTTCTGAGTCCAACACTTTCCCTACTGTTGCACTGACTGGAGTGGGAATAGTAAATTTTACACCTCCTTAGTCCAACACATTTTCTACTGTTTCACTGACTGGAGTGGGAATAGTATATTTCAACTCTCCTTAATCTAACACTTTCCCTACTATTGCACTGTTTGGGGTGGGAACAGCAAATTTTACCCCTCCCGAGTCCAACACTTCCCTACTGTTGCACCAACTGGAGTGGGAATAGTAAATTTGAACCCTTAAGTGTCCAATGCTTTCCCTACTGTTGCACACACTAGAGAGGGAATAGTAAATTATACCCCTCCTGAGTTCAGTTATTTCCCTACTATTGCACATACTGGAGTGGGAATAGTACATTTTACCCATCCTGAGTCCAACACTTTCCCTACTGTTGCACTGACTGGGGTAGGAATAGTATATTGTACCCCTGCAGGGACCAACACTTTCCGTACTGTTGCACACACTAAAGTGGGAATAGTACATTTTACCCCTCCGGTGCCCACCACTTTCCCTACTGTTGCACTAACCGGAGTGGGAATAGTATCTTTTTACCCCTCCCGAGTCCAACGCTTTCACTACTGTTGCACACACTGGAGTGAGAATAGTACATTTTACCCATCCTGAGTCTAACACTTTCCCTACTGTTGCACACACTGGAGTGAGAATAGTAAAATGTACTTCTCCTTAGTCCAACCCTTTCCCTACAGTTGTACTCACTGGAGTGTGAATAGTAAATTTTACCCCTACTGTGTCCAAAGCTTTCCCTACTGTTGCACAAACTGGAGTGGGAATGATAAATGTTAGCTCCTCTGGTGTCCAATGCTTTCCCTACTGCTGCCCACACTGGGGTGGGAAAAGTACATTTACCCCTTCTGAGTCCAACACTTTCTCTACTGTTGCACTGACTGGAGTGGGAATAGTCAATTTTACACCTCCTTAGTCCAACACATTTTCTACTGTTGCACTGATTGGAGTGGGAATAGTAAATTTCAACTCTCCTTAATCTAACACTTTCCCTACTATTGCACTGTTTGGGGTGGGAACAGCAAATTTTACCCCTCCCGAGTCCAACACTTTCCCTACTGTTGCACAGACTGGAGTGGCAATAGTAATTTTTACCACTCCGGTGCCGAACACTTTCCCTACTATTGCACCAATTTGAGTGGGTATAGTACATTTTACCCCTCTTTTCTCCAACACGTTCTCTACTGTTGCACTGACTGGAGTGGTAATGGTGAATTTTACTCCTCCCGAGTCTAACGCTTTCTCTACTGTTGCACAGACTGGAGTGGGAATAGTAAATTTCACCCCATCTGCATCCAACACTTTCCCTACTATTGCATACATTGGAGTGGAATTGTACATTTTACCCCTCTGATGTCCAATGCTTTCCCTACTTTTGCACCAACTGGAGATGAAATAGTAAATTTTACCTCTCCTGAGTACAATGCTTTCCTTACTGTTGCACACACTAGAGAGGGAAGAGTAAATTATACCCCTCCTGAGTTCAATTATTTTCCTACTATTGCACACACTGGAGTGGGAATAGTACATTTTACCCATCCTGAGTCCAACACTTTCCCTACTGTTGCACTGACTGGGGTAGGAATAGTAAATTGTACCCCTGCAGGGACCAACACTTTCCGTACTGTTGCACACACTAAAGTGGGAATAGTAAATTTTACCCCTCCGGTGCCCACCACTTTCCCTCCTGTTGCACTGACCGGAGTGGGAAAAGTATCTTTTTACCCCTCCTGAGTCCAATGCTTTCACTACTGTTGCACGCACTGGAGTGAGCATAGTACATTTTACCCATCCTGAGTCCAACACTTTCCCTACTGTTGCACACACTGGAGTGAGAATAGTACAATTTACTTCTCCTTAGTCCAACCCTTTCCCTATAGTTGTACTCACTGGAGTGTGAATAGTAAATTTTACCCCTACTGTGTCCAAAGCTTTCCCTACTGTTGCACACACTGGAGTGGGAATGATAAATATTAGCCCCTCTGGTGTCCAATGCTTTCCCTACTGCTGCCCACACTGGGGTGGGAAAAGTACATTTTAACCCTTCTGAGTCCAACACTTTCTCTACTGTTGCACTGACTGGAGTGGGAATAGTCAATTTTACACCTCCTTAGTCAACACATTTTCTACTGTTGCACTGATTGGAGTGGGAATAGTAAATTTCAACTCTCCTTAATCTAACACCTTCCCTACTATTGCACTGTTTGGGGTGGGAACAGCAAATTTTACCCCTCCCGAGTCCAACACTTTCCCTACTGTTGCACAGACTGGAGTGGCAATAGTAAATTTTACCACTCTGGTGCCAAACACTTTCCCTACTATTGCACCAATTTGAGTGGGTATAGTACATTTTACCCCTCTTTTCTCCAACACTTTCTCTACTGTTGCACTGACTGGAGTGGTAATAGTAAATTTTACTCCTCCTGAGTCTAACGCTTTCTCTACTGTTGCACAGACTGGAGTGGGAATAGTAAATTTTACCCCATTTGCATCCAACACTTTCCCTGCTATTGCATACGTTGGAGTGGAATTGTAAATTGTACCCCTCTGATGTCCAATGCTTTCCCTACTGTTGCACAGAGGGGAGTGGGAAATGTAAATTTCATCCCTCTCGAGTCCCACACTTTCCCTACTGTTGCTCTGACCGTGGAGGAAATAGTAAAGTTTACTACTACTGTGTCCAACGCTTTACCTATTGTTGCAGATACCCGAGTGGGAATAGTATATTTGTTATTTCTACGGTTTAATATTTTTGTTAGAATAAATTAAATATTATTATTATTTGTGTATTTGATGTTATATTTTTAATATATATAAATTGATGTGATATGTATCATATTTTCAGTAAAATGCATTTTTGTCTATTAACTTTTTATTTATAATTCAATTGGAAATATTTGACACTTTTTTGCAGCTTATCTGTAAAAAAAAATTATTTTAGTTTTTTATGGTTATGTAAGTATATATATGCACTTGTTAAATTAGTATATTTAAAAAAAAATGAAAATGATAATGTAAATTGAAATCATTATGTTTTATAATAGCCTTATATTATTTATATTTGTGTATACATATTGACATATATATGTGTGTGTTTGTTTAAATTAGTATATTAATATAGATGTTTAAATATTAAACACATTTAATTTATTTTATATCAATTTTATATGGTAAAATATTTAAGATTTCGTCCCTCATTACGTGGCTGGTGGTCAGCAACGCCACTGCCATGGTGGTCCGACTGCCACAAGAAGACCCTGGTGGTTAGACCTCCCAGGTACCACCATCACCACAGCGATCCATGATCCAGACTGACTGGCAGTGACAGAATTTGCAATCAGCCAGGGCAGCGCTGCATGCAGCACCATCCTGCTGATTATGACCTTGTTCTCCACCAATCTTTTCATGGCAGTTTTACCACCATCAAAAGGCTGGCAGAAAACAGGTGCAGGGGGCAACAGGGGGCCCCCTGCACTGCCCATGCACTTGGCATGAGCAGTGTTCAGTTCCCCCTGCCCAGCACCATTGCAATGTTCACTGCCTGCTGTGCAGACAGTGAACAGTGCAAAAGTGCTGGATCACCCTGCTGCAGCACTATTGCCACCGGCTCGATTTCGAGTCAGAGGCAATGCCCCTGCCTGTTTCCCTCTACATTGACGGGTGAAAACCGAGGTTTCCGCCCGTCAGCCTAGCGGGAAACACCTAATAGGTCCGGCGGGGTGGTCGGTACTATGACAGCAGCCACCCTGTTGGGAGTTTGGCAGAAGGGCTATCCCGTCCGCCAAACTCTTAATTAGGCCAATACTGTTTTAACTATAAATATATTTTAAAAATATATTTTTTGATATCTTTTATGATATTAGTGTAAAACGATATTTTATATTCAATATTTTTGTACTTACCTTTGTATGTATAGGACAATGATATTTTTGTGATCAATATTTTTGACATAATATTTTTATATCACAATATTTTTGGTTTAGATATGTCAGTTAACCCAAGGACCACTGCTCATAATTTTCCTTAGTGAGACCGTCCTTGAAATTGAGGTTGGTATTATCTTTATTCGATTATAAAATGTATAATCGTAAAAGAACATACACCCTGTAGAATATAAAAAGGCATCATTAAAACACAAACATGATATTAGGATTAAACAGTCAATCAGGTGAACATAAAATAATAAAATATAACATACAATATTAAAAAACCTCCTACTTGTTAAAATCATATAGTGGTGCACCATTGGTGTACATTTTTTTAAAAGGCGCCAACAGGAGACCACACAACAGGCTCATTGGTCATACATCAATAATAGAATGCAGGTCTGCATTGACGAAATCCAGAACATTTTAAATGTGGAAATAAATGCCTTAGTCTGAAAGGTGCGTAATACTTATAAAAAAGATTCAACTGCATTAAGGTGTGTGCAGAAGAATAACCACAAGAGGAAGTCATAATGCAATTAGGATTAAACTGGCCTGAAGGGAAACAAAGACTGCACCTGACAGAACCCACCGAAACCTCAAACGTTTTCGACTTGAGAGAGGTAGGGTGAAATACCCATACAGATCTCGTAGATTAAGTTAGATCACACAGTGGGCTTACCGAGTTCCCTCCTCTCTCTGTCCTCACTTGCTAAGCTAATAAATTCTTTCTTAACCCAGCTGGCTGCTCCTTTGGGCAATGTAGATGGAGATAAAAACAGATCTGGCCTGTCAAGCCTCTCTTCAATATTCTTAACAGCAAAGCCAGTGTATTTTATAACCCTGGTCAAACGACAGGCAGTCCAAGATTACCTCCCTGTTAAATTCCGAATGTTTGTTGTCCCAAACAGATAGCCACAATAAAAAAGGAGTAAGCTTGATATGGTCTTCAACATAGCCAATACTGAGTTCTCAGTGGCGAAGAAAGTGCAGGGTTCCCAGACTCACCCCCAGTAAGCATTTGCAAAATCTATTGTTCTCTTGCTATAGGCTGCTGTAGTCCCGAGTACCTCATATTGATGCCCCAAAAGTTAAAATAGGGAGACATTATAGTGTAAGCATCTCCAGCAGGGGTAAAATAGGTTTGTTTCCTGCTCTATCAGCCAACGCAAAGACAGCCCTGACTGAGGAATTGAAAAAGGAGCATCTTTTAAACAGGCTGGGAAGCCAGTTCCCTCTATAATCAAAGGTGACACCCAGAAAAGAGAGCTCCTTTACACGGCTAATGGGCTGCCCCTTTATTGTCAGCATAGGAATAACTTTCCGTCCTGGCTTGCCACAGACCTTATAATGAGTCTTAGTAATGTTTACATCCAAATCTAAATCACCTATGTACTTTACAAAAGTATTTATAAGGCACCTTAAACTATTCCTTGTCCATGCAAGCGGGACTGCATCATCAGCATATAGAAGACAAGATACTTGTGTGAGAAAACAGTGCTGATTGCAGAGGCCCCCTAACGTTTTGCACCCATTTTTCACTTTTTGCTGGTGCTCTCCTGACTCTGATTGTGCTCTGGGTACTGCTAACCAGTCACAGTGTCTGTGCTCTGTGTGAAATGAGTAGGCAAATTAGGCTAATTATAATTGGCTATGTCAACCTACCTATAAGTCTCTAGTATATGGTAGGGCATGTAGGTATAGGGGCCCCGAGTAGGTAGTGCACCCATTGCTGCTGTGCCCAGGGTCATTTTAAAGGCAGGCCTGCCTTGCTGGCTGCTTTTAAATTAAAGTCCCATGCATATTCGACTTTGGAATTAAAAGTACTTCCAAAGTCTTGAACTACCTTATTTTTACATATAAGTCACTCCTAAGGTGTGCCCTATATGCCCCTGGTGTTGGGTGCCATGTAACTATAAGCAGGGACCTTATAAAATAGTTTTATAAGTCCTGGTGAGGTAAAACAGCCAAATTCGTTTTCCAATACTGTAGTGAATGGCCTGCATAGGCTAAAATAGGGAGACTTTATTTTAATTAACAAAGTCCAATTAACTGTCCACTTTCCAACATGTTTGGTGCGCAATGGTGGGATCCAGTACTTGTGTTTAATATCACATTACAGTTTTAAGTGAAAGAAGTTAAAATCCTGTAAATTGACCTACAACTCAAGTATTTTAGATTTTTCAAATCTGGACAAATTTTTCAATTATTTCATTGTTGATTTTTCTAAACGGTTTCGATCAATTGGTGCCAAAGTTTTTAGTTAAGTGACACAAAACCTAAGGTAGACCATGTAGCTTGATCTGCCTAGCCTACCCACACTCAGTGCAGCTGAGCTTAGGGTGGTGTGCAGAAAGAGGGGATTACCTGCTGCTAACAACCTTAGGAAGGCTGTTATGGTCAAGTCCCTTGAAGCCTGGGTAGCACAGAAGGAGACAGAAAGTTTCAGAGGTAGGAAGGGCGAGGGAAGATGTCCTCTCCAACCTCTAGGAGGAAGAGAATGGTTGCCTCACAGTAATCCCAGCAAATAGAGCCCTATCCAGAGCTAGTAGGAGGGGATTTTCTTTGGCATCAGACCAAGAAGAAGCAGGCCTGGACCTTAGGGAAAGGGAACTTGAGGCCCAGTTAGCCCTCATAGCTTTGGAAACGGAGATGTTGGCCCTAGAGAAGAAGTGTGCAGGATTGAACAGAGAGATGGTGGCAGCGACAGAAAAGCCAAGATGTCCATGGATGGAGGGTTTTGTCCCAGATTACTCAATCTCCAGATGAGAAGGGTTAAGCCTCAATACTGGGGTTCACTTCTATGGGAGTTGGTCCCCAAATCTGGGAGGGATAGGCTTCTAAGATTAGGTGGGGAGGAGGCAGATGCATACCTTAGCATGAAGAGGTGCTTAACCAAGAAGTTTGGTCTGACCCCAGAGCTGTACAGGATGAAGTTCATGGACACCCAACAGGTCAATACCCAGTTAAGGCACTAGAGGGCTGGATACATGATAACACGGTAAATACTTATGAGGGGTTATACAATTTGATCATGAGAGAGCACATCTTGACCAATTGTATCCAAGAAAGTATACACCAGCATCAAGTGGACTCTAAGCTGACCAACACCAGAAAGTTGGGGGAGGCCGCTGATGAGTGGTTGAGAACCAGGGTGGTTGTCATGCCCCAGGGGGTAGACTCCAAGAAGTGGGGGTCAGGTCCCGAAAAACCTAAAGAGGGAGGTGGTAAGCCCACCACAGAGACTTCCTCCGTAACCCAGAACCTTAAGAAGGGGGGGAGTAAATCCCACTCCCACTCTAACAAGCAGAGACAGGGAGACCCAGGGTTGAGAAGCTCTTGGACAGGAAGGCTTGCTTTGACTGTCAGCAAACAGGTCACTTCAGAGGAGATGCAGCCTGTCCAAGGAAGGTGGTTAGCACTGGGCTGCCCAATGTAGCCATGTAGGAGGGCTACTCAAATTATGAGGTCCTCATAGCATTGGGCTGGGAAACAGGACCAGATGGTAAGCTGGTGATCCCTGAAGGTAGGACGTGTGGGCTTCACCACTAAAAGGACTTTGCCTATCTTCTACTGCTTCAGGAAGAGACTCCCTTTTTGCTACAGGTACAAAGGAGCTGTCCAGAGTCCCATGCATCAAGCCCTGCAAGTAGAGCCCAGCTGACCAGTGTCCAGTGGCCATTTGAGGATTCTGACCATATGCTTTCTAGGAATTGTAGTCCCAACTCCCAAGGAGCAACTCTGGAACCTTGGATCAAGTTGTGGACACTTCAGGGACCCAAAAAGGACCTCTGGGAGAAGATCCAGAAGTTTGGAGATGTTTGGAGCAACTCCATAAGTTGAAGAGGTGCATTGTGGGAGTTGTAGTACCAGACCCCAAGAGGCAAACAAGAGCCTCTGAACCTTTGGCTGGTGCTGTGTACCACTTTCTGAATCAAGAAACACTTCTGAAAGTAACTGTGATGGTGTTACCTCGTGAGTGGCCTGAACTCTGTACTTTGTTCCAGTGTGACCTTTTTCAACCTTTTGAGCGCTAGTTGCTTCTATGTGCTAGAAAACATTAATTCTTTAAAAATTCAAATCTCCAGTTCCCCTTATCTGATTTTAATCATTTTGGTGTCATTTTAAAGATAACAATATTATCTATTTTTATAAATTGGTGTTTGATTTTTGTTATGTTTTACACATATGTTTCTTACGTTAAGCCTTGTCGTTCGTTGCCAAGCTACCAAGGTTGAGCTGGGTTTAATTTATTGAGACCTAACTGGGCCTAAGTGGAGATTAGTGGCCTATTGCTAAGTGTAGGTACTTACCTGCCCTCACCGATAATCCACTTTCCAACAACCTGCTTGCCATTAACGGATGGGAAGTCACTATCCTGGGATGCTATGGCAGACTGTAAACCATCTGTGTATTGGAGAAATAATATTGGAGCCAGAACACACCTCTGCCTCACACCCCTATGAGGAGAAAGGAGTTAGTAGATTCATCTTCAGTCCCATACCTAACTTACAGATGTACCCCCTCATGAAAGACCCTTAAAAAATATATAATCGATTTAGACAGCCCCCTCTCTGCCAGTATTTTCTAGAGTTTACTACTATTCACCCTATCAAAGGCAGTACTGAGGTCCATAAAAGCGAAATATAGGGCTCGTTGTTTAGCGATCGTATACTTTCCAATGATTACATTTCAATTTAAACATTGCTCAAGGGTTCCCCGAACCTCATGAAACCATATTGCGCAAAGCTGAGTATGCCGTTGTCAGTATCCCATATTTTGATTCTGAGCAAAATTACACGCCCCAAATCTTAACCACAGAATCCAGCAGGGATATAGGTCTGTATCAGCTCGGGTCACTTTTGTTCCCTTTTTTAAATATGGGGACGATTCAGGCCGATTTCCATGAATCAGGTATACCCTCCATGGCAGCTGCATTTAGGACGCTGATAATAATAGGAACCCAGAGAGGGACATTCTCTTTATTAAGGCCCAATGGTACCTCTTCTGGACCTGGTGCCTTCCTTGCTGAACTGTCCTCTATAGCTAACTCCCCCTCTTCTAATATGAATCTGATATCCAGATGTGGGGGGTATACTCCTACTCATTCACTGAGTCACTCCTATAAGAGTAGACACTACTAAAGTGGTTAAACTAACAGTCAGGTGGAATATTAGCTCCTAAGCCCTCTGAGGGTGCGGCAGAAAGGGTCCCTTTATTCAAAATATTCCAATAAACCAAGGCATCCTTCAATTTACAGGCCTGTACCAACTTTGCCCAAGTTTCCCTCTTAATATCCCATTTCCTTTCTTTAATGACCTGTTTGTATCACGTCTAGCAGCAGCTACCATAAGTATGTCTCTAGGTTCCTTCCTGAGCATCAAGTGAAAGTTCTTATATGCAATTTTACAAGCACGATCAAACCACCCAGGGTGGAGATTACTACCAGATTCCCCACAATAATTAATCAAATTCCTAATTGAACAATTCAATTTTCCAAAGGCAGAGAGTGTTTCATGAGCAGAAGAATTCAACAATAATAGGCTATCCATGAGTAAGCTATAATTAGATTTTAATAAAGAAGACAGATGGGATGGGATATGAGCCCTACTCCAGCTGACCCTGAGTCCCTGGTCTTTAATGGCTAGCCCCTTAGGCCCTCATCATTCTCCTGGATGAAAATAGACAGGAGTGCTCAGGGCCATCATAATAGGGTTGTGGTTCATATGCTCATGCTCCTTCACTCCCCAACATAACTAAGTTGCTCAAGTCTTGGGCAGCAAAAACGTAGTCAGTCACTGACCCTTGTCCCCAACCGACAAAAGTGGGTTTCTGTATGGGAGGACCACCAATTATTTCAATTACATTGATCAGACCAAAACTGGTGACTACTTTATGCAGCTCCCCCTCTACCATCCACAGTTTGTGGGTTATAAAGATAATCCCTCAGCAAAAAGGGATCAGGAATGGTTGGATGGAAGCCCAGTTTAGCATTAAAATCTCTCCAACTATGAACAGAAAAAAAGATCTATTTTTTAGAATCTGACAGCCCAAATCACAAACCGGGTTGTAAAAGTAAACTGCAAGGAAATTACATTTGTCAGAGAGAGATTTCCAGACAATTAAAATACCTTAGTGCCTGCAGACTACCTGGGCAGTCATGGCAACTTTGGCAATACGAACTAGAGTTACCAGCTCCCTCTTGCCCTCTGCCAAGCAACAGCCATAGCAAGGACGGAGAAACTGACAAATCCATCCTATGTAATATCCTCCAAAGACCATGGGGCATATTTATAATGCCCCTAGCACCACCTTGCACCACATTTGCAGCATTTGTTTCATGCAAGTGTGGCATTAAGGTGGCATTTCCCACTCGCCACATTTACAAAGTGGCGCAATACAATAAACACTTGTACTACATTATGCCTGAGCCAAGCATACTGTATGCAAGGGGGAGTGTCGCACGTAGGGAGGCCCAGAAAAATGGCGCCATTAAATTTACTACATTTCACTGAGCCATTTTTTGTGTCATTATTAACGCCTGACTAAGGCAGGTGTTAAAATGACGCTCCTATTTAAAACCCTTTTGCTGTATTTATTTATGGCGCTAATCCAGCAAAGTGCCACATTATCACCACAAATTATAATGCTAATGTGGACACGACCAACATGGTGTGCCATTTTGTAAATACAGTGCACACATGGTGTCCTTAGGGGGACACGATGGAGCGCTAAAAAAGTGATGCATCATGAATGATGCACCATTTTTCCATAAATATGCCCCCTGTTTCCTCTAGCATGACTAAATCAAAATTTGAGATGAATTTAAACCACTAATTATCAGCAAGCTTAGACTGATATCCTGAAATACTCCAACATACAAAATTAAGAGCAGAGGAGGTTGTAGTCATAGGACCTGATAATGTACTGCTAAACATTGGATCAGCAGAATTATTACCTCCTCTACAATTCAAATTTAATTAATCAATTGTTCGTGGTCGGATAAGTAAGAGGGTGTGGTTGGGTGTCTGCACATCATCTTTAATCTTCAGATTTGTTTCTCCAAAACAACTTGGAGGGGTAAACTTAGGAATAAGGCTGACAGTACCTAGAATTCCCAATACTAGGGGTATAACACAGTTAGCATCACACTCAGAATAGTATTTGATAAAACAGAAAACCTGTTGCTGATCGCAACCCATGCTTAGACTGCCACCCGACCTCATTTCTACCCGTGCCGGGTCTGAAGCCCCTCTGGGCTGCCAATGTTTGTAAAAAAAAACAAAAAACAATGAAACAAAGTTAATACCTTCAGGCAGCTGAGAATGAAGTGAGAAGGAGAAGATCAAATGGCAAGCTGACTCAAGATAGTGACAATTAATGACCACACAATCCCCCTTTAACAATTTTACTCGAGAGCCAACCCAGCCAATCGTTTTAACAAATATAATATCATTGGCTCTGCTACATGAAAATCCGAGTTCTGAGATAACCAATGGCACACCTTGTTGTTGAATGGGGCTGTGGATTCCTCCACAAGAGGTGACAAACATGCAAGATTAGAAAGTATGGCAAAATATTGGCAGCACTCAGGGGGAAGATTTAAACAACTGGGACTCCCCTTCCTTACATTGCTATCACACCTTCCTACCAGAACTGGGCAAGAATGTTGCAAAGAACTATGATTATTCCTGACAACGGTGGAAAGTTGTGAGGGATCCCTGTGGATGGCTCTACCAGCATCATCGGAACCACCTGAAGCCTCCTACAAAGGCTCAGAAGATGATGACCCTCTCCCCCTGGGACCTGTGGTCAGTTGACCGCTAGTATACCTGACATTGGAACTTGATGTAACAACATGTCAAATTGATGGAACCGAGCTATGCAGGTTGACTAAATCTGCTACCTTCACTTCTAGTGCCTGCACTTTATCTTTTAAAGGGTTCAAACAAGCTTCAATGATCTCCTTAACTTGTGATAAAAGGTAAAACATGGTAGTTTTCGAAAGTTCCAACCAAATAGTATTATTGTCGACATGGGATTCAGTATGGTTTTCAATATCAGGACACAAGGGTTCCCTTGTGTAAGGTCTCCTAGTTTTTTTATTTTTATTTTTTGTTGATCAGGATAAACAACAACAAAAAGAACACTTCATTTATATTCCATGTAGATAAATAAATAAAAGGGACATTTTCATAAAATTGGACATCAAGTCAAGCAATACAAAATATAAATATATTTAGGATAAATTCTTAGGTACCCCCTGATTAATATAATGCTTACGAAAGTGAATATTTTTTTTTCAATGTGCTCATCATTAAATGTCGATGTTCTGGATGGTGACAAAAATGTGTCATTAGGCTTATTGAATTGCCCCCTCAGAATGTCACTTGTCACTCAAAAATAAGAATGTTTCAAAAATCATAATTCCAAGGTGCCTGTGGTAAATTGTAAAAAAGGGCCTCATTACGAGGCTGGGTGTCTTGAAACCACCAGCCTTGCGGTGTTGTTCAGGACCGCTACTTCTGTGGCGGTCCGACCGCCACTTTATGACCCTATCACCAGGTACTGCGGCAGAGGTCAGAATCATCTAGGGCAGCGCTGCATGCAGCACCGCCCTGCTGACTACCACCTGGTTCTCCACCAGCCTTTTCATGACAATATCACTGCTATGACAAGGCTTGTGGAGAACAGCTACAGGGGGGCACGGAGGGCCCCTGCACTGCCTATGCACTTGGCATGGGCAGCGCAGAGGATCCCCTGTCCAGCACCCTCGCAATGCTCACTGTCTGCTGTGCAGAGTGTGAGTATTTCGAAGGTGCGGTGGCCCCTGCAGCAGCTGCATTGCCGCCAGCTTGATTATGAGCCGGCAACAATGCTGCCGCCACTTTCCCACAGGCTGACAGGTGGAACTCTTGGTTTCCGCCTGTCAGCCCAGCAGGAAAGTTGTAATGGGTCCGGCGGGGAGGTAGCCAGTATGGTAGCAACTTCCCTATCAGAAGTTTGTCAGATGGGTCATCCCATCAACCAAACTACTAATCAGGCCCAAAGACCAAAAGTCTAAGTTTACTATTTTTGGAAATTCACAAAGAGCATTTACGAGTAGTATCTTTACGTGTGCACTCGGGCGGAGGTAAAGATACTACTATATATGGAGTTATAATGTTGTAGGTACACCTTCATCATTGCTGCCTCCTCAAACTCCCACCCAGCATTACTGTTGTTTTATTTTGCTTATTGCTTGACTATTTTTCTTTACCTTGGAAGACTTTGCCAAAAATGTCCCAATCTGTTGAGATTCCTCATATTACTTTTGTTGGTAGGCCTTCTCCCCTGAAACTTCCTCTAATAAAAACAGAACCTTCAATTCGTATTTAGCTTTAGCGAGTCCATCTCTTTTATCTTGACATTCAGCCATGGCAATTGATTTACATTTAATTGTCATAAAGTCTTTCAAAACAGCATCTAATTGTGCTTGATGATTTTGAATTTTCATGTCCTGAAGCTTCTTACACCTTACTTTGTATGCAATTACTTCGTCCCTGAATGCAGCTTTGAATGCCTCCCAGAATATAAAGTCGAATGCAGTATTAAAATTAAGCTAAAAAAATTCCTTTATGAAACCCTGCATCTTTCCCAACCAGCCGTGATCCGCAAGAAGCGACCGACCAAAGGACCATCTTAGTAGTGTTTTTGAAGTTGAACTCATAAAATCTACTGAATGATCAGAGAATGAATTTGCACAAACTTTGACCTCGCCCCACTTCAATGAATTTGTGACAAGAAAAAAATCAAGATGAGAAGTGGAATTAAATCTACCTGAAAAGCATGTATATTGTGAGTCCTCCCGCCAGGGATCCACTAAAGCCAAGTCCTATTTAATTATTTTCAACACCCTAGAGGATTGGGGTATAACTGTTATATTGCCGTACTGTAGGTGTCCTTTGCAATATCTTGAATAAAATTACCCCCCCCATGACTAATACACCATCTACTCCATATGTTTTTTCATATATCTCTGCTGCACTGGATGTGGGTCATCTGTCACCGACGGAGAGTAATTAAGAAAATTAACCATCTGACCCTTCACAAGGGCCTTGACCGAGATCCATCTGCCGTTTTTATCTCTCATCACAGCTTTAATTTGCCATTCAACAGAGCCCAGAAAAACTATTGAAACACCCCTCACTTCTACCTCCGCTAAGGCATAATAAGCTTGGGTACATCCACCTGGAAAGTGTAAAGTTGGTGTGTCATTTTTAAGATGTGTCTCATGTAAATATATGGCATCTGGACTAAATGAGAAAAGCCATTTCACCAGAGCCCCACATTTACGCCTGTTTCCTACGCCATTAACATTACAGGTAATTATCTTTACATGTTGCATGATTACATTTTTTTCTTTTTCATCTCACCACTCTCTTGCCGTACATACTTCAAACCTGTGCAATTACCGATGCCCCAGACCCCAATAATCATTGTCTTCTTTTTTAAGCTTTAACATTTCAAAGCACCTTTTTACCCTGCACTTTGCCACTGCTCCCCCACCCCTCTTCCCTTGCCCCGTGTTTGTTCATGGTCCCCCTCCAATAAAAAACACAAAACACCCTTAGATCCCCAGGTACTGATTTTAAATTATTACACAAACTTTACAACGATCAGGACTTAGAGATTTTAAAATGTTAAGATTTTAGATAGGAGAGCTTGCTCTTCCTCAACGCTCAGAAACAAATGCAGATGCCTGCTAAATAACACTTTTAGTTAAGATAGTTGAAATATTGTGGCTTGTGCCTCTGCAAGATTAATTTCCAACCAAACCCAGAAAAGTTCATTGCCGTCAAGCTGGTGTAATAGATAAATCAGAGAACACCCTCAGATGATTATTATCTGATAGGTCAAATGACTTATTACTGATTGCTGCCCTCCAAAACCTTCTTCTCAATACGATAATTGGAGAAGTTAACCAAGACGGTTGTCAGGTATCTCAAATTTACTGGCCTTTGAGATGGAACCCTATCGACCCTTATGATTGTGAGATCCGCTGGTATAAATTCACTTTTCCCTGATAATAGAATCCAACAGCTAAATTATGTTCTGGTTTGAGCCCTGCGACTCCATCCCTTTTGAGATCCATGTAAATCAGAGATTCAACCGTCTTGAATGATTTTCCATTTCCTCAATTTTTTTTCTGTTCCACAACTATCACTTTATCCAAAGAGCCAATTTTGTCCTCCATATCAGAGATTCTTTGCTCAGCATCTTGCAGTCTTTTCAGCACTTCCCAAATCTGCTGTTCAATCTTGATACACCTTTCTTGTAGTTTTTCTATCGCCTGGGCCTGCTTCTCTCTCAACTCACGGATCTCAGCAAGAATATTCTCGATCAACACTTTTTCAGATTCTACTTGCAGCACAGAGGGCAAATTAGAACTTCCGTTGCTTTCCGCCAGTACCACCTGATGTAAAAGTACCTCACCTTCAGAAGCTAGAATGGTTCCCCCTGCTGCTGCACTGGTCAGTCCCATTTCACCTCCGCCAGCTACCATTTTTGGGACATCATCAACAACTATGGAATTATCACTCAATCTTTTATTGGTATCCATTTTTACCACCCCTTTTATTTGTGAAAGCTGCTGTTTTGGCTCCTCATCTCCCTGGCCACCAACCACTTTCTGAAACAGCAGATACTCTTTAGTTTTGACCGTGCCCACCCTGGGGGTGATCACATCATAATCTCCCCCCACTCTCTCAGACTCATTTAGGACCTGGCCATCCTCGATTCCATTCAGAGGGATTATCTGTACTTGCTGCACTTCTTGAGAACTTGTAAACTTCTACTGGTTCCAGTGGTTGAAGACCTTGAAGAAAATACCCCTGCCTGATAGCCAGAAGGTTCAGTGGAAGGGAAATGGCTGTCTTGGCTGGAGAGCAAAGGCTTCCCTAATGCATCCTTGCTGCCGCTGGGAAACATGCTTCTACGAGCTGTCGCTATCAAGTGTCCCTGCATCTGCTTCACTTTTATTGCCAGAGAGACACTCTGATTAGCGGCAGACAGTTTATTGTGGTACTTCTTCATTCTCTCCAGCCTACCTTCCCCAATGACAACCCCAGGCCACAACTGCCACCACGACTCCTTGTGGTGCGTGCACTCTCACCTCGGGCTATCAGGATATCTGGTGGGGTCTACTGGTCTTGGTGCGTGGCAGGTAGAGCCCATATGGCTTGGTGCTATTGTTTGTTGATGATGCCTTCCCAAATGTAACATGTGGCATGCAGGCACAGCATCAGAGGAACAGAGCTTAGCAGGTCAGTGGAGAGCGGACGCGGAAAATATTAATCACCACATACTACCACCCTGCAATAGCAAAGAAGTTGGAAGCCAGACACCCCAATCGTACACTAGGGTACTATGTAGCAGAAGATTCGAGAAGCAGCCTTGAACGCAGCAGAACGTGACAACTCAGAAGACAGTAGTGGCTCAGGACGCAGCGGGGGGGAGGATGCCTGCAAACTTCAGCAGGTTCCTGGACAGGCTTCTGGACATTGAGGAGCACCAGAATTAATTAAGCAGGTGGCATGAGATGTGGCAGTCAACAGCGTCCTAGTTTCGATGGAGTAGGCGAGCTAAGACGTAAAAGGTCTCCTTGATAATAGCTTTCTTTTAACAGGGGGATTCGCTGCTATGCTCAAATGCTCCATTATAATATGGCTATGGAGTTGGTTGCCTAACTGGTCCTTCAGTTCCCTAGTACTAGAGTCTGTGACCTACCCTGAGCCCCCCAGGCAGCCTCTTCCACGCAATGATGGGCAAAGATGAGTTCGGTCTACACCTGGGCACACGTCACGGCGCTTACCTGCATTCGTATGATCCTCTGTCCCACTAAAGGGACCAATGCAAGCTGGGGACGAAGTCCTACCCCAGATTGTGAATTCATGTGCTGACGATAATGGTGGCAACTGTGGGCAGAAAGCAAAAACTCGTAAAGCAGGAAGCCTAATGCTCTTAAGAGCACTCGCCCAATCCTCTGCCCCACCCAAGAGCCCAATGCAAGCTGGGGGATGAAGTCCCATCTCCGCTATTGAGTTCAGGTGCTGGCAATATTGGTGGCAACTGCGGACAGAAAGCACAAAACCTGCACAGCAAGAAGCTCCCAATATTCTTAAGAGTGCTCGGCGGATCCCCTGTCCCCCCCATGGAACCAATGAAAGCTTGGGGACGAAGTCACACACCTGCTAGTGCGTTCAGGTGCTGATGATAATGGTGGTAACTTTTGGCAAAAAGCAGTTCTGAAGTTGTCTCATGGCATATTTGAAGTCCACATCCATCCAGATTATGACAGTCTTCATACACGCAACAGATTAGTATACCCTTTCACAAATCAACAACAAGCTAGTTCATCTTCATCTGGTACCGTGGGCTGCCATTTTTAGTTAATCCACAAACAAAGCAGTGATGGTAGTGGTCCTTTTCTGCTGCTTCTGTGTAGTTGGTTTTATACCTTTTGTTTATGGTACTGTCATATACATTCTACCACTCTAATTAGGACCTGCATTGGCGTCTGTGCCTTGGGCTGTACAGAGTTCCAACCCAGACTCTAAGAGTTAAAATTGTCTTTGTAGAAGATGGAGCTTATTATTAAGTGAAAGTATATGGTCATTTCTTTTGGAGGTATGAAGGCCGGAGCAAGTCAATTTTAACTTGAAACCATAATCTGCTGTTTATTGAGTATTCAATGCTCAGGGACGATGTTTAAGGTGATCTAATTTGGTTCTACTGTAGTGGAAATTGCAACCGTGTATTATGGCTGGTCCGAAACACTTTTGCTATTATGTGTATTTTAACAAATTCAAAATATATGACTATTTTATTCGGGAAATAGCTGTTTTTGTTCTCATTTGTGTTCAATAATTCACTGTACTTATTTCACTGTATATTATGGCGGTCAATATGAACATGGCAGTAAAGACCGCCGACCACCGTGGCGGCGGTGAACAGAATCCCGCCAGCGGCGGCGAATGGAAACCCGCCATATAATGAACAAAATACCCAACCCCGCCAAACATTCCCACACCACCACTCCACGCCAGGACTTTGTCGGCGGGAATCACGGCCCACCCCACCCCGCTACCACCAAGCACACCCACATCCCGCCCCCCAAATAAAGATGCACAAATCACCTTGGTGGACAGTGGAGGCCGGACGACCATTGGCGGCTGTGACCGACACGGGCGGCAAGTGGGCCCAACAGCAACCACTGCACACATTGGCTAGGCTTAGCACCCACACACCTGATACACATCCAGAACACCATAAAACACCCCCAGACACACCCCACAATCACTTGCAAGGAAACCAGGACCAGAAGACGGAGAGCAACAGAGCCAGACAGAGAGCGCCAGCAGACAGGACACACATAGCGACCCACACAGGAGCACCCAAACACCGTCCCCAGGCCCGACGCCATCCACCACCCTCACCATGTCCCCCCAAAAACTCCATGCTACACTGAAAGGGAGCTAAGGACCATGGTGGACAAGATCCTAAAAGTGGAGCCACAAATATTCGGCTCCGAGGTGCAGCACACACCCATCGCCCGGAAAATGGAGCTGTGGCAGACCATCGTCAACAGGGTGAATGCAGTGGGACACCATCCACGCACCAGGGATGACATCCGCAAGAGATGGAACGACCTGCGGGGGAAGGTCCGGGCCATGGCATCCAGGCACCACATCGCAGTGCAGAAGACTAAGGGAGGGCCGCCACCAACACCACCCGACTACACTGACTGGGAGGAGAAGGTACTCGCCATCCTGCACCCAGAGGGACTCACTGGACTCACTGGAGGAATGGACTCGGGTAAGTCGTTTACATCTACCCCATATACACCACACCTGTAATGCATGCACCACCCCACCCCACCCCACCCACACCCACCTAGACCCACACCCCTCCCAGCCATTACCTACTACGTCCACCACCCTGCATCAGCCACAAGTCACTACCAGGCCCACATCACTCCGGCTATGCACAGCCACCCACCCCTGCACATTCCCACAATGGAATTAGAACACCCACCACTATGTAACGCCACTACTGCCACTAGATGCTATGTCCACCTCACAAAGGCACCCCTGAAGGCCACTGAAAGGCACACCAGCACTAAATTTTACAGTACTGCCCACCTCAGACCCTCCTGCATATGTAAAAAACACTTTTATGTCCCCCAACAGGCACCACCACCCATGCAACCCTAATGGAGGGGACAAGGAGTGCCACGGCATTTCAGGGAGACAGAGGCACATCACAGGACACTGGGGAAGGACCCCTGGACACTGATGAGCATGCAGGCCCTCACACAGCCCTGGATGCTCACCATGCAGCAGCCCCACCCAGTAAAACACTGTCACCCCTAACACCCAGTCAAGACCAGCAGGCCGGGGGAGGCACAAACAGGTGGACCACAGCAACAGAGGCCACAATCACCCACCCCCAACATGCAGGAAGGCGGGGGCTCCAGTACTGGTGGCATGCCCAGACCTGCGCAGGGGATACAGGCACAGGGGGCGAGGGCGAGGGCAAGGTCAAGTGCCCCAGTGGGTCAGGGGGTAGGGCACCGGATAGATGCAGCAGCCCAGGACATCATTGCAGAGGTATTGGGGGCAGACCAACATACCCAAGACAGGTTGGCACAGATTGCAACCCCCCTGGAGCAAAGTCAGAGGATGCAGCTGGAACACCACCAACAAGCCATGGAGCAGTGGAAAGAACACAATGCCACAATGGCCACCATTGCTGGAGCACTGCTGCAGTTGGTCAACAAACCCTTAGACACCCACACCGGACAAGAGGCCCCCACAACAGCCCGGATAAACAGCAACAGTTGTCCCAAGCAGCTGAAACAGCACAGGAAAAACCCTCCCAGGAATCACAAGGGCCGACCATGTCACCCCAAGTAGCTTCACAGCAGGTGCCCAAACGTAGTCTCAGGCCAAGATGTGACACTGGAAACCCAGCTAAGAACAAGCCCCCTACCAGCAATTGACACTGCTGCTACTGCCAAGCAACCAACCCACCCATTCACAAACTGCACTTAGCTGAGGGCTAAATGATGTACAGAACTACAAATAGGACCCACCAATGAAATCAAACAGGCCTGCCACCAAGTCGGTTTTGAGGACAACCAACCATAATGACTTCCATCACTGTACATAGCACATTTCACTGTATTCCACCAATAAACAACATATCTCACCTGTAACACTGTCCCCCTCTTCAATGTTGAACAAAGTGGAGTAATGAAAAGGCAGGGATAAACTTTATTGTCAAATTGTGCATGCTGCTGGTACAGTGTGTTTCTAAAAAGTCAAGAAGGGAATGCTTATGTTGTCTGTCTGTACCATGCTGAAGAGGTCCATGACTCACATCTCATGACCAAATCCCCCTAGTTGACATGGCACACTTACAGTATCAGTCACTATCCACATAAACAGGCTGAAGTCCCAGACAGTTATTGGAAGTACAGTGGTATCAGTTGGTTTCTGGAATTTACATCTTCCCCTTCCTCATCCTCACCATCACTCTCTTTACCTCTCTGAGGTAACAGATCAGGACCTATAGCACCCGCCACCTCCAAAAGGGGGATTGAATGTCTCACTGCCACATTGTGCAGCATGCAGCAGGCCACCACTATCCTACAAACCTTATCAGGCCCATAGGCCAGGGAACCCCCAGAGATATGTAGGCACCAGAATCTAGCCTTCAAGAGACCTATAGTAAGCTCTATCACCCTCCTAGTACGTCCATGGGCCTCATTGTATTTCCTCTATGCATCCGTCCTGGGATTCCTCACTGGTGTCAGGAGCCAACACAAGTTTGGATAGCCAGAATCACCTAGAGAAATGGTCAATACAGAGTCGTCATTGGAATGTCCGTAGTCTGACAGGCTGTTTTTCAGCAATGTGTCAGTTAGTGACAGGTACACTTACCTATGATCCACCCTCTGTCCTCTTGAAGTTGTTACATCTTTTGTGGCATACTACTGTTCCTCAAAACAAATGAGTCATGGACTGTACCAGGAAACATGGCATTCACTTGGGGTATGTACTGGTCTGCTGTACATACCAATTGGATGTTCATGGAGTGAAAGTTCTTCCTTTTTCTGTACACCTGCTCACTCACTCTGGGGAGATGATGGGTATGTGGGTTCCATCGATAACATGGGGAATGTTTGCAAAGGCATAGAAGTCTGACTTGATGGCAGGGAGCTCAGCACTTTGGGGGAATCACACATAGGATTGCAGATGTTGCACAAATGCATTTAGAAATCTTGTAAGTACCTGGCTGAACAGTGGCTGTGAGAAACCAGCACCCATACCCACTGTCACTTGAAATGAGCCTGTGGCCAGAAAATGGAGTGCGGAGAGCACCTGCACCTCAGTTGGAATGGCATGCTGATTTCCGGGAGTCAGTGCAGGATCCAGTAATGCACATAGGTCCTGAATAATTGTACGTGTTAGTCTGTAAGTGATAATGATCTGACGCTCCACCATGGTCCCCATATCCACAAGTGGTCTGTACACGGAAGGTGCCCTTCCTCGCCACAAAGGGCTGTATCGGTGAAGGGTAAGAAAAAGGAGTCATGTGCACACATACACAGGCATATTTGCTAAACACATTCACTGCATTCTTCATAGTAGTGTCTGTACAATAACTGCAAACTCACAGATGTACATTGTCATCACTAAGAGGGAACGGAGTAAATCATGTGTGATAATATACTCTATGGATAGAGACATATGTGATTCATATGGCTAGTAGGCCCAGCATTGTGACAAAATTGAATTTCAAGATGCGGAGGGGATGGCAAAATGGGAACCATCCTTTTTTACGACTTTGTTTTTACAAAAGTCGTGGTTAACGAAAGTGCAACAGCGCTTTTTTTTAACCACGACTCCGTTATTGTGTGCCTTAACTACGTATGTTCTGAACAACGAACATGAGTGGTTAAGGTACAAAGAAGGGAGTTGGCGAAGGAGGACGACGCAGGTGAGAAGGGGTCGACTAAGGTAAGTGGTGGGTTTAGGTTTTGGGGAGTGGGTGGGGGGTGGTGGGTTTTAGGTTTTGGGGTGGGGTTGGGGCGTTTTTGGGGAGGGGGTGGGGGTTAGGGGGTTTTAGGTTTTGGGGTGGGGTTGGGGGGTGGGGCATTTTTGGTTTTGGGGAGGGGGTGGGGGGGTCAGGGGGTTTTAGGTTTTGGGGTGGGGTTGGGGGGTGGGGCGTTTTTGGTTTTGGGGAGGGGGTGGGGGGTTAGGGGGTTTTAGGTTTTGGGGTGGGGCGTTTTGGTTTTGGGGAGGGGGTGGGGGTCAGGGGGTTTTAGGTTTTGGGGTGGGATTTGGGCGTTTTTGGTTTTGGGGAGGGGGTGGGGGGTCAGGGGGTTTTAGGTTTTGGGGGGTAGGGGGGTCAGGGGGTTTTAGGATTTGGGGTGGGGTTGGGGGGATGGGGTGTTTTTGGTTTTGGGGAGGGGGTTGGGGGGTCAGGGGGTTTTAGGTTTTGGGGGGTAGGGGGGTCAGGGGGTTTTAGGTTTTGGGGTGGGGTGGGGGTTGGCGCGTTTTTGGTTTTGGGGAGGGGGGTAATGCTTTTATCAGGAATGCCTTTACAACGAAAATCATTGTTAAGGCATTCGTGGTAAAATCATTATTAGTAGCAACGAGGTCGGTGTTCCGACCTCGTTGTTAAGGCACTAGTTGTTTAGGAAATCGGTGTTCCGTCGTACAACCTGGCAAAATGTCTGCCCACTGTAGTTCTGCCCCTTCATTCTGGAAGTGACCTAAGACCGCTACCGGTTGACGTCACAGCGTTCGGCGGTGTTTACCACTGTTCGCACCCTCATTGGATAACATGGATGCCAATGGGGAATCTTGGCATATCATGATCGCCGCCGGCGGTGACGGTGCATTACGTCGTGGAACGTATGCGCATTTGTCTTTGTGTGGTCACTTGACTCCCTGATCTTGTGCGGACAAGTACACCACTCCGTGTACTGCTGTGGCCTGCCTCTGGCTATGGATGTTACACGTGGTGCAGGGGAAGGTCCCCGGCCTTTACCCAGGAAGAACTGGAGAAACTGGTGGAAGGGGTCCTGCCCCTGTACGGCAGACTCTACGGCCGGCCAGAGGTACAGGTGAGTCCGGGTTTGGGAGGCACTGTGTGTGTAATGGATGGAGTGGATTGCTCTGATGTGTATTCCTATGAGCCAGGATGGGGCTTGGTGCATGGAATGCTGCGTGCCACTGTCCTGCATGTCTGTGAGTACTGTCTGTCCTATGTCTAACAATCAGCCAGCTATTGCCATCGTGCAGGTGCCTGACCTCTCTGTTTCTTTTCTGTGTCTCCCTACTAGGTCAGCACCCACCAGAAGAGGGCACACTGGCATGCCATCGCAAAGGAGGTACGGACCCTGGGGGTCTTCAACCGGTGGAGCACCCACTGTCGGAAGAGGTGGGAGGACCTGCGGCGCTGGGTGCGGAAGATCAGTGAGGCCCCGCTGGGGAAGTCCTCCCAGCGTGGTAGGGGTGCCCATCGGGCACTGACCCCCTTAATGCGAAGGATCCTGTTGTGGGGTACCCAGACCTGGATGGGTGCTTGAAGGCTGCAAAGCAGTCACAAGGGGGTGAGTACTCACAGCCCATACTGCAGCCTGGAAGAAGGAGTGTGTGTGCGATAGGGCTCATGGGGCTTAGAGCAGGGTTTTGACTGGTGTCCAGATACTGTCTGCTCCCCAAAGGGTGTAGGGGTGTCCCTGTCAGGTTTCACCTACCTCAGCTTCAATGCAATGACAGGATATGGGTGTAGGTCAGTATACTGCTCAGTAGTCAGGGCTATGGTCATGGGCCTAGTGCACGGTGCTGCCTGTTGGGTGTGTCTGCTGGGTAGGTGTATGTCTGCCCATTGTGTATCAGCATTCAGCTACTTACAAGTGTCTCTCCTATTTTGTCTCCCCATCTGTTCTCTTTTGTGTTTCTGGTACAGCATCAACATCAGGCGAGGGAGCTGAGGCACCGGCTAGTGGGGAGACATCGGCCCACGGATCCTCGGAGGCAGAGACAACGGACGCCCAGGGGACCAGTGGGTGGGAGGGCGAGGGAACTTCCGCTGGGGAGTCTACTACCACAGGTGGTAGTGACTCTGAAAACCTCCTCTGATGGGGGTCCTCCGGCGGTGGCGGACACTAGTGGACAAATCACCACCGTGAGAACTTCCGCCACCACCCATACCATCAGTGCCCTCCGTTCTGCTCCCAACCAAGTTGTCCGTGTCCGCCCATCCAGAAAGGTGGGCGTCTCCTTCGCCCCAGGCACCTCCTCCCCTGCCCCAGTCAGCCCTGCTGCCCTCACAGAGGAGGCTATTGACCTCCTGAGAACCATCTCTGTAAGGATGACAACCATCGTCAATGCCATCCAGGGGCTAGCATCAGAGGTGCAGCAGACTAATGCCTATCTGGATGGCGTTCACGGTGCCGTGTCTGCCCTACAGAGATCTTTTCAGGCTCTGGCCTCCTCTTGGATGGCAGCCAGTTTCCCTGGCCATTCCGTCCCCCCGCAACCTCCTCTACCCCTTCCAGAACCCCACTCCCTTCATCCGACCAAGGCACACATTCAGACACGCAGTCAAGCTCTTCAATACACAAAAACACACTTCCAAACACAAGCAACACTCCTCCCACCACAAGCATTCACACAGCCAACATACACCTGCACACACAACAACGTCCACTTCCCCCAGTGTGCCCGCCTCTTCTGCCTCCCTGTCTGTCCCCTCTACATGCACACCCTCATGCACTGCACTGTCACTCACTGTTACTGCTCCTCATCTTGCACTCACCACAATAGCAGACAGCCATACATGCACCCCATACACCACACCTGCACTCACCACCTCCACTGTAGTTGATACATGCAGCACACTCACCCGACTTGCAGACACCCACCCAACATACATTCACACTAGCTGTATGTCTTCTCCCACTGTGTCCACCACCCACCTCCCAAAACACTCAAACACAGCAAGACACCCACCCATCAGACATCCACCACACCACCACACCACAGCATACTGAGCTGTCACCTGCACCCACTACACGCACACCTACACCCCATACATTGACTCCCTCTGCCTCCACTCCCACACCCTCATCCACGCCCACCCCAATTGCTCCCAAGAAACTTTTCCTCTACCGTGTAGACCTGTTTGAACCCACTGGCCCACCCCGTCTTATCCCAAAATGTGCCCACCTTCTTGCCCTTTCCGCTCCTTCCACATCGCAGCCCACTCGATCCAGCTTTCCCATTCCGTGCCCCTTCTCCACTTAAGAAGAAGGCCCGCTCTGAGCCTAAAGCATCCAGCTCTGTCCGTGCCAAACAGCCCCCACCCCCTTCAAAGGAGAAGCCCACCCCCCTCCAACCTGCTCACGCAAGTCAAAGTCCTTCCCCCATTTTAAATCCCCACACCTACCCCCTGCCCCCATTCCGTGAGGTGCCTGGATCCCCCTATGGTGCCCTGTTGAGTGGAGTACCCAGCCCTTGTGGGAGTCAGGTGCGGCCAGTTATGGCCAAGGATAATGGACTTTTTATGGACTGGTCATTGGCCCTGTTTTCATCATTTCGCTCAATGAGCTTCATAATAAAGTTTCGGTGTGTCCTGTGTTTGGGCAGCACGCAGTTTCACCCTGGTGTTTGTTTAAATAATTTATGGCTGTCGAGCTATTGTATGTCCTATGGCCAAGTTGCAGTGGCCTTCAGTCGGATATGTCCCTCTTGGTGTGGGGTGTCTGACTATGGCTGCTGGGTAGGGTTGGGGGTCTTTGCGGGGTGGGTGGAGTGGGTGGGTATGTAATCTTGCCATTTCCTCCCTTGTTTTGTAGATTGCGGTACTTACCGTTGACGTCTTCGTCGGCGGTCTCGGTCGTGTAGATATATGGCAAGGAGCAAGGCTGGCATGATCTGCAGCTCTCAGCCCCTGGCTGCCACTGCACGTTTTGTTGAGCTCCGGTGAGTGTTTCCTTCTATTTGTTTCATTTCCACTTGGCTTTGTGTGGCAGTGGTTTCCAACCCCGGAACTGGCGGCGGAATGGTGGTTCATAATTTGATGGGCGGGTTGGGCCTATCGGACGGCCTGTGGGCGGCCTCTGCTGTCGTCAGCGGGAGTCCTTTCGTGGCGGTGGGTGGTGTGCGGGATGCGTGAGTTTCGTTTGCTTCATTATTTGGCAGTCCGGACCGCTCCTCTGTTGGCGGTTTCTGCCGCCACCGCCGGCGGTGCGTAACGGACCGTCATGTTCATAATGAGGGCCTATGTTTTGTTTTTGTGGAAGAAGTGCAAATACAAAGGGTATGTTATTTTCTTCTACTTGGTCTTCCATGACAACGTTTGATAAAAAGGGTGTGGGCATGTTTTAAACACCCCATCTATGATCCTAGATTGAAGTGTTTCTATATTTCAGGTAGTGGAAATAAAGATTATTCTTATTTTTATTGTTTTTTTCTTTAGGTTGTCATATAAGATGAAATCCTTTTCAGTGAGTGTCACAGTTAAATGTTCTGGAAAGTCTATCTTAGGGAAACATTTTGGTAATTGATTGGCTGTTCTTTCTCTCCTTCTCTTTAGTGAGTGTATAGTTAGATGTACTGGTAAGTGTACTTTTGAGAAAGTATTTGGTGCTGGGTAGCATGTTTTTTCACTTCTTTTTTTAGCTATAGTTATTTTTAAATTTGGTACTGAGGATAATAGGTATTCTGTGGGCACAGTCTTGTAACATTACCCCACTTGGAGCTGTGGAACTAGTCGAGGCCTCTTTTAAGTCTTGGATCACATTGTGGACCTCAGTATCAGCAGTGCACTTTAAACTTGATAATTCCAAGTTGAGGCCCTTCAAAAGCAACTATTTTTGCATGTCCAGAGGCTACGTTCTTTAGTGCTACATTTTGTTATATAGGTGTATCCTAAGTATACGAGATAAGGCTCCCCTTTCTGGGAAAGCATCATTGGCATGTTGATTTCTTTCATTTAATTTTAAGTCCTGAACTATACTGTGTGCCATAATTTCAGCCATGCTTGCCAGATGGATATTCTCAGTTGCATTTTAAACTTGATCATTTCGAGTTTTGGCCCTTTAATAGCAACCATTAGTTGCGGCCCTTTAAAAGCAGCTGTTAGAACACTGTTTTGCGCATTTTCAATGGCAATGTTCTTTGGTAGTATGTTTTCTTATGCAGGTGTATCCTAGATATGCGAGATGAGGTTTTCCTTTCTGAAAAAGCATCATTGAACATGTTGATTTCTGTATTTTAATTTTAAAATATAATGAGATAGTAAGTATTCGTAGTAACTTGAATTAAGCATTTTTCTTTTTTTAGCTGCTTATTCTGCGGTTTGTGCCTTTTGTATTTTTTAATTTGGCCCATTTTCGTTTTCATATTTTTGTAGCCCTGGGGCTGTGATAAGAATGATATAGAACCTATAATTAAGTTTATAATTAAATTTATAGTCAAGTTTGTTTTGTTTGTATGAATATTTTTAAAGTTTATTTTTTAGAGTAACACTGTTTAAAATAATTTAACAAAAAAGGTGTATTTATCTTTTTTGTTTTAATTTTTTTACTAGTTATATATGTATTCATTTTAATAATCTGTTGATTTTCAGTGCGATTATTATTCAAAATGTTGGCATGTTTCATATTGAGTATAGGTTTATCAAAAAAGTTTGTTTCTACAATTTGCCAATAAATATATTTTACTTGACACTATTTTATATTTTAGTGTTCAGTTTAAGGATTTTTGACAATTTTGAATTTCACAATGACTCAATGTAAAGTCTATATGGTGTTACTCACTATTTTTGAATTGATATTTGTATATCATGATATTTATGTCCTCGCTATTCAGTAGTACACGTGTGAGATAATAAACTGAAATGGGTGGGAGAATTTGTTCAACCACTGCTGGTGCAGAATATAAATCTGGACCTCAACCACCACCTCTTCAAAACATTTGTGGACCAGGAGAGACTCCACCTGAAGTAAAGGACTCTCTAAAGGACCCAAAGACTCCTAACTCCTGCTGACATTCAGTGACAGAAGCTGTTCAGAAGTCAAAAAAGACACAAAAATCGAAAGGACTCCTTTCTCCAAGAGAATCCAGCTCACCACAGAGGACTGGACCCCCCCCTATAGGAGACCTGACTGGAGAGAGATGTTGCAGCAAATGTATTAACACTGCATCAGTGTGAAATCAGTAAAAGTGATGCGCATCAGTGCAAAATGTTGATTTGGGCTTTAAGTTCCAGCTCAAAGCTTGTTTAGAGCTGGAAAGCAGCCCTAAAATAAAAAAAAGTAGTGATTCGTGCTACTTTGTCTCAAATGTGCATACCTTAGGGATACGTAGGCATTCCTTTTCAACCTCCAATAGCTTTTGTTCCAAACTGCTCTCTTTTAACATTCATCCACAGTGCTTTGTGCCAGAAATGCATGCATTCAAACCAGTAATTGACTCATATTTAAAGCGTATGTATTTTTCTGCATCTGGAATTAAACATTCCCTTTTGTATTCAGTATTATTAGTGTACTATTATGACTGCAAAGAATAAAGACTTTGCCATTGAAGGTGAGGCATTCCTGCCAGTTAGCTCTGATATCCGGATATAATGAAACATTTTTAACCTATTTTGACTTTTGTTGCAGGTTTTTCCATTAACATCATGGCACTGACACTCCACTTCTCTATATCTTTTCTATGATTCCTAATAAGGCTACAATGAAACCCACTTTGGCAAAATGCAAGTCTCTCTAAAGAATTGTATAAACGTAAAGGACAAAGCATTAGTGTCTAAAACCTCTGGCTAGATTGGTGTTCGATTCCCAGGCTAAGCAATGCAGCATTTCGACACAACCCCTTCCAAGTGAGAACATTTTCCTAAAGTATAAAGTTTGCTAAATGAATGAGCCCAATATATTCAGCCACATAGGCATTCAGCATCCTAGAATCTCTACCCGACTTCTGAATCACAATTGATGTTTTAAGGTACTAGATTTGCCACCTTTTCGTGGACCTTCCATCACATGTTAATGTGCACGTTCTTCAAGCATGATCCTTAATAATAATAATAAAGCTTTCTTCACACCTGATATCGGCCTTTGCAACGATATGTTTACCATTGAAATCAATAGGAGACTCACATAGCACATAGGGTCTGGAAATGTCGCTTGACAGTCTTTCTGATCTGGCAGTTTTCCTTGCTGCCACCCCAAAAATAGCTGAAGTTGAGGTGAGTGAAAGAATATCTGAAGTGTTTTTCCATTAAAGAATTGGACACAGATCATATTCTGCCTTCAAGGTAACTCAGGCAGTACCATAATGGCAGAATGCCGCTGAAGTATTTTAATGAAGATGTACCCAAAGTTAGGTCACGCTTAAGGTATCATGAGGCTGCCCCAAATGTTGACTGCATTCTTCTCATCAGTATATTTGTTAGGAAACTAGAATGTATGACACCAATGTCACACCTTCACAGATCTCATCTAGGAGCATATTTAAGAGCCCCTAGCACTAGTGGAGCGTCACGTTTTGTGACGCTCCAATGGCGCAATGCCCTGTGCCGTATTTACAAGGTGGCGTTAAGCCACTTATTGTGGATTAACACCACCTTGTAAACATGGCCTCTTCACATGGAGAACTTTACATGGAAGAGGTGTGCAATGGGTGTTGCTGTGGGCATTCTACAGCAACATCCATTGCATTTTGACGCTGCCTCAGCTTTAGGAGTTTTCGTAAACCTGACGCAGCACCAAAATCTAGCCCACATGGGTGGTATTAGCAAGGTGCAACGAGAAGGAATACTTTTATTCCTCCTGGTGTTTTGCTTTTTTTATGTGTGCTGCATTCTGCGGCATGCATAGAAAGAGCAAAATGTCAGAAATTGTTGTTTGTATGCAGGAAGGAGTCCCTTCCTGCACATAAACAATCATTTCAAAATGACACTTTGGCACTTCTGTGTGTGCTGCATTCCGCAGCACACACAGAAGTGCCAAACCACCATTAGTGATTGTTTATGTGCGGGAAGGGACACCTTCCCGCACATAAACAATCAATCCCCTCAACGCAAACATCCTTGCACGATAGCTCTTACATCAAATTGGGGAAAAGGGTTTTCTGCACAAGTAGAAGCCTGCTAATTCATTTCAGATGTATTTTGTGCCTATCCTGATCAAGATAATTCTCTAGAATCATTCTCTTTTTGGGAGCTTTTGATTGACCCAAACATAAGATCACATAATTAAATAGACATTGGCATTGTTCAGACTCTGATATCTTTTGCATAACATTTTTATGGAGAAGTTTTTTGGCTTTTGCCCCATGAAAAAGCTAAATGTAGGTGTGATGTTTTACCATTTGAGACAAAGGACATCTATCAATTGCGGCATGTAGTCTTTTGGATAGCATGGCTAGCTCACTACTACAATAGGACTCCATTTTTAATTCTGTTTTGAACGGCTCATAGACAATTTCATTGTTCCATGTCAAGGCATGTGATATGATTTTTTATGTCATCACATTATCACTAAAATGTAGGTCACAGTGTGCTGCAGGAATGGTCAACAATGCCAAACAAGGGTAAGACTTTGCTCAGTGCTGACTGAGAAAAGAGGAGAAGAGGAATAGAGATATAAGTGAAGTCACACAAGAGTCTTTAAACTAGCCTTGCTCTGATGTCCAATACACAGTTTCCCACAGCTTGAGGTACTGTTTAGACACAAACGTTCCCTCAGGACTTGTAAATAACTTTGTGACAGCTGAAAACACATTTGGTACAGCAGAACCAAGAAGGTGAGAAAGAGATCCAGTGTGTAGATGTGAGGAACAATTCAAATATCCAACAGTCTTTTCACAATCCAAACAAATCTAACACTCTCTATCTAATCACTAAAACTAAATGGCTCTGAAGATAGTGCTGGGAAAGATTGAAGAGTTCTAAGGATGCTAGGAATGACATTGCAGAAGTTCCATGTTGGAGGTGAAGTCTGGCCTTGAGAATGATACTACATTTTAAAAAGGCTCTGTCATTTCAAGCAACTAAGATGGGATTTGGGATTTGCTGCTGCTCATTTTACTTAGGGGACACTACTAGTTAAGCCTCTTCTAACTAGCAAAGTCAACTGATGCTGCTGCCTCCCGATAAAGTCCTCACTGTGATGAAGGTCTGACAGAAAGCTGATCTTGCTACTGGATAACCTAGGAACAGCAGAGGCTCCCCTATATAGGACCACACCTTTACTTGCTGCCAGAAGCTGAGGTCCAGCAATCTGCCTCTGCCATACTGGGGGACCCATAATTTGTCCTTGTGCTGTGGGCCCTAAAACAAGCATGGGTGATAAGGAGGGGGTGTCAGTGGATAGCTGAATAGTGCAGCTCCAAAACACTGGCTAGCTGAACCACCCAGTGATACAAATGTCTCCCAAAGAAGTATGGGAGGGCGTCTGCTATTTTGGATTGTGTTGATGATGATATTTATTTAAAAACTGAGCAAATAGCCAAGGGTGTCCTGGTGCTCAGATGGGTAAAAAGTACCTTGGTGTTATAAAAATGCAATTAAAAAGTTAATAGGTGGGTCTTCAATAGTTTGAGTAACGTAGGAAGATTAGGTTGAGAAAGTGACATGAAAGGAAGGTTGGTCCAGGTAGATATGGTGGTAATAGAGAAAGCCTGGTGGAAACTGAGCTCAGAGGGGAAAGGACTCGCCATTGGAGACACAGGGAACAACCACGCCGCCATGAAGCCCGAGCTGCATGTCTTTCCCATGATATTCTATGTGCTGCTCCACCACAAACATCAATGCCGGCGAAGACGACGACGGTGAGTACAGCCGCCTAGCACACAAGGGAAGGGGGAGGAAAATGACAGTGACACACACATGCAACCCCCCCCCAACACCATATACACAATCTGCTGCATTACTAAAACATTTTAACCTGCAACTCCAATGAATAATGCAAGGGCAAAATGATTTTGAAAAAGTGAACGTAATGAGAGCAACACATCTAGAAAAATAATTTAGGCAAGAGAATAGATATATACATATGTACATAAAAAGGGACACAGCCCAGTCCACAATGTTCGTAGGCCAAATGGCCACAGGCCAAAGTCCAAGGCCACACATGCCACCTGCATCAACATGGAGAGAACACTGCAGGGGCATCAGTTGGTAAATAGTCAGGCATCTCAGGGGGACGGGGGCACCTCAGCCGGGAGATGAAACACCATTGGTTCTGGAGGGGGCAACATGCCCTGTGTTTGATCTCGGGGAGTGCAAGGCCACAGTCTCTTGAGTGGGTGACTTGCCCACTTGCTCTGGAGAGGGCAACATGCCCTGTGCTTGGCCCTGGGGATTGCAAGGCCACAGTCTCTCGAGTGGGTGGCTGGCCCACTTGCTCTGGAGGGGGCAACAGGCCCTGAGCTTGATCCTGGGGAGTGCAAGGCCACAGTATCTCAGGTGGGTGACTTGCCCACTTGCTCTGGAGAGGGCAACATGCCTTGTGCTTGGTCCTGCGAACTGCAAGGCCACAGTCTCTTGAGTGGGTGACTTGCCCACTTGTTCTGGAGGGGGAACATGCCCTGTGCTTGGTCCCGGGGAGAGCAAGGCCACAGTCTGTCGAGTGGGTGACTTGCCCACTTTCTCTGGAGGGGGCAACATATCCTGTGCTTCATCCTGGGGAGTGCAAGGCCACAGTCTCTCAGGTGGGTGACTTGCCCACTTGCTCTGGAGGGGTGAACATGCTCTGTGCTTGGTCCTGGGGTGTGCAAGGCCACAGTGTCTTGAGTGGATGACTTGCCCACTGGTTCTGCAGGGAGCCTCGTGCCCTGTGCTCTTGATCCTGGGGAGTCTTGGCTATGTGGGTGTCTTACTCACTGATTCTGGAGGGGGCATCGTGCCCTGTGATCTTGATCCTGGGGAGTCTTGGCTATGTGGGTGTCTTACCCACTGGTTCTGGAGGGGGCATTGTGCCCTGTGCTCTTGATCCTGGGGAGTGCAAGGTCACAGTCTCTCATTTGGCTATCAAACCCACTGGATTTACAGGGGGCAGGCTGCAAAATAGCCCATGGAAGCAGGATTACATACCGTCCACCGGCGATAATGGCTGCTCAGGGTTGGTGCTGCTGCTGGTGAGGGGAGGCTCCTGCCCATCCCCTGCAGCCTCGGATGGCTGCCCACTAGAGGTGGTGGTGCTGCTGCTGGTGGAGGGAGGCTCCTGCCCATCCCCTGCAGCCTCTGATGGCTGCCCACTGGAGGTGGTGGTGTTGCTGGTGGGGAGAGGCTCCTGCCCATCCCCTGCCGCCTCAGACGGCTGCACAACCATGGTTAGTGGTGAGGGCTCCGTCACAGTTCCTGCCCCAAGTCCCTTGCTTTTCCTGCCTGCTGGGGCAGACCTCTTGCTCTTCCTGGCAGCTGGAGCAGACTCCTTTACCATCTTAGCAGCTGCTGGGGCAGGCTCCTTGCTTTTTCTGGCAGCTGGGGAAAGCTCCTTACCGTCTTGACAGCTGCAGCGGCAGGCTCCTTGCTCTTTCTGGCAGCTAGGGCAGACTCCTTTACCTTCTTGCCCGCTGGGGCAGGCTCCCTTGTCTTTCTCGCAGCTGGGGAAGGCTCCTTTCCCTTGAGGCTGCCTGGTGCAGGCTCTTTTACCGTCAGGACATGGAGCCTAGATCCTTTTCCATCACAAGTTAGTGTGATGATGACTGGGCCCGTGGACTTGGTGGCTGAGATGCTGGCTGGGTTCTTCCCACCCTAGCCATATATGCAGGATGGGGGGGTTAGGGAAGAGGTCATTGGTGGATAAGAACAGTTTTTTAGGGACATTGGGGCAGGGAGAGGGAGAAGGAATGGGAGTGGAGGAAGAGGGAGTGGTTGTTAGAGGTGTCTGTCAGCTGATTTTGGGTGCAGGTGGATGGCCTGAATGCTGTAGTGAGGTGGATGGCTGTTGGGTGTCTGAGTGCTTGCATTTGTGTACATTAGGAGGGGGGACAGACACAGTGGGAGAGGACACAGGGGATGTGTGCATGGCTGTTGTGGAGGTGTCTTCCAGTGAGGTGTGTGTTCTGCTTGGTGTGGTGATGATGCTGGTAGTGGATGATGATTTATACATACAGGTAGGAGTGTAGAAAGAACTGGGAGGGAGGTGGAGGAGGTGGAGGAGGGGGAGACAGTGGAAATAGTGGATGTTGGTGTGCCTGCATCTGGATGGTGTTTGTGTGAGTGCCTGTGGGATGAAGTGTGATGCTTGTGTTTGCCTGTACCACTCTTGTGTGCTGTCTTGTGTGCATGCTCGTCTGCCTGTGTGCTTGTGATGGGTTGGGGTTGAGGAGAATGGGACTGGGAAGAGGAAGTTGGAGGGGGGAAGGGTAGAAACAGGGGCAATGGCTGTCCATCAGAGAGGAGGTCAGAGCCTGGATCGATCTCTGTTGGGCCGCCAAGCCAGTGTGAATGCCCTCCAGGAATGCATTAGTCTGTTGCATCTGGGCTGCCACCCCCTGGATGGCATTCACAATGGTTGACTGCCCTACAGAGATGGATCTCAGGAGGTCAATAGCCTCCTCGCTCCGTGCAGCAGGGCTAACTGGGGCAGGGCCTGAGATGCCTGGGGTGAAGGAGATGCCCACCCTCCTGGGTGAGCGGGCATGGGCAACTCGCTGAGGGGCTGCTAGGAGGACGGTGCTGGTACGGGGTGGCGTCTGTACCTGTTGCTGGGGTGGTCACAGAGGTGTCCGCCACCACTGGGGAGCTTCCTTCGGAGGAGGTATCTGTGTCAGAACTGTCCCCTCCAGTCTCCGCTGTGGTGCTCCCCTCACCCTCTGTCCCACTGATGCCCTCAGCGTCAGTGGACTCTGCCTCCTGGGTCCTGTGGGATACAGTGCCTCTGTCATTGGTGCCTCTGCTCCTCTGCCAGATGATGCTAATGCACATAAGAACAGGGTGACAAAACAAAAAGGGGGGAAGATACAAAGGATACACTTGGTCAATGGCTGCAGCAACACCACCGCTGGCGTACACAGCACCCTCACACACAGGGAACAGACCTACACAAAATGCCATAGCACTACCAGAGAAACAGTTAGCAGCCAAGGCATGGGGAGGGGAACACCCTGCCAAATGCAGCACACCTAGAGCCCACCCAGCCCTGACCAGTAGTGGATACCTATGAGCTAGGTAGCAGGATTATCCCTTCAGAACGCTAGCCACCAGGGGACCTATGCTGCAATGTCAGGCCTGGCCTAGGGGCAACCACTGACACACATCCCCCACCCGGATACCACCCTACCATGTTTAAGTTAGTAATGATGGGAACTGTACTCACCCCCTTGTGGATGCTATGATGCCCTCAAGTGCCCATCCAGCTCAGGATAGGCCACCGCCAGTATGTGGGCCATCAGGGGGTTCACGGGCACCCCTTCCTTGTTGGGAGGCCATCCCCAGCCGGGCCTCTGCCGTCTTCCATGCCCAGCGTCTCAGGTCCTCCCACCATTTCCGACAGTGGGTGCTCGGCCCGTCGTAGACCCCCAGGGTCCACACGTCCTTGGTGATGGCACACCATTTACCCTTCTTTTGATGGGCACTGACCTGCAGAGGAAATACACACAGAAAAATAGAATTAGTCAAACAGTCCTGCCTGTTCCACTTCTGGCCCACCATACCCCTCACATCACCATTTGCACACATATGGGCCAGCACACAACCAATACACTGCCCAGAGGACATCCACCCACCCCCTTACACAGGACCTTCACACACACCACTCCATGCATTCATGCCACATGCATCCTACCCACAGTGTACTCACCTGTTGGTCCAGCGGCCCATACAGCAGTCCGTATTGGGGAAGGACCCCTCCACCAGTCTCTTCAACTCCACCAAAGTGAAGGATGGGGCCCTTTCCCAAGTCGCACGAACCGTGGAAGGTTCCAGACACAGGTCACAGCAGCACATGCACTGTAGGTCCTCTCCTGTTGAAGATCAGGTAGAAAGTGAGGAATCAGATAGAAAATGGCAGTCACGTCCACGGCGGTGCATACCGTCACCGCCGGCATAGATCACCATTGGCCACTATAACCCAAAGGGCCCAATGTTATCCAATGAGGAGTTGCACGGCGGTTCCTGACCGCTTCCCGCAACGGCGCACAAGGTCAGCGGAATTACGTCACTTCCATCTGTCCCCCCACTCAGGACAGGCGGACGCCATTTCGGGGGGGGGGGCAGGCCCTGGATATTTGGTGCATCACTGGTGATTTGGGCATACTGTACAAACCACACTTACCCATTACAAGTTAACAGCATGCACAGTTCTGTTGTAGCCCAAGTGTTCAGTTTTTGACCGGCACCTCACTCTTTTGCCCCCATAGATTGCTATAGCTGCGGATAAATAGGAGATGGAGACATACTCCCGTGTACAGACCCCTGGTGGAGCTGGCAACAATGGAGGACAGGCACATTATTCTCACCTATAGACTTGACAGGGTCACAATCACAGAGCTGTGTGCCCAATTGGAGCCTGACCTGATATCTTCTATCTGTCACCCCAGTCGGATCCCCCCCTCTTGTGCATGTTCTATCAGTGATCCATTTCATGGCAACTGGTTCTTTCCAAATGACAGTGGGCTTGGCAACAGGAATGTCATTGCTAATGTTCTCAATAGTGCTTAAAAGAGTGTTGTCTGCCCTGATTAAACACATGGCCAGCTACATTGTATTTCCCCAGGATGAAGATTTGGCCACAGTGAAGACCGAGTTTTATGCAATGGTACATATCCCCAACATAATTGGGGCGATTGATGGAACACATATCATATCCCCCGTGTCAGACTGAACAGGTGTTCCAAAATCGTAAGAGTTTCCACTCTATGAATGTACAGATGGTGTGCTTGGCGGACCAGTACATCTCCCACGTCAATGCTATGTATACTGGGTCAGTGCATGATGCCTTTGCCCTGAGGAATAGCAGCATCCCAAATGTGATGGGCCAACTACAGAGGCACAGGGTGTGGCTAATAGATGGGCCCTCGTTCCCGCCCAGTATATGTTGGTTTAGGGGTATGGTGTTGGCCCTTTGGGATAGTGTGTGGCCAAATGTTGTCCCTTAATATTTGCAGCTGACTGTGGTTACCCCAACCTATCATGGCTGCTGACGTCTGTGAGGAATGCCAGGACAAGGGCAGAAGACCATTACAATGAGGCTCATGGATGAACCAGAAGGATATTAGAAAGGACCTTTCATCTCCTGAAGGCCACTTTCAGATGCCTCCATCTGACAGGTGGATCCCTATGCTACTCACCCAAGAAGGTCTGGCAGATAGTAGTGGCATGCTGCATGTTGCACAACCTTGCCCTGAGATGCCATGTGCCTTGTCTGCAGGAGGAGGAGGCTGGGGATGCTTGTGTGGCAGCAGTGGACCCTGTGGACAGTGAGGATGAGGACGCAGAGGATGAGAATGAGGACAACAGAACATCAGCGATCAGACAATACTTCCAATGACACAGAGGTAAGACAGTGTTACTTCACATTTCTGTTGTATTTGTTGAAGTTTCTGTGGCACTGGCATGCTGCTATTTCCCACTTCTATGCCCACTTACTGTACACTTTGGCAATTCATTTTGCAGATGTTGGTGACCTCACATATGCTCCTGGTGTGATCACTGCAGCCAGCTACAGGTCATTAATCTATGCTAATTTTCTGTACAGTTGAATTGGAATGTTTGTACCTGTTTAAATGAATACGTACTTGAAAGATTTGACATACTCCAAACTTCTTTTTTTTGCAAAGGTGTTTATTGAAGTGCTAAAATTTCGAGGGCCAAGTGCAATGGGATGGGGTGATGATGGAGGGAAGTCCAGGGTATTGTTCCAGTCAATTTGTAGCACAGATGCATTGTCCAAGGGGACATAGGAAGGGGAGCAATCGCAGTTCAAGGTGGAAAGGGAGACAGGGTGGGACACAAGGCTGACAATCAGGAGAGTCTCATTTCCTGGTGGAGGTCTTGGCAATAGTCTCTGGCTTCTGCCTGGATCGCAGGGTAGATTTGCGGGGTGGTTCTCCTTCAGCAGGGGGAGGGGTGCTGGTGGCCTGTGAGTCCTGTGGCGGGCCTCCTGTCCACTAGCAGCAGCGGAGGTGGAAGGCTGTTCAGATGTCTGGCTAGTGGCTTTGTTTTTTGTTCACAAATGAATTGTGGTTGTTTAGGGGGGGGGGTTGCCCACCCAAAGGTAAGTCTTTTGGGATACTATATATAGCCCTGCCTAGGTGACATAGATCACCTAGATTTCTACCCCTACTTCTAATAGAAACCTTTAACTAAGTTCTAGCTCATCTGGAAATATACAGAAATAACCAACACTTGATAACTGGAACTCAGGCTCTCCCAAAATTCAAACAAGTGTAAGAGGCAACTGAAAGAAGGTTTTTAAAACAATACAGGTAGATAGCCTTTACGCGGAAGCGACTGCAAAGAGTTAGGTAATAATCCTGTGAATAATAAAGATCCAGATTAGTCAATTTGCAATTAAACCACCACCCATTCCAGTGATACAGATTAGTAAAAACAGTAATAGAAGTGCATTTGCACTCAAGCATAGCCTCATTGCCACCACTGTATGGGATGAGGCCATGTGTCTACCTGTGACTATTGACATAGACTTTGATCATTAAATTATCTACTTACAAGTCCCTAGTTTGTCCAAGCAAGAGATAAGGACTCTAAAAGACCCTAAGGACCTCAGACAAGTATTCTCATATTGAAGAAAGGCTTTGAGTACTACTGAATCTTGGGATTCTGTAAGGGTTTTGTTCTTATTGTGGTCCTAAACCTATAGTGTAAGGCATCAGTCATTATGAGTAAGGGTGAGGGACATGCATTGTAATCAATGTCGTAAGATATACATGTCACAACCACTGAAACAAGTCTTTCTGCATCACACTAACTATACTGAATTACCATCCCAAAAAGCTGAGATTGGAGATTCCACCATTTATTGACTCTATATTGGACAAGCATCACTAAATGTCTCCTGAGTCAGACACCCTCCAAGATTGACAACACCTGCAAGGAAATACAGTGCCAAACATAAAAGAGCCAAATTAGACCTACCACGTCCAACCCAACATTCAGCCTCACGTGTGCTAGAGCAGTCTACTTTACCAATTTCTAAAATTCTTCACACTGTGTGCTGTATAATCCAATACACAAACAATGTGTGAAATAATAGGATCAATAAAAACATTTCTCTAACTGTGCTAACTTGTGGAGCAGTTATTTATTTACTCAAAGTTCTATAGATCGGACTTTGTATTAAAAACCATGAGTGACACGCTGTCTCACCGTGCATGTGTGGCACAAAGTCTAGTAAACTTTCTTCAATGTTTGTCAAAAACAAATTGCATTATGTGAAGTGTTCATAACACCTACAAGTGGCATACATAAACTAGTTGTAATTTGTCTTGGTCAAAGTTTAGTTACTGAATCTGATAAAACGTGCTGCGGTGTTTGAGTCTCACTGGGTTGTGCCTAAAGGGCTCTCTCTCCCCTTTACTGTCTCTCCCTTCTCGGAGTCTCCCATGAAGTTGGCAGACATTGGACGTGTGCTAAGCTGTGTGGTGTGATGCAGGCAGCCACCATGTTGTCATTTGTGTATTATGGCGAGGCTTCGCTCGGCATGTGCCTTGTGTGTAGCAGCACCTATGCATCGAGGTATCTCCTGGTCTGCTCTGTAGGCCTCTATTAATACCTATTTCTTGGGCTTCACTCATACTTGTTTGCGTACCATAATTAATTTACAGTTAAATTAACAGTTTAACGACTAATAGGTATGATTTTTGAAGCAGCTATACTGGTCAGTGATTTTGTTGCATCTTCTACTATTCCTGCTACTTTAATTTCTACAAGTACGGCACGATCTGTTGGTACTGTAAAACACTTTTTGGCAGATTTATTATAATGTAGTGCAGTGTAGCAAACAAAGCTACTGTTGTACGTTGCACAAGGAGATGGCAGTTCAGAGCCATATTTATTAAAATTGAGCTGCTGCCATTCCTACGCTGGCACACTATAAAGGCGGCCTAGCGCCACGCACAACCTTTGCGCCTTAGCATACGTTTGCGTGCTCTTTAGCATAGCATCTGTACTGGAAGTATACACATCCTGTGCAAATCCTCTGCCCAGATGAAATCTGGAGAATTCTAAGTATTGTATGTGTGCAGTTTAGTGAAGCACACATGCAATGTGTGGAATGTTTGGAGAAATTAAAATATTAGCACCTGCTTCAAGGTGACATTCTCGATCCGAAGTCTCATCTGGCTTTCTTTCTAGATTGGGCATAAAAAATTGTGGTTGGAATTCACCCATTTAACAACCAAGTAAAGCTTCCTGGGTGCAAATTGGAGCAAAGAGGCCATAGCAGTTGAAAGTACTTTTGGCCTGCGAAAAACGCACTAAAGTAAATACCCTAGCAAAACTGTGCGCGGCTTTTCGCCTGTGCAACGTGTTTTTGTAAATCTGGGCCTTGGTCTATTGCCATCCCAACTTGTTCGTACCTGTCCATTATACTATTATCCCACCTGAAACAGCTATTGAGATACATTTCTTGAGCTATGAATGGTTAAACATTTACCTTCCAAAAGCAAACTATCGAAAACATTTTTGTTAGTGAATTTGTTTTACTATTGTGCAAGTTTCACTTTTCAGTTTCAAAGGCTTTCTGAAATGGGACTCTAGGAAGTGTTATCAAGATACTTTTTCATGATGTTTCTCTGAGAATTGTATTCAGATGTTTGTTCCCAGAGTTATGTGAATAAATTAAAGCCTAATGCGGTCATTGCACTGGGACGTACTGTGAATTTTCTGCACAAGGACATTAACATGAATACAGAGTAACATCGGTTTTTCTCACCAATTTCCATACAAATAGTTCTAACTAGAGCTGGTAACCAACAGCGGTTAATTTAATTTATCGTCCTGTGGCGAGTAAATAGCCATTGGATTTCTCGCACTTTTAACCTTGGCGAACCCTTGGGAAATAAAAATTAGATTGAGAGAAAATTACTAGTGGTGGGGAACAGTATAAAAGTGACAGTAACATATATAAACCTCAGGCAGCAGTGGAATAAAGTGTCATATTATTGTATGCTGTCTTCCAAAGCTCAATATTACTTTCTTGATTTACACGTCTGAAATGTTTTTCTGCCAATATGTTTTTCCCTTTAGGGGAGAATAGCACCTATTGCAGATAGTTTTGCTGAGAGATGGAATCATCCAACATATGGCAGAAAGACTAAAAGAATCCCTATGCCAGGCATGCGAACAGTATAACACTTCTTTAATTTATTGGTATTTGTTACATTAATTGAAGGATTAAAATTTCCAATAATTTATTCCATTACGTGCTCTGGTGGTGCTAATCTGGAGTAGTACACAAATGGAAGAAGTGTTCTGAGATGGATGACAACACATTTATGGTTGCCCGCTGATTATGAAAATGCGGGAACACTGTAATATTTCATGATCACCAGCAAAAGGACCGAGTAGCTACATCCTAAACAAGTAAACCACATGCTGAATTGCAGATGCGATATTTGTACATCCTGTACTGCATAGGCATGGTTGTCATTTTTTTGCGCTTGTATTCTAAGGGGCATATTTATACTCCGTTAGCGCCGAATTTGCGTTGTTTTTTTTGACGCAAATTCGACGCAAAACTAACTCCATATTTATACTTTGGCGTTAGACGCGTCTAGCGCCAAAGTTCATGGAGTTAGCGTCATTTTTTTGCGTGAACACCTTCCTTGCGTTAATGATATGCAAGGTAGGCGTTCCCGTCTTAAAAAATGACTGCGATGCATATGCGTCGTATTTATACTCCCGGGCAAAAATGACGCCCGGGAGTGGGCGGGACTAAAAAACCAGCATTTGCGCCGGATTTTAGCGCCTGGGTCAGGGCAGGCGTTAAGGGACCTGTGGGCTCAGAATGAGCCCAGAGGTGCCCTCCCCTGCCCCAGGGACACCCCCTGCCACCCTTGCCCACCCCAGGAGGACACCCAAGGATGGAGGGACCCACCCCAGGGACATTAAGGTAAGTCCAGGTAAGTTTTTTTTTTGTGGCATAGGGGGGCCTGATTTGTGCCCCCCTACATGCCACTATGCCCAATGACCATGCCCAGGGGACAGAAGTCCCCTGGGCATGGCCATTGGGCAAGGGGGCATGACTCCTGTCTTTGCTAAGACAGGAGTCGTTTCAATGGGGGATGGGCGTCGTAAAAAAATGGCGCAAATCGGGTTGTGGCGATTTTTTTGCCTCAGCCTGACTTGCACCATTTCTGGACGCCCATACGCCATTTTCCCCCTACGCCGGCGCTGCCTGGTGTACGTCGTTTTTTTTAACGCACACCAGACAGCGCCGGCGGCTAACGCCGGCTAACGTCATTCAATAAATACGGCGCCCGCATGGCACTTCAGAATGGCGTTGCCGGCGCTAATTTTTTTGACGCAAAACTGCGTTGGCGCAGTTTTGCGTCAAAAAGTATAAATATGGGCCTAAATCTTTCCATAATAATACCCTTCTAAATGCATGAATATTAGTGCATACCATGCTACTACCCAAAAACTACACACCATTTTCTTGGCCATAATCACTTTGATTTGGTGTTATCACTGTTAAAAAGGCTTTTTCGAGTGTAGTAAAACCATTTTAGAAATCTCTAAGCTATTACAAACTCCTGAAATGCCTCTGTGAATAGATACATATTTCTAAGTGGTGTGGTGTAGATGTCCTTTCCAAATTGTGAATTAGTATGTGATTATCAATATTTTACAAATGTAATTAATTCCCAAAACATTGAAAATCAAAGACTGCTGAGTTGGATGGAAGTGCATTGGCAAAACGAAAGGGGTCCATTTACGTTAACTCCAAGCGCAAACCTATGTTCACAAATGATTACTGCAGTCTACAAACAGACATAAGATAAAGTAACATAACACTTTTCCTCGGTAAAACCTAAATAAAAATTGGGAGCAGACAGTGGTTAAAGGGACAACCCTTAAAGCGCAAACTTGATACCTGAACAGAAAACGGGCTGCATTAAAAAAAATAAAAAAAAACTTTATTGAGAGACAATCACAGATATGGTGGCTTGAAACCCCAGGCAGATGACCATATGAGTGACAGCCTACTATCAGAGAGATTCGCAATTTGCAACCCAACCTATCCCATTAATATTAGTGAGGTAGCTTGGATTATGACCCACTCCAATTCAGATTTTTACAAACTGACCTATTAGTGCCTAGGTTAGCTCTTAAAATTCTTTACTGGTTACAAAAATACTGGTTGCAAATTGAAATTAGATTGCTGTGACCAGTATTTCACACATGAGGCCTCCTGTTTCCAACTATAAGATCCTCATTATGAGTGTTATGTTATTCGTGATGCAGCATTAAACAGGAATTTATAACGGAATCAGGATTGCGAGAAACACCACACTCCAGATTTCTTTCCATAAAACGAAATGTGTGTCCCCTCTCCTAGAAGGAACTAATGCAGAAATCAGTGAGCAAATTCTATTTCTCATGGCTATGTCCCATTCAGGAGAGTTTAACTCAGAAAGGACTGTTAATCGTGCACATAATTAACACACCCCTTGTTATAAGTAATCCGAGTTGCAGGATAACTGATGTCAATGTCAGACTTTGCTTCACATGTCCTTCACCCACATGCTGTATAGCTTGGTTTCCACCATGCATACCTACACCACACAAACATATTTACTCATACTAGCACTTTATCGTGAAGGATTTTAGACTGCAAGTGGCATATTTATACTCTGTTTGCACCGAGTTAGTGTCATTTTTTTTAACTCTAATTCAGTGCAAAACTAACTCCATATTCATACTTTGGTGCTAGTCATTTTTTGGAAGTGGAAACCTACCTTCCCTTAAGGAGATGCAAGGTAGGCGTTCCCGTGCAAAAAATGACTCTATGGCCTATCGCCAAATTTATACTCCCGTGCAAAAATGGTGCACGGGAGGGAGGAGGGGTCAAAATATGGTGCAAAGCTAGCTTTGCCCTGTTTTTTAACTTCTGGGTCAGGGCAGGCGTTAGGGGACCTGTGGGCCTATTTCCATGGTGGAACACCATGGACTAAGCCCACAGGTGCCCTCTCCAGGCCCCAAGGGCACCCCACCCATACCAGATGAACTGCGGAGGATGGGGGATCCCATCCCAGGTAAGTACAGATAAGTACAGGTAAGTATTGCATTTTATTTTTTAAAGTGCCATAGGGGGCCCTGAAATGGGTCCCCATATATGGCACAGGGTGCAATGGCCTGGCCCAGGGGACCCTTGGCCCCTGTGCTGGTCATTAGGGTGGTGGGCATGACTCCTGCCTTTTTTAAGGCAGAAGTCATGTGACATGGTAGGTTTAGCACCATAAAATGACACTAATCTGGTTACAGTCCTTTTTATTTTTTACTCTTACCTGTCTAAAGTAATTTTTTGGTGCTAAACCCCTTTCTTATATACCGCCAGCCCCACCCGACTAAAGTTATTTTTTTAACTCTGGCCTACCCTTTGCACCGGCTTGCACCATTCCATAAATATGGTGCCCGGCTGGGGCACAGAAATGGTGCAAGCCGGTGCTAAACTTTTTGGTGCAAAACTGAGTTAGTGCAGTTTTGCACCAAAAAGTATGAATAAGGGCCCAAGGCCCTCATTACAACTTTGGTGGGCGGCAACCACCGCCCGCTAAGTTGTAACCGCCACGCGGCCGCCAATGCAGCCGCACTTCCGCGGTGGCCATCACGACATCCCCGCTGGGGGATCCGCCGGCCCAGCGGGGATGCCGGCCGCAACACGGGAGCCGGCTCCAAATGGAGCCGGCGGTGTTACAGGGGTGTGACAGGTGCAGTTGTCGCGCTTTTCACTGTCTGCTATGCTGTTTCGACTATTGCACCGCCAACAGGCTGGCAGTGCAATCTTTGGTATTACGACTGTGGTGGAAGCGCCGCTGTAACACTGCCTTTGGCATGGGCTGTGGCGGGGCCCCCTGGCACAGCCCCATGGAGCTTTTCACTGTCTGCATGCTGTGCCAGGGGGCCCCGCAACAGCCCATGCCAAAGGCATGGGCAGTGCAGAGGCCCCCAGTGGCCCCGCAACTCCCCTTTCCACCAGCCTACCGCCATGAAAGGCTGGCGGGGAGGGGGACTCGTAATCCCCTGGGCAGCGCTGCAAGCAGCGCTGCCCTGGAGGATTAAATCTGCCGGGACCACTGTGGCGGAAAACCGCGGCGCTTCCGCCACAGTCGTAATACCAAAGATTGCACCGCCAGCCTGTTGGCGGTGCAATCGTCGAAACAGCCCTGGCAGTCTTTGACCGCCAGGGTTGTAATGAGGGCCCAAATGTTTTTTACTCCACAGTACTTTTAAGTGTCATTTGTGACAAAATCCATAATTACTAATTGTAAAAATGTTCCCAAAGTGTGTTCATCCAAAAGCAATTCTCACATAACATGAAAAGAATGCTCACACAAAAATGATGCTAAAGTTTACTGCATGAAACGGTCAAGCATACAATTAAAATAATTTCTCAGAAAATGCACTTTTAGTCATTTTAAAATATAGATTTCAAACTAATTGTTGTTCCTAAATGTAGTAAACATTTAACAATAGTATATTTAGAAAGGGCTACCATATTGTGATCAGTTGAGTGACTCTGTTAGGCGAGCACACAACAATAACATAGCTCGCAGCATACTGCCATCCACCAACAGAAACAGGTAAGAACACCATTATATTCAACACATACCCATAATTAACGATTTACCTGAAACAGATATTTTCATTATAGGAACAATAAATACATTTGTGGATTATACAAGATAAACACTCTTTCTGAGGTGAAAGTAGTCTAGAAAAAAAGAATGTGCTTCACCCAAAAAAATTATTACTTTTTTTTAAAAATGAAAAGGAATACTGAGGTAATTTTAATTCCATTTTAAAAAAGAAATTCCCCCATATTTAGGTGTATATACTAGAATGATTTACGTTTGTGTTTAGTTAATAGTATATGTAATTTAAATTTACAATGCTTCTTTTTTCCTTTATCCCATTAAGTAAACATCGACAGAAATCGCATTTGTGGAAATACTCAGAAGCAATTTATAACACAACAATAACCTTAAGCAAAAGGAAAATCTAACCTTTATTATATCAACATAATTACCCCTTTAAATGCTAAGGCCTTTTCCACCCAATGCTGAGCCTTTAGTAGTAGCGATAGTTCATGCTTAGGCTTACCTAACTTCTTTTCCACACTAGAGCCTTGCTTATGAGTTTGGCGGGCATGAAAGCCTACTCGTCAAACTCCCCCGGTCGAGTTACAGAGTTTCCGCCCACTGGCCTAGTGGGAAACAGGCCACAACGTTGGAGCCGGTTCGTAATCAAGCTGGCACCAATGATACGGTGCGTCAGGAGCAACAGCACTCATCGCGCTTTACACTGTCTGTTAAGCAGACAGTGAAAAGCGAGACAGGTCTGTCCATGGGGACCCCTGAACTTCCCATACCACGGGGATGGGCAGTGTGGGGCCCCCATGTGGCCTCCGGCATCCCATCTCTGGCAGATTTTACATGGAGGTGCAACCACCATGTAAGAGCCGGTGTGGAGGGGACTTACAAGCGGTGCCCTGGCAGATTAAGACCGCCGGCACTGCAAGGCGGTCGGCTAGGGAAAAAGTGGCAGTGTCAGCTGTCCGACCGTGGTGCATTCGCCACAGTCATAATGTGGAGGCCTGACCGCCACATTGGCTCGGTCCGACTGCCACCAGCCACGTAATGAGGGCCTAGGTATACACGTCAAATTTGCTGCTTTTTCCCTACATCATGGGAACTCATGGGAATGATGCCAGGTTTGTGGATTCTCTGAGGGGGATCGAGAAAATCCTCACTATATGGGAAATTTTTGATTTTGTGGGGTGGAGGAAATGGGAAAAAGTGCTCTACAAAAAGGTGTCTTTTTTCCTAAACAAGCATCAACAAAAGGTTTGCCATTCTAAAGCAAGGATATTCCCAGCTTTCAGGAACATGCAGAGATGTATTAAAATAAATTGCCATAGTTTTTTCATTTTTAAGAGGTAGCTTATTCTTCCGAAGATTTGTGTAGATTCCTCAAGTTTTTCCCTAAGAACGTAACTATGCAAAAAAAAAGAAAGAAAAATGGGTAGGAAAAAACAACCATTTGTAACATTTTCATATGTAACTTTTCGTCACAATTGCTGATTTACAAAAGCAATACACCAGTATGTCTGCTAGACATATGGTCATAGGGGTGTACATATGGTTTGTAGTTACTTTATCAATTCGAGGTGCCCAGAGCTAAACTGAGCTGCACCTTACAATAACTTTTCCTCATTTTCTCAGTATATGCCAACTTGTATTGTAAAATATAAATAGTGAAAAGGATTTGAAAGAAAACTATGTATTTCTGAGACATAAAGCAGATATTGAGTTTAAGACCAGTGGTTATTTGTACATGAATTTGTGGCTACCCATACTAGCAGGTGACTGAGAGGGAATTTTGCAAAATGCCTTTTTTCTTACACACTGACTTACATTTGAAAGGCAAAAATGCAATGAAATCCAAATAGTAATAACAAATGTTCTACCATTCTGTGTTTTCACATGTCTCCTGATAAAAATGGAATCACACATGTGTGGCTGGTCCTAGCACCTGAGACACAATACACAGCGATTTGATACACAGTTGTTTTTTTTTTTTTACAACATGGATAGCTGCAAAGTTTGGAGGATAGCTTAGTTGCAACCCAGGAAAACCTGCCATGGCCAGACATTTCCTAAAACTAGGCACAGGGAGGTATCCAGGGTGGTGTGACTTCTGCTGTTCTAATTTTACATAGGAGAACTTTGGCTAAACATTCCTTACATTTATATGATGAAAAGTTCTCAAATCTGTGAGAAGTCATCAATTGATTTTTCCCAGAGTCCACCCAAGTCCCCCAATAAAAATGGTACCTTAATCATGCTGATGGGCCTAACCCCATCACCCCACCCACCATCATAAAATGGCCTAAAACACAACATGGACACATCAGCGTTTTCCACTGAAAACCAACTGTTTTTAGCTGAGGATCATGGGCCCTAGATCGGCTGGCACATGGGAATGCCTGAGGAAGCCTACCAAATCTCCACATTTCTGAAAACTAGACACGGAGGTGGTGGTCCCGGGAGCCTTCAAGTAACTATAACTTATGCCCGAAGGTGACTATGACTCACACACTCACCATGCACGGCTAATTACCACAAATATTACATCATTCGTATCACTGAAATATTTGCAATAAAGCTATTGATGAGAAATTGTGCATGGTTTTATAACGTATATATATTTTACTTACTGGTGGTTGCTAGTAGGTAGTTCTAGTTAGGACCCAGTTTCCATAGGAAAAGTGTTTTTGTTTTGCCAATAACTTTGGCTCAGTTTGACAAATCTTCATGAATCTTTCCAATCTAATATGACAGTCAGTTCAGCTGCTGCCTTGAAAGTTTTGGGGTGACTTGTAAAGTGGAGGCCAAGAAAAAAGAAAAAAGAGGGGGCCCCAAAACACATTTTCCCCATGCATTTTCACAGAGGGTCTTTTGACATGACTACAGCTCAACTGCTGACCTGAATTACATCAAATTAGGCAGAAAGTTAAATCTTGGAGCACAGATTATGTTTTTTTCATATTTGATGTGAAACCGCTCAGTAGTTTTTGAGTTATTAAAAGAAAAATAAATATAGATATCTGGGGGGAGCCTAAGCAAAGATCTCATGGTGAGATCTAATTAGCTGTCAGCACGTCAACCAGGAAGTGCTGGTAGCCATCTTGGGACCAATATACACAATACACACAACATCCCATTGAAATGCTTTATAGTGAATGGCAGGTTTGGAGGGTCACAAAAAGGAGAATGTATAAATGGCGATAACAGATTTTAGTTACAATATAAATCATTGTTGATGGTACCATACTAATTTTAGGTATTGTGGTGTTTTTTAAGGTGATTGTACCCTGAGAAAAAGCCACCTGCTGGGATTTCATGTATCATGTTTAATAGAAAACTGTTTTCTCATGATTTTCCCATAGAGGTTATGGCAGGTGCCCCAGAAGCTAAAATAAGAGCATATTTCATGTAAATTTACACTATCTTTCTCGCCATATGAGAATGAAATCTGACATTCTCAGTAAAACGTTTACTTCCACCAACAGGATCAGCCTTTTACTTTATTCCCTTGTGTTCTTTTACAGCCTCCAAGAGTGTTCTAAAGAACAACTAGAGAGCTAATCGTCTTACATATGACAAAAGTGTGGCACAACTGAAGCCATCTTGTTTGAATCAAACTGGTAAAACTTAAAACATTTAATTTAAAAAGGAACAAAAAGAAGTGAATCATTTTGTCATAGAACATTTGTTAGTATTGTACAAATGAAAATTAGGGCATGCTTTTTAAGTGAGTTCTCAAATATCTCCCTCTTCTATTTCATTAACACATTTTGACATGCAGATTGAAACATGCACTTTCAACATCAGCAGAAGACTGCCAGTTAATAAATATTTTTCTAGCTGACGCAATAAGAATTTTCAATTCTATTAAGGACACGGAGGCGAGGATTATGCTCTCTTTCTTTATTACTTATTTTACATTTTACAGCAGCCAATCAGAAACAGTAAAACAGGAAAAAAAACTGCAATGTAAGCTACAAGCCCCATGAAACCCAGCTCGTGATTCACATGGGCCAATCCCTCAGAGTCCAGCCCTTCAATAGGTACTTCCACCATTTTAACCTCCTCTCTCTTTGCAAAGGCTGAAATAAAAAGTAAAACTCCGTAAAATATCCAGAAATAACAAAGTCTGAATGGTCACCGAACAGGGCCCGAAACTCCATAACTTTCATGTTCGAGAATGAAATCCTCCAAAGAAGGTATTGTAAGCTGTTGAACCACTTGGATCCAAAGCAACCATTCATGCTTGCTTCTGTTCACTACCTAGGAGAGGAACCAGAGCCATAACATCTATCATCATATTATGCATAAACAATAATAGCACTGGGTGGGAATGACAATACCATACATTAAAATTATTGAAAACCTGTACTTATACCTTACGTAGTAAAGTCAACATTCAGGGTGGGATAATCCTCACCTCCGTATCCTTAATGGAATTGAAAATTCTTATTGCGTCAGCTAGAAATTGTTTTATTCTATGTCAGGACCGAAGGCTCCGATTATGCTTGTTCAAAGCTGCGCCACCACGACCGAAGCTACATCCACAATCAGTCTGAAATAGAATGATTTGAAAGGGGATTTCGAGGACCAATCCGCTGCTTTCATGATATCTTCCAGAGGAGAACCCAACGCAAAAGATTTTGACGCCATAGCGCCCCTAGCGGAATGAGCCCCAAATACTGAGTTGTCGATTACTGCTTCCGAAAGCAATCATCTCATCCATCTAGCCAGAGTGGCCGATGAAATCGGTCCATAAGGTTTCCTGAGAGCGATGAGCAAATGGCCCTCAGGTTGTACCCGCAATTTATTGGTAGCCGCCTCAAAGGCTTTAACACATTCTACCACACAAGCTTTTTGTCCGAAGGAAAAGTCGGATAAGAAACTGACTTAATGTAAGTCTTTGTTCTGTGGGATATAGAAAAACTGATCCCATCCGGAGAGACTTTTCTACCTCTATTGTCTAGTGCTCGGACATCTGAAATCCTCTTGCGCGAAATGAGGCCCAATAACATTGTCAATTTAGCAGACAACTGTTTCTGCGATGGGTACTTATTATCAGGCCAGGAAACCAGGAACTGAAGCACTCTTTTAACATCCCAGAGGGACGAATATCTGGCCTGGGGAGGTTTACAAAACCTAATACCTCTCATCAACTTGCACACCAAGGGTTCCTCACCAACAGGTTTGCCATTAACTTGTATATAGCCTGCAGAGATAGCTAACCTGTAGTTGTTTATCGACCTGTAAGCCGAACCAGAATTTGCCAATGAGGCTAGAAAATTGATTATGAGACAGACATCCGCTCTAGGGGGATCTGCATTCCTTTTATTACAACAAGACACCCATCTCTGCCAAGCAGATGCGTATCGTTTGTGGGTACTAGGACCCCAGGCATGGCGATATAGGCTGAAGCCTGTGTCGAAATGCCTGCCAAGTTCCATCTTTTCTGGAAACCCTCCAAGCTACTAACCGTAACTGTTCTGATGAGATAAGAGGATGTGGAAGGTTTGCTGGTTCTAAAAGAAGGTTCTGCCTCGATGGGATTAGGAGAGTGACATTGTAAGTCATGTCCAGAGCCATGGGAAACCAAGGCTGAGCTCTCTATAACGGCGTCAGAATCAGTTCTGCTTTCTTACGACGTGCTTGAGCTAGTACCCTGGGTGCCAGTCCACCACCGACTTCTGTGATCCTGGTAGATACTCCGCTATGAGAGACATCCAATGCTGTAGACAAAAATGTCAAAGTTCCTTGGCAATCTCCGCCAAAATCCAGGACTTCGTGCCTCCTAGCCTGTTGACATACCTGAGTGCTCAAATGTTGTGCATCCTCAGTAAAATGGAGCAGTCCGTCCTGAACGGTGATAAGCTCTTCACCACAAAGGATCCCGCAAGCAGCTCCAGGCAATTGATGTGGAGCTGAAGCTCCTGCTTCAACCAATGGCCTCCAGTGGAGATGGAACCGCATCTGGCTCCACAGGCCCACCTGCTGGCATCCGATTCCAGGATGATGTCGGGGGCACTGCCGAATATTGCCCTGCCATTCCAGGCCTCCATGTGGGACAACCACCAATTAATCTCCAACCTCGCTTCCTCCGAGAGTTCTATCTGTTCCGCATAACTCAGACCTCTCCGGAGGTGTTTTATCTTGAGCCACTGAAGGGCCCTGTAATGGAGGGGACCTGGGAATATGGCCTGGATAGAGGAGGCCAGAAGGCCCATAATCCGAGCTACTGACCTCAATGATGTTGTCTGGCCTCGCAAAAAGACCTCAATTCCTTCTTGGTCAACTGAACATTCTGCGATGGAACGAACAGTTGAAACAAGCGACCTTTGACCCTGTCACCAGGCAGGTCGCTCCCCCCATCTGCCACGCAGCCCCCTGTGGGTTGAACCTCCGTTGCCGCTTTTGCCGACCTGACTACTCGCTCCCTTTTTTCTGTACCCCTGCGCTTGGCTTCTGTGCCACTTCGTTTTTTCATTCTGTGTCCCTGTGTTTTGCTTTCTGTACCCCTGTGCTCTGTTGTCCCTCTCCCGCCGTCTTTTCCTGCCGTTTTTTCCCCAGGTTTTTCCCTTGCTGCTGAGCCCCTGCTGCCCCGCCCCCTTCACTCCCATTGGCCGCCCCGCTCCCACCTCCCAGCTGCTCCTCCCTCCCTCTGCCCTCATATGGAGGCGCGCCTAAGGCAAGCCCGTCTGCGCCCGTCCGCGCTTGGACCGCACCCAGCACCAGAACCCCTGGAACCCACACCCCCGCAACCCCCACAACGCCAGACTGCACTACGACGCAAGCACCCTCCACGCACTCAACACCAGACAAGACCACCCCTGCTACCGGGCCACCCCGAAACGCACCCAGGGGCCTTTCACCTGCCAGAACTGCAGATTCACCAGTATCCAACCCTCCACACCACCAGCCAGAGAACCCAACCACCTCCGCTGCATCCTCCTCAACACCCGCTCCGCTCGCAAGCACACCATCGAACTTTGGGACCTCCTAGACTCCACCGCCCGACATCGCCTTCCTGACGGAGACCTGGCTGAACGCCACCTCAGCACCAGACATCGCCATAGCCATCCCACAGGGCTACAAGATCTCCCGCAGAGACCACACCAACGGAGTGGGAGAAGGAATCGCCATCATCCACAAAGACTCCATCAAAATCTCAACGAACACCGATGACACCTTCACCACCACCGAGCACATGCACTTCCAGATCCACACCGACCCCAACACCACCCTCAGAGGAACTCTCATCTACAGACATCCCGGACCCCGCCCACAGTTCAGTGACACCATCGCCGACCTCATCAGCACCCACGCCCTCGCTTCCACGGGCTACATCCTCCTTGGGGACCTGAACTTCCACCTCGAGAACAACAACGACGCCAACTCCACCGCCCTGATCGACAACCTTGACAACCTCGGACTCAAACAGCTCGTAACGACACCCACTCACGCCGCTGGACACACGCTCCTCCCCATCTTCTCCGCAAGCCCCCACGTCTCCTTCAACCACACCACCGAACCACACTGGACCGACCACAGATGCGTCCACTTCACCTTCAGAAAACCCACCACACACCACCGCACCCAACAGCTACCACGCCGCTGCTGGGGCAAGGTCACCGAGGACCAACTGACTACCGCCCTCACCCTGAGACCACCCACTGACCCCACCGACCCAGACACCGCCGCGACCAACCTCACACAGTGGATCAACGACTGCGCCAACACCCTCGCCCCTCTCAAGACCTTTACAACCAACCACACCAACAAGAAAGCCGCCTGGTTCACTGAGGACCTCCGGATCTCCAAGCACACCTGTCGGAAACTGGAGAAGAAATGGCTCCACGACCGAACACCAGACAACCACACAGCCCTCAAGAGCGCCATCCGCAGACATCACCGACTCATCAGGACCGCCAAGAAGACCGCCTTCAAGGACCGCCTAGACAACAACTCACACAACACCAAAGAGCTCTTCAGCATCGTGAAAGAACTCTCCAACCCCACCACCATCACCAGCGACATCCCACCATCTCAAGACCTGTGCGACTCCCTGGCCACCTTTTTCCACCGCAAGATCACCGACATCCACGACAGCTTCAACCCTGACCCCCCCGCACCCACCAACGAGTCCACCACCCCTGCGACTACCACTCGCACCAGTCGCCTGACCGTCTGGTCCAGCGTCAGCGACGAAGACACCATCAAAACCATGAACTCCATCCACTCCGGATCCCCATCGGACCCCTGCCCTCACCACGTCTTCAACAAAGCCAGCGCAGCCATCGCGCCCCACCTCCGGAAAACAATCAACTGTTCCTTCGAGACAGCAACCTTCCCAGAAAGCTGGAAGCACGCCGAGATCAACGCCCTTCTGAAGAAGCCCAAGGCGGACCCCAAGGACCTCAAGAACTTCTGGCCCATCGCCCTGCTCTCTTTCCTGGCAAAAGTGGCCGAGAAGATTGTCAACAAACAGCTGACCCGCTACCTCGAAGTCAACAACATTCTGGACCCTTCCCAATCCGGTTTTCGCAGTAACCTCAGCACCGAGACCGCCCTCATCGCCGCCACTGACGACATCCGGACCCTGATGGACAAAGTAGAAACAGCCACCCTCATCCTCATGGACCTATCAGCAGCCTTTGACACGGTCTGCCACCGCACCCTATCAGCACGCCTCCATGATGCCGGTATCCAAGAGAAGGCCCTGGCCTGGACCACATCCTTCCTATCCGGCAGAACCCAGAGCGTCCGCCTCCCACCCTTCCGCTCTAAAACCAGCGAGATCATCTGCGGCGTCCCACAGGGATCCTCCCTCAGCCCGACACTGTTCAATATCTACATGGCCCCCCTCACCCACGTCGCACGACAACACAACCTCAACATCATCTCCTACGCCGACGACACCCAGCTGATCATATCCCTCACCGAAGATCCCCACACCGCCAAAGCTAACCTCCACCGAGGAATGAAGGCCGTAGCGGACTGGATGAAGGACAGCAGAGTGAAGCTGAACTCAGACAAGACGGAGGTCCTCATTCTCGGACCCACCCCATCAGCCTGAGACGACTCTTGGTGGCCCACGTCACTAGGCAAAGCCCCGGAACCCACGGACCACGCACGCAACCTGGGGGTCATCCTCGACTCCACTCTCTCCATGACCAGGCAAGTCAACGCCATCTCCGCGTCCTGCTTCAACACCCTCCGTATGCTCCGCTGGATCTTCAAATGGATCCCCCTCGACACGAGAAAAACCGTTACCCAGGCCCTCATCACCAACAGACTCTACTCAGGAATTACAAACAAGCTCCTGAGATGACTCCAACGCATCCAGAACGCCTCGGCCCGACTCATCCTCGATGTCCCCCGCCGCAGCCACATCACACTCCACCTGAGAGGCCTGCACTGGCTCCCCGTCTACAAAAGGATCACCTTCAAGCTCCTGATCCACGCACACAAAGCACTGCACAACACCGGGCCCACCTACCTCAACAACCGACTCAGCTTCCACACCCCCACCCGAAGCCTCCGCTCAGCCAACCTCGCCCTCGCCACAGTCCCCCGTATCCGAAAAACCACAGCCGGTGGCAGAATCTTCTTCTACCTCGCCGCCAAGACATGGAACACTCTCCCCACCATCCTACGATAGACCCAGGACCTGCTGGCCTTCAGAAGACTCCTCAAGACCTGGCTCTTCGACCAGTAGCACCCCCTCCCTCCCCAGCGCCTTGAGACCCTCATGGGTATGTAGCGCGCTTTACAAATGCAGTGATTGATTGATTGAAACAACACCGGATGGATCTGGCATCCCAAAAAATCCATCTTTTGGGGGGGAACCAGACACGACTTCGGTTGATTGATGATAAACCCCAGGTCCTGCAGAAGTTGAATTGCCCATGACAAATGCAGAGTTACTGTCTGGGGATCCTGAGCCATAATAAGGAGGTCGTCTAGGTAAATGATTAACCTGACGCCTCGAGCACGAAGAGCCTCCGCAACTGGCCTCATCAGCTTGGTGAAACACCATGGAGCCGAATAGAGTCCGAAAGGAAGGACCATGTACTCGTAACATTGACCGAGCCAGTAAAATTGGAGAAAATGTCTGTGGGGAGCAAAGATGGGAACTGAAAGGTACAAGTCCTTTAGATCTAGACGGACCATCCAGTCGCCTTCTTGCACGAGATCTCAGAGAAGGTGTATACCCTCCATCTTGAAATGCCGGTAGACAATCCAAGAATAAAAAAACTTTAGATTGAGCACAAGGCGAGACCCACCTCCTCTTTTGTTGACCAGAATTATGGTGCTGATGAATCCCCCTGGATGAGGGGAGGAAGAACATATGGTGTCTTTTTGCCTGAGAGCAGAAATCTCTTTTGAGATGAGTTCTTGCTCTTGTTGGGAAAAATACAGCTCTTGAGGGGGAATTGCCTGCACTGGGGAACTGTAAAACTCCATCTTGTACCCCATCACCGACTCGAGGACCCACGAGTTCTCAGTCATAGACCTCCAATTGTGAAGAAATAATATGATCCTGCACCCCAAAGTTACCTCTGATAATGGTATGAGACTCACCAGAATATCCTGCCTCTGAGTTGCCTCTTTGTTGGCCCCTGTTGTAGCCTCTGTGGAAGCATTGATGACCCCCACGGGCTCTGTTGGGATAGAAGGTGTGGTCTGACTGCTGGTCCTGCAAGCCTCTCTGGGGGCGATTAACGGTGTTTCATTGGGAGCCTTGGAAACCTCCTCGGCTTGACAAACGGGCCCTGTATTGTCTGGCCCTACCAAAAAGGTGGTTGCGAGAGACCTTTTTTAAGGAAAGGCGTGCCTTATCTAAGGTGTTGTACGTCACCTCAAATTTAGCCAGGTCCTTGACAAATGGCCCACCAAAGAGCAGACCTTGCGCTACTGGACCTGCCTCTGAAGAGGCCAGGTCATTGAGCTTTGAATCAATGCACATAAGGATGGAGCGCCTCCGTTCTGTTGCTATTGCCACGTTGGCATTGCCCAACTGGCATACAGCATTCTGTGCCCAGCCAATCAGCATGTCCGGGTCAACCGCCACACCTGACTCCTTGGACTGGAAGCCCAGCTCCAATATTTTAGTCAAGGGGCCTGAAATATCTAAGAGTCGATCCTGACAGGAACGGCAGGCACTGTCCACCCCTTTTTTGGGGTCCTTGGTCCACTTCTTCATGAAATTCACCATGGTGGGGTCCACCTTTGGTGTATCAGCAACTTTGCCCTCCATGTCTGGTGTGGGACATTCAGACCTGAGCCTCATTCTGATGTCTTTATCGAACCCCCGAGGGAGATGCGACTGGACATAGTTAGCCACCTCAGGAAGGAAAGACCAGTTGGTGGAACGGGGTGTATTATCTCCATGGGTCAAAGGTTCATACCTTAAGAGGCACTGGGCGTGCATCTGATGCCCGACCCGTGCACCTTCTCTTGGTGGGGCCAGGCTGCTCCTCCTGGTCACTGCCCAGGGAGTCGTTAGAGGAATCCAAACCGTGAGTAGTGTTGTCTGAAGATTGTGCCTGCGCACAAGGGTTACTATACCCATGTTCGTCAAGGACTGTTCCTGGCAATCTTTCAAAAGCGTCAGAGTGCACCCATTTTTTTGCCTTGGAATTTCCTTTGGAAGGCTTAGGTGGCTGTGAAGCAGGCTCTACAGGAGCTGCAATAGAGGGGAACCAGCCCTGCTGGCATGCAAAACCCTTGAGGTGGGATGTCAGGGGGCCGAGGGCCTTGTTCACTGATAGCTGGACGTTGGAATCTAACATCTCAACCAGGCTCTCTTCAAAAGAAGGGGTTGCCTCCTGCATGCCCCCAAGCTCTTCATCATAAGCCTCGTATTGAGCCATCCTTAAGAAAAAAAGTGGGCTCCACTTACTGTGGAGGATAGGCAGCAGACTGTCAAAGAGGTGGGAGTGCAACCCCAGCAGGCGCAAACAGACAGGAATAAAGCGTGGAGGGAGCCGTCTCTGAAGCCTCAGGGCGTCTGGAGCCAAGTAGAACACACTGGAAAGCCTAAATACTTCAAAACCACACTGATAGCCCCTAGAGCGCACCGGTATCATTGCTTTCCATTTACTGTGGTTTTGAAAAAGTACGCGTGTGAAAAACAAGCATGCGCGCTGGTGCCACGATCCGATGAGGACTAGAATGGGGAAGAAATGGAGACTCAAGATGGCTGCCACTCCCCGCTCCTGCTCCCTCTCCACAAGTTACGGGGATGTGCGATGAACGTCACAGCCTGCCCGGAGGCCGAAGCGCTCCTCTGTACAAAGAAAAAAAAAAAAAAAACAATTCAATGCCGGCGCTGAATGACGGCGCACGGCTGTCAAAGTGCGTTACAGATGGCGCGCAAAGCCGGCCGCGTCAGAACACCGTTGCTCTGGCAATGTACACACAAGTGAAATGTTCACCTAAAGGCAATAAGCATGCTACAGATGGCATGCGATGCCGGCCAAGTCGGAGCACTGTTGCCCTGGCAATATACACACACAAGAGAAATGGCAATGACTTCGACAGTAACTAGCACACGCTATTGCAGAGAGAAAAGAAATTGTGACTTAACTGGCTGCCGAGCAGCAAAGAAAGAGGCGGTTAAAATGGTGGAAGTGCCTATTGAAGTGCTGGACCATGGGGGATTGGCCCATGTGACTCACGAGCTGGGGCTCATAGGGGTTGCAGCTTATATTGGACTTTTTTTTCCTGTTTTATTGTTTATGATTGGCTGCTGTAAAATATGTAGTAAAGAAAGAGAAGCATAATCGGAGCCTCCGGTCCTGACATAGAATTCCCTACTGATCAGCAGTTTCTCTCTAGCATCCTAATGTGCAACTAGAGTGCTAATATTCTGAATTTATACCAAAAGTGTGGCACATCTGAATTCCATCTTGATGGAATCGAAATGGAAAACTGAAAACATTTTCTATTGAGGATACTGTAGTAAATGAGGAAATTAGGGAGCTTCATAATAAATAAGTCTCCCAAAATGGCACCAGAGAAAATGAAGCCCAAATGTAGCACAAATATAACCCAAATCTAGCACAAATATAGCCCAATGTCAGAAATTTACAAAACACTTAAGGGCTATTTACGAGTTTGGCGGTCCTACTGGCAGTTTATGATCCTGGTGGTCGGACCACCAGGAGACCTTCACTGGGATCAGGGATCCTGATGGGTTGTTGGCAGTCAAATTTGTGGTCAGCCACTGCAGTGCCATGTTCGCACCCCCGTACTGATCACGACTTCCCTTTTCACGTTCACGTTCATGTTTGGGCAGTGCGGGCCCCCTTGTCAGCATTTTTGGAATATGCACTGTCTGCTGTGCAGAGGGTGCTGTGTGTGACGGCATTGGCCTCGGCTCCATAAGGGAGCACTGTTTCCATCAGATAACAGAGGGCAAGAGGGAGATGGGCTGGGGTGCCAAATTGACCTTACATGGCACCAGGGGATGCAGCACCACAATACACCACACAGGGCAAGCAGGATTGCAGTTCAGCACAGTGGACCATGGAAAGCAATAGAAAGGGGACAGGTTCATGCACATTGACAACAGAGAGCAGAGGAGAAACAAGCTGACTATACTGGACTGGCAGGAGGGAAAGCTGAACCATAACGGTCAATGAAGGGCAGGAGGGCGAGGGCAGGTAGTCTTAGGATTTGCACATAGGGCGAGCACAGGTGTATTATTAAAAATTATTAATGAGTGTTTATGTAATTTGAATAATAAGTTGTGTAGAAAATAAAATAACGTAGAAAAATAATGCACACATTTGAAAATGTGACCAAGAAGAATGGCCCCCAATGTTAACGAAGTGTACTAATCAATGATTTAATACTTATGAAATGTTGAATATATGTTCGACTAATGCAGTAATATGTCATATTAAGGATTATGCATTAAGCTTTAGTTTTATTAATGGTAGGCCTTAACTTAGCGAGTATCTTGGCCTACTTGCCAGGCCTCATGTAAAGGCTGTATTTCTTAGCGTTTAATAAAATAGCTGATCAAGGAAGTTAAAATGTGAATTTCTATTGTATTGTTTAAATGTGCTCATAACGGAAGCTTCTCATGCGAACCGACTGCTAGGAGATGATGTTCTTGCTAATGCAACATTTTCTATGTAATGTGTGTGAGGCTAACTTTCCTTGGACAAGAACAATAAAGTTTCTGACTAGAGTAGAGGTTGCAACAATATTGTTACCTGACAAGCCGGATGATGAGGGCAGCGCAAGACAAACCTTTCAATGACATGTGAAAAGAGTAATATTAGAATTTTTAGGTTTGAGATTTTAGTTCTATTGGACAGAGTGTGAACATACGATTAACTGACCAATAGGGATTTGGGGGGTAGTTTAGGTAACTTTGACTTAACAACACAGCAGAGAGAAAAGAGGTTCATTCTGAGACAGACAGCCCATTGCCCATTTTCTTTCTGAACAAGAGGTTACTACTTTCTTATGCGTCTTAACAAGAAAAGTGCTTAACTTTAATGCTTAAATACTTTCCCCTTCCTGAACTTTAATGCTGAATCGTGATGCCTTGCTGATCGACTGATGTCCTGAGGACGAAGACTGATTCTGTTTTGCTGATCCACCTTGAGGATAGGTATATCCAAATTGTGATTATCATGCATATTTGCTTTTTCTTTCTAGGTACCAACTGCGTTGTTTTGATAGAGCCATTGTTAGATGTTTTCCAAATTTGTGTTACTAACTTGTTCTGCATGAAGCCCAACATGCTGATGCTAATCTGACGTTAGTTAAAGATCCTCACTAATGAATTATAATGCTTGATGAATTTCTCTGCTAAACTTCATGTACTTCCTTTCATTGACACAGTCAACTTTGCTATTGATTTACACAATAACCTTAGGATGTTTTGTATTTCAAGCTTTGATTAGATTGTGTTTCTTCCGTCACTTTGGACAGCCAGTGTTGTTTCTGTATGTGTTTTATTTGATTTTGGGATTCATCTTCATGACCCTAGCATTGTTTATATAGGGAAATTAACATTTTAATCTTTTACTAAAAGGTGTGGTTATTCATGACTAAAAGGTCATGGTGTGTGACAATTACTGACTCCATTGAATATTGATTTATTGATTACTAATGACTTTTGATTATTGTGTATTGATTATTGATTATGTACTGGAGCTATGGTAAGAACATCTTAATTGCGAGTCAAAAGGTTCATCAACCTATTTGTGTCCCCTTGTAAGTTTACTTATTAAGGTCAGGCGTGCTAACAAAGATGGTAGCAGACTGATGGTTTGTCTCCTTAAGAACTTAGCATAGACGTCCGGTATAGAATAATAGATGAACAGAGATGGTAAGAGAGACTAATGGTTTGGCTCCTTAAGAGCTTGCCATATATGACTGATAAGGAGTGACTAGTGTTAACAGAGTTAATAGCAGTATTGGAGGTCCCAGAGGTGATAGCAGAAATCATTATTATTGAGATTTGGATTTTGTTTTTCAATGATGATAATTGGAGAGAAAAGGATCTTCCCTTAAGTCCAGAAATGACTTTCCCTGATCCGGGATCCTGCTAATGGTTGTTTGAGGATGTTCCCGGCGTTCTAGTGATAGTGTGAGTGAAATAGGTTGCGCTTGCACAGCTTATGCAATTTGCAGGTGAAATGTGAGGTTTGTGAGTATTTTAGGGAGTTTGCGTACTCCAAATGAAGTTGTACTAGGAATGTGCATACTCCGCAGTCTGAGAGTAGGGAAGTCGTCAAACTTCACATGAGTGTGGTGCTTTATGCTAAATAATTGCCCATGTGTTGTTGATGTACGGACTCTGCGTGGTCTAAGAGTATATTGAAAAGTGTATGAGGCACTTGGTTTTATGATGCAATCTGCCTGGTTTAGTAGGTTGATCGGGCGCGGTCAACAAGTCAGAGTGTGAATTAAAGTGAGTGAAAGGAAACTTCGACTCAGATTTGGCAAGTTCTATGTGCACCAGGACAGACCCATTGATCAGTTGAGAGTTACATTTGCGGGTCGAATTTTGCTTATGAATCTGGGAGACTGAGAAAGAAGGAGTAGCTGTAAGTGTGCGAAGAGCCATCAGTGAAAAATCTGTAAGGTTTCTGAAGCGATTGGGTTGCCTTTCCTGTAGTAAACCACCAGATCTGTTTTGGTATTTGGTTTTTAATTAATGCTCACAATATTTGCATTAATTTGTGTGAATCAGAGAGTTTGGGAGGATGAGCCGCAAGACTTTGTTAGCCGCAGTACGTGTGAGTGTGACATTCTTGGAGCCTCGCTGGGATAGGTCGGTTAGTGAGAAGTGTTGCGCACGGGTTGGCAGCCGTCCGTGAGAGGCAATTGGTTGTGAACGTAGGTGAAAGGAATCTTGGGATTAAAAGTCACTTCCTGATTTGATTTTCAATAACAAAAAGATAGAGAAGATGAAGTTTTTCAAAGAATTAAAAAGTGCCCTAAGGGGAGATACGTATATTACAACGAGTGTGGGTGAGGCTACATCGCCAGAAGGTACTCTGGCTTACATTGTAATGGAGGAGAAGGGTGTTGCGCCATGTATTTGGTTAAAACGATGGTGCAAATTGACAGAGATGGATGGGAACTTAGCATTTCCTACAATTTGAGGGTTTTGGAGCATTTAGGGATGGTGCTATATGAATCGAAGCCCCTTCCTATACCAACACAGTTTGAGACATTAGCAATTTTGGAGTTAGTAGCTAGACAGCAACTGAAATTTGAGAGGAGGATGAGAAAGGCAGAAAAGGCTCTAACAGAGGCGAGATGGGATTGTGTTCAGAAAGCATGGAGAATGGAGACTTTCCATGGAATTAAGTTGTTTCCGGCAATTACGCTGGTGAATGAGAAGGAACGAAAGAAAGCTACTAGGAAAACTAGTAAAAGTCGGTCCGAGAGTAAGGAGGCTAGAAAGTCTTCAAACAAGGAGGAAGACTCGGACTATGAGGAGTTTATTACACAGTTATTGAGAGATCGACCACCACCATATACAGTACATGAGAGTGGTCCAAGTACCAGTGTTGATCCGACAGCCTCGACACAGGCTAATGGGACAGTGAGTCCGGTGCAGGTAAATGCTAGCCTGACACAGAATGCGGTGCAAAGTGGTCTTAATGTGTCTACCACTCCTGTAGTACAGACCCAGATGCAACTGCCACAGGTGAAAATAATTTATCCTGATGTGCCCATTATGGAAACGACTTCGAACTTAATGGTGCCAACGGAAGTAGGTCTTCCCGAGACCGATACTGGTTCAGACTGAGCCAACTCCAATGTTATCGGCCCAAGTACAGCTGCAGGTAATGCCAAGATTTACCCCAGTGACAGGGGCACAGTCAGATATGACTCCGATGATGAATCAGAATATGGGAGTTACTCTCCCACAGAGTGTAGGAGCCAGAGTGGCCCCAAATGCTACATAACTACCTATTACTGTTGGTCTAGTGATACCATTATTTGCACAGAAGAAACTGACTGTAGGTGAACAGGGAGCAATGTCCCAGAACCTAATGAGGGGAAGACATAATGAAAATGCTCGAGTAGCCTCTCCCGTGGGACAGACTTTTGACGGATCAAGATCATTGCTAGATCTTAGTCCATTTGTTGCACTTCCAGATGCTGTGACAGGTCCAAACGTTAGCCAGAGCTTGAAATTATTGACATCACAGACTCTGAAGGTAGTTGCACAGCAGGTGCCACCACTCCAATCAAGTAACATTTTGTTACAAGGACTGACAGCTCAGCAATTAACTGAATGGTTAGACAAGCTGAATACCCCACAGAGTGCCCCTAAAGGAGAGGAACATTTGAATTATACTAGGCTAGGCATGGAAGGGGATGAACTCATTGAAGGAATGAGGGGGGTGAATAGGTTGGAATCCTACACAGAGGCAGAATTGAGATATTTGTGTCCGAAAATTACGAGAGAGGTGAGCAATGTGCATCAGAGACTAGCTGACTTTGCAGAGAAATATGGCATAGAAATAGAGAAAACTAAGCATTTGAAAAGGAGTTACAGATTAGATTATGAGGCGAAAGATTTTGAGCACATGAGATTTGCGGGAATGAAGGCACACCTTAAAGAACTGCTTGAGAGTGCTCAGACCTGGGGAGCATTAGACAAATGGGAAGGCAGATGGGTCAAGAAAGAGACAAAAGAAAAAGGGATTCTTTAGAGCTGACTGAAAATGTGCACCAAGACAAAGATCCAGTAAGGATTCCAGGGGTAAATTTTGATCAATGTCCTGTGGAGAAGAAGTGACATTCTGTCATTCTGTCATTTACAAATGATTATCCAAAATTGAGGGAAAAGCCAGTAGAATGGTATCAACAGACAGACAGGCTTGTGAAACTTGCAAAGTGTTTGTGGGAGGACTTGAACACATTACTAGAGATAGTGGTTCCAGCTGATTTGTGGACCAAGTATAAGAGGAGTGTAGACTGGCCAACAAGTGAACCAGAGAGAGACAATAATACAGGTGCACCGTCTCCTGGGGTAATGAAATATTACTATAACGGGATTGAGTTTCTGAAATTGAGAATTTCACCAAAAATATTGATTGGCAGAGCATTGACTGGACAGCTCAGGAAGCAAAGGAGTCGATACATGTGCACTATGAGAGATTATTGCAGGCATTCAAGCATTAGAATGGTACAGAGACAACTGAGACAAAAGACATGCTTAATTTTGCGTTCGGATTTGTGGAAGGATTAAGACCTGAGATTAGCGAGATGATTAAGAGTCATTTGATTTCCAGACAGGCAAAACCGATTGATGAGGTGTTGCAGTATGCAGAATACTGTAGTGATGAGATTGAGATGAAGCAGAAAAAGTTGAAAGAGAAGGCGAAGGTGATGCAGATTAAATCCGCTCAAACAGGAGTGCAAGGGAATTTTTCACAGCAGTTGCCGGAGCAGCAGCAGGGAAACATGATGTTTCAACCTCAGATGAGAGGTAGAGGTCATGGAGGCAATGTGAATCGCGGTCCATACTTGAATACTGTAGTGGCTCAGAATGATGTACAGGGAATGTCACATTTGCCATTGGACATTGGAAACAGGAGTGTCCAATGATGGTGCGGGAAGGTGCTGTTCAGCAGAGTAATTACATCAATTCATTCCAGAATGTGAGAGGACTGAGAGTAAGAGGTCCTAATCCAAAATTTCAGAATAATGTGAATCAAATGCAGAATTTGCAGCCCATGCAGCAGGTGCAAATGCCTCTTGCACAAATGTCACAGTTGCAGCCGATGCAACAGCAGGTTCCCATGGTACCTAGACAGCAAATTCAAATACCTCTAACCCCGATGGAGCAGCAACAGATGATGCTTTCTCAGCAGGTCAGAGGCATGACCGAAATAGTAACACAGTGCACCAATTCCCGTTACACAGTGAAAATTGAATAAATGATGAATGGATGAGTGACAGTACAGATGAGGAGCTGTGTGTGCTTGCGACTTCTCTAGAAGTAGATGAAAGAGGACCCTACATGAAGAGAAAGGTTTGGGTCACAAGGTTTTTTTCTTGGTTGACACGGGAGCTACACGCTCTACAGTGAGAAGTGCAGAAGTTCCAAATTTGCCCCTTTCAGGAAGAACAGTTCAGGTTGTGGGAGTAGCGAACCAGTATTTGACAAACCTGATTACACATCCAGTTCAAGTTGAGATTGGCAACTTTCAGGGATAGCATAAATTTGTAGTCTGCGATTCAAGTTCGGTATCCCTACTGGGAAGAGACTTGTTGTTTAAAACAATGTGTTTGATTACTCGCTCAAATGATGGAATTGAGATTCAGACGAATAGTGAGGATGAAGGAGAATAAGCCCCAGAGATAGAATGTGAAACCACAAATGAGGAGTACCCTTTGATTGAATTTTTGCCGATGTTTACAGTGAAAGAGCGTCATCCTGATTTGCAGGGAACGGTAAAAGAGAAGCTGTGGGATTTGACAGGAAAAGAAGTAGGTTTGATAAAGGGAGTGGAACTGTACTAAAGTACCATCTTGCCTGTCATGTTACCCCCATTTTTACTTGTGTGTCAGTTTGTTTTTGCATTGTCTCACTGGGATCCTGCTAGCCAGGACCCCAGTGCTCATAGTTGTGGCCTGAATGTGTGTTCCCTGTGCAGTGCCTAACTGTGTCACTGAGGCTCTGCTAACCAAAACCTCAGTGCTTATGCTCTCTCTGCCTTTAAACTTGTCACTGCAGGCTAGTGACCATTTTTTCCAATTCTAATTGGCACACTGGAACACCCTTATAATTCTCTAGTATATGGTACCTAGGTATCCAAGGTATTGGGGTTCCAGGAGATCCCTATGGGCTGCAGCATTTATTTTGCCACACATAGGGAGCTCAGACAGTTCCTACACAGGACTGCCACTGCAGCCTGAGTGAAATAACGTCCATGTTATATAACAGCCATTTTACACTGCACTTAAGTAACTTATAAGTCACCTATATGTCTAAACCTCGGTGAAGGTTAGGTGCAAAGTTACTAAGTGTGAGGGTACCCTGGCACTAGCCAAGGTGCCCCCACATAGGTCAGGGCAATTTCCCCAGACTTTGTGAGTGCGGGGTCACCATTACACGCATGCACTACATATAGGTCAATACCTATATGTAGCTTCACAATGGTAACTCCAAAGATGGCCATGTAACATGCCTAAGATCATGGAATTGTCCCCCCATGCCAAATCTGGTATTGGGGTGCCAATCCCATGCATCCCCGGGGCTCCAACATGGACCCCGGGTACTGCCAAATCAGCTCTCCAGTGTTTTCACTCCAGCTACCGCTGCTGCCAACCCACAGACAGGCTTCTGCCCTCCTGGGGTCTGGGCAGTCCAGTCCCAGGAAGGCAGAACAAAAGGATTTCCTCTGAGAGAGGGTGTTACACCCTCTCCCTTTGGAAATAGGTGTTAAGGGCCTGAGAGGAGTAGCCTCTCCTGGCCTCTGAAAATGCTTTGAAGGGCACAGATGGTGCCCTCCTTGTATAAACTAGTCTACACTGGTTCAGGGAACCCCCCGCCCTGCTCTGGCATGAAACTGGACAAAGGAAAGGGGAGTGACCACTCCCCTGTCCATCACTACCCCAGGGGTTCTGCCCAGAGCTCCTCCAGTGTGTCCCATACGTCTGCCATCTTGACTCCAGAGGTGTGAGGGCACAATGGAGGTTTCTGAGTGGCCAGTGCCAGCAGGTGACGTCAGAGACCCCTCCTCATAGGTGCTTACCTGACTAGGTGGCCAATCCTCCTCTGAGGGCTATTTAGGGTCTCTCCTGTGGGCTTTTCCTCAGATAACAAATGCAAGAGCTCACCAGAGTTCGTCTGCATCTCCATCTTCGACATCTGCCAAGGATCGACCGCTGACTGCTCCAGGACACCTGCAAAACTGCAACAAAGTAGCACGAAGACTACCAGTGACATTGTAGTGCCTAATCCTGCCAGATTTCTCGACTGTTTCCTGGTGGTGCATGCTCTGGGGGCTGTCTGCCTTCACCCTGCACTGGAAGCAAAGAAGAAACCTCCTGTGGGTCGACGGTATCTTCCCCCTGCTAATGCAGGCATCAAACTTCTGCTTCACCGGTCCTATGGGTCCCCTCTCATCGTGACAAGTGTGGTCCCTTGAACACAGGTGCTGGATCCAAGTGACCCCGACAGTCCAGTGGTCCATCTGTCCAAATTTGGCGGAGGTAAGTCCTTGCCCCGCCTCGCCAGACAGTAATCCTGAGCACTGCTTGATCTGCAGCTGCTAGGGCTTCTGTGCACTTTTGCAAGGAATCCTTTGTGCACAGCACAGCCCGGGTCCATAGCACTCCGTCCTGCATTGCTCAACTCACTGAGTTGACCACCGGCTTCATGGGACCCTCCTTTGTAATGTTGAGATGACCACAATGCTCAGTTTTCTTGAACCCGTGTTCAAGTACTTGTGCGGGTACTGCCTTCTTCTGCATGGGCTTTCTGTGTTGCTGAGGGCCCCCTCTGTCTCCTCTTTCAAGTGGTGACCTCCTGGTCCTTCCTGGTCTCGGGCTGCACCCATTTTCTTTAACTGCAACCTTTGCAGCTAGCAAGGCTTGTTTGTGGTCCGTCTGCAGGAAAACAATTCTGCATCCTCCAGCATTCAATGGGACATCTTCTGTGCAAAGAAGAAGTTCCTGGCATCTTCCGTTGTTGCAGAATCTTCAGCTTCTTCCACCTGGAGGTAGCCATTTTGCACCTTCATCCGGGGATTAGTGGGCTCCTGCCCCCCCGGACACTTTCGTGACTCTTGGACTTGGTCCCCTTCCTTTACAGGTCCTCAGGTCCAGGAATCCTTCTTCACTGCTTTGCAGTCCATTGTGGTCTTTGCAGAATCTCCTATCACAACTTCAGTGGGTTTCTGGGAAGTAGGGTCACTTTACTCCTACTTTTCAGGGTATTGGGTTGGGGTATCTTGGACACCCTTAGTGTTTTCTTACACTCCCAGTGACCCTCTACACACTACACTAGGCCTGCGGTCCCTAAGTGGTTCGCATTCCACTTTCTTAGTATATGGTTTGTGTTGCCCCTAGGCCTGTTGCATCCTATTGTGTTCTACAGTGTTTGGACTACTGTTCTAACTGTTTCCTTACCTGATTTTAGTTTGTGTGTATATTTTGTGTATTTTACTTACCTCCTAAGGGAGTATATCCTCTGAGATATTTTGGCACATTGACACTAAAATAAAGTACCTTCATTTTTAGTAATTCTGAGTATTGTGATTCTTATGATATAGTGCTATATGATATAAGTGGTATAGTAGGAGCTTTGCACGTCTCCTAGTTCAGCCTAAGCTGCTCTGCTATAGCTATCTCTATCAGCCTAAGCTGCTAGAACACTACTAATCTACTAATAAGGGATAACTGGACCTGGCACAAGGTGTAGGTACCATCAGGTACCCACTATAAGCCAGGCCAGCCTCCTACATTGGTGGTGCAGCGGTGGGATAAGTACTTGGAACTGCTTTACCACTTTGTCATTGGTGCTTTTCATAAGAAAAACATATTCCAAATACTTAAAAATATACACAGTTAACCTAAACAGTTGAACTCTCTTTCTAAAAACGTTCTAAAAAGTTTCTAAAAAGTTTTCAAAAGTTTTGAAAAAGTTTGAAACGTGTTTCTCTTTTCTTTAAAAGTTCTAAAAAACCTTTTTCTCTCTATCTTAAACTCTTTCTTACAACTATGTCTGCATTAGAGCTCACTCCCACAGTTGTTCAGACAACCTATGGTGGCTTAAACTTTCAAAAGTTTGAGGGGTCTCTGCATAGAAAGAGGTTTAGGCATTGGTAAGAACCCTACCAAAGATCTTATCCTTACCCTTCTCCTAGAAAGTGACCAGAACCAGTCTGGCCCATCCCAGGATCAGGAGGTAGAGGAAGGTGGTACCCAGCAAGAATCAGGAGAGGGCCTTAAGGACTCTGGGGAGGGTTCCTCCAAAGACCTGTCAGCTAACAGGCCATCTAGTGAAGCTGGTAGTGGGAGGGGGTCACACATCAGTAGGGCACCTTTCGCTCCAAAAGGCAAGATAACTAGAGTCCAGCCAGTTAGAGACAGGTTCACTTCTGCCAATTCCCACAGTTCCTCTGTGTCTCAGAATTCCCAAGCATCCCACCCTGAGGATAACATCCTAGACAGGGAACTCAGAAAGCTGAGGTTGGAAGAGGCCAGACTGAAGCTGAGACAGCAGCAGTTTGCCTTAGACAGGGAATCTCTAGATGTAGAGAGGGAAAGACAGAGTTTGGGGTTAGTTCCCCATTGTGGCAGCAGCAGTGGTCTTGACAGTAATCCTGTAAGAGAACAAGATACAAGATTCTAGGAACCTGCACAAGATTGTTGCCCCTTAAAAGGAGGGGGGTGACATCAACAAGTGGTTTGCTGCACTTGAGAGGGCCTGTATGGTACAGTTGGTCCCTCAAAAGCAGTGGGCCTCTATCTTGTGGTTATCATTCACTGGAAAGGGTATGGATAGGCTCCTTACTGTCAGAGAAAGTGATGCCAATAACTACAACATTTTGAAGGATGCACTCTTACATGGATTTGGCTTAACCACTGAACAATACAGAATAAAGTTCAGAGATACCAGAAAAGAGTCCTCTCAAGACTGGACAGACTTTGTAGACTGTTCAGTGAAGGCCTTGGAGGGATGGTTACATGGCAGTAAGGTGACTGACTATGAAAGCCTATATAATTTATTCCTGAGAGAGCATATTTTGAATAATTGTGTGTCTGACTTGTTGCATCAGTACTTGGTAGACTCAGATCTGACCTCTCCCTAAGAATTGGGAAAGAAGGCAGACAAATGGGTCAGAACAAGAGTGAACAAAAAAGTTCATACGGGTGGTGACAAGGATGGCAAGAAGAAGGATGGTAAGTCTTCTGACAAGGGTGGGGACAAAGATAAAAAACATTCTGAGTCTTCATCAGGCCCACAAAAATCCTCTGGGGGTGGTGGGTCCAAATCCTCTTCTAACAATCAAAAGAAGCCATGGTGTTATTCGTGTAAGCCATTGGGCAAGTGACTCCACTAGTCCAAAGAAAAACACCAAGGCTCCCACTACCACAACCCAAACTGCATCCTCTAGTGCCCATAGTAATAGCAGTGGTGGTGGGAAGTCTACTACAAATAGCCAATCAAAGGGTGTAGCTGGGCTCACCATTGGTAGTGTAGATGGGATTGGTCATGTTAGGGAGACCACAGAGGGTACTTTAGTCTCTGATGGTGGTATTGACTTTCCCACCTTGGTTTCTTGTCTCCTTAATATGGGTAAGTACAAGCAACTTCCCCTAATAAGTGGTGTTGAGGTTGAGGCCTACAGGGATACAGAAGCTAGTGTCACTATGGTGATTCAGAAACTGGTTCACCCTGATCAACACCTTCTTGGTCAGCAGTACCAAGTGACTGATGCTCATAACAACACTCTTAGCCACCCCCTGGCGGTTGTGAATCTAAGTTGGGGTGTTACTAGTCCAAATAAAGTTGTGGTAGCCACTGATTTACCTGTAGACTGCTTACTAGGCAAATATTTGGAGACATCAGCTTGGGCTGAAGTGGAGTTGGAGGCTCATGCAGCAATGCTGGGTATTGCAGGGCATATCTTTGCTCTCACCAGGGCTCAGGCCCAGAAGCAAAGAGGACAGGGAAGCTTGGATCCTGGAACAATGGACCAAGTGCTCCCAAAAGCTAGGGGTAGAAAGGGTAAATCCTTGCCCACTATCCCTCCCTCATCAGAAGATTCCCCTTTTGAGGAAGAGGAATCCGCTCCCTGTGCAGAGCCTACACCAGATGAGCTGGCAGCAGACACTGCTGAGCTTTTGGGTGCAGCTAGGGAAGAGCTGAGTGTGGCACAGCAGACCTGCCCTACACTAGAGGGTTTAAGACAGCAAACTGTCAAGCAGCTGAATGGGGACATCACTGAGAGCCATAAGGTTATACATCCTTTATACTGAGTCAAGGGACCCTAAACCTGGAGCTGCCAGGAGATTGGTTATCCCTTTGCAGTACAGGGAGTTTCTTTTGACCTTGGCACATGATATTCCTTTGGCTGGGCATTTGGGCCAGAGTAAAACTTGGGACAGGCTTGTTCCATTGTTTCACTGGCCTCACATGTCAGAGGACACTAAGGAGTTTTGTCGCTCCTGTATGACCTGCCAAGCCAGTGGCAAGACTGGTGGCACACCTAAGGCCCCATCAATTCTACTTCCTGTGGTTGAGGTGCCCTTTGAAATGGTAGGGGTTGGCATAGTTGCCCCCCTTGACCCTCCAACAGCTTCAGACAATAGGTTTATGCTTGTGGTAGTGGACCATGCCACTAGGTATCCTGAGGCAATTCCCTTAAGGACCTCTACAGCTCCTGCAGTGGCAAAAGCCCTCCTGTGATCTTTTCCAGAGAGGGTTTCCCTAAGGAAGTGGTGTCAGACAGAGGTAGTAACTTCATGTCTGCATACCTCAAAGCTATGCGGAAGGAGTGCGGTATATCTTATAAGTTCACTACTCGTTATCATCCACAGACAAATGGTCTGATTGAGAGGTTTAATAAAACTCTCAAAGGTATGATTATGGGACTCCCTGAAAAATTCAGAAGGAGATGGGATGTCCTGTTACCATGGCTCCTTTTTGTTTATAGGGAGGTACCCCAAAAAGGAGTGGACTTTAGCCCCTTTTAACTTCTCTTTGGGCACCCTGTGAGAGGTCCCCTTGCTCTTGTGAAGGAGAGTTGGGAACAATCTTTAAAAGCTCCAAAGCAAGACATTGTGGACTATGTACTTGGCCTAAGATCCAGAATGCCTGCGTACATGAAAAAGGCCAGCCAAGAGCTCCAAAAGCAATGGCATGACCAGCAGGCTGTCCTGACCCAGTACCACCAAGGACAGAAGGTGTGGGTATTGGAGCCTGTGGCCCCAAGAGCACTCCAGGACAAATGGAGTGGACCCCATCTCATTGTTGATAAGAAGGGTGAGGTCACCTACTTGGTAGACCTGGGCACTGCCAGGAGTCCCCTTAGGGTGCTCCATGTCAATCCCCTGAAACCTTACTATGACAGGGCTGATTTAACCCTGCTCATGGCAACTGATGAGGGGCAGGAGGAAGAGAGTGACCCTCTCCCTGACCTCTTCTCCACCTCTGAAGCTGATGGCTTAGTGGAGGGAGTGGTGCTTGCAGAGTGCCTTACTGCTGAGCAGAAGGACAACTGTATAAATCTCCTAGGTCAATTCTCTGACCTCTTCTCACCGATACCAGGTACCACTACCTGGTGTGAGCACACAATCAACACTGGAGACAGTTTACCTGTCAAACGTAAGATTTATAAGCAGCCTGGCCATGTCAGAGATTGCATAAAACAAGAGGTACAGAAAATGCTGGACCTAGGAGTGATTGAGCCTTCAGAGAGCCCATGGGCTAGCCCAGTGGTGCTTTTCCCAAAACATCACAGTAAAGGTGATAAAAGAAAAATGAGGTTTTGTGTTGACTACAGAGGTCTCAATCAAGTAACCAAAACTGATGCTCACCCTATACCCAGGGCAGATGAGCTAATAGATACACTGGCTTCTGCCAAGTATCTAAAAATTTTTTACTTAACTGCAGGGTATTGGCAGATTAAGTTGTCAGACGATGCTAAACCTAAAACAACATTTTTAACCATTGGAGGGCACTATCAGTTCACTGTTATGCCCTTTGGTTTGAAAAATGCACCTGCCATTTTTTAGAGGTTGGTGAACACAGTCCTGCAAGGTTTGGAAGCTTTTATTGCAGCATATCTAGATGATATAGCTGTCTTTATCTCCACCTGGAAAAAGCACCTGGTCCACCTATAGTACAGACTGATGCATCTGAATTAGGGGTGGGGCAGTTCTATCAGAGCTTAACACTGAGGGCCAGGATCAACCTTTTGCTTTTATCAGCAGGAGGTTGACCACTAGAGAAAAGCGTTGGTCTGCCATAGAGAGGGAGGCCTTTGCTGTGGTCTGGGCACTGAAAAAGGTGAGACCATACTTGTTTGGTACTCACTTTATTGTTCAGACAGACCACAAACCTCTATTATGGCTTAAACAAATGAAAGGTGAAAACCCTAAATAGATGGTCCATCTCCCTACAGGGAATGGACTATACAGTGGAACATAGACCTGGGAGTACAGACTCCAATGCAGATGGACTCTACAGATATTTCCACTTAGATAATGAAGACTCATCTGGGCAAGGTTAGCCTTATTGTCCCTCGTTTGGGGGGGTTGTGTGGGAAAGTACCATCTTGCCTGGCATGTTACCCCCATTTTTACTTGTTTGTCAGTTTGTTTTTGCCTGTCTCACTGGGATCCTGCTAGCCAGGACCCCAGTGCTTATAGTTGTGGCCTGAATGTGTGTTCCCTGTGCAGTGCCTAACTGTGTCACTGAGCTCTGCTTACCAGAACCTCAGTGCTTATGCTCTTTCTGCCTTTAAATTTGTCAGTGCAGGCTAGTAGGCTAGTGACCATTTTTTCCAATTCTAATTGGCACACTGGAACACCCTTATATGGTACCTAGGTACCTAGGGTATTTGGGTTCTAGGAGATCCCTATGGGCTGCAGCATTTCTTTTGCCACCCATAGGGAGCTCAGACAATTTTTACACAGGACTGCCACTGCAGCCTGAGTGAAATAACGGCCACGTTATTTCACAGCCATTATAAACTGCACTTAAGTAACGTATAAGTCACCTATATGTCTAACCCTCACTTGGTGAAGGTTAGGTGCAAAGTTACTAAGTGTGAGGGCACCCTGGCACTAGCCAAGGTGCTCCCACATAGTTCAGGGCAATTTCCTCGGATTTTGTGAGTGCGGGGACACCATTACACGTGTGCACTATATATAGGTCAATACCTTGTGACATGTCTAAGATCATGGAATTGTCCCCCCATGCCAAATCTGGTATTGGGGTGCCAATCCCATGCATCCCCAGGGCTCCAACATGGACCCCGGGTACTGCCAAACCAGCTCTCTGGGATTTTCACTCCAGGTACCTCTGCTGCCAACCCACAGACAGGCTTCTGCCCTCCTGGGGTCTGGGCAGCCCAGTCCCAGGAAGGCAGAACAAAAGGATTTCCTCTGAGAGAGGGTGTTACACCGTCTCCCTTTGGAAATAGGTGTTAAGGGCCTGAGAGGTGTAGCCTCTCCTGGCCTCTGGAAATGCTTTGAAGGGCACAGATGGTGCCCTCCATGCATAAACCAGTCTACACCCCCAGCCCGGCTCTGGTGCGAAACTGGACAAAGGAAAGGGGAGTGACCACTCCCCTGTCTATCACCACCCCAGGAGTGGTGCAGAGAGCTCCTCCAGTGTGTCCCAGACGTCTGCCATCTTGAATCCAGAGGTGTGAGGGCACAATGGAGGCCTCTGATTGGCCAGTGCCAGCAGGTGACGTCAGAGACCCCTCCTCATAGGTGCTTACCTGACTAGGTGGACAATCCTCCTCTGAGGGCTATTTAGGGTCTCTCCTGTGGGCTTTTCCTTAGATACCGAATGCAAGAGCTCACCAGAGTTCCGCTGCATCTCCCTCTTCGACTTCTGCCAAGGATCGACCGCTGACTGCTCCAAGATACCTGCAAAACTGAAACAAAGTAGCAAGAAAACTACCAGTGACATTGAAGCGCCTAATCGTGCCAGATTTCTCGACTGTTTCCTGGTGGTGCATGCTCTGGGTGTTGTCTGCCTTCACCCTGCGCTGGAAGCCAAGAAGAAACCTCCTGTGGGTCGACGGAATCTTCCCCCTGCTAATGCAGGCACCAAACTTCTGCTTCACCGGTCCTCTGGGCCCCCTCTCATTGTGACGAGCGTGGTCCCTTTAGCACAGGTGCTGGATCCAAGTGACCTGACAGTCCAGTGGTCCATTTGTCCAAATTTGGCAGAGGTAAGTCCTTTCCTCCCCTCGACAGACAGTAATCCTGTGTACTGTGTAAACTGCAGCTGCTAGGGCTTCTTTGCACTTTTGTAAGGAATCCTTTGTGCACGGCACAGCCCAGGTTCCCAGCACTCCGTCCTACATTGCTCAACTCACTGAGTTGACCACCGGCTTCATGGGACCCTCCTTTGTAGTGTTGAGATGACCACCATGCTCAGTTTTCTTAAACCCATGTTCAAGTACTTCTGCGGGTGCTGCCTTCTTCTGCGTGGGCTCTCTGTATTGCTGAGGGCCCCCTCTGTCTCCTCTTCCAAGTGGCGACCTCATGGTCCTTCCTGGGCCCGGGCAGCACCCATTTTCTTCAACTGCAACCTTTGTAGCTAGCAAGGCTTTTTTGTGGTCCTTCTGCATAGAAACAACTCTCCATCCTCCAGCATTCTGTGGGACATCTTCTGTGCAGAGGAGAAGATCCTGGCATCTTCCATTGTTGCAGAATCTTCAGCTTCTTCCACCTGGAGGCAGACATTTTGCACCTTCATCCAGGCTTTAGTCAGCTCCTGCCTCTCCTGGACACATTTGTGAATCTTGGACTTGGACCCCTTCCTTTACAGGTCCTCAGGTCCAGGAATACGTCTTCAGTGCTTTGCAGTTAGTTATGGTATTTGCAGAATCTCCTATCACGACTTCAGTGTGTTTCTGGGGAAGTAGGGTCACTTTACTCCTACTTTTCAGGGTCTTGGGGTGGGGTATCTTGGACACCCTTAGTTTTTCTTACACTCCAAGCAACCCTCTACACACTACACTAGGCCTGGGGTCCCTAAGTGGTTTACATTCCACTTTCTTAGTATATGGTTTGTGTTGCTCCTAGGCCTATTGCATCCTATTGTATTCTACAGTGTTTGCACTACTTTTCTAACTGTTTACTTACCTGATTTTTGTATGTGTGTATATTTTGTGTATTTTACTTATCTCCTAAGGCAGTATATCCTCTGAGATATTTTTGGCACATTGTTAAAAAATAAAGTACCTTTATTTTTAGTAACTCTGAGTATTGTGATTCTTATGATACAGTGCTAAACAATATAAGTGGTATAGTAGGAGCTTTTCATGTCTCCTAGTTCAGCCTAAACTGCTCTGCTATAGCTACCTCTATCAGCCTAACCTGCTAGAACACTACTAATCGATTTCTCTTTTGTTTCAAATTCCTGACTTGAGTTTATTGCTAGTTCAGAACTCCTCAAGAGTTTTCAAAGTCACCTTCCATATTCAATCAGATCCTGAAAAAGCATTTGGGGTCGTTGGAATTACCTTTTCAATCAACCTCGGTGCAGTACATTGATGACTTACTGATTGCGTCCAAAACAAGGGACGAGTGCAAGTATGATACGATTGCCCTGTTGAACCATTTGGGAAAGAATGGTCACAAAGTGTCACCACTGAAATTACAGTACTGTCAGAAAGTAGTGAAATATTTGGGTCACCAGATTGAAAAGGCTTCAAGAATGATATCCAGAGAAAGGATTACAACCATATTGCAGATAAATCCCCCGACTACACGGAGAGATGTCAGGATGTTTCTGGGAATGGTGGGCTATTGTCGCCAATGGCTTCCAAATTTTTCGGTCATTTTTAAACCATTGCAGAGGCTCACTCATAAGGAAGACACTGATCCCATAGTGTTAGACCAGGATGAAATGAAAGCGTTCCCGGAATTGAGAGAGAGTTTGTGCAGGGCGTTGGGTATGCCTGATTACACAAAAGCTTTCACATTGTGCTGTCATGAGCATGATGCATGTTCTTTGTCTGTCTTGACACAGGTCCATGGAGGTGTAAACCGCCCAGTAGCATATTCTTCAGAATCTTTGAACCCAGTAGAAGCAGCCTCACTGGGTTGTTTGCGCGCAGTTGCCCCAGTTGGACAAAGCCTTACACAGTGTGAAGGCATTCTGATGGGTCATCCCTTGACTGTAATGATCCCTCACTCTATTGAGATTCTACTGACAAGGACGAAAACCCAATATTTGACTGGTGCAAGTTTGATTAGATATGAAACGAGTATTCTAGGGTCACCAAATGTGTCATTGAAAAGATGTGTAGTGCTGAACCCAGCAACTTACTTCCGAGCGAAAATGCTGAAACTGAGAAAGAGTAAGATGTTGAGCATGATTGTCTTGAAGTAACTGATTTGTGCACAACACCAAGACCTGACATTAGAGATACCCAATTGGAAGAAAATGACCAAATTATCTTCGTTGATGGTTCTTGTCTGAGAGACAATACAGGGACACTGAGAGCAGAATATGCTGTGTGCACAATTACATGTACCTTGAAAGCTTCTTGGCTTCGAGGAGTGTATTCTGCTCAAGTAGCAGAACTGGTAGCCCTTACTAGATCGTGCCATGTCTCTGCTCAGCTGAAAGTTACAATCTATACTGATAGTCAGTACAGATTTGGAATAGTCCATGATTTGGAGCACTTATGGTCACAGAGAGGTTTCCTGACCTCTTCTGGTTCACCACTAAGAAATGGTGAGAGAATTAAAGAATTGTTACATGCTATTCAAAAGTCTGAAAAGATTGCCGTGGTGAAATGCAGTGCACATCTGAAGTCGCAGGACTATGTGTCATTGGGAAATGGATATGCGGATCAAGTCACAAGGTTTTGCGCATTGAACTGTATATCATTCAAAGACAGGTGGGAACTGTTACCTTAAGCAGACAAAACATATACAAGCTATGCATTGAAAATAATTGACACTTTGGAAGAATTAAAAACGTTGCAGAATAATGTTGACAGGGAGGAGAAGCATTCAAGAAGCAAAATGAAACGTGTGCAAAGACAAGATGAATTGTGGGTTTCAGAAGAAGGTCGATTGGTTTTACCAAATAGCCTGTTGTCTCAAATGGCTAGGTACTATCATGGCCATGCATATACTGGGAGGGATGCAGTGGTATGTTTGTTAAAAAATGATTGGTTTAACCCAAACTTTAGCCAACTTTCTGAAGCAGTTTGCCATCGATGTGTCATTTGCCAACAACTAAATGCAGGGAAAAGGACAGTGTTTAATTTGAGCCACATTGGAAGAGCTGGAGGTCCATTCAGCAGAATGCAAATGGATTTTTTTGAGATGCCAGTGTGTGGAGGTTTGAGATATGTGTTGGTGATTGTTTGTATCTTTATTCATTAGATTGAAGCATATCCTACACTGAGAAATTATAGTCTCACAGTAGTGAAACTACTGCTTAGGGAACTGATACCGCGTTTCAGGTTTCCGATCTCTTTAGAATCAGATAGGGGAAGTCACTTTAATAATGAAGAAAGTAAATTACTGTGTGAAGCATTGAACATTGAGCAAAAGTTGCATTGTAGTTACCACCCTGAAGCATTAGGACTAGTGGAACAGATGAATGGTACATTGAAGTCAAGAGTTGCAATGATGTGTGTGCCCACTAATTTGAAATGGCCTGACGCATTACTTTTAATGTAGAAGTCAATGAGAAACACACCTTACAGGAAGACAGGATTGTCGCTGCATGAAACCCTCATGAGCAGAGCAATGAGGTTGCCAGCGGTACCTGCAAATGCACTTGTCAACATTACAGATGATATGGTGTTGGATGACTGCAAAGGTCTGACTGAAGTGGTTAGCTATTTTTCTCAGCAGGTGGAGGCCACCACACTGCCACCTATGCAGGACACAACTTGAGAGCTGGGGACTGGGTTGTGATCCAAAAGCACGTGAGAAAGATGTGTTTGGAGCCTCGTTGGAAGGGACCTTATCAGGTAGTTTTGAGAACTACCACAGCTGTAACGTGTGCTGGAATTCCGAACTGGATTCATGCAAGTCACACGAAGAAAGTGGTATGTCCACTGGATCATGAAGAAGCGTTGTTGAGAGTACCAACAACAGTGAGACAAGTCTCATGGCCGGAAGGAGAACAAAGGGGAACTGAGACCAGATCTGAGCTTGTTGAGGACGGTTCAGTCACTCCTGTGAGAGAAGAAGGAGAAGACCTCCAGAAGGGCGATGGAGAGTCTATCTCAATTGAGGCAGCAGGAGAGCCTAGTCAGAGGAGGGCTTTCCCAGAAGCAGATGATCTTGAGAGACAAACAGAGCAATTGCCAGAACCACAAGGGGAAGGAGTCACTGTATTCTGACTCCTTCTGAACTGGTTGCAGGTCCATCAAGAGAAAACACCACAGAACAAGGAGAAGGTTCAAGTTTGACTCTGAAGAGAACACTGACAAAGGGTCCACTGAAAGGAGATAAGTGGCCGGAGTCACAATTGGAGACAGGGAAAGAAGTGGTTGTTGAACCAACAATCGAAGAAGAAGTAGATACAACAAGAAGAGGAGATCTAAGTGAAGGAGAGCTGAATGGTGAACGAAAATTGAAAAGAAAGAGAATAGCAAGTCGAAGATACGCAGGTCCTGAATTGGCATATGCAACTACAAACGAATGGCAGCAAGAGTTTATGTCTTTTTGTTTTGATAGAGAAGTTCCGGGTCAGTATTTTGGCACCTGAAGAAAGCTAATGAACTGAACTGTTGAAACAATCTGAGAGAAAATATTTGAGAAAGAAACTGTTGAAAGTAACCAGAAGAGACATTGATAACCTGATTTGTCTTTTGAAACCTGATTTTGACAAAGCTGCTAACCGATTTTGACAAGGGATCCTGTAAGTGAATCTGAACTGATGAAAGTAGAGTTGTCTATTTGTCATTTTGCTGCAGGTTTTTCTACATTTCTTCTGCTTTCTGATTTTTTACATATCATGAGTAACATTAGTCAGCAGGGTAGGAATACTAGGTGCTGTACATATATGTTCATTGGTTTGGCGATTATGTGTGGGATATTGTTTGTGGTGTTGATTGTGGCTATGTCTGTTCTTGATAAAAGGGAAGCCAACCATACTTCTGCTTTTGAAACACCTACTGCACTAATGTCCTTGAGAAGTTTAGGTTTGATGAGAAATATTTGCATGAGGGTACTAATGTGCAGGGAGAACTTTCTTATAATATTTTCTATCGCTTATTGAGTAAGTATGTTGAGACAATGGATGCGAAGAATTGCTTTGTGTACGCAGATTCCTTCATCAGTTGAGGAAGGAGTCACTTATCATATCCTGCCGTTAACCTACAGGATAAGTTGTAGTCTGTTACTAACAACCAGGAGTACATCCAGTACTTCTATTCAATTATGATGTAGTGTTTTCATTTGTTCCTATAATTAGGTATTGGAGTAGAGTAGCTATAGATAATGACATAGTAGTAGTTAGAGGTTTCTTTGAACCTACATTGATGTTTGGCACAGCTTATGCGCATAGAAATAATTTGACATGCTTGCTTACACCTTCAGAGAAAAGCTTCTTAGATCACACAGATGACAGGAGAAAGGCATTAAAAGAGAAATTAGAAAAGGGCTTAGAGAAAAGGAATTACAAGAATGATTATTCTTATAGTGCAATTAAAACGTAAGGGAAATTAGATTTAGATGCACAGCACATAAGGAAACTTTGTATATATAGGCCTAAATCGCGCACTGACACTTTATTTGTGGGAACGAGTGAATGTAGGCATGTGTTTTTATTTCAAAGTAAATGGATGTTTATGTTGTATGGACAGAACCCTGCAATTCCAGGGATTTACTACATCTGTGGCCTTAATGCTTATTACTGTCTTACAAGAGGATGGTATGGGACATGTTATTTGGGGATAGTTTTCTCAAAGATTTATCAAATGGAGGATCTGAAACAGTTTCTGAAAGTGACTGAATTACATCATAAGAGACAGAGGAGGGAGTCCTTTTGCAAATAGTGGGATATATATTTGGAGCAGTGATTCCTTCAGTGGGAGTCATTCTGAGTTTGATTAAGATTCGAAAGTTTTCTACTATTGTGTATAACATGCTGACAAATTTCTCAGGAGCCATACTCCTGATAGATACCGAATTAGCTGCTGATAGAGCTATGACTCTTCCAAATTGTCTTGCTTTAGATATTCTTTTAGCGAAGGATGGTGGAGTGTGAAGAATGATTAATTCTAGGTATTGCTGTTCGTGTATACCAGATAACAGTAAAGAGATAAGAGACTTAGGGCCATATGTACAAACACTTTTTCCCATAGGCACAGAATGGGGAAAAACCTTTGCTACATCTGGCCCTTAATTAATAATCTGACTAATGCAAGTGCTGATTTGAAAGAACCAGGTGTTCGGGAAAAGATTGGCAAGGGGTTCGCTTTGGTGGGAAATTGGCTCAGCAACATTTGGAATGGGATTCTATTGAAAATATTACAGGAAATACTAATTGTTCTGGTTTGTCTATTGGGGATACAAGTTATACAAAAGGATTAAATTGCAAAAGTCAAAGAATGATCAGAGGAGGGAAAATAAGAAAAGGAAAAAAAAATACAGGGAAAATTCAAAGGGAAAACAAAATTATGAAAGTATGGAATTGGCAGAATTTTAGCTGATGTAAAAATGTGTGTATAATAGTTAATGTAATTACATATTTAGTCATCAGAGGAGGGATTGCTAGTGCAGGTGTATTAATAAAAATTATTAATGAGTGTTTATGTACTTTGAATAATAAGTTGTGTAGAAAATAAAAGAACGTAGAAAAATAATACACGCATTTGAAAATGTGATCACGAAGAATGGCCATCAATGTTAAAGAAGTGTACTAATCAATGATTTAATACTTATGAAATGTTGACTAATGCAATAATATGTCATATTGAGGGTTATGCACTAAGCTTTAGCTTTATTGATTGTAGGCCTTAACTTGCGAGTGTCTTGGACTACTTGCCAGGCCTCATGTAAAGGCTGTATTTCTTAGCGTTTAAAACAATGGCTGACCAAGGAAGCTAAACTGTGAATTTCTATTGTATTTTTTAAATGTGCTCAGAACGGAAGCTTCTCAAGTGAACCGACTGCTAGGAGATGATATTCTTGCAAATGCAACATTTTATCTGTAATGTGTGTGAGAGACTAACTTTCCCAGGACAAGAACAATGAAGATACTGACTAGAGTAGAAGCTGCAACACTATTGTTACATGACAAGCCGGATTATGAGGACATCGCAAGACAAACCAATCAACGACATGTGAAAAGAGTAATATTAGAATTCATAGATTTGAGATTTTAGTTTTATTGGACAGAGTGTGAACATACAATTAACTGACCAATAGGGATTTGGGCATGGTTTAGGCAACTTTGACTTAACGACACCCCAGAGAGAATAGAGGTTCATTCTGAGACAAACAGCCCATTGCCCATTTTCTTTCCGAACGAGAGGTTACTACTTTCTTATGCGTCTTGACAAGAGACATGCTTAACTTTAATGCCTAAAGACTTTGGGCCTGATTACAACTTTGGAGGAGGTGTTAATCCATCCCAAAAGTGACCGTAAAGTGACGGATATACCACCAGCCGTATTACGAGTCCATTATATCCTATGGAACTCCTAATACGGCTGGTGGTATATCCGTCACGTTTGGGACGGATTAACACCTCCTCCAAAGTTGTAATCAGGACCTTTGACTTTACTGAACTTTAATGCTGAATCCTAATGCCTTGCTGATCGACTGATGTCCTGAGGACGAAGACTGATTCTGTTTTGCTGATCCACCCTGAGGATAGGTGTAGATCCAAATTGTGATTATCATGCATATTTGCTTTTTCTTTCTAGGTATCAACGGTGTTGTTTTGATAGAGCCATAGTTAGATGTTTTCCAAATTTGTGTCACTAAATTGTTTTGCATGAAGCCCAACATGCTGATGCTAATCTGACGTTAGTTCAGGATCTTCACTAATGAATTATGATAGCAGGGACTAGTGCTTGATGAATGCCTCTGCTAAACTTCATGTACTTAATTTCATTGACGCAGTTGACTTTGCTTCTGATTTGCACCATTACCTTAGAATGTGTTGTAGTTCACCTTTGATTAGATGGTGTTTCTTCTGCCTCTTTGGACAGCCAGTGTTATTTCTGTTTGTGTTTCATTTGATTTTGAGATTAATCTACATGACCTTAGCATTGATAATATAGGGAAATACACATTTTAAACTTCTACTAAAAGGTGTGGTTATTCATGACTGAAAGGTCATGGTGTGCGACCATTACTGACTCCGTTGATTATTGATTTATGGATAACTAATGACTTTTGATTATTGTGTATTGATTATTAATTATGTACTGGAGCTATGGTAAGAACATCTTAATTGTGAGTCAAAAGGTTCATCTACCTATTTGCGTCCCCTTATAAGTTTACTTTAAGGTCAGACGCCCTAACAGTAGTGCAAGGTTTCCTTAATGCCAGTCTGGTTAGCACAAAATGCGCAATTCACCAAACCATAATTAAGTCCCTTGTAAATAATCAAGTATCTAACATTTGTCATACCAAGTTCTTTTACTGATGCTCAATCCTGATTTCATTGTCTTAAATTTCTGACATGCATGCATGCATGAAGGAGGTAAATATTAACTGTACTTAGCTTTCTCTTGTCTCTTTTATCTCCTGCAGATCATTGAGAACTGTCTCCAGGAAGTGCAAGATTCACAGAGAAGATTTTCTGGATGAACAGGTTAAGCTGGGTCGGCGGGAGAAACATGAGTGAGATCTTCACTGGAACTCCGATTGCCTAGCAAATGGTATGGTCTAAGAGAGGGATATTAACACCCTTTTGAAATCAAAGATGGCTGCCACCATCACATGGCTGTTTCCAGAACCTTCTGGCATGTGCCAGAACATTCTAGTATGTTCCAGATGGATTGCCATGAGCTGTAAGTTTCAAAAACTGGCTAAAAATTTTCTGTAAATTATAAAATATAAAAAATAATTCTGTTTCTTCTACATAATATGCACAACATACATCAGAATAAAGAGCCTGAATTAGAATTCGATGGACAGGTTACTCCATCACAAATGTGACTGATATCCCGTCTACCATATTACGATCTCCATAGGCTATAATGGGATCGTAATACAGCATATGGGATATCCGTCACATTTGTGACTAAGTAAAACCCACCACAAACTGTCAATCAGGCCCTAAGTTTCCAAGAGTTACCAGTCCCATCAGAATGACAAAGTCTTCAGCAATGGCATTGACTCGAGACTCCATCTACTAAAAGCAGGTGGAGTCCTGGTGGTGAAATCTCATGAAGGAATAAAGAATAACAAGAGGTATCAGGACATAGCTACATTTAAAAAGAGGATGGCACTGGTGCAACTGAAATGGGGGACATTTTGGCAGGTGAAGGATAAAAAAAAGACTACATTGAAATGCTAGGGTTTTGATGCACTAAGCCTTAGGCCCTGCTTTGCACAGTGATTAGTTTGTGACACAAGGGTTATTTTGTGCTGCAAATAAGTTCCACGCAGTCACAGCGCAAACTGGACTTTTATAAGATTTGCAGACATTTTGTGTTGTGCAAAATAATGAGGCAAACATTCCTTTGCAACTCCTACTGAAGATGTTGTAAATACAGAAATGAAGACCTGTGGGGTCGATATTGCACCTCCTGTCCATTTAAAGAGTAGGGTCTGAAATCTGAAAACAATTACCATGATCAAATGACATTGAGGTGAGCTATTTCAGTGCCCACACTTCACATGCACTGAGAGCTTGCACTTTGTGAATGAACGCAATGCCCCTTCCGTGTGCATCCAATGAATGGTTTGTAACTGTAGTTTTATTCGCAGTCCATTGATTCATCTCAGTGCAAATTGCTAAAAAAGAATGACACCCATTTCCCACCCCCAATGAGTTACAATTTGAACACTGGGAGTCACATAGGCAGTTGCAAATACATCAGGCCTTCATTCCTGGGCAGCGTTTATTGGCAGAGTACGCCTTGGTTTGGTAAACTTTTCATTGTTTGTCAACACAAGGCAACATTTAAAATCTCCTCCTACTAAATGCCATCAAACACTCAGTGTGGAGAAAAGCTATTGCCACAGTGGAGTGCACAGTATGCTGAGAGTTGTTAATTAATATGTTAATATGGGTTTGCTTATTGATGATAGTAGTCATGCTCCATAAAGGTCCAACCAATCAGACTTATCTTTTCCCATATACTTGGAGTTTAATCCTGGTCAGGTCTTCCAGCAATAAAAAAGCATAAGCAGACTTCAAGAAAGGGGAATACGACCGATAGCTTTTGTGTGGGGATCATAAAATAGATAACAAAGAATAATATGTAAGATCCAACATAGTAGATATTTCAAATTATAAAATGGTGATATATCTATGGTAGTATGAAAGTATTAATTAAAATGCATGCATCGTTCATTTTCAATGCATAGCAAACTCGCTTGGTTTAGTGTCACATTTCATATTCAAATACAGGTGGCAAGTATCACAATGTCATGATTTTCTTGATTTAATTACTCAAAATTAAATGTTCTTTAATTAATCAGAAATACGCCCGTTTCAAAACTGTCAAATCACTTGGTTACTGCTGATTAGAATGTCAAGGAATGCAGTTGAAAAATGACAGTCAAATCATCATACTTGCTTTGGATGCTCACAGCACTGCCACCAAATATATATTATGACAGATTCCAAACAGAATGAATGAAAGTTAATGAAAGTTAATGTCAAGGGGAACGACTCCCAGCAAAAGGTGAAATCGCCAATACCATTGTCTATACCTAGCAGTGCCTGTAAATGCTGACCTAATCAATGAATAAGGTTCGATCAAAGGGCCTCATTTACTAAGTTTTGGCACAGGGCAGAGTCACAAGCCTCAAATCTTTAAGATATGGCATGTTCCTGTTCTTGTCCCCTGAGCTGGTGCACAAATTTCTGCCTAGCGCCAACCAAGACATCCTTGCACTGTGGTGCAAGGTGCCTGCTTGCAGGGATGATTGTTTATGTGCAGGAAGGTGCACCTTCCAGCACATAAACAATCATTAATGGTGTTTTCCTCTTTCTATGTGTTTTGCTGAATACAGCACACATAGAAAGAGGAAGAAACAGTGTTAAATAATGTTATTTCTCCCCGTTGCACCACTTTAACGCCACTCATGAGGTGGTGTAGGAATCTGGGGCCAGATGCAGGAAAATTGCAAATTGCTACTTGCAATTTGCGAGTCCTTCCGACTCTCAAATTGCAAGTTGCAATTTGCAATGCAGAACGGTGTCTCAGACACCGTCTGCGACTCGCTATGGGGTCGCAATGACCCACCTCATTAATATGCATGAGGTGGGTCGCAAATTGTGGCCCCATAGTGAGTCTAGGCACTCGCAAACATGGAGGCCTGCTGCTTTTCACCCCAGAAAAATCCCTGTTTCACTGAAGTTGAGCTAAAAGTCATGGTGAATGAACTCATTAGAGTAGCGCCACATCTATTTGGAGCCCAAATCCAGTACACTACTATCGCCAAGAAAATGGAAATGTGGCAAAGAATAGTTGATAGAATGAATGCTGTAGGCCCCACCCGGCGCACAAGGGACGACATCAGGAAGAGTTGGAACGACCTCAGGGAAAGGTCGGTTGCATGGCATCCCGGCACCAGCTGCATTTCCAGAAGACTGGCAGTGGTCCCCTACCTCCTCCCTTACAACTAATATCATGGGAGGAGAAGGTCTTGGCCATCCTGCATCCTGAAAGCTTGACAGGAATACCTGGGGGAGTGAAGCCCGGAAAGTCACAACCCAAAAATATCACCAAAATGTCTTTTCATGCGTGCTCACTGTTCAACTTTTGCCAACTTCACTGTCAACCCAATAATCAGCCCAGTGTCCACCTGTCCATAGACCCACCTGGCCTCCAACATGTGAACTAGACTCACCTGGGAAAACAACAACTATGTATAATGTGTACAGTTCAGGGATTGACAGCACTAAAATTCCCAGCTGGCACTGTTCCGCTACTCCAAAACAATGTATCCTACTCAAAATAACCTTGTTTGTCATTCCCCATTGGAATGTACACACCTGAGAGGATAATATCTGTATAGTGTGTGTAGGACAGACACTTGTCGAAGTAAGCCTCAGCAAGGCCTACTAGTGCAAGGGGTTCGCCCTTCTCTGCACAAAGTCCTCAGACCATATAGGAAGAAGTTGGCACAGAAACTGAAATAAAAGACAAAGGGGGTCATTCCGACCCCGGCGGTCAAGGACCGCCGGGGCCGGGGTTGGCGGGAGCACCGCCAACAGGCTGGCGGTGCCCGCAGGGCATTCTGACCGCAGCGGTTTGGCCGCGGTCAGAACAGGAAAACCGGCGGTGTCCCGCCGGTTTTCCGATGCCCTGAGGAATCCCCCATGGCGGCGCAGCTTGCTGCGCCGCCATGGGGGATTCCGACCCCCTCACCGCCATCCTGTTCCTGGCGGTTCCGACTGCCAGGAACAGGATGGCGGTGAGGGGTGTCGTGGGGCCCCTGGGGGCCCCTGCAGTGCCCATGCAAATGGCATTGGCACTGCAGGGGCCCCCGTAAGCGGGCCCCACATAGAATTTCAGTGTCTGCATTGCAGACACTGAAATTCGCGACGGGTGCAACTGCACCCGTCGCACCCTTCCCACTACGCCGGCTCCATTCGGAGCCGGCATCCTCGTGGGAAGGGGTTTCCCGCTGGGCTGGCGGGCGGCCTTCTGGCGGTCGCCCGCCAGACCAGCGGGAAACACAGAATGGCCGCCGTGGTCTTTTGACCGCAGTGCGGTCATTCGGCGGTTCCCGCCAGGCGGGCGGCTCCCGCCGCCCGCCGGGGTCTGAATGACCCCCAAAGTTTATTAAACCTCATGAGGTGGTACTACAGTTCAAACAGCACCCTTCGGTAATGTTTGAAGTAGCACACTGAACTAAGAGAGCATGGTCCTTTTATACCCACGCAGGGGCTAAAAGAAGGTGGTACAATTATAGAAGCAAGACTTATATACATATAAGTTCATATGGAAATGCACATTCGACAGGTAGGAGGGGCTAACAGTTTTCAAGGACTAGTTGACACATTACTGTCTGTTACTGATTACTAACAGCTGCAGATCTTAGTGGGCATGTGCGAAAGTGGAAGATGCAAAATATAACTTGTCACTAGACAGATTTTCAAGAGTAGTTAACAGAAAGGTAGGACAGAGCACATGGCGAGCACATGGCAGAGAAAATGGCTGCCATGAATACAAAATGGATTCCGCGAAATGTTCACAATTGTTGCTAAATAACAGATGTCTTCTGCTAATGCTTAATCCAATCGCTACTGATTTACAACAGAGGACCCTCTTAGCATTAGCTGAAGATATTAGTCTTTCTGGGATAATCTAAATATTCATCTTGTATATTTACGCTCATTATTTCAGCTATTTCCTTATCTAACATGTGCTGTGCTTTCATTTCTGTAATATTTCTTTTGGTAGGCATACAAGCAGTAATACACATGAAGCAGAACATTGGCCCACAATGAATACAGATACAGCATGTGAAAAATATTGTAATCATTACACACAGGATAGTCAGTAGTTTCCAGCCCCAGGTGGAAACAAGAGCCCAAAACCATCCAGAAAAAGTCCAAGTACCAGTCTCTGTGTGGATTTCTGCAGCAATAATATGCAATTTAGATATTGCATCATATACTGAAGGTGAGTGATCTGAAATGAAAACGCAGCAACTACTACCGATGATGCGACATGCACCACCTCGATCAGCTAATATCACATCTAGTACCATACGATTTTGGAGCGTTACAATCCTCGCAATTTGGAGCTCCTCGGTAATATTCCCAAGTGCCAGAGCTGCCTGATTGGTAACAGCTTCACTTTCCTACTGTTTAACGCAGCACCCACAAAGGAGAACAACCCTAAATTAAAATCAACATATTGTTGCAGGCTAGTGTCCATTTGGTCTACCTCATTTGTACTTTTTGTCCTTTTATATCTATTTTTAATGCTGTAATTGAACAGTTTAAAATCTCGGTGATATGATGCAGGGGCCAAAAACACAGGGGGTAATAGAAAAGATACATAACACACACCTGACCACCCAACAGGTAGTTGGTAATATCCATAGTTACCACAAACAAAATATGTATTATGTGAAGATGTAAAACTATTATTATTTACACCCTCAATAGTTCAAATCAAGGTACAATCCCTTATCCCCACTGGAATTCGCCCAGTGCTACGTATACATAAATCTGCTTTAGTTTTTGTAACAGAAATCACAAATTGTTCTTTCTTGTCAGAGTCTCTTATATTTGTGAAGACATATGGTATTGAAACATTGTCCGGTTGATACTCTTCACATTCCCATTTAGTTCCTTTGGCTTGGGGATACCCATCTTTGTCTTGGTAGCAGACTTTCTTAAGGCGAAAAAGAAGTCCGCCCTCTGTACGTTTTCCAGATGCAAACAAAAGCGTATACCAAGCTTGACAAGAACCATTGTGTGAAAAAGGAAGAGGAATGAAAGGTGTTCTTCCTTTCTTTTGATGCGCAGGTATCATTCCACATACCCAACAGTTAGTAGTATTTGTAGCATTATGAGTATGATGCAGCATCTGAATGAAAGCATCATTGAAGTACGATTGACGGTGCTTCTGTTCCTGATAGGGAAGCGTAAAGTAATAGTGATCCTCTGGTACTGGAGTAGTGGCAACAGAAAACTCACGAGCAGGATCCTTCTTTTCAACAAACCAGGTGATTATTGCTATAACCACCAAAACAACAACATAGTACTAATGATCAGTTTGTTATTCATTTTAGCAACAGTGATAATCGACCCTTTCAGAAATTAATTAAAAACAATCTTTGGCGCTCTTATCCCTGGGCAGCCGCTGATTTCTTTACCGCGGGCCAATACGGATGTCACTACTCTAATGCATGGCTGATTCCACCCCCCTTGCCACATTAGCTCTCCGTTTCACTAACCCAGGGTGGTAGCTCAACCAGTTTTCTCCAGTACTACGGGGTCTTTCCTCGGTCACAAATTATATCGCAACACTCCAGAAATCGTATGGTCCGGGAAGAACTCCGCAGATTCGTCAGGTGATATAGCACAGCCTTTCTCCGTAGTCAAAATCTCTCGATAATCGGTCAGCACCGCAGGTTCCACCAAGGTAGGTAGCACTCTCTTGCAGTGAGTACTATGGACCCAATTCTTTCGGTTCATCACTCAAACTCCTGTCCTTGTTGCAAGGAGCACCTGCTCTGTGCCTCGCCACCTTGGTTCCAAGCTGCTTGATCTTTCAAAGGACTTAATCATCACCTGGTCACCAGGTCAGAGTTCATGGCCTTCACCTGTAGATCTGTCAGGAAGTGCTTCTCAAACCTGATCTGTTGATGAATAGAAACCAAATTGTCGGTTAACTGTGCCAAATAATCATTCATCAGGACACAAGGTACATCATATACAGAATTTGGCTTAGGAACTCCCCAAATGTTCATTGGCCTTCCAAATACTATTTCATAGGGGGTAAGGCCTATTCAAGAGTGTGGCACTGACCTAATAGACAATAATGCCAACGGTAACGCTTCCGGCCAAGTTAAGGATGTGGAAGCCTGTATCTTCGTTAACTTCAGCTTCAAAGTACCATTATACCATTATACCTTTCCACCAACCCTGCTGATTGTGGGTGGAAAACCGCATGGAACTTCTGTTTGATCCTTAATCCTTTCAGGACATACTTAATAACTTCCCCAACAAAATGAGGTCCGTTATCATTCCATAAAAGTCTGCAAACACCAAACCTAGGGAAAAATTATTTCAAAAGCACCTTCGCTGTGGTAATGGCAGTATTATCCTTTGTGGGGTACGCCTCTATCCATTTACTGCAGGCACATGCCACCACCAAGACATATTTTTAATTGTTGCAGCGTTCAACCTGAAAATAATCCATTTGTAGAACTTCGAAAGGTGCAGTTGGTGTAGCAAACCCTCCTGCAGGAGTTTGTGTCCCTTTTCCAGGATTGTATTGTAAACAAATCAAACAAGACTGTGCTACTCTCTTAACTGTACTGGAAATTTCTGGATGCTCCCAAAGTTGCGTAAGCAACTTAGTTATTGTTGAAGCTCCAACATGTGCCAGCCCATGTGCCATCTGAACCATAGGTTGTACAAAAGCTATAGGCAATTTCCATTTATCCATCTGCTTATTCCGCCAACAGACCTCATCATCCAATTCTCCTTCTTCAGACCATTGCTCACGTTCTTTCACAGAAGCAGATTTCTGTATATCTAATACGTCTTGTCTAGCATTATGCCAACGTTCAGCTTGTGACTTCACTACATACATAGAAGTAGTACTTCGCTGCATCGCAGTCTCACGTGCTACGCGGTCCGCAAGGGCATTACCTTGCCCTATCTTATCGGTCACTTTCTTGTGTGCACCACATTTCACAATAGCTAGTTTCTTTGGATATGTCAATGCACTAATTATCCGTGCATTATCTGCATCCCGTGGGATGTGAGAAAGCCTCTCTCCTTCCAAAGCAAACCAAAATCATGAGCCACTCCAAAAGCATAGCGGCTGTCTGCATAAATGTTCACACATAAGTCAGTACTAAGCTCACATGCTCGTGTCAAAGCTATTAGTTCAGCTGCTTGAGCTGACTTTTGTGGTATACGAGCTCCACTACCGTGTGTATTGTGGTGATTGCATATGCAGCTGAGGTCGTACCGTCAGGCAACTTCAAACAACCCACAATTCCCTTTCTACATCTGGAAGGGGCGTATCTTGTAAATCAATACGACCCTTTATCTGTTCTTCGGTAAGGAATATACAATCATGTGTTTCTTGTAACTGAGGCTGAGTCACCGGATATGGCAACAAAGTGGCTGGATTTAGTGTTGCACATCTCTTCAGTGTAATGTGAGGAGCCAGCAATGTCAATTCATATCCTGTCAGACGAGCGCTAGTTAAATGTTGCGTCTTTGTTTGATTTAAAAGAGCATCAACCGCATGGGGTACTAACACCAACAGCTTATGTGACAAAACTATCCCTTCACTCTGACGTATTGACACAGCTGTTGCGGCAACTGAACGAAAACACCCAGGCAACGCTCGAGCGACAGGATCAAGTACTGCTGAAAAATATGCACGGGGACGCTGCTTATCGCCATGTGTCTGTACTAAAACTGACAATGCACATCCATCTTTCTCATGTACATGAAGTGCAAAAGGCTTCATGTAATCTGGAGTTCCTTACACTGGTGCTGAACACAGGGCTTGTCGTAGCTGCTGGAAAGCAGTTTCACATTCATCAGTCCATGAGAGGGGCATTGGAGTATCTTTAGTCAAAAGTGCTAGCAAAGGTTTGACAATGTGTGAAACCCCTAATATCCATTGCCTACAAAAATAAGTAAGACCAAGGAATGCACGAATATCTTTCTGAGTAGAGGGTACTGATGTGTCTAAAATTGCTTGAATACGAGCTGATGTACGTGCACGGCCCTCCTTAGACAAAAGGTGACCTAAATAGGTTACCTTTGGTCTACAATATTGCAATTTCTTTCGTGACACTTTATGATGGTGTGAAGCAAGAAAAGAAAGTAAGGACAAAGTGCACTTTTCAGATTGCTCAGGAGTATCAGCTGCTAACAAAATATCATCAACAAATTGTATGAGAGCCACACCTTCAGGCAAAACAAAAGAATCAAGTTGTCGTTTTAACGCTTGACTATAAATAGTAGGACTCTCAGTATAGCCTTGAGGAACTCTGCAAAATCTACATGATCATTTATTCAAAGTAAAACCAAACAAATATTGGCTGTCAGGATGAATAGGGATCGAAAAGAAAGCATTCTTCAAGTCTATCACAGAGAACATAGTTGCTGTCGGGGGAACCAAAGTAGGAAGTGTTGTGATGTCAGATACCACAGGATATTGTGGTACCACAATCTTATTCACTTCTCGCATATCAATAATGAATCGGTAAATCCTAGTATCAGTATCCTTTTTCAGAATAGGAAGAATCGGACTGTTACAAACATTATACAGAACTTCCTCAACAACTCCAACTACAATAAGATCATGCACAATTCGTGTGAGTGCTTCTTCGCCCTCCTGTGAAATTTTGTATTGAGGCAAACGTGGCAATAAAAGCTCCCTCCTTGACACTAATATGTACCAGTGGAATAATAATTTGTCCCACATCAGTATCTGAAGTAGCCCACAAAGTACTAGGGAGTGAAGCTAATGCAATATCCTCTTTAACAAGACAAACTCTTTCCATCACAGGATGATTATCATTCAAAATAACACGCACTCCTTCAGTAGAGCATCGTATTGTAGCCCTGAAATAATTGAGCATATCAAGACCCACAATATTGTCTGGTGTATTTGGAGAAAGCAAAAATGGACATGGAGCAGTAAATTTATCAACATGGAATGCAAGTGGTTGTGACAATGGGCTAGAGGAAGGTGTTCCATCGAAACCTATTGATGTACTGGTTAAGCCAGACAGGGGAGCCCTTGGAATCAATTGTTTAGACAAGGCGTTACAAGTAGCTCCTGTATCAACCAGAAACTGATCAGTAGAACCCAAAACATGTGCTGTAACATAGGGACCCCTCTGATCTACTGGAACTTCAACTGATTCCTTACCCCATCCTAGGCAATCCTAAGCATAAGCAGAATCTTGGAAATCAGGCTGTACATAGTTAGACATCTGGTATTGGTTCCGTCTATCAAAAGTGTTAAACCCATCCTGCCCTCGTACATTAGCATCAACCCTAGCATGACCATTCGTGCTTCTTCTAGGCCCTGAATATCCTGAGCGATTTCTCATTTGTCCCCGACCACGTGAACACTGCTGAACCCGTAGTGCTGGACAATCGGCAGCCCAATGCCCAAATTTCTTACAATACGCACACTGATCAACAGACAAATTCGAACGAGTGTAAGAAGGACCATAAGATCCACGTCCACCTCTATCACTACCTCTAAAAGGCGGACCATAAGCTTGAGCCAACATAACCTTCGTCTTTAATTCGAGAATCTTTTTATCCTCGCTACCTTTTGATTCCAATTCCTGACGTTCATACTACTAAGCCATAGTCAAAAGAGAAACCAGAGTAGAGCTAGTCCATGAACTTTCACTAGCTTTTAGATGACTAGCTATTCCTGGTAACAGATTTGCGACATATTTATCGATAAACAAATGTCTGCCCGTATCATATGACAATAACTGGCCGCTAAAATCATGAAATGCTTCTTCAAAGCGTGTAGAGAAATCAGAGACCAATTCATCTGCCTTTTGCTTACAAGACGCTAAAGCAGTCCAATTTATCTTTTTAGGGGGAATAATCGTTTTTAACCTATCTAATATGGCTGCGGGAAGATCTAGAATCAACTGATATGGCTTTTTCGCAGGTTCCCTATCCCCGTCCATCTGTTCTAATTCTTTCCATAACGCCCCAAAAACTACACGATCATCAACTTTACGAACAGTTCTCCACATATCTGGCGGTAATATCAATCCGAAAAATAAATCAATGTCAGCCAAAGTCATAGTACAAGAACTAATTGCTCCTTCAACTTCCTCATTAAAAGGTGGCTGGATTGTTCCGCGGGTCAGGTAATGCTGTTTTAAGTGCCATTACATCTGCCCTATTCCAAGGAGTATACACCCAATTATAAATAAAATAACCCTTAGCATCAACAGAAGTTTTATCATCATTTGTACCCAATCCTTTAGGAGGAACACACAAAGGTGCTGCCTCCTGCATTGGTTTCGCGTGAACTATCATAGTCTTATATGTTCCGAAGATGGAAGCTTGCACCCCGCCGGTCTGAGATGTCCGTGCAACTACATCCACTGCCCTTTTCTCCTCTTGCAAATGGACTGCCACAACACATAATTTCTCCAAAAGCCTGATTGCATCAGCCACCCGGGAGAAAACAAAAAGACCATCACGTATTTGCTTATGATCAGCTGCTACATCATCGGGCTCTAACTCATCAGAATATTTCCAAAATAGTTCAATAACTTCTGTGCCAAATGCCTCAGTAGAATATAGCTGATCCTTTTCCGTCCACCCTTTCATGTTGTCTAAAAGTTCAGAAGCAGAGACAGCGCTATGAATTGTTTTAGGAGCAATAGATCTAAGCTCAGACGCATGGTCAGCAGGCAACATAGAGCGACTGTCTCGTATCTTCTGTTGCTCCGAACCGGAGACCTCAGCTAACTCATGAGGGGCAGAAGGATCGACATACGGAGGTAGAGGGCGATCTAGTAACAAAAAATCATTGTGTGGTTTATTAAGGATAGGATAGAGAGGTTGACTAACAGTGTATTTACAGTTACCTGTAATTTATGTTCTTTCTCTTCTAGCTCCTTTAAGTCATTTATTTATTTCTTTCTCATTTCCAATGCTTTCACGTATACATTCTTCTACTGCTCTTTCTCAAGCAAGGCTTGCTCACGCTTCACTCATCCACGCACTTCTTTCTCCCACATTCGTACACAGTCAAACATATCTTGCATAGACCTTCGCTTACACATACATTGTTCCACATACTCAATCTTTCGCAAATCAAATGACCCATGCATAGGCCAACGTAACTCAGGATCCGCACAAGGGTATTTATTCCATTATATGCTGTACATTATAGAAGAAAGACCATGTTTAACATACATATCTCTATTGGGCATCCCCTCTGGGGGTACCAGTTGTGATTCTTCCAGTCTCAAATTGGTACCATTACAAAAGCAACACATCCTACCATGTGCGCTAAAAACAGGCATGCCAAAAATAGTGCAGAATGTGCAATATTATAATCAAAGTAGCACTTAAGGTGCTGTTCAAATCAAAATTAAATTGGAGAAAATTCTCCTCATTACCTGTCTATATAAATTGCAATTTATATATGAATTCAAAGGACACAGATTGACTAGTCACCCAAAACACGAGAACCACAGTAAGTGGTGCTAAACTTCATTACCAAACAAAGGCATCAAACCCCACAGCAAGTGCCGTGGCTCTTACCAATCACAGGGCATCCAGGTTCCAACTGCCAAGTTCTAAAATCGACCAAATGGTCACTGCATGACGAATGAACAAAGAGGATCTCAGTCGAGGACCGGCGCCACCTGCATGATCAAATCAGAAAGAAGGGAAAAACGCAGTGGTTGCCAAGACTCGGGTCTCCTCAGGCATTGATCATCCGCAGCGAGATCCCAATCCTTTGTCGCGACCAATCCGTCGGGCGTCCGAGTCACTGATGAGTCCCTGTTCGGGCGCCAATTTGTCAAAGTAAGCCTCAGCAAGGCCTACTAGTGCAAGGGGTTCGCCCTTCTCTGCACAAAGTCCTCAGACCATAAAGGAAGAAGTTGGCACAGAAACTGAAATAAAAGACAAAGTTTATTAAACCTCATGAGGTGGTACTACAGTTCAAACAGCACCCTTTGGTAATGTTTGAAGTAGCACACTGAACTAAGAGAGCATGGTCCTTTTATACCCACGCAGGGGCTAAAAGAAGGTGGTACAATTATAGAAGCAAGACTTATATACATATAAGGTCATATGGAAATGCACATTCGACAGGTAGGAGGGGCTAACAGTTTTCAAGGACTAGTTGACACATTACTGTCTGTTACTGATTACTAACAGCTGCAGATCTTACTGGGCATGTGCGAAAGTGGGAGATGCTAAACATAACTTGTCACTAGACAGATTTTCAAGAGTAGTTAACAGAAAGGTAGGACAGAGCACATGGCAAGCACATGGCAGAGAAAATGGCTGCCATGAATACAAAATGGATTCGGCGAAATGTTCACAATAGTTGCTAAATACAAGATGTCTTCTGCTAATGCTTGATCTAATTGCTACTGATTTAGAACACACTGACAGGAATGCTAAGGCCAGGAGGCACTGGTACAGTCCCTCCACTCAGCCACAACAGTGTCCTCTGCTCCAATGACTCTTATCCCTCTACTCAGCCATTGAACTGTACCTACCTGAGAGGAGAGAGGATGACATCTGTACAGTGTGTGGGTAGGGCAGGCACTGATCGAAATGCTAAGGCCAGGAGGCACTGGTACTCTCACTCATCTCAGCCACAACAATGTCCTCTGCTCTAATGACTCTGCTCCCTCTACTCAGCCATTGAACTGCACCCACCTGAGAGGATGACATCTGTATAATGTGTGTGTAGGACGGGAACAGACAGGAATGCTAAGGACAGGAGCATTGGTACTGTCCCTCCACTCAGCCGCAACAGTGTTCTCTGCTCCAATTAACCTTCTCCCTCTAATCAGCCTTTAAACTGTGCCCACCTGAGATGATGACATCTGTATAGTGTGTGTGTGGGACAGGCACTGAATGCTAAGGACAGAAGGCAATGGTACTCTTCCTCCACTCAGCCACAACAGTGACCTCTAATCCAACAACCCTTCTCCCTATACTCAGCCACTAAACAGTGACCTGCTGAGAGGATGACATCTCTATAGTGTATGTGAGAGAGGCACTGACAGGAATGCAAAGGCCAGGAGGCACTGGCACTGTTCCCCCATTTATCCACAACAGTGTCCTCTGCTCCAATTACCCTTGTCCCTCTACTCAGCCATTGAACTTTACCCACCTGAGAGGATGACCTATATATACTGTGTGTAGTACTTGGAGTAAGATGACTAGACCCCAGGAGGGTCAGTCTGTGAAACTCCAATAACCAGGCCAGTGTCCATATGACATTGTGCATCTGTCTGTGAACTCACAAATGAAGTTTACCCACCTGGGAGGAGTCAACTTGCAGATCATGATACACTTTGTGATGTAGTTACCACCTAGATCCATCTTGAGCGGCTATGCCAATATGAACATTTTGTGGACAGGAAGGACAGCTCAACCTGTGTGCAAAATGCATTTGAGACAGAATAAAGGCCCAAAGATGCATCACATGAATGGTTTTGGCAGCAGACAAATTCATATGATGACAACTATCACATATACAACAAGGTTCTGGTCTGCCTGCATAACAGTGAAGTAGGTCTTAAAATGACCTAAAACACATCCTGCCCAGTCACTGTTTAGCCTGCACTGCTGACAATAAATGCGTCTATGACCATTCTTCCAAGTTGCTCATAAACATAGACATTCTGAAGCTAGTTGACTGAAATAGAATTGGTACGCCACTCAAATGTCAGGTCAGTACTACTGACATCATGTGTACCAGTTACATAAGGAAATTTGCAAATCCAATGTGTACATGGTTTTAGCTAAATGTCACTGTTAACTATTGGAGGTAGACGTCACAATACAACCTTTAACATTGCATCTCTCACATGAACAAGTCTAGCTTCCACTGCGATTACCTAGACAACTAAACAGACTGCCACAACCCCCATGGATGAAGCCCTCATTGAAGACACCACTCCTGGATGTGTGGACGTTGAGGGTGGTTCTGGCCCACCTGTTCAGACAACACGAGTGAGCCTCACTGTGACCTTATTGACTCCTCCTAGCTTGTTGCTTCAACATCTCAGGCAGCCAGTCGCCCCCAAACTTGTGTCCTGAGGACAGTTTCAAACATATAGTGCTCCCCAGTCCAGGATCCTGAGTCATAGCAAAACACCTCTGACAATGATGTCCTGGAACCATTGGTAGTGGGCAAGCTGTGCCAAGGGCACAGGCACGTGGAGGCAAAGTGCATGGGAGGGATGGTGTGGGCCTGAGGCAGGAGGCTGCTGGGTTGGTCCTGGCCAGGACACCATAAGCCAAGACTTGGGAGCCTACCAACAATCCCAAGACGTGATGGGCCAGGTACTTGCCGAACTCCGATGGACTCCGATGGATGAAGCTGCTGCAGAGAGACTTCCATCAGGAAGCCATGGAAAAGTGTGAGGCATCCAACACCATCTTGGCCTCCCTAACAGGGGTGTTCATGGACATCAATAGTACCCTGATCAGGGACTATGCGCAACACAGCACACCTTCCTTTGGCCAAGCAACACCAGCCTCTTCAACATCTGTGGCAGCCACTGGAAGGGAGGCCCTGTCAGGCGAAGGACCCGCCTCAGACACCCCACCCACTGTAGCACAGGTCCACCCCGCAAATGGGGTCGTTCACCCAAGCATCCAGGAGGTATGAACGGCAAGACAGTAACCACAGCCAGCAAGTGACCTCTTCCTGAAGGAACTCCTTTGTGTGCCACAGATTCACTCTGTTGATTCTTCTTTAACCACTTTCCATTTTCCATGGTAGTAGGCACACTGGACTTTGGACTTTAAATGTTGTGGCATCTACTAATTTGATTTCATCCACCATGACTGATCCTGTCACTTTACTTTTTTTGTTGAGCCTCACAATTATTTCCTGTACATATGTAAATCAACACACCTATCACAAAAACATTGCCTACTACCATTTTTTCAAGATTTTGAGATGTTGAATTGTAAACCCATGTGATGCATATGAGGAAGATATAAGCTGGTAGTAGAAAGAGGGATATGTCTCAGGTAGTATCATACTGAGGATAATTAGCAACACCATGAAACAAGTGGCTGATCACATCCAACATTATATTGCACAGTGCAGCAAAGAGGCTGTTAAAATGTCTGGGCTATCATAGCCAAGATTGGCAGAACCATATTAAAACAGACTAGATATTCCAAAGGCACAGTCCCCCAGACCACAGAAGCAAAGGCTTTGTCAGACCTTGTCCTCTAGAATAGGCTAACAGATTAGTGAATATTGTCACTAGCTTGACCCTTATCACATACCGAAACCATGTCTGTCAACTTAACATACGCCATGGCACATAGAGAGGGCAGTACAACAGTCCCTGATCATAAGTCCATCCTATTACAATTACCAATCATCTGGTGGCATGGTACAAACCTATGTCAGTGTTGTGGCACAGTCACTGCGGTCAGCAATGAGGAAACACATCAATAGCTACACAAAGGTAATATAGGATCATTGTCAGCACACTGTGAAGAGAGAATGCATGAATTGCACTGGATGACATGTTTCAAGGCCACAGGATCACACACATGAGACAATTGGATCATACACCACATCAAACAAGTGTATTGTGCACTTTAGAATTCCTTCTACCCACTGCCCAAGCTGATTTGGCACAGGATTCATACACCCCATATCTATGATCAACATTACCTGGATCAATCCATGTTTACTTCATATGTCAGAACTTCAAGAGCTACCTCCCAATGTCACAACTCTGAAATGCCCACATGAGGATGGCGTGGTGAAGAGACCTGGATAAAATATAATACAGGGAGTGTAGGCTGGAAAAATTATACCTATGACCAATGTTCCCTCTAATTTTTTTCCACTGTGTGCGGCAGTGTGCGGTCTCTGTGCACTGCAGCCAAGGATACGTGTGCCAAGAAATTGACCATTCACGCGAGCGCAGCGCATAACTAGCCAAGATCTTTGGCATTAGCCTCTCCATACCACTAAAGCAAAAAAGGGATATCACTGCTCCATGCAATAGGGCATCAAGGCAGTTTTGTGACCTGGTTGCACACCCAAAGGACATGACTTGTTAAGTGCCACCTACACCCCAGTTAGAGAAAACAGAGGAACATTGCCCGCGGCCTTTAAACGCTGTTTTCATTGACTTCAATCCAGATTCAAATATGAGCATTTTCTGCAATAGGAGAACACGACTATCGCTCTAAAAGGCTTATTTGAGCTGAGAAAGTGATAATGCATATAAACAACTATGAAGTATGACAATGATGGAAAAGTTGATAGCAAATTTCCTAATGTTCTGAAGCATTTCCTAGCTCATTAACCATTAATTTTCAACATAAATATCACTTGCTCGCTTGTATGCTAAAGTACACCAAATGATGTTTAAAACACTCCCTGCGGCCTTTAAACGCTGTTTTCATTGACTTCAATCCAGATTTAAATATGAGTATTTTCTGCAATAGGAGAGCACGACTATCGCTCTAAAAGGCTTATTTGATCTGAGAAAGTGATAATGCATATAAACAAATATGAAGTATGACAATGATGGAAAAGTTGATAACAGCACATTTCCTACTGTTCTGAAGCATTTCCTAGCTCATTAACCATTAATTTTCAACATAAATATCACTTGCTCGCTTGTATGCTAAAGTACGCCAAATGATGTTTAAAACACTTCCCGCGGCCTTTAAACGCTGTTTTCATTGACTTCAATCCAGATTCAAATATGAGCATTTTCTGCAATAGGAGAGCACGACTATCGCTCTAAAAGGCTTATTTGAGCTGAGAAAGTGATAATGCATATAAACAACTATGAAGTATGACAATGATGGAAAAGTTGATAACAGCACATTTCCTACTGTTCTGAAGCATTTCCTAGCTCATTAACCATTAATTTTCAACATAAATATCACTTGCTCGCTTGTATGCTAAAGTACACCAAATGATGTTTAAAACACTCCCCGCGGCCTTTAACCCCTTCTGTGCCCAGGACGTAATGGTTACGTCCTGAGGCACAGTGCTGCTGTGCCCAGGACGTAACCATTACGTCCTGTGCACAGAGCCCAGAGGGAGCGCTAGCGCTCCCTCTGTGGGGTTCCCTCCCACCCCCCCAAGTCAGGGATGGAAGGGGAAGCCCTTCCCCTCCCACCCCCGACCCCCCAAACCCCCCCTGTGACGTCAGCACGTGAGCGCGCGCTGATTAGTCACAGGGTCTCCCCCATCGCGCTGGAAGCAGAGCTTCCAGCGCGATTGAAAGAGAAATGCTTTGCATTTCTCTTTCAGTCCCATGGGGGAGGCCCCGAGAGGCTTCAAAGGGAAGGAAATGTATTTCCTTCCCTTTGAAGTCTCTCACAGGGTTTCAAAAGCCAGATTGCTTGCAATCCGGCTTTTGAAACCCCACTAGACACCAGGGATTTTTTTTTTTCATGAAACTGTCAAAAGGGAAAGGGTCGCTCCCAGGGGGGGCATTTTTTTGGGAAGGCCTTTTCTGCCCCCCCTGATGTTTTCTTTTTTTTTTAGGTGTGGAGCGACCCCTTAGGCAAGGGTCGCTCCCCTAGGGGGCAATATATATTTAGGCCATTTCTGCCCCCCTTTGGGGCAGATTGGCCTATTTTGATGAGGCCAATCTGCCCCCAAGGGGGGCAGAAACCATTAGATACCAGGGAGGTTTTTTTTTCCGCGCGAATTTCACGCAACGGGAGCGACCCCTTGGGCAAGGGTCGCTCCGGGGGGGGGCATTTTTTTGGGAAGGCCTTTTCTGCCCCCCTGGGGGCAGATCGGCCTATTATTAGGCCGATCTGCCCCCAGGGGGGGCAGAAACCCCTAGGCACCAGGGATCATTTCTTTTTTTTTTTCTTTTTTTTATGTTTTCTTTTTTTTTTAGGTGGGGAGCGACCCCTAAGGCAAGGGTCGCTCCCCTAGGGGGCAAATTATATTTAGGCCATTTCTGCCCCCCTTGGGGGCAGATTGGCCTATTTTGATGAGGCCAATCTGCACCCCAAGGGGGGCAGAAACCATTAGACACCAGGGAGTTGTTTTTTTTGCGTGAATTTCACGCAAAGGGAGCGACCCCTTAGGCAAGGGTCGCTCCCTGGGGGGGGGGGGAATTATTTTAGGCCATTTCTGCCCCCCTGGGGGGTAGATCAGCCTATTTTGATTTGGCTGATCTGCCCCAAGGGGGGCAGAAATCACTAGGCACCAGGGATTTTTTGTTTTTTTTGTTTTACAGATGGGGAGCGACCCCTTGGACAAGGGTCGCTCCCCTGGAGGGGCAAATTGTATTTAGGCCATTTCTGCCCGCTTTGGGGGCAGATCGGCCGATTTTAGGTCAATCTGCCGTCATGCAAGGGGAGCGACCTTGTAGGCAAGGGTCGCTCCCCGGGGGAGGTGGGGGGGGCAAATTTATTTTAGGCCATGTCTGCCCCCCCTGGGGGCAGAAACCTCTAGGCGGCAGAGCAAAATTTTTTTTGTGTTTTTTTTAGAGATGGGGAGCGACCCATAAGGCAAGGGTCGCTCCCCTTGGGGGCAAATTGTATTTAGACCATTTCTGCCCCCCTTGGGGGCAGATTGGTCGATTTTAGGTCAATCTGCCCCCAAGGGGGCAGAAACCACTAGGCACCGGGGATTTTTTTTTTTTGGCGCCTATGTCATGCAGGGGGAGCGACCCCGTAGGCAAGGGTCGCTCCGGGGGGGGGTTCGGGGGCAAATTTATTTTAGGCCATTTCTGCCCCCCCTGGGGGCAGATCGGCCTATTATTAGGCCGATCTGCCACCGGGGGGGCAGAAACCTCTAGGCGCCAGGGCAAATATTTTTCTTGTGTTTTATTTTTTGTTTGTTTGTTTTTTTTAGAGATGGGGAGCGACCCATCAGGCAAGGGTCGCTCCCCTGGGGGGCAAATTGTATTTAGACCATTTCTGCCCCCCTTAGGGGCAGATTGGTCGATTTTAGGTCAATCTGCCCCCAAGGGGGCAGAAAGCACTAGGCACTGGGGATTTGTTTTTTGGCGCCAATGTCACGCAAGGGGAGCGACCCCATAGGCAAGGGTCACTCCGGGGGGGGCCGGCAAATTTATTTTAGGCCATTTCTGCCCCCCCTGAGCCTATTATTAGGCCGATCTGCCCCTGGGGGGAGGGGCAGAAACCTCTAGGCGCCAGGGCAATTTTTTTTTGTGTGTTTTTTTTTTTGTTTGTTTGTTTTTTTAGAGATGGGGAGCGACCCATCAGGCAAGGGTCGCTCCCCTGGGGGGCAAATTGTATTTACACCATTTCTGCCCCCCTTGGGGGCAGATTGGTTGATTTTAGGTCAATCTGCCCCCAAGGGGGCAGAAACCACTAGGCACCGGGGATTTGTTTTTTGGCGCCAATGTCACGCAGGGGGACCGACCCCGTAGGCAAGGGTCGCTCCCAGGCAGGGGGGGTTTGGGGAGGGTGGGGGGTCACATTTATTTTAGGGCATTTCTGCCCCCCCCCTGGGGCCGGCTGAGCTAGAGGCCAAAATCCACAGGAAGGCACTTTTCAAAAAACACCTCTGTTTTCTGTGAAAAAATATGTTGTGTCCACGTTCTGTTTTGGGCCATTTCTTTCGTGGGCGCTAGGCCTACCCACACAAGTGAGGTACCATTTTTATCGAGAGACTTAGGAGAACGCTGGGTGGAAGGAAATTTGTGGCTCCTCTCAGATTCCAGAACTTTCTGTCACCGAAATGAGAGAAAAAAGTTTTTTTTTCTCCAAATTTTGATGTTTGCAAAGGATTCTGGGTAACAGAACCTGGTCAGAGTCCCGCAAGTCACCCCATCTTGGATTCCCCTAGGTCTCTAGGTTTCAAAAATGTGCTGGTTTGCTAGGTTTCCCCAGGTGCCGTCTGAGCTAGAGGCCAAAATCCACAGGTAGGCACTGTTTTCTATGAAAAAATGTGATGTGTCCATGTTGTGTTTTGGGCCATTTCCTGTCGCGAGCGCTAGGCCTACCCACACAAGTGAGGTATCATTTTTATCGGGAGACTTGGGGGAACGCTGGCTGGAAGGAAATTTGTGGCTCCTCTCAGATTCCAGAACTTTCTGCCACAGAAATGTGAGGAACATGTGTTTTTTTAGGCAAATTTTGAGGTTTGCAAAGGATTCTGGGTAACAGAACCTGGTCCGAGCCACACAAGTCACCCCATCTTGGATTCCCCTAGGTCTCTAGTTTTCAGAAATGCACAGGTTTGGTAGGTTTCCCTAGGTGGCGGCTGAGCTACAGGCCAAAATCTACAGGTAGGCACTTTGCAAAAAACACCTCTGTTTTCTTTAAAAAATTTGGATGTGTCCACGTTGCACTTTGGGGCGTTTCCTGTCACGGGCGCTAGGCCTACCCACACAAGTGAGGTATCATTTTTATCGGGAGACATGGGGGAACGCTGGGTGGAAGGAAATTTGTGGCTCCTCTCAGATTCCAGAACTTTCTGCCACAGAAATGTGAGGAACATGTGTTTTTTTAGCCAAATTGTGAGGTTTGCAAAGGATTCTGGGTAACAGAACCTGGTCCGAGCCACACAAGTCACCCCATCTTGGATTCCCCTAGGTCTCTAGTTTTGAGAAATGCACAGGTTTGGTAGGTTTCCCTAGGTGGCGGCTGAGCTACAGGCCAAAATCTACAGGTAGGCACTTTGCAAAAAACACCTCTGTTTTCTTTCAAAAATTTGGATGTGTCCACGTTGCGCTTTGGGGCGTTTCCTGTCGCGGGCGCTAGGCCTACCCACACCAGTGAGGTATCATTTTTATCGGGAGACGTGGGGGAACGCTGGGTGGAAGGAAATTTGTGGCTCCTCTCAGATTCCAGAACTTTCTGCCACAGAAATGTGAGGAACCTGTGTTTTTTTAGCCAAATTTTGAGGTTTGCAAAGGATTCTGGGTAACAGAACCTGGTCCAAGCCACACAAGTCACCCCATCTTGGATTACCCTAGGTCTCTAGTTTTCAGAAATGCACAGGTTTGGTAGGTTTCCCTAGGTGGCGGCTGAGCTACAGGCCAAAATCTACAGGTAGGCACTTTGCAAAAAACACCTCTGTTTTCTTTCAAAAATTTGGATGTGTCCACGTTGCGCTTTGGGGCGTTTCCTGTCGCGGGCGCTAGGCCTACCCACACCAGTGAGGTATCATTTTTATCGGGAGACGTGGGGGAACGCTGGGTGGAAGGAAATTTGTGGCTCCTCTCAGATTCCAGAACTTTCTGCCACAGAAATGTGAGGAACCTGTGTTTTTTTAGCCAAATTTTGAGGTTTGCAAAGGATTCTGGGTAACAGAACCTGGTCCAAGCCACACAAGTCACCCCATCTTGGATTACCCTAGGTCTTTAGTTTTCAGAAATGCACAGGTTTGGTAGGTTTCCGTAGGTGCCGGCTGTGCTAGAGGCCAAAATCTACAGGTAGGCACTTTGCAAAAAACACCTCTGTTTTCTTTCAAAAATTTGGATGTGTCCACGTTGCGCTTTGGGGCGTTTCCTGTCGCGGGCGCTAGGCCTACCCACACAAGTGAGGTATCATTTGCATCGGGAGACTTGGGGGAACGCTGGGTGGAAGGAAATTTGTGGCTCCTCTCAGATTCCAGAACGTTCTGCCACAGAAATGTGAGGATCATGTGTTTTTTTAGCCAAATTTTGAGGTTTGCAAAGGATTCTGGGTAACAAAACCTGGTCCGAGCCACACAGTCACCCCATCTTGGATTCCCTTAGGTCTCTAGTTTTCAGAAATGCACAGGTTTGGTAGGTTTCCCTAGGTGGCGGCTGAGTTAGAGGCCAAAATCTACAGGTAGGCACTTTGCAAAATACACCTCTGTTTTCTTTAAAAAATGTGGATGTGTCCCCGTTGCGCTTTGGGGCATTTCCTGCCGCGGGGGCTAGGCCTACCCACACAAGTGAGGTATCATTTTTATTGGGAGACTTGGGGGAACGCTGGGTGGAAGGAAATTTGTGGCTCCTGTCAGATTCCAGAACTTTCTGCCACATAAATGTGAGGAACATGTGTTTTTTTAGCCAACTTTTGAGGTTTTCAAAGGATTCTGGGTAACAAGACCTGGTCCGAGCCACACAAGTCACCCCATCTTAGATTCCCCTAGGTCTTTAGTTTTCAGAAATGCACAGGTTTGGTAGGTTTCCGTAGGTGCCGGCTGAGCTAGAGGCCAAAATCTACAGGTAGGCACTTTGCAAAAAACACCTCTGTTTTCTTTCAAAAATTTGGATGTGTCCACGTTGCGCTTTGGGGCGTTTCCTGTCGCGGGCGCTAGGCCTACCCACACAAGTGAGGTATCATTTGTATCGGGAGACTTGGGGGAACGCTGGGTGGAAGGAAATTTGTGGCTCCTCTCAGATTCCAGAACGTTCTGCCACAGAAATGTGAGGATCATGTGTTTTTTTAGCCAAATTTTGAGGTTTGCAAAGGATTCTGGGTAACAAAACCTGGTCCGAGCCACACAAGTCACCCCATCTTGGATTCCCTTAGGTCTCTAGTTTTCAGAAATGCACAGGTTTGGTAGGTTTCCCTAGGTGGCGGCTGAGTTAGAGGCCAAAATCTACAGGTAGGCACTTTGCAAAATACACCTCTGTTTTCTTTCAAAAATTTGGATGTGTCCATGTTGCGCTTTGGGGCGTTTCCTGCCGCGGGCGCTAGGCCTACCCACACAAGTGAGGTATCATTTTTATCGGGAGACTTGGAGGAACGGTGGGTGGAAGGAAATTTGTGGCTCCTCTCAGATTCCAGAATTTTCTGCCACACAAATGTGAGGAACATGTTTTTTTTTAGCCAAATTTTGAGGTTTGTAAAGGATTCTGGGTAACAGAAACTGGTCCGAGCCACACAAGTCACCCCATCTTGGATTCCCCTAGGTCTTTAGTTTTCAGAAATGCACAGGTTTGGTAGGTTTCCCTAGGTGCCGGCTGAGCTAGAGGCCAAAATCTACAGGTAGGCCCTTTGCAAAAAACACCTCTGTTTTCTTTCAAACATTTGGATGTGTCCACATTGCGCTTTGGGGCATTTCCTGTCGCGGGCGCTAGGCCTACCCACACAAGTGAGGTATCATTTTTATCGGGAGACTTGGGGGAACATAGAATAGCAAAACAAGTGTTATTGCCCCTTTTCTTTCTCTACATTTTTCCCTTCCAAATGTAAGACAGTGTGTAAAAAAGACGTCTATTTGACAAATGACCTGTAATTCACATGCTAGTATGGGCAGCTTGGAATTCAGAGATGTGCAAATAACCACTGCTTCTCAACACCTTGTCCTGTTCCCATTTTGGAAATACAAAGGTTTTCTTGATAGCTATTTTTTACTCTTTATATTTCAGCAAATGAATTGCTGTATACCCGGCATAGAATGAAAACCCACTGCAGGGTGCAGGTCATTTATTGGCTCTCGGTACCTAGAGTTCTTGATGAATCTACAAGCCCTATATATCCCCGCAACCAGAAGAGTCCAACAAAAGTAACGGTATATTGCTTTCGAAAATCTGACATTGCAGGAAAAGGTTACAGAGTAAAACGAAGAGAAAAATTGATGTTTTTTTACCTCAATTTCAATATTTTTCTTTTTCAGTGGTTAGTTTCTGTAGGAAACCCTTGTAGGATCTACACAAATTACCCCTTGCTGAATTCAGAATTTTGTCTACTTTTCAGAAATGTTGCGGTTTCTGGGATCCAGCGTTGGTTTCATGCCCATTTCTGTCACTGACTGGAAGGAGGCTGAAAGCACAAAAAATCGTAAAAATGGGGTATGTCCCAGTAAAATGCCAAAATTGTGTTGAAAAATTGAGTTTTGTGATTCAAGTCTGCCTGTTCCTGAAAGCTGAGAAGCTGGTGATTTTAGCACCGCAAACCGTTTGTTGATGCCCTTTTCAGGGAAAAAACCACAAGCCTTCTTCTGCAGCCCCTTTTTCCCATTTTTTTGAAAAAAACGAAATTTTCACTGTATTTTGGCTAATTTCTTGGCCTCCTTCTGGGGAACCCACAAAGTCTGGGTACCTCTAGAATCCCTTGGATGTTGGAAAAAGAGGACGCAAATTTGCCGTGGGTAGCTTATGTGAACAAAAAGTTATGAGGGCCTAAGCGCGAACTGCTCCAAATAGCCAAAAAAAGGCTCGGCACAGGAGGGGGAAAAGGCCTGGCAGCAAAGGGGTTAAACGCTGTTTTCATTGACTACAATCCAGATTCAAATATGAGCATTTTCTCTAATAGGAGAGCATGACTATCGCTCTAAAAGGCTTATTTGAGCTGAGAAAGTGATAATGCATATAAACAACTATGAAGTATGACAATGATGGAAAAGTTGATAACAGCACATTTCCTACTGTTCTGAAGCATTTCCTAGCTCATTAACCATTGATTTTCAACATAAATATCACTTGCTCGCTTGTATGCTAAAGTACGCCAAATGATGTTTAAAACACTCCCCGCGGCATTTAAACGCCGTTTTCATTCACTTCAATCCAGATTCAAATATGAGCATTATCTGCCTTAGGGGAGCATGTATATCGCTCTAAAAGGCTTATTTATTAACATGCGCACTTGCCGAAGGGGCCTGCACGATGGGGAAAGGAAAGGTGCGCGCGCGCCTTACAGGGAACATTGCCTATGACCCAAACCTCATATCAGGCTTCAGTAGATCATCAAGGTAGTAACATTTACAAGTCTGACTTAGCAAGCAAACCTTAGCTGTATACTGCATAGCAGGAGATCTCCTGTCTATTGGAATAAAATACCCTACTCAACTTATCCTGACCCCTACAGTTCCCCATTCAGTCGTAGTAATCAAATTACATTACATGCTTACACTCAAATGAAGTAGGGATTGATGAGATCTGCACCTAAGTCTTCACCTTCCTCTTCATCACTGTCATCCTCACTTGGCATTTCAGGACTCTCATATGGTAGTACTGCTAGCTCCCCCTCATCTGGAATATATGGGATATCTATCCTCAGGGCAATGTTGTGGCGCATGCAGCAGGCCAAAACTATCTTACACACTTTTTCGGGTGAGTAGAGGAGGGCTCCACCTGTCCTGTCCAGACACCTAAATCTGGCTTTCAGGCCCCAAAAGCTCGCTCCATGACAGGCTGTGTTCTTCCATGGAATTGTTAAAGCTGATCTTCCCTGGCGTAGCTGGGATCCTCACCGATGTAAACAACCATGGACGACTTGGGTATGCAGAGTCCCCTGTAAAGGAATGAGACATATGATAAACTATGAGTCCCTCTCATTGGAATTATTGAAGCAAACATTGCATATGAACAAACATGACATATGTGACTTACCAAACAGCCAGGCCCTCTTGGGGTACATTTGTGACATCAGCTATGGAATTGCACTGTTCGGCATGATGAAGACATCATGGACTGAACCCAGATAATGGGCACAGACCTGTTAAATGCATGACTTGTGTAATGGGGGGTATGCTATTTGGATTATGAATGCCAGACATCAGGTCTGGCTCTATCTGATGAAAAAGATCCATGACTGTTTGCCTATTCAGATGGTAGATGTGGAAAATATGTCTTTCTTTCATGGCCTGAAGGTCTGACAGCGGATGGTAGACAGGAGGGTGTCTGATCCTTCCCCTCTCTGGGTACCTATGTAGGACAAGTAATGAGTTTAGCCATCATTCAATTTGTCCCTTCCAACATGCATAATGCACACCAATGACAAACTGTGACAAGGCATGTCATAAGTTGAGGGCGTCATGATATACTGTACACATCACCACTGTCAATTACACAGAATTAATATATTTCCCACTTGCTTTGCTACAAATGTGTACACATCATTCATCTGGACAGCAACAATTTGAGCATGAAACCTGCCACTCGGACTGGGACTTGATGTCCCAAGACTCAAATTACCTTTGTTGGGGTGAGCTGTGCCCCAAAGCAAGTTTCCAGATGTGCCTAGCATTGTACAAAAATGATGTCAAAGGACACACATGACTGACAAGACAAGCACTTATCACTGGTATAAACAACATTTTAGGATTTGTGACACTTTTTTCTTAGCCATATCCCACATATTATGCCTCTGAAATGGCGGGTGCCTGACTGACTCCACTGGACATTAGGAACCTCCTACAACCGCTGCCGGAAGCGGCCATATTGATAGGCAGTTGCAACCGTGGCAGACACAGTTATAGGCTAACATTGTTGCCAGGGGCAGTCACAGGCCAATGGCTGTGTCGGTTGGCGGTGACAGCCGCGTACGTGGCAGACATGATCGCCATGTTCCAAAAAGTCCCTAACTTGACTCTTGACACAGCTACTAGCAAGACCTCCATGATCTGAGCTGCTGTGTACCACCTCTGGGAGCAATCATGCCACATCCAACAGGTGATGGGGCCCCTGCCATCTCCCCGTAAGAGCTAGAGAGGCTGGTGGAGGAGGTCCTATTCCTATATGGAGAGCTTTACGGTGCACCAGAGGAGCAGGTAAGTGCCTCATATCCACTTAGTTATTTTCACTGTACTTCACCATATTTTCCCTCCTCACAGGCTAGATTGTGCCCATGTGTTCCAGAATGTAAAGTCAAGGCCATGGAGGTGGAGTCAGTGTGGCATCAATGGGAGAGTCAATGTGTATGTAACTGTGTTCAAGGCCAGAGTGCTTAGACTTTGGTGTGTGTGTTTCTTGAGTGTACCCTGATGTACTTTCTGTTGGATGCACAAAACTAGGTGAGGTGACATCACAGCCAACTCCATACATCACTTGACACATGGATGTTGTCAGTGTGATGCCACATGTATTTGCATGCCAGCATGATCTGTATATGCATGCTGTATGTCAGGTGTGTGTAAAGTTGAGCTATGTGTGTGTTGCCACTGAGATTTCAAACCACATCTGGCCTTACTAAACAGTATTTCTTAAGGCATATCTTGACTCACTCTACCTTTCTGGTTGCCACATAAACACCACATGACAAATTGTTGTTGGCTACATGATGTACTGTCATGCATGGAAGTGATGGGAATGGAGTTTCATGTAGGTTCTGTATGCTGAGTCTGCAGATGCCAGCGCCTGTCAGTTATATCTCCCAGCATGGGTCCAAGTCTTGGCTGGTGTTGAGTCATTTTGACTATGCCACTGTGGCACTGTGCCCAATCTCTGTATCCCATTACATCCTGTTAGGTGAAACAATCCAGGCTCTATATTAAAATTCAGTTTATTGAGGTTCTTTCCCTGATGAGTATATAAATGGTTTTAGTAAAAAGTCAATGATCTGTGATTAATGTGCACTCAGCATCACTGTCAAAGTGTGTCTCTGACCCCTGCGAGGTCCCTTACTCCCACAGCCCTGTTGTCATCATTACACAGGTATAATTTGTCACTTTGCAGAAAACAGAGAATGCATGACTTTATTTGTTGGATGCCATCTATGTAGAATGGGCACATACATCCAGAAGCATGTTCTGTGGCAAAGGTGTACGATACAGAACCACAACCCCTGAGGTGGTATGAGTAGGCATTTGTTAGTCCACCTGTCTACACATGGACAGGTTAGACGCCTTCTGAACCCACCATGTCAGTCCCTTCATTGTTACCCATGTATGGTGTCTGATTTTGGCAGTAGCCTGTAGCAAATGTTGGTAGAGAATCATCCTCCCAGAGTATGAGTGATTTGATACATTAATGCCTATGGAGTCTACTATTCAGAAGCCATAGAGTTGTGATGTGTCCCATAGTTCTTCAGATCTCAGTCAGATTACTAGAGCATGTCCCACAAGATGTCAGTTGCCCTACCTAGTCAGTGGAGAGCCTGAGCAGAGCGGTGGGTTCGTCTACAGAATGGGAAGTGTTTGTAGTCCTGTCCCTGTACTCAGTGGCTGGTATGTGGCACTCTTGGGCAGTTTGGGCAAAAAAGAATGTTCATAGCTTAGTGTACTGACATGTGTGTGACTCAGTCATTTTGGATGGGAGTGGTTGACATAACTTCTTGTCTTCTTGTTTTGTATCCATGCAGTTCAACTCCCATCAGAAGAAAGGGATTTGGAGAGCCATCACCAAGAAGGTGTGGACCCTGGGGTTCCACAGCCAACGGAGCTCCCACTGCAGAAATAGGTGGGAGGACCTGCGATGCTGGGCTCGGAAGATTGTGGAGGCCCAGCTGGGGCTGTCCTCCAAATGTGGGCGGGGTGCCCATCGGACAATGACCCTCATAATAGCTTGCACTTTGGCGATGACCTACCCGGTGCTGAATGGGTGTTTGACTGAAGCACAGCAGCCACATGGGGTCATTATACAGCAATTTATTCCCTGTCCCATTGCCAGGTGAATGAGTGGGGTACTGACTGCTCCCCCTGACAATTAGGGATGAGCCATGTGTCACACAGTAGATGGGAGTTTGTTTGTGTTGACATGTCATGTGTATCAAACTTGCGTACCTTGCCTTCTGAACCTGGGACCCAGTACAAACCTGGGGGGAATCCTCAAACAACGTTATCTGCAGGGATCCCAAATGGCTGTGTACAGTGATCATCCATGCACTTCTTGTTGTTTTAGTGGGTGTAATTTCTAACCCAGAGTTCAGGCATTCATCCACAGACAGATACCAGGGTTGGCATGTCTAAGATGTGGATAGTGATGTTTCTTCTCATTGGACAACAGGATCGGGTCCTTCTATTAGTCCTTGAAAATTCGGTGTCTCTCCAACATGCAAGGTACAGATGTAAACTACAGACACACTCAGATGATGTCATTGTAATTGGTGTCAGACATTAGTGATGACTATCCAGAGGCTTACTGATTCATTGCTGTGTGTATTCTGGAGACATCTCTCCCTGATATATTGGACCTGTTGTTAATGTTATCCCTTTTAATGATACATGTGAAGCCTATCTGAGTGACATTGATATTACCTCCTTGACTCTTTTGGGACAGACGCCACTTTTTGAGCTGTACATTATTGAAATGTGTGAATTGTGACATAGGTATTTCCATGTCACCTCCTCCAGGATATTACACTATTGTATCTGAGATAGCTGGATTTCATTGGCATCATCTCAAATTGTTGGTATATCATGTAAGTGCAAAATAGATGTGTGCAGTAACTTGTATGTGAAATATGGGAAGATACTTTACAAAGGGATACTAATATTGGCTACAGGTTAACTGGGGTCTGCTGCATGTGGCACAGCTGTGGGGATGGAGAGGTAACCTAGTTGTTTTATTGTTATTGTTGTTGCATGACTTCAGCCATTCAATCGTAGTTGTATGAGATCCTGATTAGCCTGTGGCTAACTTTGGTAAGTCTGGATGGCATGCATGCAAATGTTGTGGCACACAAATGTGTCACTTAAGTGAAAGTTGTTGATGGAGCCTACTTGACATGAAGTATAGTTTGTCAGTCAAAGTTGTGATTGAAGTGTTATCATGCACATGTTATGAGCATATTTCTCGTTCTTTTTGCAGCTTCACCACAGGCAGGAGAAGGAGCTGTGGCGCAGTGGAGTGGGGAAGCATCTGGCCTTGGGAACGCAGTGGTCTGGAGGGCAAAGGAAGTGCCTGGGGGAGACAGGATCTACATCCTCATCATCAGATTCCTCCACCAGTGGCCACTCCCCGGGGGTGGCAGATCCTTCAGGGACCCCCCAGAACCATCCTTGTCTGCCACCCCCTGTTCTATTACCACCCTTCCTGTTGCTCCCTACCTAGCTGGCGGTGCCCCCTCACCCAAGAGAGTGGGCGTCTTCTTTGCTCCAGGCACCTCTGCCCCAGTCCCTGTTACCTCTGCTGCCCTTAGTGAGGAGGCTAATGACTTCCTGAGAAGTATCTCTGTGAGTTAGACAACCATTGTGAATACCATCCAGGGATTGGCAAGTCAACTTCAACAGACTGATGCATTCCTGGAAGGCATTCATAGTGCAATGTCTGTCCCACAGAGATCTTTTCAGGCTCTGGCCTCCACACTGATGGCAGCCGCCATTCACCTCCACCTTCCGTCCCACCTTCACCGCCCTCTTCCCAGTCCAAATCCCCCTTCCCCTAACTACCCAAAACATACAAACAGATCCCTATACATCCACCGCAACAGACACATATAGCACACACACACACACAAGCACCACAGGACACACCAGCATGCACACAAACAAAATCCACCCACAGTCACAGCAACAGTCACAACTTCCCCTGACACCCCACCCACACACATCAAGCATACCTACAGACACCACCAAAACAGTCACTGACACAGCCACCACACCCATCCTACCCACAGACTCTACCCCAGCAGACCCTCAGACATCCACACCAAGAACCACACCCGCAGATACCACAACTACAGGCACACCTACATCTACCTGCAATCACCACGCCATCATACATACCACAATATTGCCTAGCACCTCCACCCCTCTAAGCCCAGTACACGTAAACCCCACTCAACCACCCATCAGACACCCACCACACATAAGCATACTTCCAAAAGCATGCACCTAAGATATCCACACCTACACAGCCTACAACCACTCCTTCAACCTCCAAACACCATCCCTCTTCTGATGACCATTCCGTGTATCCAAAAACATTTATTTATGACCAACACCTTTGCCCTGTTTCTCCCATCCCAATCCCAAACCCAGAAGGACCCCACCCAGCTCACAGTCCATCCCTTTTACCTTCAAGGCCTCATCTACCCTCCCTGCAAGCAGCCATTCCTCTTACTCCTTTGTTCTTGGTGCATTTATCCCTCTGTGTTTTGTGCATGCCATTGTGTGTCAATTGTGCTGTGATGTGTGTGATGTGTGTGTCCATTGCAGGGCTATTTACGGGTGGCATTGTTTGTTGTATGTGTGGACAGTCCATAGCCAGTGTGGAATGTAAGTGTGTGAGTTGTATTTGTGTATGTGCAGTAAGTATGTATTTGTTGCTGGGTGTGACACTGTTGGGTAGGTGTGTGTGCTCTCATTGTGCCTGAGCTGTGTGGCCGTGTGTATTTGTGTAGTGTTGCGGTACAGTGTGAGTGGGCTGGCCAAGGTGAGCATATTTTGTGTGTGTCCATGTCTATGTTGATGTGTGTCAGTGAGTGTGTGTTTTATGAAATGTGCACCTACTGCCTGTGGTGTACCTCCCTATGATGTGTCGGTGCTACAAGCTGTTTTTAATGCTATTGATACAGGTAGGTGTATGTGCTTACGGTTGATGGCATCCATATAGATGCTGATTTTGTTGTCTTTCAATGAGCAGCAGCACCGGCATGATGTTTGTGAATGTCTCTATGGCAGTCACAGACATGTACAGCTGCCTGTGGATAAGTGTCTCCCTTTATACTGTCCATTCCCACCAGCTTGTACATGGTGGTTGGACCACCACAATCACATTGGCGGTGTGCAACCTCGTAATCGATACAGTGGAAACACTGTCTCCGCCAGCCTGTTTTTACTTCCTTGTGGCCGTGGCAGTCTTTGCTGCCTGGTGGTACCAGCAGACTGCTGGCGGTCTTCTGTTTGTTCGACCACCAGACTTGTAATATGGTGGTCCGCTACGCCAGACCGTTGGCTTTCGGACCACCACAGTCAATATGGCAGTCACGGGACCTCCAAACTCGTAATGAGGCCCTTTGGCTTTGAACTTCATGCTACAGAAATGGGCACTGAGATAAAGAATCAGGCACAAAGTGCACAAATTGTACACCACACAGAAGTATTGCAAAGTCAACCCGCCCCTAAGAGTACCTGTAGAAAGAATGGGTCAGGGGCCTGAAGCATCCCTTTGGCATTACCTTTCAGGCATGTGCAGTACTGCACTGCGCTCAGCTGCAAGAGGATGCTTTTCCCCCTCTTCAGAGAGGCCAGACCAACATTGAAAGCCATCACTTCTATTTCAAACAATGCCCATATCTTTCACTAATATTTTGTTCTGAGAGCAAGCACTTTTTTTGCAATCGGGTGCATTGTCCTGGTCTAATTAACAGTGTGCAGCAGCACATCAGGGACAGTGCTCCGAATACGTAATTTGAGCCCAGAGGTCAATCACTCACAGATACTGTCAAGGGATCACACTGCACTGACAAACTGAACTTAAATTTACAAAATATTCAAGTAATCTAGACACATGCTGAGAGTAGTATGGAACCAAAGGAGACAACACAGAAATACATTTATGTTTTTTAGCGTTTCGTTGTGAAGGGTGAGTGAAGGGTGATAGACGATATGTAAAATGAGACGTTATAAGGCAGGATTAACGGTCTGAGCTATTGAGAAAAGAGGAAGCAGAAGAACTGCTGGACAGACGTTGAAATGTATGAAGAACAAAATGTGATATACACTGTATTAACTTGCCATCTGTTTGAAAATTCAAAATCAGTGACATAAGGACCTTACAACTTAAACACTCTTTTGAAGTCTGGTCAAGAGTTCAGGCAAGCAATAAGTTTAATGACAGTGTAGCTGGATCAGGCAGGAATTGTATCTACATTAAATATCAAATTGTAAGGTTTTCCAGAATCTTAAAAACTTGGTAGTCTTATTGACTGATGGACAAAATTACCAGCCTCTTTAGAATAACACCTTGGCTGCTTCACATAGAATGGTGTATCAGAAAGACTCAACCTAAAATCAGAAGCGTAACTTGATATGGAGCTTGGTGAGCCTCTCTTATCAATGACTTTTTCAAACTTGCCTTTTATCAAGACTCCTTCACTATTCTAGTCAACATCTTTCAAAATGTGGTGCAATAATTAAGAAAAGGAACGTAACAATTTTACGGAGGCATTCTTTCATGTCCACAAATGCTACTGATGTTACAACTACCTGAAGAGTGCCAATAGCGAAATCCAGATTCCATAAAATTAGACAGGAGGAGTAAGGCACAAGTGTAAGATAGTAAAATCACAGTAATCTACTGATTTATGACATTTCAGAAGGAGTTAAACAAAAGAAGCCAAGATTAGACTAGGGGGGTCATTACAACATTGGTGGTAAAAGCCGCTTACCGCCCTGCAGAAGACCGCCAATACACCGCGGCGGCGGCGGGAGACCGCCACAGCTATTATGACACACATCACGGAATCTGCCGAAATTCAGACACCCACACAAGTCTGCCACACCAAAGGTCAGCGATAAATATGCGGAAACAAATCCTCCACCTCCACGGCAACAGAAACACTCCCATGCAATTACGACCCACGAATCCACGTGGCGGTCTTTCAACCGCGGTATTCCATTGGCGGTACACACCGCCGCGCTCAAAATACACACACATCTACAAAACAACGCCACATTGGACAATTACAAATACACACACCTGATACACATACACACACCACTCCCACACACCCAACACCATATAAAAAACACACCCACCACCATATAAAAAACACACCCACATCACCCACAAACCCCTACGACCACAAATTAGAGACGAAGGCCAGAGAGGGACAGCACAGAATAGATAACACCATCACACAGAGGCACACTACACCATCACCCACACAACATCCACGCACAAAACACCACATACCACTACACTCACCACACTCATCAACACATACACCACCCCACACATCACACACAACACCCCATGTCACACCAAAGACACCCCCGCTTCTCCGAGGAGGAGCTCAGGGTCATGGTGGAGGAAATCATCAGGGTAGAGCCACAGCTATTTGGCTCACAGGTACAGTACACATCCATAGCCAGGAAGATGGAGCTATGGCAAAGAATAGTCGACAGGGTCAACGCTGTGGGACAGCACCCAAGAAATAGGGAGGACATCAGGAAGAGGTGGAACGACCTACGGGAGACGGTGCGTTCCGCGGTATCCAGGCACCACATCGCGGTACAGCGGACTGGCTGCGGACCCCCACCTCCTCCCCCACAACTAACAACATGGGAGGAGCAAGTCTTGTCCATCTTGCATCCTGAGGGCCTCGCAGGAGTCGTTGGAGGAACGGACACTGGTAAGTCTAATCTTCACTATCATATCCCCCACCCTACCTGCATGCTATCACATACCCCCACCCTCACACCCTCCCCTATCACCCTAACTCCTCACTAATCTACCCATAACACCAACCACCCATCCCATCCCCAAGACCTGCATGACACAACTAAGCATGGACACCCATCACTAAAGCATGCCCACTGCACGGACCCACAACACCCCCCAACCATCACCACACAAGCCCCCACACAGGAATGCCTGCACTGGGGTTCATACACACCCAACCATTGCACACCATGAAACACACACATGCAATAATCATGTACTTATACCCAGTGCTTTAAATGGGAAAAAATAAGTGCAGGTACTCATTAACATATACTAGTAGTGTGGTGGGTGGGGCTAGGGGCGGGGCTAAGAGCAAGACATGGGATACTTTGACTTATATACCAGTTGCAGCACATGCCAAGGCCCATGAGAAATTTGTTTGAACAAACTAAACAAGTTAACTCGTTAAACGAAATGTAAGCGAACCACAACGCTATTTATCTTACTGGCAAACATATTTGCTGTCGTTTTGCACAATACTATATATTCTTGAACGTGCACACACAGAGAGAAACAAGCAGAGGTGCACACCCAAAGCATTCCACACAGTCCTCCTTAAAGTGCCCTGATTCTCTCTCTTTCATTCGCTTTTCTCTCACACAAAGACACACACATACCAGCAGGCAAACACACATACATAAGCAGACCCTCGTTCAAGAGACTCAGGTGGGATCAAAGCCATTTTAAACTTTCCTCCCATGGCTTCCTTAGTTGTCACAGCGGGGCTGCCTCAATGCCTGTGTTTACACAAAAGCACACGAGTGTGTAAATGTGATTGACAGCACAGGGCCTGAATGGACCCTGTTCTGACAAACACAGCGTGAGCGTAAATACCCAGACATTAGGCACACAATCCCCGCTGAATAGCTCAGCGGGGCTCAGTTTAGGGCGACAGAAGCACCTTTGCTGTCAGAGGCGGGTTCAACTCTGAGAGCCCAGTGCTCACCAGCACTAGCAGCTAATGAGCCTACCCTTCATGAGTACCGGTACTCTCCTTGGCAGCAGAGAAGTGCTGGTACTCAGAGTGAAAAAAATAATAAGTGCCGGTACTCAGTACCGGTGAGTACCGGCCCATTTAAAGCACTGCTTATACCCCCGCAGGAACCCGAAGGAACGTCACCACACCAGAGGGTCCAGACAACACCACTCCACCCCCAGAAGAGGCCCAAAGTGATGGCAGCAGCTCTGCCCTACTGGATCTTGATGACCAGTCCGGACCATCGTGGGCCTCAGGACAAGCGGTTCCCCTTGCCCAGCCACAGCCCAACACCGAGCTTCCACCCTCTGGTAACCCCAGCACAGCACCCACCCAGCGGGCCCATACCTCCCTACCCAGGACAGGTCAATCAGCGGTGTGTCCACCACTACAGGGCACCCAGGGTAACCCACCACCCCAACAACAACAGGGAACTGGGGGCAGTGGTAGTGGGCACACAGTCCAGGGGACGGAGGCACAGGAACACCGGGGAACTGGGAGGGCTGCTGTGCGACAGAGGGAGGACAGGCCAATGGAATCCACTCTCCACGAGGCCCTATCCTCCATCATGGGAGCATACCACCACTCCCAGGAGACGATGGCAACGGTCCTGGACAAGTTGCAGGAGACCCTGCGTCTGCAGGAGGAGCAGTATTTGGGGTTCAGGGAGGAGCTGAGGACCATCGGCTCCGCCCTGGCCACCATCGTAGGGGTGCTGACGGACATTCAAAAGACCTTGAGGGACACCGTGGCACTCCAAGGGGCCCCTGACACTAGCCAGGACAATGAAATGCCCACCACCTCCGCCGGCGCTAGTGGACAGGACGCCCCGCCACAGGACCACCACACCAGCACCCTACCCCCTGCAGACGGACAACCACCACGAAAGCGGGCCCTGAGATCCAGGAACAGGACAGAGCAAGATGGCAAGACCCCCGCCAGGAAATAAGACCACCCTGATTGTCCCCCCACTGTCCCACTTTGTTACCCTGTCCAGATTGGAACTGCCCCAGCTCCACTTCCAATGGCCAGATGTGCAATGTACCTGTGAGACTAATAGACAGGACTCTGCCATGGACATTCTTCCACCATGACCTCTCCCCATTTCACAACCCCCCTATATTTTTATGCACCTCAATAAACACCCTTGAAACCTCAATAATATTGGAGTCAATCAATGATTGTGAACTTTGTATTGTCAATTACAGTGTTAAAAAAGGTTACCCATTGGAAGGTCAACATACCAATGTCACACATCACAAGCCTTTCAAGGGTGCAAGCTGTTGACACATAGGTTACCACATTACTGAAACTGAAATGGAAGGGGACAACTCAGTTACCAAATAGGGAGTGAAATGTAGGTAGAGGATAGAGGTAGACGTGTGAAATGTAATATAATGTGAAACATGAAATTGTACTCACCTGTGTCTCATTGAAAATATTGCTGTATGACTGACTCCCTGTTGTCGTTTTCATCTTCATCAGCTTCCTCCTCACCACTGTCCACAGGCTCCACAGGCTCACCCGCTGCAACAACACCGTCATCTGGATCATCCTCCTGCAGAAAAGGCACCTGGCGTGGCAATGCCAAGTTATGGAGCAGGTGATGATGATGTTGCACACCTTCTTCGGTGAGTAGAATAGGGACCCACCTGTCATATGGAGGCACCTGAACCTGGCCTTCAGGAGGCCGAAGGTACGCTCGATCACCCTCCTAGTCTGCCCATGGGCCTCATTGTACCGTTCCTCTGCCCTGGTCCTGGGATTCCTCACTGGGGTCAGTAGCCAGGACAGGTTGGGGTAACCAGAGTCCCCCAATAGCCATACACGGTGCCTCTGGAGTTCAGCCATCGTATCAGGGATGCTGCTATTCCGCAGGTGGGGAAGGTCCTGAGGAAGTCTCCACAACCTGTTGTGAGTGTTACAGCGGAGAAGTGCGCCATCATTTCCGGCGGTCCAGACACAACCGCCAGCACCGTCGTCACTGGTCCAGAGACCACCGCCAGAGTCATAGCCCAGGAGGGCCCAAGTATCGTTACTGGTCAGGAGACCACGCCAGAGTCATAGCCCAGGAGGGCTCAAGTATCGTAACTCGTCAGGAGACCACCGCCAGAGTCATAGCCCAGGAGGGCCCAAGTATCGTTACTGGTCAGGAGACCACCGCCACCGCCGGAGTCACAGCCCAGGAGGGCTCAAGTATCGTAACTGGTCAGGAGACCACCGCCAGAGTCATAGCCCAGAAGGGCCCAAGTATTGTTACTGGTAAGGAGACCACCGCCAGAGTCATAGCCCAGGAGGGCCCAAGTATTGTTACTGGTCAGGAGACCACCGCCACCACCGGAGTCACAGCCCAGGAGGGCTCAAGTATCGTAACTGGTCAGGAGACCACCGCCAGAGTCATAGCCCAGGAGGGCCCAAGTATCGTTACTGGTCAGGAGACCACCGCCAGAGTCATAGCCCAGGAGGGCTCAAGTATCGTAACTGGTCAGGAGACCACCGCCAGAGTCATAGCCCAGGAGGGCCCAAGTATCGTTACTGGTCAGGAGGCCACCGCCGGAGTCACAGCCCAGGAGGGCCCAAGTATCGTTACTGGTCAGGAGACCACCGCCAGAGTCATAGCCCAGGAGGGCCCAAGTACCGTTACTGGTCAGGAGACCACCGCCACCGCCGGAGTCACAGCCCAGGAGGGCTCAAGTATCGTAACTGGTCAGGAGACCACCGCCAGAGTCATAGCCGAGGAGGGCCCAAGTATCGTTACTGGTCAGGAGACCACCGCCAGAGTCATAGCCCAGGAGGGCTCAAGTATCGTAACTGGTCAGGAGACCACCGCCAGAGTCATAGCCCAGGAGGGCCCAAGTATCGTTACTGGTCAGGAGACCACCGCCACTGCCGGAGTCACAGCCCAGGAGGGCTCAAGTATTGTAACTGGTCAGGAGACCACCGCCAGAGTCATAGCCCAGGAGGGCCCAAGTATTGTTACTGGTCAGGAGACCACCGCCACCGCCGGAGTCATAGCCCAGGAGGGCTCAAGTATCGTAACTGGTCAGGAGACCACCGCCAGAGTCATAGCCCAGGAGGGGCCAAGTATCGTTACTGGTCAGGAGACCACCGCCGGAGTCACAGCCCAGGAGGGCTCAAGTATCGTAACTGGTCAGGAGACCACCGCCAGAGTCATAGCCCAGGAGGGCCCAAGTATCGTTACTGGCCAGGAGACCACCGCCACCGCCGGAGTCACAGCCCAGGAGGGCTCAAGTATCGTAACTGGTCAGGAGACCACCGTCGGAGTCACAGCCCATGAGGGTCCAGAATACCAGAGCCCCGCTGGACAATGATGGAACATCAAGCCACACACCAATGTCCAGTTTGGAGTTCGTCATGCCACACACCAATGTCCAGTGTGGAGATCGTCATGCCACACACCAATGTCCAGTGTGGAGATCGTCATGCCACACACCAATGTCCAGTGTGGAGATCGTCATGCCACACACCAATGTCCATTGCGGAGATCGTAATGCCACACACCAATGTCCATTGTGGAGATCGTAATGCCACACACCAATATCCGTACCAGAACCGCCATGGCGAAGCACCGCTGAACAAGGCCAAGACCGCCATGGTGAAGACCGCTGAACAGGGCAAAGACTGCCATGGCAAAGCACCGCTGAACAGTCCATAGCCAGCCATGGAAAAGCACCGCTGAACAAGGCCAAGACCGCCATGGTGAAGACCGCTGAACAGGGCAAAGACCGCCATGGTGAAGACCGCTGAACAGGGCAAAGACTGCCATGGCAAAGCACCGCTGAACAGGGAAAATACCGTGTGGGTATGAATAGTCCGGCACATCAGGCATCATTCTCCCATGTGCAGCTGGGACTGTGACAGGACATGTACTTTCACGGGGAGACTCATCCAGTCTGGGCACCAGTCCCACCCAGTACCAGTAGAGAACTGCATCTACTTGCGAAGATGTGTCTTTGCACTCCCCAGGATGGCACAGTGGGCAACCCACCCACTGTAGAGACTTGAGAGACTGTGGCTTTGCACTCCCCAGGATGTAACAGTGGGCAAGCCACCCACTGTAGAGACTTGAGAGACTGTGGCTTTGCACTCCCCAGGATGGCACAGTGGGCAACCCACCCACTGAAGTGACTTGAGAGACTGTGGCTTTGCACTCCCCAGGATGTAACAGTGGGCAAGCCACCCACTTGTTAGACTTGAGAGACTGTGGCTTAGCACTCCCCAGGATGTAACAGTGGGCAAGCCACCCACTGTAGAGACTTGAGAGACTGTGCCTTTGCACTCCCCAGGATGGCACAGTGGGCAACCCACCCACTGAAGTGACTCGAGTAACTGTGGCTTTGCACTCCCCAGGATACATCAATGGGCATGGAGCCCAGTCGTGGATCTGGCTTCGCATTCATCTGGCTGAGGTGTCCCCCTTCCCTTCCCCCTGAGGTGCCTGTATTGTTTCTATCTGATGCCCCGGCAGTGTTCTCTCTGATTTTGGTCAGGTATCTATTGTGGGCGTCGCCCATGCATTTTTGGACTGTTGGTGCATGGACATTGTTGTGTACATATCTGCACTACTTCTTGTATTGTACATTTATTTTTGACAGATTTCGTGATATATATATCCGTATATTTTTTAATGAGTAGTATATTGGCACAATACAAAGTTTGACCGCTATTCGCTTTGTCTTTGCATTCTTCCGGGGGGATTGTGGGTTGTTACTGTGATTTTTGTGAATGCATTGGTGTGTATGTTGTAATATGCGAGGGTGGGGGTGTTTGGTGGGTGTCCCCGTAACTTTTGCCTATCTCCCCTCCCCGTGTCGTAGTTGCTGTACTCACCGGTATGTTCTGCGCCTACTTCGCTGTTGGTCGTAGATGAGCAGGAATGCAAGGGCAGGGAGTATTTGTAGTTCCGGATCCATGGTGTCCTCGTTCCTCGTGGGATGTGTTGAGGTGAGCGTTTTCCCATAGCAAAAGCTGTTTCCGCCGTGTTTTTATCCACGGTGAATCCGCCCCGGAAAAGGTGGCGTATTGGTGTGTTGTGATAGTGTGGGCAGTACATTGTCTTCCGCCTGTCTGTTGGCGGTGACCGCTGCGCTGTTTGTCTGTACTGCCGTGGCGGGCGGTGTGTTAAAGTGGCTGTCTTAGTTGGCGGTTTCCGCCAGGGTCGTAATTCCCTTTTTTTGTCCGCCGGCCTGTTTGCGGTATTACCGCAGCTTTAATACCGTCCGCCAGGGTTGTAATGACCACCTAGATGCCTTATTTAGATCTTGGTGGATGGAATACTCTGTCCCAAACGTGATGGATATCCCATCTGCTGTATTACAATTTCCATAGGAAATAATGGGATTGTAATATGGTGGACAAGATACCCGTCATATTTGTGATGGAGTATTCCCCTCCACCAAGATCTAAATCAGGCCCTAGGTGTCTGAGCTTCTGCACAGATATGTCCAAGAAGATAAAGAGCACTCTACTCCATGTGTGGCTTGCTTTCTCCCAGACTCCAGCAGCAACTCTTAAAATGGGAGCGAATTGGGACAACTATTAGGGTAGCCCAAGCTCTTTTATGGTTTAAATGTGAATATTAATTTAGAAACAAAGGCACCATCTACATTAATGGGCCGATGGTCGAAGTTTGATATGCAAAAAACTACCAAAATCAAGATCCCATCCCCCTAAACAAATGCAAACATCAGCTCCCTTCTCTCCCTCTCACTCCTTTGTGCACCCCTTCCCCTCCATCTGGTGTAATGATACCACTCTGTGGAAGAAGGCAAACTATCCACTTGGGATTGTTCCCAGTCTCACCTCTTTATAAATAGAGTAAAGCTAGGTAATTTGGTAATTTGTGCAGGTTGGTGAGTTACTATGACCAAGGGTGTAAGTAGTAGTGGACGTAGGTACCTGGGACATGTAAGGTCCCTACATTTTAGCAAGGCAAATGTAATACATGTTCCCTAGGTCTCCTCAAACTGAATTTCTTTTCCTTATAATGCAGTGGAAAGCTTCATCATCTCTAGAAGATTCCATAATCATTGTAGCCACTCTCTGTACAATGGAGCTGCATCTGTTCCCCACAGTGCCATACTGATTCCTTTAACAGCACATAAGGCTAAGGTAATGGCCTTCCACAAGCAGACTGTAGCTAGTATGTGATTGCATGGGATAGTAAAATGTATGAGGGGAATGGAGGGATATCCATATGGAGCATCTCAATAATGCTGTTGAGGACATCAGTATAATATTGTTGTAGCTTGAGGCAATGCCATAAGAGATACTTGATTGTGCCCATCAAACCACACCTCCTCCAACATGCTAGGGATCTACTGTGGGACCAAGTGTGTATGCTGCATGGGATGTAAAACAACTACTGTGTGGTTTTAATTAGCACTTTCCTGTCTGCTGAGCTAGTTGCAGCCGTGATGGGCCAGCTATATATCTCTGCCCTCTCCTCATCTGAGAATGTGCTTTTTTAGCTCTGACTCCCAGTGCTTTTGTGCCACTGTCGATGGAAGTGGGATGTCTTTTTGGTGAGTCCTATAAAGGTCTGAGACTAAGGGGCATAGTTATACTCTGTTTGCGCTTAATTTGCATCATTTTTGTGATGCAAATTCAGCGCAAACTTAACTCTATATTTATATTTTGACACTAGACCAGTCCAGGGTCCAATTATTAGAGTTAACTTCATTTATGGGATGCGTGAAAACACCTTGCACCAATAAGATGCAAGGTAGACGTTGCACTCCAAAAAATGACTCTAAGCGCCTTATTTATTCTCCCGTGCAAAAAAGGTACATGGGTGGGAGGTAGGCCTAAATAATGGCACCCTAACGCCTGGGTCAGAGCAGGTGTTATAGGACCTATGGACCCATTTCTATGGTCAAACACCATGGAAAGGGCCTACAGGTACCCACCTCAAGCCCCAGTAACACCCCCACCCCCATCAGAGGGAAACCAGAAGATAGGGGACCCCATCCCAGGTAAGTATTTTTTTTTTATTTAAGTGCCTTTGGGGGTCCTGAAATGCCACCCCTACATGGCACTGGGTGCAATGGCCATGCTCAGGGGACACTGGTCCCCTGTGCTGGCCATTGGGGTGGTGGGCATGACTCCTGTCTTTTATGAGACAGGAGTCATGTGATATGGATGGTTTTGCGTCAGGTAAGGATCCTGGGCTGGTTAAGCATTTGCATTTGAGCAGTTTTGCGTCAAAAGGTATAAATATGGGCCTGAGTGGGTATCATTTGACTTGTTTTATAAAAGGTGTCAGAGGGCGAATGATACAGGCTTTCTAAATCTGGTATGCTCTAATGCTCTCGTAATTGTTTGAAGGACTGCACCCCATCTTGATCACAAAAATCTCTGATACGCTTAGAGTTTTTCAGCTGCCGTGCACTATAGTTGTCACGGTTTCGGGCGGGTCTGATCAGGACTCTGGTCACAGAATATCCCAAAGAGGTAGTGTACTGGGGCAGAAGAGCAGCTAAAGGCATACACGGGAATGGACAGCTATGGGCAGGCACAAGAAACAGGAAAGTAAAAGCAGAGCAACCTTAGTGTGAACAAACAGGAAGCAGATTACTAATGGACAAACACACTGGGGTTACCACTAAGGTTGTACACAGGGTAGGCCTCAGAACATTCCACAGCAACTGGGAATGTCAATGCCTCTGTGCGGATTGCCTTACAGATAGTCACCCCGCAAGCCCCATAGGAAGGAGGCAGCAGAAGTGATTCTGTCTCTGGACCCTTAGAGCACAGAGACACAGCTGGAAACACAGTGGCAATTCCTGGAAGAACATCAATAGCACACTGTCACCATTAGGCACTAAAGACTATGTATAACACTAGATAAAGAATGGGGGCTGGAATTGCCTCCTGGAAACCAGGAGCCAACCCCATTACAAAGGAAACACTTATACACAGGTGAAGACTGATAGTACCCTTACCAGACACAAATACCCAAGAGGAAACGGAAACAGAAGAAACAAACTAGGAGGCAGAGACAGGAACTGGGAACAGGCTCAGGCTGAAGCAAAGGCAGGAATAGGACCTGAAAACAAGCTCTGTCTGGAATATCAGAAACAGGAATGGGAAGAGAGAAGGCTCTGGCTGGAACAAGCAAGAACAGGACTGGAATACAGGGAGTTGGAAAAAACAGGAAACAGGACTGGGAAACTGAGAGCAGGTTCAGGCTGAAACAAGGCAGGAACAGGACTGAATAAAACAGGAACAAGGCTAAGAGACAGAGAGTAGACTCTGTCTGGGACAAGCAGGATCAGGGCAGAGATACAGAAAGCAGGTTCAAGCTGAAACAGAACAGGAGCAAGACTGGAACACCATCCGAAAAAGGGTCTGGAACACAAATGAATCAAACTCCATTGCACGACGAGGATCTTAAGGAAATGGCTGCTTATAAGCAGTTCCAGGCTGCAGCAAACCCCAGGTCGATTCACATGACTGGGCTGCACAGGAGAGGTCTCAGGTGTGTGTAGTTTCAGACACTCACAAGTCTTGGAGGAGAGAATCCAGTGAAAAGGAGCAACTGGACTTCTACCATAGAAAACAATGTATAGCAGGATCCAGGCTTTCCTGACTACCAGGCTGTGCATTATGGGATTTGTAGACCCAGGAAGCAAATGTAACTCTACAAAAGCATACCAGAGCGAAAAGGGAAACAAACAGGAGTCAGAAATGGACTCTAGAAGAGTGTTCAAGGTGATTCCCAGGCTACAGACCCCCCTTTACAGCACCCCCAAGAGATGGGACAACAGAGTCGTAATAATAGTTGTAGCCTTCATATGTTGGTGTGAAATCAGTGTTTCCTTTTATAGGGATCATTGTGGAATTAATAGAGGTTAGGCCAAAAGTGAGATGTATGCGGTCCGAAGTGGGTATAGTGGCCTGCAGCACCTGGGAACTGTACACCCCTCAAGGTCTGTGTGTGCCTTGCGCAGCCAGGGGATTTCCCAAATATGCATCCCAGCTATTCCTTGGCCTATAAAGCACCAATGCTTCTCTGAGGCATTGTAGTGCCAATCTACCAAGAATGGAAGCCAAGAAATACCCAGTTCTCCCTCCATTAGTGGGACAAAGTAGTGATGCTCAGTTAGCTGTGTTTTCTTCCCCTTCCATATGAAACTATCTATAAGTTACTATATGATGCTAGGTATGTCCTGGGGAGGGGTGTGTAAGGAGAGTACCCCAATAGTCCATGGTGTCTAGTATTTTTGTACAGAACCGTCATTTTAACAGACTCTATGCGCCACAATCATGAAAGACCTCCCATCGGCCAGCTCTGTAGGTCTGTGCTGGCCACGTGTAAGAGATTTGAGTAATTTTGTGCAGCTGATCACCCCACTGTGGGATATGTTTTGATGCCTAGATAAGTGATGTACCATTTTATCTTGCTAGTTAGATATATTCATTTCTAGTATCTGAGAGTTTTGCACATTAACTTTAAGTTCTGATACTTTGCTAAATGTCTTCCGCTTCTGCAAGAGAATTGGGAATGTGGTACAAGGGTTAATGAGTATCAGGAGGACTTGATCCATGTGTAGGACTATTTTGTGTAGCATGTTGCCTAGGGTAACTCCTGGGATCTGGGCCAACATATGACATCACCAAGGGACTCCTTGTAAAAGGCAAAAAAGAGTGGTAAAAGGGGACAACCCTGATGTGTCCCTTGTTGTATCCTGAGGGGGTATGATGTTTTGCAGTTTACTTTCAACCTATCTTCCCAGTGTGAGTATCCATTCATCACCTGTCTCTGAAATCTAGGGACCATACCCAACCTGTATAGAACCTCCTAAAGGAAGTACCAGTGAACTCTATCAAATGCCTTCTCAACGTCTAAGGACAGTATATCAGTCAGGGCTACAGTTGGCAGAGTCCAGCAAATAAAGCAGAGATGGAGGAAGTCCTTGATAGCCCTGGAGCTTCAAAACAGGAGGCAAGCCAGCCTCCCCCTTGGAGTCACTTGGTTCTTTGGAGGATGTAGAAGGATATGTCTAGTCCTTCTCACACCCAGGCAAGAGTCAGCAGGTCAACACAGCAAGCAGTTCAGCAGAGTGGCAGACCCTCCTGGCAGCACATCAGTCCTTCTTCCTGACAGAATGTCCTCAGAGCCAGAAGTGTACTGATTTTGGTGAAGTTGGGGTCCTGTACTTGTATCCAGTTGAGCCTTTGAAAAAGGGGAGACTTCAAAGAGAGGCCTTTGAAATTCACAAGTTCCCTGTCCTTCCTTCCCTGGCTCAAGACACTCTACAGGGAGTAATGTAACTCTTTGTGAGGGGACAGGCACAACCCTATTCAGGTGTAAGGGATTGCACAAAGCCCAGCTGTCACCCACCCCAGGCATGGTTTCAGAGACAGGCAGAGGCACAAAATGGTTAAAGTAAGAACATGCCAACATTTTAAAAGTGGCATATTTAGAGGTATAATTTAAAATCCGGCTTCACTATAAGTTATGATTTTAAATTGTAAGTCTAGAGACACCAAACTCTAAAATTCTACTTTTCCCAAATGGGAATTACATTTTATGACTGTTTCAAGGTAATCCAAATGTTAACCTATGGGAGAAATAGGTCTTGCAGCAGTGAAAAAGTAATGTATTCATTTTTCACTACAAGGACATGTTAAACTTCATAGTATATGTCCAACATTTTAAATATACTGCACCCTGCCCTTGGGGCTAGCTAGGGTCAGTCATAGGCGGTGACTACCATGTACTGAAAAGGAAGGTTTGTGCCTGGCAAGTGGGTGCACTTGCCAGGTCGAAATGGTAATTTAAAATTCCACCCACAGGCTCTGCAGTGGCAGGCCTGAAACATGTTTAAAGGACTACTGCAGTGGGTGGCACAATCAGTGCTGTAGGTTCATCAGCAGCCTTCAGTTACAGACCCTGGGCACATATAGTGCACTTTACTAGGGGCTTACACATAAATTAAATATACCAATTATGGGTGAGATGATGTTACTATATTTATAGTACAGAACACCTGCACTTTAGCACTGGTCATCAGTGCTAAAGTAAACAGTCAGAGTCCTAAAGCCAACAAAATGGAATTCAGCAAAAAGTGGAGGGAAAAGGCAAATAGTCTGGGGGGTGGTCCTGCAGAAAGGGCCAGGTCCAACAACTGGTATTTTCCCACTTTAGCCATTTGGTGCCTGTTGCATGTCTCTACTTACATGTGTCAGGTAAGGTGACAGCAGGGCTTTCTGTATTTCTCCTAGGCAGCAACAGACAATGGGAGCTTAGGTGTGACTTTATAGGCCTTGATGGGTCATCCTGGACAGGATGGCAAGGAGGAGATGGGCACAGACTCACTTATACTGTGTCCTGTCCACACACAAAGACCTGCATAACCTCATGTAGTGAGTTTGGAGCCAGGGCAGGAAGGGAAGGGACTCTACAGTTCGAGTAATTTCTTAGAAGCCTCCTTGACTTCAATGGTCAAACTGGGTAAACCTAGTGGGGCTCTGACATCACTGCTTCAGTATACTTCTGGACCTGTGGGTACTCTGCTAGGAAGAAGGGCTGTTGTGCTGCTACTAAGACTCCTACTCTGCTAAGCTGCTACTCTTTTTGCTGTGCTGATCTGATACCTTTGCCTTCTTGCCTGGGAGTGAGGAGAACTGGACCTGCATCTCTCCAATCCAGAATGACTCCAAGGGCCAGCTGACTGGCCTCCTGATCTGGAGTCTCGGGGACATAAAAACTTTCACCTAACCCACCTCAGTACATGGGCTCTGCCATCTGTAAGTCTGCCCTGCCAAGTGGTGCTACCCTTAAAAGTTGGCCTAAGGTTCTTGCTGCAGCCAATCTGACACTTCCCTGTCAACCCAACGCATCACAGTCACTATGTGGATCAAAACCAGCACATTGCCCCTTTGCATGGATTGGAACTGATGTATTGCCTCTGCCACGGGGGTTGACTCTGACACTTACTGATGTTGCATTAACAGAACCTGTGCATTATTGTTGGACCTGCGCATCTCGGAACCAATGTATCACCAGTGTTGCATTTAGAAAATCAACACATTTCCTCTACTGCATAGAGAAAATCAATGCATCTCCTCTGCAGCAGGGATTGACTCTAGAGTATTTTCTTCAGACCCACCTCCATCATGGCAACAATGCATTGTCACTGCTGCGTGGAGAAAATCAACACATCTCATCTACGGCTTGGGGAAAATTGACACACACCTTCAGCTGCGGGGATCGAGACTGGACCATTGCATCAGCTCCACCCCACATCCTTATCGTCGACACAAGCAGGATTAAGATACTTTTGATCAACAACCTCACTGGATCCCTGTATCTGGCCCACACTACTTCCCAGCTGACCTGAACTTTGGACTTTGTCCTGGTCCAGCTCGACCAGATGTCCCCTGTTGGCACTTCTTGCTTCTAAGTGCTATTCCACAGTTTAATCTTTGAAAATTCAAAACTCAAGTTCTACGTATTGATTTTTGTCATTTTGGTCCTATTTTATTTATTAAATTAAGTTCTATTTTTCTAAACTGGTGTGGATTCATTTTGTGTGGTGTTTTCACTGTTTTACTATTTGAAGGGTTGCACAAATACCTAACATGCTGCCTCTAAGTCAGGCCTGATTGCTCTGTGCCAAGCTACCAGAGGGAGAGCAAAGGTTAATGTAGGGTTTGCCTGACACTTATCCTGACTAGGACTGTGGTTGCTGCTTGACTAAGTTTAGCACCCCAGCCAACCAACAGCCACATTTCTAACAGATATCATTGAAGATATTTGAATCAACATTAAGGAGGGGGATGGGGCAGAACTAATTGTATTGGGCCTTGGCAGGGCCTTTCCCAGGTTTGTGGATTGTTGCTCAAATGAGATTTTACCTTCAAAAAAACAAAAAAGAAAGAGGCTTCTGGCAATATAGGAAATTATTTGTTTAATTAAACAATACGGCCGGGAGCGCAGTTGCAACACTGGGATCTGAGGATTGTCTCTCATAGCACATTGAAATGACTCATGTTTTATAAATTTCTCAGGAAGCAATAAACAGATAAAACATTCTTTCCCTGGTGAAATATGCAAACAGTGTGACAAGGAGTCGTAGGTACAATTTCCAGATAGGGAATGCAGGTTGGCCTGGATCCGGCATGGGCACTATGTGGATCTAAAAAGGGACTCCCTGTTATGGATAGTGGTTCCAAGGACAGAGAAACATCCTTCTGCCTGAGCCATATATGAGTACATGAATATAAAGGTATAAGAATGTATGGTTGCCAAAGTTTTTGATTAACGATGTGGACACTATGTGGGCCAGCAAGCGCATGTCCAGATGTCCGGCCTGAGGAGTGCGTGGTCGCCGCTTGTGCTGTGTATGCTGTATCTGGATTTGCTAAGTGTACCTAAGTACATGTGGCATCTAACTTTGTGGTGTTTTGTGAATGCATGCGTCCTTCTGGCCATTTGTGCTTCATTGCACCCAGTCTCTGAGGACCATTGTAGTGTTGCTACCTATCTATGGGATCTGATCTAAGCTTGTGTGTTTGGCTGTCGGCTAAGTGTTACCCCACCTGTGACCTTTCTGTCATTAACCTTCAGGCATGGGCTGAAGAGCCTGCCTGACCACGTACCTATGTGCTGGGATTGACGGAGAGTTCATGACAGGGGAATCAAACGGGGTGATGTGACTTCATGAATGAAAATGTACTGTTCGTATATAAAGGTGTCTTATTGTCCTGTGCATTGATAGATCCAGGATTGACAGGATAATCGTAATGACGGCTGACTGCATTGTAGGATTAAGGAATTAAGGGGGTAATTTTGACCTTGGCGGTTTTTTTCCAAGGCCGCTGAGGGACCGCCGTGTGGAAGACCGCCAGTGTTGGCGGTTTGCCGCTCGGCCTATTATGACCGTTGGCAGCTCTCCGTCCTTTTATGGACTGAGAGGCGCCAACAGTCATACGTATGTAGAGAGGGTGTGTGAGTGCGTGTATGCTTGCGGGGGTGTTGTGTGTTTGGGAATGAGTGCGTGTACGTCTGTAGGTATGTCTGTATGGATGTGTGCGTGTATGTTTGAATGTGGATGTGCGTGTCTGACTGTGTGTGTGGATGTGTGCATGTATGTCGGTGTGTGTGCGTGTATGTGTGTTGGTGGTGCCTGCGTCCGTGTCATGTGTGTATGTGTGATGTTATGTTGGGGGTCGGGTGGGGAGGGGTGTCCTGCCACCTTTGGGGGGTGGCAGGGGTGGTGCGGGGGTAGGTGAGGGAGTCAGGTGGGGGTGGGGGGTGGGGGAGAGCCCTCTCAGTGGCAGGGAAGGAATTCACTGGCACTAATAGTGCTTACAGCCAATGGATTTCAAGGCGGTTTCAAACCCCATGAAATCCATGGCGGTCAGCCGGGTCAAAATTCCGCCGGAGGTATAGTGATGGCCGCCGGGCTGGAGACCATGGTCTCCAGCCCGGCGGGCGGAACGGAGAACCGGCGGATGACCATGGCGGTAACCGCCATGGTCATAATACAAAAAAAAAGACCGCCAGCCTGTTGGTGGTCTTATCGCCGCTTCTCCGCCTTCCGCCAGGGTCATAATGACCCCCTAAGTCCCCATATATCAGTTATATAATTTAGCCAACAATGAGGCTGGTTGAGGGCAGAATAGTTTATGAAAAGCTGCTGTGCATCTAGGGTCTTTGCCAATATGTACTTTAACAAAGATAAATATCACTACCTCCCCTCTGATAGCTTTATCCAATGTGACTATCTGCTGTGTGATGACAGTTGGTAGAGGGACTGAGTCTAGGTAGGTCTTTATGTCAAGTTGAGAGGGAGTCTGGTGAGTATAAGAAAGAATAAAAATGATAGAATGTCTCCACTGTCTCCTCCAATGTATGTACAGCCTGCCCTCTGTTGGTGTCTATGGCGCATATTTATTAGCCACTGGTGCCACTGGAGCGTCACTTTACATGACACTCCAGTGGTGCTAATCTCTGCTCCATATTCACAAGGAAAAAAGTGGCGTAACACCTCCTTGTAAATATGGGCCCCCCCAACTCAGTTATCTGCATCAGAGAGGCATGCATTTTGATACTGCCTCAGATTTACAAGATTTTGTAAACCTGAGGCAGCGCCAAAATCTAATGCCACCCCCAGGGATGGTGTTAGCAAGGCGCAACAAGGAGGAATGCTCTTATTCCTCCTCGTTATTTCCTTTTTCTATGCGTGTTGCATTCTGCGGCATGCATAGGAAGAGCAAAATGCCAAAAATTATTGTTTATGTGCGGGGAGGTGTCCTTTCCTGCACATGAACAATCATTTGAAAATGGCACTTTGGTACTTCTATGTGTGCTGCATCCTGCAGCACACATAGAAGTCCCAAAGCGCCATTAGTGATTGTTTATGTGCAGGAAGGTACACCTTCCCGCACATAAACAATCACACCCCTCAACATAGACATCCTTTCTCTATTCCAGTCTAATGCTTTGAGATGGTGTCACACTGTCACTGAGTTGGTGCCATAGTTTCTGTAATCCTAATGTCATTTGCTCTAGCTCACAAACCCTGCCCTCCAACCCCCACCTCTTAGTCCTCCTATCCACATTGCACTTAGCTGCAATGGAAATAAGTTACTGCCTCAGAACTGAATTAAGAGCATTCCACAGTGTGGTCAGAAAAGCAGCCGTCCCTTTGCTTTCTTTTGTAAATGTGGTGATCCGTTTGTGAACAGAGTAAATAATATCAGTTTCTTTCAAGAGGTTGCCATTTAGCCACCAATTCTTCTTTCAAGAGGAAATGTGTGGGTTTGAGAGTGTAAGCACCACCGGCACAGGATCTGATAGTGTGGGTATCCCTATGCCTACTTGGAGTGTTCTCGCTGCGAGTTGTGGGGTGTCCAGCAAGTAGTCCAGTATAGCATATGTCTGATGAGAGGCTGAATACAAATGTGTAGTCTCTCCTTGTGGGGTGATAAGTACACCAAATGTCTGTGAGTCCTGTGTCCTGTATCCAAGAGCACCCTGCTGTGGCAAAGGCCCCTGTTTACCCTGCACATTGTGCTGAGCAGTCTAGGTTTGAGTCCATCACCATGTTGAAGTCTCCCATAATGAGAATCTCTGAGTTGGAGGTCATCATGATTTGCAAGAACGCATCTTGCAGAAATCTCTCCTTGTTGTGTGCTTCCTACTATGGCCCTCTTTTCAACCTCGGCGGTGGAGGTACCGTTGGGTCGAAGACCACCAGTGTTGGCGGTCTTCCACTAACCATATTATGATTGCTGGCAACCCTCTGCCCTTTTTTGGACAGAGAGCTGCCAGCAGCCATACTAGCGGTCGTCGGTGAAGTGGAGGCTGCTCCACCGTCAACGCTACATCATCAGAACACCGCCCACCATAATACGACCCAGTATTCGGCGTGGCAGAGTTCTGGTGACGGGGTGCTGGTGGCAGAGCAGCCCCCATGGATCCTGTTCCCTCCCGGAGGATCACCGAAACAGGTAAGGTGATCGTCCTTGGGGGAGGGGGTTAGGGGGTATAGTCTGTTGTGTGCGTACATGGGGTGAGCGTGTGAGTGTGTAGAGGGGTTGTGTGAGTGTATGTATGCATGCGGGGGTGTAATGTGTGTGGTGGAAATGTAACTTGTATGTATGTGTGCATGTATGTGCATGTGTATGTGTGTCAGTAGTGTGAGCCTGCGTGTAGGGGAGTGTGGGGGGTATGTGTGGGGGTTTCAATGGGGGTGGGGGTGCCGGTGGCGGGGTGGGGAGGGGGTCCTACTACCTTTGGTGGGTGGTAGGGGGGTAGTGGGTGTTGGGGGAGAACTCAGGGGAGGGGGTGGGGGGAGGTGGAGACACCGATCAGTGCCAGGGAATGAATTCCCTGGCACTGATGGTGCATACCGCCATGGATTTCATGGCGGTTGAAAACCCCACAATATCCATGGCGGTATGCGGGGTCCTAATACGGGCTGCGGACTAGTGACGGCCGCCGGGCTGGAGACCGCTGTCTGCAGCCTGGCGGTCATTACTGCTGTGGTGGACGGTGCGGGACATTGGCAGTTTGGCATATGCCAAACCGCCAATGTCATAATGGCACGATAATGAACGCTGGCCTGTTTGCGGTCTTACCGCCCTATTTGCACCGTCTGCCAGGGTTGTAATGAGGGCCTCTGTGTTTAAGGCGGCAACACCACAGAGTGTAAGAGACTGAGGGGGTCATTCTGACCCCGGCGGTCTAGGACCGCCGGGGCCAGGGTCGGCGGGAGCACCGCCGACAGGCCGGCGGTGCTCCCAAGGGCATTCCGACCGCGGCGGTAAAGCCGCGGTCGGACCGGCAACACTGGCGGTCTCCCGCCAGTGTACCGCCGCCCTTTGGAATCCTCCAAGGCGGCGCAGTTAGCTGCGCCGCCGAGGGGATTCCGACCCCCCCTACCGCCATCCAGTTCCCGGCTGTCCGCCCGCCGGGAACCGGATGGCGGTAGGGGGGGTCGCGGGGCCCCTGGGGGCCCCTGCAGTGCCCATGCCACTGGCATGGGCACTGCAGGGGCCCCCGTAAGAGGGCCCCTACAAGTATTTCACTGTCTGCTTGGCAGACAGTGAAATACGCGACGGGTGCAACAGCACCCATCGCACCTTCCCACTCCGCCGGCTCGATTACGAGCCGGCATCCTCGTGGGAAGGGAGTTTTTCGCTGGGCTGGCGGGCGGTCTTTTGGCGACCGCCCGCCAGCCCAGGGAAAAACTTAGAATACCCTCCGCGGTCTACTGACCGCGGTGCGGTATTTCGGAGGGGGAAACTCTGGCGGGCGGCCTCCGCCGCCCGCCAGAGTTAGAATGACCCCCTGAGTCCGCTTCACCCTACTTCGGAACCTCTCAACCTAGCTCCTGGCTAGCCTGCAGTTTCTCACCCAGCCCAAGAAAGGAGAAGGTGATTTGTGGCAACCTAAACCTGATACTCTGACTCCTGAGGGAAGTCGTGGGAACAGATCATACCACTTTCGCTCAATTACTCAGTGACACACACATGCCATGCCAAGATATGAGATACCAACTGGATTTCAATGCATTTATTTAAGACATTGCATTCTAGCATAAAAAGCATGGGCTGCAATAATAAGGCAGTGTAAAGAAGATAAACAACCACACCATTTTGTATGAATCTAGAAAACCTAGAGATTCCTGCCTACACCCTATGTCTAGATCTGAGAGTATAGTGGTTGTAACAATTCTGCCCGTCCCGTTCTATGGGAGTCAACCCAACCCCAAACCTGAATATAATGGTAAGGGTCTGCCTGTTGTCTGGATGACACTCGTCTCAGGAAGCTGAAGAGTCAGCGCCAGGATCAGCAAAGTTGTCTGTGATATGATGCGCAATCTAGGATGGTCATGACTGGAATGCCCTCTGCCTTCCTCAGGCCAATATGGTGTTTATTGAATAACCTGAACAGAGTTTGTCAAATAGGCCTGATGTACTGATGTGTCTAGTGAATAGGGACTGGCTCCTAGACTGGCAATACCAGTTAGCAAATCACATCCTGTACTTGTTCCTTGAGCAGGGCACAGTGTGCGTGTTGTACAATGACTTGATAAAATGTGTAGCGTAAATTCTGTCTTCCTAAAAAGAAGTAACTAATTAAAGTATGAAAACAGCAAGCTAAAGCAGGCTGTGTTAAGAAATATGAAAATTAATAAAATGCACGTGAATGTAAAAAGCACAGGCTACAGGCCTTCTGATAAAATAATGGTGGCTAACCTAAGTGCTAAAGGGGTCCTACAACATCCTGATTGTCATTTGGGCCGTAACAATTACTGTGTGCCAAGGTGTGTGTCTGTAGTTCAATTTGAACAGTTAACATCCTGCCTGGTATTTCAATAGCGGTGAACAATATCTTACACTTAATCTATGGCCATCTCTTCCCTCTTGCTAGGGCCAGGGACAATAATTGTCAGGTAAACCAGAGGGAGCCTGTGCCACCCAAACTGTTTGTCATAAGGTGAATTTCCTGCAGCAGGCATATGTCACATTCTGAGTCTCTGAGCATCTAAGTACACAAATCCACTTAGAGGGGGCATGAAGGCCTCAGACATTCATGGTAAGTACCTTTACTGGTATGGAGGGTGGGCTAGTCTTGCTGTGGTTCTGTAGGATGTGCTTACTGTGGCGGTCAGGCATCCCTCATGTGCTGTGGGAATCAGAATCATCAATGTCATGAGTTGGCGAGCCCCTCTATTCTTCCCCCTTTACCTGAACAGTAGAACTGGTAATTATTTCGCCCCAACTGGAGTGTCCAAACAAGAATCAGGCTCAAACTGTAGCCCATCAGTACTATTAGCAACCCTACCAGTCAAATGTTGGCCATGTGTCTTCCCTCCATTCTGGCACCCCTCTGTCTGCACAGCTGTTAGTTGTCTGCCCCACATTACACCTATGGAGCAGTATTAATCCTGTAATGGGCTCAGGCTTATGGCTCGAGGTCATCCATTTACAGCTTCTCAATTACCACTTTTCTCTCTCACTGAATTTCTTCTTTATGAGGCTTCAACATCGACTTCATGAGTGGGAAGTTAGTCCATCTTCTGAGTCACCTTGGAAATTGGTTGCTGCAAGGCAGGTGTCCATAGATGATACAGCCCTGCCACGTCTTGTAAGTCATGGATCCATTGGGGAGGGGATGGCATGGGCCTCTCTGTTCCATGTGAGAAGAAGGCAAAAGGGTTGAGTCCATCAGTACTTCACATCTTTGCTTTGCAGGAATGCTGTGACAGGCTTAGATTGTCCTCATCACTGCAGGGTGATCGATGATAAGTCCTGATAAACACAAATTGTTGCTCTTTCAAATTGAATGGAGCCCATCTGACCGGCAGCCTCCATTAGCACCGCCTTCTGTGGAAAGTGACATGAAAAGTCTCATCATGGGGGCCTCCATCTCCACTGCTGGGACAGTGTTCTCTGTGAAGAGGGCTCTCTGCTCTTTCACCTCTCGGAGCTCTGTTCTTGGTCTGATACAGCTTTCTTAGCAGATGCCTTGGTGACCAGGTCCTTCAGACTAGAATATTTTCTAGATTTATGCATCACTGGGGTGTTCACAATTGGCAATCAATCAATCAATCAAAGGCATTTGTATAGCGCACTGCTCACCCGGAGGGTCTCAAGGCGCTGGGGGGGGGGGAAACGCTACTGCTCGAACAGCCAGGTCTTGAGTTGCTTCCTGAAGGCGAGATGGTCTTGCGTTGTCCGGAGGTGGATGGGGAGGGAGTTCCATGTCTTGGCTGCCAGGTAGGAGAAGGATCTTCCTCCGGCGGTGGCTCTGCGGATGCGGGGGACGGTGGCGAGAGCGAGGCTGGCGGAGCGGAGCTGGCGGGTGGGCTTGTGGAAGGTCAGGCGGCTGTTGAGGAACTTGGGGCCCAGGTCGTGGAGGGCCTTGTGTGCGTGGGTGAGGAGTCGGAACGTGATTCTTTTGTTGACGGGGAGCCAGTGCAGGTCTCTCAGGTGTTCGGAGATGTGGCTGTGTCGGGGGATGTCCAGGATGAGTCGTGCTGAGGCGTTCTGGATCCGTTGGAGTTTCTTCTGGAGTTTGGCGGCGGTGCCGGCATAGAGGGCGTTCCCGTAGTCCAGCCGACTGGTGACGAGGGCCTGGGTGACCGTCTTCCTGGTCTCGGTGGGGATCCACCGGAAGATCTTTCGAAGCATGCGCAGGGTGTTGAAGCATGAAGATGAGACGGCGTTGACTTGTCTGGTCATCGAGAGGGAGGAGTCCAGGATGAAGCCTAGGTTGCGAGCGTGGTCCGTTGGCTTGGGGGTGGCTCCCAGGGCGGGGGGCCACCAGGAGTCGTCCCAGGCAGATGGTGATGATCCCAGGATGAGGACCTCCGTCTTGTCTGAGTTCAGTTTAAGGCGGCTGTTCTTCATCCATTCGGCGACGTCTTTCATCCCTTCGTGTAGGCTGGCTCTGGCGGCGTCCGGGTCGCTGGTGAGGGAGAGGATCAGCTGGGTGTCGTCGGCGTAGGTGATGATCTTGAGGTTGTGTTGACGTGCGATGGTTGCGAGGGGGCTCATATAGACGTTGAAGAGGGTGGGGCTGAGCGATGACCCTTGTGGAACTCCGCAGATGACTTCGGTGGCCGCTGACCGGAACGGGGGGAGGCGGACTCTCTGGGTTCTTCCGGCGAGGAATGAGGCGATCCACTCCAGGGCCTTCCCCTGGATGCCGGTGTTGTTCAGGCGCTGTACCAGGGTGCGGTGGCAGACAGTGTCGAACGCTGCGGAGAGGTCCAGGAGGATGAGGGCCGCAGTTTCCCCATTGTCCATTAGGGATCTGATGTCGTCTGTGGCTGCGATGAGGGCGGTCTCCGTGCTGTGGTTGGCTCGGAAGCCGGATTGCGAGTGGTCGAGGGATCCGTTGGTCTCGAGGAAGGCAGCTAGCTGTCTGTTGACGGTCTTCTCGATGACTTTGGCAGGAAACGGGAGGAGCGAGATGGGGCGGTAGTTCTTGAGGTCGGAGGGGTCTGCAGTTGGTTTCTTCAGCAGGGCACTGATCTCGGCGTGTTTCCAGCACTCCGGGAAGGTGGCGGTGTTGAAGGAGGCGTTGACGATGTCACGGAGGTGGGGTGCGATGATGTGGTCAGCCGTGTTGAAGATGTGGTGTGGGCAGGGGTCCGTAGGGGATCCGGAGTGGATGGTGTTCATTGTGCGTGTTGTGTCTTCGGTGCTGACTGGGGTCCAGGTGCGGAGGGTGGCGGTGGGGGGCATCGGTTCGGTGGTGGGGTTTGTGGTTGGTGGGCCGAAGCTGTTGTGAATGTTGGCGATCTTGTCGTGGAAGAAGGCTGCGAGGGAGTCGCAGAGGTCTTGCGAGGGAGTGATGTCATTGATTCCGGCGTCGGGGTTGGAGAGCTCTTTGACGATGCTGAAGAGTTCCTTGCTGTTGTGGGTGTTGTTGTCCAGTCGTTCCTTGAAGGCTGTCTTCTTTGTGGCGCGGATCAGTTGGTGGTGTTTGCGGGTGGCGTGTTTGAGGGCCGTCATGTTGTCTGTGGTCTGGTTGGTGCGCCAGGTGTTCTCCAGGGAGCGGCAGTTCTTCTTGGAGGTGATGAGCTCGTCAGTGAACCAGGAGGCTTTTTTGCTGCTGCGTCTGCTGGGGGGGTTCTTCTTCAGTGGTGCGAGGGCGTCTGCGCAGTTGGTGATCCACTGTGTGAGGTTGTTTTGGCACAACAGTGGCCATCTCGTGGGGCCCCTGCTTACTAGCCTGCCCTCAGCAAATAGGTGCAGCCAGAGCATCCATTTTAGCTAGATCTGGTCCCCAGGCAATCTCACAAGTGAAGACAAACAGACTGGGTTGCAAAGAGCTGCCAGTCCACTCACACCAGGAAGAGGGATGTTCACAGTGTATGACTCCAGTCAGGAAAGTCTAGACGAGAGGCTGATGATTGGGTCGGGCAGGTTACCCACACCGTTGACCTGTTGTAGGCAACCCAGATGATGGAAACACCCACATTTACTCGTACAGCATCTCAAAGAGCGAGGATTGTCCCACTTCGCAAGTTCCTTCAAGTTGACCCCCTCCAGATGTTAATTTCCCCTTCAGTGGAGGGAGCACAGAACTGGTGTAGTAACAGGAGGAGGGTCTCTCTTGGATTTAGTTGTGGGGCAGACTGAAGGCCATCAATACTACATTTCTAAAACCGTTGATCACCCCACACTGTCAGTCTTTCAGCCTGTCAAGCGGGTCACATCCCTTTGAGGCCCAGATCTGGAAGAAGCAGTTGGGCATCTCTTCAGGTCTCACCGGAAGCAGGTCAGGGGTGTCTCTGAAGCATCAGAGTGGGCTGCAGGCCATGTGCTGCATCTGCAATAGGGCAATCACTCCACTCTGTGCTGCTGCGGCCGGGTTGTCAGAGCATACAGGGTGCCGCCTCTGCAGTTGGAGCAGGGGATGGTGTCCCCTTTAGCCGCAAAGCCTCAAATCAGAGCAGTAAGTGCTCACCGTCCAATCTGGTTCCTGGGTTAGATTCTGTGTTCTAGCTGTGGCAGTTGAAGCTGAGTAGAGAAGGACCACAATTGTGCAGAGGAGAGTACCTCCTTTTCTGCCACAGTTTTGGCCACGCCCTTCCCCAAGCTCTTTTAAAAGAATGTGTTACTAAAGATGAAAATGTGTAAGGCCCAACACCAGCATTGCATGTATATGATGTTAAGCTTTTCGTCTACCAATTTTCATCTGCATTTTACCATTTTTTAATTGTTATATTTTGAACCTGACCCATTTTGAAGGAGGAATGTCAGCTAATTTAATTTGGGCTAAACCACAGGGATGGCTATTCAAAACTTTAATCTGCAGGGCCTATGTACTAGATCCATCAGAATAATAAAGTTCTCTCAGGGACATTCTAACAAAGGATTTGCTATGAATAATAGACTAAAGTAGTAGAAGGCTGTGATTAACATATAATGGTTGCCGAGATGTTTTACTTGTTATCTGATATCTTTCAACTCTTATACCTTTTCTCTTTTACCTTTTATTTAGCTTTCGTTGATTTAGGGAAATATGCTATTTTACTCTTTTTCCTGTCCCAATGGTCATCCACAAAGAATGGCATGACAGCGCAGGCAACAATAGATGACAGGAGATAGTGATAGCCAGTTTAGGAGTTGGCATGGGTGAAGTATAAAAGAAGCAACAGGAAATGAAGCTAAAATTAAATGTGGCTGTGATTTCAAATACATGTTGGTGTAAATAGCCCAAGGACAAATAATGTTCAAATGTATTTCAAAAATATTATTCAATCAAAGTCAATTTTTTGCTTAACACATGCAGATGAAATGCCTGTATGTTTTACCACAAAGCTTTAAAACCAGATACCTTCCTGCTCAGGACTAATGAGTAGCGAAACGCATTTTAAATTTAAAACCATAAAAATGCTTTCCGATTAAATACAGTTTCACGTTGAGAAAGTGGTTCAGAAAATATTTGAGAGGCAATCATGTAATACTTGAAACCGGGTGTTGTATTGTTTAATTGGATGGTTGTAAAACACCAAAAGATGGCTTCTTTGGACTCTTAAAGAAATTTGCCCTCACAATGGGATTGTTTCACAGGTTACTGTGGGACGGAAACATCAATGTCTTCCTGATTTTATCAAATAAACGTTCTAAGGGTGACATATATTTGTGTCCCTCAAGATGAGGAGTTCAAAGAAATTCATGACCCTGTGATATTTATCAAGATAACACATCTCTTGTTAAACTTAAATTAGCAAACAATACTTGAGTCTGGTGAGGACTGAATATTTAAATTACATGACTGAATCAGTGTAGCAACAAGGAAATCTGCATTACAGTATTCAGTGGTCACCTTCCCATGTATCTGGATTACACACTAGCAGTTTCAGGTATGAATAGACCATGCTCGAGCTATCATGGATCTTAATTGACCAAAGGAATGGTTTTGAGGAAACTAGTAGCTCACTCACTGATCTGATTTGTTTTATTTGATCAATTAAAGATGGATCTGATTTATAAAAAGCAATATGACCCTTTCAAGTGTGCTGTCGTATTCTACATGATTCTCCTAGCTGTGATTAGATAATCACTGATAATATTTATAATTGCAAATCGGACAGTTATACTCTATCAAAGCCTCACATTTGGATTGGCTCCCAGTCAGTTGATAATTATCTACCCAGGAGATTCATAGCTAGTACCTGAGACAAGTCTCATTACAGTATCAATCCAAGGGGCATAGTTAAGAAAAGTGGCACTGCACACAGTGTAGAGCCACTTTTCTTGCACTCATTAGCGCCCCTAATGCCACCATGTGTGCGCTGCATTTAAAATACGGCGCACCATGGCGGTACTTAGGAGACTAGGATCAGAATGTTTTACACTAGCCCAAACCTTTGCAGGATTAGCTTAAAAAATGTTGACAATAATCCTGCAAAGCTCTTTGAGGCCCATTGCAATCAATGGCGTGCCTCCTTTTAAAGCCTGCTCTAAGTAGGCGTTAAAAGTGCTGAAAAAAATGATCTGTTAGATTTCTTTTTGCCAGTTTTTCGGCCCCTAATGGGGGAACGCCCCCTTTGCATACATTATGCCTGGCACAGGCATAATGTAGCCCAAAGGGTTACAAAGTGGCGTAATGCATGCATTGCGTCACTTTGTAAATATGCTGCTGGAATTTTGGCCTCGTTGGGCCACATTGGTGTAAAATAAATGACACTATTGTGGATCAAGGCGGCGCTAAGGGCTCTTAAATATGTCCCCAAGTATCTTCACGTTCGTCCCCTAATCGCTGCATGTAAAAATCACAGAGCTCTAGGAAAGAATGAAAGTGCTCTCCTAGTTCACAAAATATGTTTGTAGAGAGCAGCATGCTGCTGTAGAAGACTGCTTTATAATCTTTCGTTTTCCTGTGCAGAGGGCTGAATATGCGCAAGAAAATGGTTCTGATCTCTGCTATTACAAGTTCCTAAAACAAAAATGTAGCCAAAAACATTCCTTCCACTTTTATTTCATATTTAATGTGTTCCGCGTCTTGTGTTTTCTGTAACAGGTCTGGCTGTCATTTAAAATAGAAGCTTTGTTATTCTGTCTGATTTACAACGTCACTTATTCTAAAATATGCTCATTTTGATTACATTTGAAGATAGTCGTTTATAAGTTATGCAATGCAACATTGTTTTGTTAAATATACATTATGAATGTGTTTATCATTTTATTACACTTAACGCACAATAAAAATATTTTGAAGCCACTGCTTACAACAAGCAGAGCAATGAAAGTACTAACAAAAGTAAATGGGAACAAGCGAATCGAAAATTTAAATGTCCAAGCAGTGACTCATTTAAAAGATCTCCCTGGCCGTAGGAACACAAATCTATTCAATTTAAATATCAGATAAATCTACAAAAAAGTCCTAAACCTGCTGTACATTTCAATAAAGACTAAAAAGACTTCTATACCTCCTAAAATGTTTTAAACTATGTAGGTTTTAAGAGACGGTGACAGTCTGAGGAAGAAAATGGGTGAAGGAGATGCTGTACATAGGTGGGATGCTCTCTCATTAATTTATTTAGCCATTTAAACTTTATTATGCCATAAATGACTAAAAACCTATGCTTGCGCTTATATTTTCAACCATATTTTAACTATATAAAGAAATCAACTGATAGACTATTACTGTTAGATGTTTAAATCAGCTGCCAGACCTTTTTCTGACATGGTGGAGTAAATATTTGAGAATGTATAACAAAGGGATCTTTATTTTGGCATTCTATAGCACTAATCATCATGTCTATGAAAGGATGAATGCAAAAAGAACACATGATGACCGGTCTGCAGAAGAAAAAAAAACATTTACCCCCAGTCACAGACCTGGGTTCGATCCATCATTCTATTGCCTGCCATTTAATTCCAGTTTGGACCCAGCCATTTTCAAATCAGTGTTGTCCCTGCTCCAGATGGGAACAGTACAGCCCGAACTGCCTGACCAGGTCCTGCCTGGACTAAAAACTAGGATCCTGGGACCAGTTTCAGGGTATCACCCCTCATCAGACAGGCTAGATCGAATCGGGTAGCATAGCAAGCACGGGACCCATGTCTGGGCATAACCTTACCACTTGGGGAGACAAGCGCAAAAAGAACAGATGATAGACAGAATGCAGAACAAATCAACAAACATTGACCCCCAACCACAGATCTGGGGTTAATCCAGCTTTTTTGCCTGCCATGTCATCCCAGTTTGGAAATAGCCATATGCAAATCAGTCTTGACCCTGTTCCCCATGGGAAAAGTCCAGCCCGAACTGTCAGGCACAGTCCTCCCTTGACTGGAAACAAGCATCCTGAGCCCGGGTTCAGAGTATCACCATTCACCAGCCAGACTAGCTTGAATCCGGTGACATAGTAAGCACGGGGCCCACATATGGGCATACCTTTTCCACTTGGGACAACAAATTCAAAAAGTACAGAAGATGAATGGAATGCAGAAAAAATCATACATTCACCCCCAGTCACAGATCTGGGTTTAATTCATTGTTTTTTTGCCCGCCATGCCATTCCAGTTTGGTGCCAGTCATAAGCAAATCAGTCTTGACCCTGCTCCCCATGCAAACACCCCAGCCCGAACTGCCAGGCCAGTTCCTCTCAGAACCAGAAACAATTATTGTGGGACATGGTTATCATGGCTCATCAGCTAGGTTCGTTTGAGTCTGGTGGCATAGAGAATATGGGACCCACGTTTGGACATACCCTTCACACTTGTGATGACCAACGTGAAAGAACAGATGATGGACGGAATGTAGAACATGGCCAACATTCACACCAGTCAAAGATCTGGGTTTAATACATTGTTTTTTTTACCCATCCCGACATTCCAGTTTGGACCCAGCCACGTGCAAATCAGTCTTGATCCCGTTTTCCATGGGGACTGTCCTGCCTGACCTGCAAGCCCAGGTCCTCCTTGGACTGGAAGCAAGAATCCTTGGAACGGTTTCGGGGTATCACCCCTCATCAGCTGGATACTGTAGGGTGTGATAAGTCCTGCTCTATAAATCGATCTGGGATTTGGATTTGGATCAGCCAGACTAGTTTGAATCTGGTGGCATAGCATGCCCGGGACCCACATAAGGGCATATCTTTCCTACTTGGAGTGCCAAATGCAAAAAGAACAGATGATGGACGGAATGCAGAACAAATAAAACATTCACCCCCAGTCACAGATCCGGGTTTAATCCATTGTTGTTTTGCCAACCATGATATTCCAGTTTGGAACCAGTCATATGCAAATCAGTCTTGAGGCTGCTCTCCATGGGAACACTCCAGCCCGAACTGCCAGGCTAGTTCCTCCCTGAACCAGAAACAAGTATCTTGGGGCTGGTTTCAGGGTATCGCCTCTCATCAGCCAGGCTAGCATGAATCTGGTGGCATAGAGCACGGGACTCACTTCTGGGCATAATCTTCCCACTTAGGGTGACAAATGAAAAACAGATGATGGATGGAATGCAGAAAAGACACCCACAGTCACAAATCTGGGTTTAATCCACCATTTGTTTGATTGTCATGCCATTCCAGTTTGGACCCAGCCATATGCAAATCAGTCTTGAACCTGCTAACTATGAGAACTGTCCCGCCCAAAGTGCCAAGCTAGGTCCTCCCTGGACCCGAAACAAGCATCCTGGGAGCAGTTTTGGGGTATCATACCTCATCAACTGGATACCTCCAAGGATGATAAGTTGTACTCTTTAAATCAATTCTGTATTTGGACTTGAATCAGCCAGACTAGCTTGAATCTGGTGGCATAACAACCACAGGACTCTTGTATGGGCATACCTTTCCTACTTGGGGTGACAAATGCAAAAAGAACAGATGATGGACAAAATGCGGAACAAATAAAACATTCACCCCCAGTCACAGATCTGGGTTTAATCATTTTTTATTTTGCCCACCATGATATTCCTGTTTGGACCCAGCTATATGCAAATCAGTCTTGACCTTGCTTCCCATGGGAACACTCCAGCCCAAACTGCCAGGCCTGTTGCTCTCTGAAGCTGAAACAAGTATCCTGTGACTGGTTTCGAAGTATTGCAATTTATAAGGTAGGCTAGATTGAATCTTGAGGGATTTTGATCACAGAACCCAAGTCTGGGCATACCCTACCCACTTGGGGCAAACAATGCAAAAAGAACAGATGATGGACGGAATGCAGAACAAAGCAAACATTTATTCCAGTCACAGATCTGAGTTTAACCCATCATTTTTTTAGCCCACCTTGACATTCCAGTTTTGACCAGCCATGTGAAAATCAGTCTTCACCCGGCTCCACATGGGAACAGTCCACCACAACCTGCCCGGGGAGGTCCTCTCTGTACCTGAAACAAGCATCCTGGGACTGTTTTTGATGTATCACCTCTCATCGGCCAAGCTAGCGTGAATCTGGTGGCATACCAAGTACGGGACCCACGTATGGGCATACCCTTCCCACTTGGAGTGACAAATGTAAAAAGAACCGATGATGGACGGAATGCAGAACAAATACAACATTCACCCCCAGTCACAGATCTGGGTTTAGGCCATCATTTTTTTGCCTGCAATGCGATTCCAATTTGGATTCAGCCATATGAAAATCATGCTTGACCCTGCTCCCATGGGGAGATTGGAGCCCGAAATGCCAGGCCAGGTCCTCTCTGGACCAGAAACAAGAATCCTGGGATACGTTTCTGAATATCATCCCCCATCAGCAAGGCTAGCTTTATTCCAGTGGCATAGCAAACACTGGACCCAAGTATGGGCATACCCTTCCCACTTGGGGTGACAAATGCAAAAATAACAGATGCTGGACGGAATGCAGAACTATGCACACATTCACCCTCAGTCACAGATCTGGATTTAATCCATAATTTTTTTCATACAATGCCAATCCAGTTTGGACCCAGCCCTATGCAAATCATGCTTGAACCTCATGGAAACAGTCCAGCCTGAACTACCAGGTCAAGTCCTTTCTGAACCAGAAACAAGCATCCTGGAAATGGTTTCAGGGTATCACCCCTAATCAGAAAGGCTAGCTTGAATCCAGTGACATAGCATGCACAGGACCCACATCTGGTCATACCCTTCCCACTTTGGGTGACAAATCCAAAAAGAACAGACAATGGATGGAATGCAGAACAAATCAAACATTCACCTCCAGTCACAAATCTGGGTTTCATGCATCATTTGTTGCCTGCCATGCTGTGCCAGTTTGGACCCAGCCATATGCAAAACAGTCTTGACCCAGCACCCTATGGGAACAGTCCACCCCAACCTG